>NW_026453167.1:3763720-4391007 GCF_025200985.1 Drosophila gunungcola | reverse complement strand
ACTCGCCTCTTAATTCTCAGCCTACTCCCCTGTGTTATACAAGAAATTTGCACTTTCGTTGGCCAAGCACCAGTAAGTACACTTATCAAAATGCAGCTGTTGCCTGCACAAATGTCGTAATACATATCCCAAGACCGGCGCTTATGTCACCCCAAAAATGCCCGCCTAACGTGACGCACACCCAACATTTAAGGAAATCAAAATCAAATATAGTCCGAGCGTTCCATACGCAAGAAAACCCGGTGGCACACAGAAAAATCCACTGCGACTTGAATACTTGAATGTATAACGAAACCGACGGCATCGCCTGTCTTGTGGTTTCCAGAAAAGTGGGTGAGCGGAGGGTACACTTGTAAAAAAAAGGAGTAGTCATGCTATTTAATTAAAATATGATATTTCATATATAATGAAGTATAAAATCAAAATTAAATTGTATGATTTTATTATTAAATATTTGAATTACTGTGGAATATGCAGTATTTTAAGTTTAATATGGTTTTAAATATATATATGAAATATTGTTGTGGCACAATCAATTTTAAAAATGTAATATTTCCATATTTAAAATAACTAAAAGTAGTCTGGCTGTTAAATTCAAATAATGATATTTTATATTTTAATTCAATTCATATGAAATGTTTAAGATATAAAATTAATTCTTCAAAATTTAATTTTCTATATTTAAAATAACTTAAACAAATTAAAATCATATTTATATGAAATGTTGTAGATATAAAATCAATTCTTCAAAATTGAATAATTCCTTATTTAATAAACCTTATTTTAATAACCAAACACAACCAAAATAATTTAATTTTAGTTTTTTTTTTTTAAAGTGTAAAAGTCTAAATCTGGGGAATGGGGCAAAAACCATCAGCATCAACATCAACGCATCGCCTCTACTCTGTGCTATGCTATGCTATGCTATGTGCTATATATGCATGATGTAACTGCGGTGCGATAACGTCTGCATCTGGACCAAAAGCAGAGACAGATCCCGAGACATGCAACTGCAACTGCAACCAATTCCCCATTTATGGCAGACAGACTGGCTATTGCGACTGCGACTGTGACTGCGAAAGACTGCTGTGTGTGTGCCGCAAGTGGAGCACTCCAGGCTGCTTTGGTGGAATGTGTGTTGTATGATAGATATTTGCATGGGCTGCCAGGGGGAGCAATTCCTTGGGGCAGATTCCACCGGATTCCCATGGAGATTGCGCAAAAGGTTCGCTGACAGTGACAATGCAACTGGCAACAGTGGCACTCTCAGCCAGCTCTTAAAGTTCAAAGGTCCCCCCAAGTTGCAACTTGCAACTTGCAACTTGCAACTTGCAGCTGCCAAGCGACAGGCTGACAAATTGCCAGCTGGAAAAATTCGATACTTGCATAAGACGCTCTCCAGATTTATTGGCCTGGCCCAAATCCATGAAAATCCGCCGTGGACCCGGGTTCAAAGTCACTCGCACAGCCGGACACTCAACTGGAGCGACTGCCAATCGGCGTGAAAAGTAAAAGTCCGGCTTGACTTTTGCTTTTGCTTTGGCTCTGGCTCTGGCTCTGGCTCTGTTGCTTTCATTACAGCTCACATATTTCACCTTGCCCAACAATTTGCGACTCTTACTCGGGCTTTGACGTTATGGCCCCAATTAGATGCTGGCACGTAACGTTGGTTAATTGGACTGGCCAGCACCGGATCGGTTTCCAGGCCAGGAATTCCCCCCCACCCGTCAGGGTTTAGATATATGTATTATGCGTATGAACAGCAGTTGACATTCAGCCAAGTCGAGTGAGCGAGTGAGCGAGTGGGTCTCCGTCTCGGGTAAATGGCGTTCAAATTGAACCCGCCGCAGGCTGAGCATCTTCATCATGCTGACTGCTGGTGGGGTACATGAACTATGGGATCGGGGTCTCAGGGCAGGGGGTAGAAACCACTTGAAGATTACTTTTATAAGATAATGTTACTAGATGAAGAAGGAATTATTTAAACAATATTGATTATAATATTTTAGAAACTTCTCTATATAAATTGGAACTTCTCAAATCAATCAAATAGATTACATTTAAGGTTTAGGAGATACATCCTTTGATTAAATCTATAGTTTTGGAGAATCTATTTAGGTATCACCTATCCTAAACCTATGCTTTAAAATCTAATTTACGAACAGAGTATCATTTTTAATAATAATTATTTTCCAACGTATAGTGTTAGCAAAAGCCAAAATCAAATGCGAAAGTTATTTATAAACATTGCTTTTAAATGTGGACTAGTTAGCATATCCTACCTACATTTTCCAAATCAAAAATAGTGGATCACTTGTGTTCTAATCTTTTGGGGTGACTTGCTCAAGCGTATGCCATGATCAGTGATTCCCAGAGCCCAGCTTTCCTTGCCTTCGCAGTAGCAGTTGCATCTCCATCTCCATCTCCATCTCCAACTGCAACTCCACCTCCCAGCCCCAAACTCCAAGCTCCAAACTCCAAACTCCATGGCCCGTTTCGATCTTGGGGGACTGGGACTTGCAGTTGCCGTGTTTGCCTTATAACAAGTTTTCTGCCCTGGCTGGCTGGCTGGCTGGTCTGGTCTGGTCTGGTCTGGCCTCTTGCATAACTGGTCGCTGGGCTGCCGATGCCAATGACGATCCGATGATGCTGCCTTCTTTTGCTGCAATTTGGCGGCATCTTCGCGAAAAGGTTCGCAGAAATATTTTCCCGCGTTTTTGCTGGTTGCTTGATTGTTGCTGGTTGCCACAGAGTTTCCCATATCATAAAGCAGGCTGACTCATCCGACTGATGGCCATTACTTCCATTGCAGCATGCCGTCGACGACAGTGCTCCTAGTCCTGGCTGTGGCCGCAGTTCTGTGGTCCAGCTGCGCGGAAGGAGCCGCCACCGGAGCGCCCTCGGCCACGGCCACCACCGCCAAGCCCAAGGGATTTGAGGCAAGATCGCTGGATGTGAACGCCAGCGGCGGCGAGGAGGAGCTGGACGACTTCGAGACCCAGGCCCAGACCCATCTGGCCTATCGCCAGCAGCCGCAGCAGCAGCAGCAGCGCCAGATCTATGAGTACAGTGAGGAGGATCAGGAGGAGGCACCGCGCCAGGTGTACGCCAACCGGAATGCCAAGCAGCAGAGCAATTATTTGAAGATCCAGGGCCAGCTGAAGAAGCCGCTGAGCGAGGAGAGCGAGGAGGAGGAGGAGGAGGTGGAGGAGCCCGATCGTCTGTCCACTCTGCTCAGCAAGTCATCCTTCAGCTGCACGGACAGGAACTCCGGGTGGGTGCCCAAGTCTGAAAGTATTTGGTTAACAATTTCTCAAAATAAACATCAATTGCAGATACTATGCCGACGAATCGCTGAGCTGCGAAGTGTTCCACTACTGCCAGGAGAGCCAGAAGCACTCGTGGATCTGCCCCGAGGGCTTCACCTTCCACCAGATCCATCTGATCTGCATGCCGCCCTCGCACGACAACATCTGCAAGCAGTCCTCCAAGTACCACATTGTGAACGACTACCTGTACAAGCCCATCAATCTGCAGGAGCACCAGAGCAAGCCCAATGTGACGCTGCGCTACTCGGAGCGCTACTTCCCGGAGAACTACTACGAGCACGAGCGTTACGACGACGAGGAGGAGGAGGAGCTGCCCGCCGCCCCAAGGCCACGCATCCAGCAGCAGCAACAGCAGCAACACCATCACCAACAACAGCAACAGCCCCAGCAGCAGCAACATCGCCAAGTGGTGGCCTACCAGCAGCCGCAGGTTAGGGTACAATATCAACAGCCCCAGCAGCACCAGCAGCAGGCCCAGCCGCAGGCACAAGTGGTGACGCAGATCCGCCACCAGCCGCAGCCGCAGCCTCAGCCCACAACACTGGCCTACCGGAAGCCGCTGCCGGCGACCACAGTGCAGCCGCAATTGCAGTTGCATCAGCTGCACCAGCCACAGTTGCAGCTGCATCAGCAAAGGCCACAGACATTGGCGCCGACCGTGACGCCAGCGCCGTACCGCTTCTTCACCGCCGCTCCCCAGCTGCAGCACTTGCAGCAGCAACATCATCAGCAGCAGCAGCAGCAGCAGGTCTTCCGCACGCCCGAGGAGATCAACATCTCGCTGCAGCAGCGCCGACCGCAGGTGTTCATTGCCACAACGCCAAGGTATTACGAGGACGAGTACCTCTACGAGCGGAGGAAGTGAGGCAGTGCGGCAGTGAGGCAGTGCGGAGGATGGCCCAGTGGAGGAGTGAGCAGAAAAACAGTCTTGTCGTTCCCTCGGATCCTCTCACCTCTCGTGTACATTCCCATTCCCCATCTAAGTAGCTTTAAGCGCTCTCGCCCCAGCTCTCTGTGTCAGGCCCGTAAATCCTTGCGCGAGTTTCGTGTACCTATTTGTAATATTTAATGTCCTGCTAGAAGAATCCGCCTTCTAACTCAATTCGTTAATAAAGGAAGCCACATTAAGTTAGCCGCTCACTGTATGTCTATCTCCATGAACTGATCCGCGTTGGACAGATGCACCGCCTGGCTGTGGGTGTCCTCCTCCACCACGTAGTTGGGTCCAATGATGCAGTTCTTCAGCACGGAGCCGCTCTTGACCACCGCCCGATGGCCAATGATGCAGTTGTCGATGTTGCAGCCCTCCTCCACGATGGCATTGGACATGATGATCGAGTTGGCCACAATGTTCTTGGGATTGATGATGCAGTTGGGTCCGAAGACGCTGAAGTTAAGTGAGGTCTTCTCGGACAGCTTGGCATTGTCGGCAGCAATGATCTCCTTGGTTTGAGTGGATTTCACCAGGGCTCCCGGCGAGATTAGTGGATGCTTTTCGCCACACAGCTCGTTCCAGATGCTGGCCAACTTGCGATTGATGGCCAAGAAGCTGAGTGTGTTGTTTACCCGCACGCCAATCGCTTCTTTGGGCGCCTGGATGCCATAGCAGCGCACCACGTCGCCATGATAGGGAACTTGGGACAGAGATTGGTTGAACAGCGAGGTCTGTGTGATCTTCTGGTCCAGAATGGAGTGCGGCACGTACTGCAGATGGGAGTAATTTTGGGAGTTAGCAAAGAAATACCCACAGAGCTTATGCCTTACTCACATGCAAAACATTATCCTCATTCTTGGTGACCACGCCCACGTCCGAGGTTGTGTCCTGCACAGCTTTGGGCGGTCGTTTGGAGTGCTGCTTCTTGATTAAGTGCGGCAGGAACTCTCCCTTAAATGTGGATATGTTCTCCTTCTGCAAAGATCGCTTGTTAGATTAATATTTCTCCTGGCTGCACACCCTATCTCACCCTTCGTAGGTAATCGATGACCCACTTCTTCAGCACATAGACATGGGCATCCACCAGGCGACTGTACACATCCAATCTGCCCCGGTTCTTGAGCAGATGCCGCTGGATATTGAGAGTTTCCTCGCAGTCACTGGCGGCGGACACAAAGGCCAATCGCTGGGTGGCCGCATGGATGCCTATGACATCTCGTTCCGGCTTGTGCTTGCTCTTGGGACCGGGCATCACCACATCCGACTCGAAGCCGCTGGGGAAGAGGAGCAGCGCCAAAGAGGCGTCATGTTCCCGGAATTTGTTGATCAGCGGATACAGGTTGACATTGCTGACCAGGTCGCAGCTTACAACCAGAAAGTCCGACTTGATCTTGTCGTATATGTAGCGCAGACTGTCCGCAGTTCCAAAGTCACTGTCACCGGGAATCGTTGCATAGTCCAATTTCAGCTTAAGGGGTGTATTCTCCAGTGCCGATTGTATCTCCAGTTTCTCCTGCTCCAGAACCACCACAATGACCTCTATAGAAGACAATATTACAATTTAAACCAAGCTTTTCACTTATGACAACCAGAATTACCTGAAAAGTTGTGTTGTTGCAGCAGATTTAGTGGATACCAAATCAGGGGATACGGGCCCACAGGCAGCAGGCATTTGGGGGCATCCCCCAGCACTTCGGGCAGGCGGGTGCCACGCCCCGCGGCAAAAACTACAGCCTGGAACTCGGAATTGGTCATTTCCACACACAAAAATTATAAAAGTCGGCTAAAAAGCGTGCAAATACAAAAAAGCCACGCAAACAGCTGATCGAATGCAAGGGGCCACTACTGCTTGCGCTGCCCAACACTGTTTCCAATTGGACATATGTTCGCTGTCATGTGACTGCGTCATTGTTTTTGTTGCTTTTGCCGTTGTATAAAAAAGTCAGATGACCCTTTTTGCAAAGAAAAATCCCTTTTTCCAATCAGAAATCACAAAAAATGCTCTTCTTATGAAACAACAAGACTTTAATGCATGGTTGGCGCAGCTTACACTACACTACAAAAATGGAATACATACTTTTCTGCTTATTGGAATAGTCTACACACTTTTGCTACTAGGTACAAATAAGTTTTGTGGCTTGCCCTTTAGCGAATTACAATATGGAAACGGATACAGAACGAAAATAGTTTAACAATAATATTGCTGGAATAAACAACATCCACGGTAATACTTAGAACAGCACATCGTCGTCGCCCTCGTCCAAAATATTGGCCTGTTGGCGCACATCGATGCCCTGCTGCAGGAGCTCCGCCTTTTTGGCATCGGCCTTGATCCTCGCCTCGCGCTTCTTGTCCTGGATCTTCTTCAGCCGATAGAACTCCTCGCGTTCCAGTTCATCCAGCTCAGAGATGATGTAGGCCAGTGTCCTGTCGATCCGCGGAATGATCACATGCTCGATGGCGTTCACACGACGGTTGGTGATCTTGATCACCTCGTCCAGGGTGACGAACGAGGTCTGCAGCGAGGCCAGCTCCACGAGCAGCTTGACGGCGCTCTGGTAGTTCTTCTTCAGCTTGGCCAGCTGCTGGCCACCACGGGCCAAGCCGGCCAGCTCGTAGGTGTCGGCTCCGTCCGTGTAGGACTCGAAAACGGGCAGGGTCACGCCCGCCACGTTGTCCTTCTTGGTGCGGATCTTGATCTGGGCCTTGGTCACGTTCTGCAGCACCACCTGGTTGATGTCGCCCGACGTGAACTTGGCCTCCGCCAGCGAGAAGGCCGCCTCTTTCATAACATCGCCCATCAGGGTCTTGGTCTCGATGATCTTGCCCAGAATCATGCGGAATCGCATCTGGAGGGCATCCGCCTTCTTCTTGAGCAGGCCATGGCCCTTTTGTGCGCCAGCTAGACGGGCCTTCATCAACATCTGAGCACCACGGGACGGGAAGATCGGTAGCCTATCTTTTCCGGACATTTTGCTGCTTGTTTCGGGTGGTAATTGGCTGGATTAAACTATTTTCAACTGCGTATCGAGAAAAATTGCAACCGTCGCAGAACACTGAAAAACTCCAACTGGAAAATGACGGACGGCAGTGTTGGCAATGGCCAGCAGGCAATCGATTGCAGTTAGTGCTGGGAAATACTCCAAAGAGCAGTGTTGGTTACTACCCCAAACAGCTGATTTTGCATTTAAAAGTAAACAAAACTGACTTATTTTGTTTTCTTTTTGGGGTTTATAATGCTGCTGCAACGTGTGTGGTTGCCGCAATTAAACCACCACCTGCGTCAATACGCCAAAAAGTCCCGCGCCCACTTCAAGCCGATCATGGCCGTAAACAAGCGCATGGTCCACCAGGAGATCCTGCATTATGTAAACCCCTTTGCCAGGATCAACGTAAAGTCCGATGTTTTCCTGCGCATCCAGCCCGCGGATGTGCATCAGTACACCAGCGGAGATGTGTTCATAGCCCAAATGTGCGGCGGCCAAGTCAAGAACTCCAATGTCTCGCTGGATGTGAAAATAACCGATGATGACAAGGTGGTCAATGTGGTGGTCAAGCAACTGGCAGAGCAGCCCTCGCAGTTCGAGTGCAATCTGCAGATTCCCGTGCGATCCGATGTCTCCGTGGAGGCCAAAGGCAATGTCCGGGTGGAGGGAGTCCAGAGTGAGCTGCTGCAAGTCAAGGCGGCTGGAGGCATCCTCACCAAGAATGTTAAGGCCACCAACATCAAGCTGTACAGCGAAAACGGAAACATCAACTGCCAAGGCACGCTGCTGGGCAAGATCACCGAAATAGAGACACATTGTGGGGTAAATAGGGATTACTATAGCCCAAAAAACCTACCATTGACTTCTAATTCCACTCTACAGAACATTTCAGTGGACAAACTTCAGGGAGACAGCCTGAATTGCTCCACAAAGGCTGGCAGTATTGTAACTGACTGTTGCTATGTGGAAAACTCCAAGTTTCAGACGCAAACAGGACGCCTGGAGCTCAAGAATGTCCACAAAACAAGCCAAGTGCATGTCCACCAGTCGGGGGAAATCAACATGAGTAGGTCAGTCTAAGAAATGTCAAACTATGTGGCTACAATTCAAATATTCTAGCTGGAGTACATGGCAATCTCCAAGTAATGACCAAAGGAGGCAGCTTAAATCTGCAACTATCCGAGCTAGTGGGTCATAACAAAATCGATGCCCAGAACTTGAAAGACGAGGCTATCATTCACATATCTCAAGCCATTGAGCAGGATCTCCACATAGAGGTGACAGCCGCTGAAGTGAAATTGGAAACCGAACTGGAACATGTGGCCCATGCTCTCAACGAAGATAAGAGCAAATTCCTGCTCAACAAATCGAATACACACCGCCTGCAGGTCAGCAGCACTGGCGACAAAGGCGTCCGCCTGGGAAAACAATCGTGGAGCGATATGATGCGCCAAAAACTGCAGGCCATTGGAACCGAGGCGCCCTAGTTAAAGACGGATACTCACTAAGTTACGAATATATTGTGCTGCAAGCTACAATCTCAGTCATTTTTGTCTTTCCTTTCATGGAGGTATTTTCTTTAGGCTTGGCCCGACTCCTTATCCATATTATCGCTCAGGCATTCGAGGGCCTTCGAGAAGATTGAATCTTCCCCTTCGGCTTTCAGTGCAGACACGAAAAGCTGCACCTTTTCATCGCCAATCTCTTGGAGATCCGAGTTCTCGGCCTTTATCACCATACAGGCTAGCAGGCGCAGCAGCTTAAACGCATTCTCCACATACTGCTCCTTGGGAGCGTCCTCCTCCTCGTCGTCATCCTCGAAGTCGTTGGTCTCTGGATCTGATCCGGTGTAGTTATCGATGTGCTGCTTGAGTCGGTACCACAATTCCAGTAGATTTGAGAAGGCTTCCTTGTGATAGAAGTACTTGAGGCGCTGTAACAGGGAATCGTTTACTAGAAACATTCATAAGTGGGCAGGGGAAATAGTTGAACTCACACTCCAAATGTGCGCCAAATCCTCCAGATACTCCTCCTGGCGTTCGCCCAATGGAATGAGTTGCAGCGGCTGCTGCAGAAACTGCAGTATCCGGGCCAGACAACTGACTATGCTGGGCGCGTAGACGTCCATGGAGGCCTGCGCCTCGGGCAGCTGCACCAGAATGGTGCAAATGTTGAGGTAGGTCTGTATGATCTCCACATCACAGGTTATTTTCGGGCCGCACGAGTCATAGCCAACGTCGGCGTCTTCATCGCTGTCCTGAGCGGCCACTGCGGGCAGCACTTCAGCCTCGCCGTTCTCCTCGCCGGCTTCCTCGTCGGCCAGCTTCGACTGGTCGTCGCGCATGAGTCGCAGGAAGGCGCTATTGACGCCATCGCAGAGCTCTGGCACCAGGAAGACCTCCGCAAAGGGCTTCAGATTCAATGTAGACTTGGCGTTCTCCTCCTCCACCAGGGCACAACTGGCCAGCACAGCATTGGTGGCCTTCAGGGCAGCCACCAGCAGCTCATCGCTGACGGACTGTTGCAGAATCCTGCCCAGATTCTGGGCGGAGTTCTCGAAGGCGGCAAAAGCAGATGTACCAGTCCACGGCGAACTGCTCCTTGCCGCTGAGCACATGGGCCATGATGTACTGGAACAGGCGCATCAGTTGGATCAGCATGGCGGTGTCCATGCAGTTGGTCAGCTTAAACAGTGTCTCCATCGTTCCATTACTGCAGGTGAGCAGTTCGGCGCACTCCACCTGGGCGCACATGTTGCCCAGCAGTCCGATGAGAATCTCGTACAGACGCACATCCTCACAGCCGGCAATCAAGGAGTACATGATCGGATCGATGGCCTCGTTCTCCAGCAGCAGGGTGACCACTTCGGGGGCCACGGACATGTCCCACACCTTGCACAGGTCGTCCTCCAGCTGCTGTTCCAGGGGTGATTCCGGCTGCAGCTCCACCAACTTCATCACGGTCTGCAGGATGAAGCGACTGCTGTACATGGTGTTGCCCACGGCATCGCCGCGCATCCGCTCCAGCAATTCCGCCTCCTCTGCGTCGTCTTGGGCGGGCGGGGGCGTGGTCGAGGCGCTGCTAACGCTGGCAGAGACGCTGGCAGAGGCAGAGGCGTCGCTTTCCTTGTGGGTCGCATTTTCGTTTTCCGCGGGAGGAGGAGGCACATCGCTTTCTTTGGCGACCAATGTGCCCCCCACCCCAACGCCACTCGCCGAGGGCTCCGCGTCTTCCTTGGGCATTTCGATCTGGTTCTCGGTCTGGGCTAACTGGCTGACGGCTTCTTTTGGCAGGACGCGGTCGGGCAGTGGGCAAAAATCAATATTTTTTGGAAAAAGATCCTCTTTTTTTAAGACGCGGTCAGTGTGGCCGTAGATATTTTCCTTAACTTGCCATTAAGCTTACTTACGGTTAACGGGAAAAGCTCGTATTTGTGCAATGCAACTAGCTGGTCACACTAGAGCCAATTAAGCGCGGACTCAACCCCTTTTTTTTGCAAAGGGTCCACCTGCAATCCAATAGAATCCACAGGGATATTTAAAATTTTGGCGCCAAAAAGTCATTAAAAGTCTCTACAGTTTTGTTAATAATGTCCTACTCTTAGCTTTATTTAATATAGTCTTTACTAAATTCTTTCAATGTCAGTTGTTCAAACAAACAAATCACAACATTTTTGTTGTAACCATATATTCTTATTAATAAGTGACTTAGATGCAATGTTAACAATGAGAGGTAATCACAGTTTATGCGGCTTTGGGTTTTCCCCTGAGCAGCAAACTCGAAAGATTGCTGTAGGGCAGCTCAAAGGCCAGCGAAAAGGCAATGGAGGCAAGATAGACGATCATGGTGAAGCCGCAGCAGATGACGCTCTGAAAAATATACAAAAATAAAAATTAAATTATGTGAAACAGGATCAAAAAGCAGATAACCCACCAGCAGGAAGGGATCGACAGCAGAACTCGTACTGGTCAGGCTGTACACGAGGGCAATCACCAGGGGATTCAGCAGATATATGGCGTAGGACAGGCGGTTCAGATGCTGGAAGCACTTGGCCTCCAAAAGTCGCGACCACCAAACTCCGCTTCCGGATGCACTGCCAACGATCATCCAGCAAACGGTGAGGGAGAACAGAGCCCGACCCAGCACAAACAGCGATATGGTGATCAGGTGGCCCAGATCCCGCTTCACCGTGGAGTAGATGCAGCCGAGGAACACCTGCAGACTGAAGTGCCACAGCCAACGGGTCTGCTGTTCGCTCAGCTCCATCTGGAATCGCTGCTCCTGGAGGCACCAGGCCGCGATTGCACCCACGATATAGGGCAGCACCCTCACAAAGGGACTCGTGTATATCTGGGTGCCAGTGGCATAAGTGGAGTCGAAGGAGAACTCGAACTTGTTCGTAATCCCGATCCCGTAGGACCAAGTTATTGTGGCTAGAAGTCCGGAGATCGTCAGTACTTTCCCCACTTTTGGATGCCTACAAGGAAACAAAATTAAACATTACATTGAAATTATAAACTAAATTATTTAGAAAGATTTAATTGAATTGTATAATATGCATGCCTCGTTACTTGCTTTGTATTGTATTTAGTATTATGATTTTAAATTCAATTCAAATAATATACATCAAATTTTGAACTCAATAGTCAGATATTTATCTTAACTATTCAATGTTTGTTTCAGTGGGGACCACAATTAAATTGTTGATTTTACATATATTTAAATTTTGTGTGCATGCATTTTTAGATAGTGTTAAATTATTATATTTATTACTAAAGAATTCATCGACGCTTTTCTTGAGTTATTAAAGGATCTACTAGACTTAGGACTCACCTAGCGTAAATGAAGAGCACAAGGTTTGCCAGCAGGAAGAACTGCATGTCGCAGGCCAGACTCCAGCTCCAGTTGGCGCACATCTCGCGGTGGTCGAAGAGGTTCTGGATGAAGAGCAGGTTGCGCCACCAGTGCTGGGGACACAGTTCGTCGAACCGCTCGTTGATGTGGAAGACGGAAACGTCGCCGATGTAGGCGAAGGCCAAGTCCACGCTACCCATCACCACCAGGTAGAGTGGACCCAATCTCAGGTAGCGATGGAACAGCAACTTACCAAAGAGCTTCATGTTACCCCACAGTCCATTGCGACGCACTGCCTCCAATTGCTGGGCATTTCTCAGGAAGTTGTAGGTTTGCAGAAAGCCACTGTTAATGAGTAAAATAAATTATATAAATATTTAATTTAAATATTAAAAGGTAATATTCACCTGATGGTAAAGAAGACATCCACCAGAAGAGGGGCCGTCGAAACGTACTGGAAGAAGACCTTCTCCGCGTACGAAATCAGCACCGTTTTGTGGTGCACCGTGAAGTACATGTACCACAGGACATGGAAGATCAGTATCCAATGGCGCACACCGATCGCAATCCATTCATGATGGGAATCTCCCCCGGTTGGTTTGCCCTCGTGGCGCTGATCTTCCTCCAGTTATGGGCCACATCGAAGCAGGACACAAAGTTCTGGAGTGGCTGCCACTTCAAGATGGAATCCATAGCCTGCCAGATCTCTGATTCCACGGGAGCCAGACCGGAATCCACTTCATCGCCCCTCTTGGCCACCCGCAACTGCTGGGCACAGAGCATTAAGGCTCCGGTTACCAGGACAGTGGCCACCACCAATCGGAAGGTCAACCGCTGGTAGAATCGCTCGCTCAGCTTCAGATCCTTCATGTACAACACCTCCGGTTGCATGTCGAAGATGTCGTCCTCGGCGAACGAACCACCGGCCACATAGTCCCTGGCCAGCTGCTTCACCTCCTCGGAGGCACAGGCGCTGGGCAGGCACAGTCCGATGTGCAGCACCTGCTCGGACATCACCTTGATCTCCACCTGCCAGGGTGAGCGATGCCGCAGGTAGATCACCCGGTAGTCCATCTCGAAGGGGGCACTTTGCGTCAGGATGCTGTAGTGCATCACCCGCTCGTAGTTCCGGGACAAGGTGATTCCCACGGGTCCCTGCACTCCACGACACGCCTCCCGACTGCCCAGCCAGTAGTTCTGCCCGAATACGAACCCGGACGGCTTGGTTCCCGAGGCATCAAGAACTGACAGTTCAAGGAAAAATATTATTTTATTCAAATTATATTAATTACTATATTAAATTCTCATAGAAACTAGACTATTGTCACATAATTTAACACTATTGGGTATGAAAAATCACTCAACAAAATAAGTATTAAATTTATACCACAAAAGTAACAAAATAAAACATATGAGGTTTAAAAACCAGGCTTTTAGACTACAGTTTTAGACCTTTTGGTATAAAAAAAGAAACTAAAAAGTTATTTAGTATTGAAGTGTTTTTTTTTAATTAAACTGCCTTAATCAAGCGCTCTTTAGAATAAATTAGGCCATATTAATATTTTTCTGGTGATACAAAAAAATATTGGATTAGTACAGATAAATCCCTGGCTGTTAATTTGAATATTTTTTGTTTCATATTTAAATTCCGTATAAAATCAAATTATTTGAAATGATGTGGAACATATTTGGTTTGAAATGGGTCCTATTTGTTTTATATGCTGTTTAATGTGGCTTTCATTTAAACTGAATATTTATAATATTAAAATCGATTTTGTTAATTGTTAAAATAATAAATATTTCCATATTTTAAATGACTAATTACGGCAAATCGAATCAAAAAACATTAAAATTGACTCTGAATACGTTTACTACTTTTTCTAGTCATTACAGTGGTTAGTGTTCAAGTTTCTATAATTGCAAGTATAACTGCTTTCAAATCAACATTAAATGTAGTAGATTCCTCGTTAAAGCAAACGACTAATTTGCATATTTTATGGTTTATAAATTACACAATTTACTTTCTGGTTACTTACCCTTTATGGCCCAAGGTTGTTTACTGAGAATTCCCCGCTGCACTTGTTTCAGGTGGGCGTGGCAGGTGGGACTCACATTGCTCTCGTTGGCCACTTTGGTTAGCCCAAAGATGACGGAGCTCCGGATGAGATGGGGCTCATGCCGTGACTGGACAGTGTATCCTTCTTTTTCCGGAATATTTGTAGCCATAACTTCCGTGGACAATTCCAGGCTGGCATTGAAAAGTCCGTAGTCATAGCGATGCCGTCGCAAAGTGGACTCATTAACGGCTGCATCCGCTACGAAAGCCAAGATGCTGACGATTAAGACCGACCTCCAGTGCCTTTCCATGCCGAATGCACCGCCAACGAGCGGCAGCTGGAAACTTAAATTGTTTACCCATCAATACGAGCACTCTTATGTTACGAAAACCAGGGGCAGCCCTTTCAAATTACGACGACTTCCTACCGGAAAAGATTTACGAGCTGAGAGAGCCGTAACTCCGGGTATATTGCACTCGATTGTTCAACAATTGCTAAAATTTATTTTTTGCCTCAGGTTCCGTTACTTCTGCCTTTCTGTAAGGCACACAAATATTTAACAATCATAAATTCGCTGTAATTTATTAATGAATGATTTTGAAGTATTTTGATTTTGATTTTTGTAAAAAAAGGAACTTCAAGTTGCAGTGAAATTTTGATTTTTGTATTAGCATTTAAGAAAAACAAATCTAATTAATGGTATCAAGTTAAACAACAAAAAAATAAAAATATTACAGTGCCTAAATACCTTACAAAGCTTATTATTAGAGTAAAGTGAAAGATAGCCTTATGTTTTTTACCAAAATATTGTACCTCAGTACAAGTAATTAGTTACATCTAACTGTGGCTTATAATTTTGCTTGGTAAATTGAGAAAACAAGAGGGCTAAAATCAAGAATGTGTTTCTTTTTTCATAAAATAATATCTTATTAAAGCAACATGTTGAATTAATTCAATAGTTGTTGAAAACCTCAAGTCTCAAAACACTTGAAACTTATTATTTTGAGAAATTTCTTTGAATAATAATATTGACTAGATATGATATTTCAGCACAATAGATATTTTAGCACCCACAATGAGTTTAACCCTAAATGGTTTAAGATAACTTAAGAAAGGGGAAGTACACCTGCCACCCGATCAACCGATCGCAGAACATGGAAGTGGTAATGGTTGCCAATGGAGTTCAATTCAAACATCAATTAGCCGCATCCGAGCAGTAAGTGCGTCTCAATGTCAGGCTCCAATGTAGCGGATTAGTTTGATTCACGAGAAATTCACCCTCAAAAATACAGTGTCACCTGAAGGTTTATGGGCTGCCAAAGGCAAAAGCCAATCAAACTTGTCACTCGACTTGACTCATGAGATTTCAAGTGCGCCCCCATTGATTCCCCAAGTTCAGTGTTATTACTTTTATGATTTGCACCCAAATCTGCAAATTGTTGGCAGAGGTCAACGACTAGAGTGCGTGTGTGGTAAATATTTCTACGATCTACGTAGCTTCAGCCACGTGCATCAGAATTCGCAGGCATAAATAAAATTGGCCAAATTTTGTGTTTGCCCAAAACACTTATCCCAAAATGATGTTTGCTTAGGTTGATTGGGGGGTAGAAATTCGAGAATTAATCCCCCGGGCGTTTTGCCAATTTTGGCACTGTCGTGGGCAAAAACCCAACAATATGTATGGTAAATCCCATGTTTTCTTTGCTCTCGAAGACGCGCAGATTCGGTTAAGCCACCGATAGCGAAGTTTGCATTTATTTGATGGCAGCTAATGGCTTTTGGATGAAACCGTTTCAAGGGTAAATCGTAAATCTGCGCATCGTTTCGCATCTAATTTCTCGGCTTTGGCTATGCAAATGAACCTTCACCTTAACTTTGCCATCGAATCGGATCCCGATCGCCCAGTTTTTGGACAAACGATGGGTTTTGTAACTAATATTCGCGAACTGGCACTGGTTTTGCCATGTTTGCTGGCTTGCGTTTTATGTATCTTTGCTTATTAATGGCAGTGCCATAAGAAAATGGTGATTTATTTAGGGTCAAGGCGTGGATTGTGGATTGGATAGAAAACTGGCTTTCGGATCGATTAAAGTCCCGGATTTAATCAAATGCAAACGAATAAAATGTGACCTACTTTCAGCTGCGACGCAAACAAGTATCCAATCAATATAGAACCGTCCTTGGCATTCGCTTTTGTTCGACAAGAGTTTCCGTTTGTTATTATTTCGGCTTGTTTGTTTGTTTATTTCTGTAAAGTTTTGATATCGAAACCGGGGATTTGAAATTAGTTTGTTTTTTTTTTAGTTTTTAAGCGCGGCTCACGCAGCTTCGCGTCTTTCCGAGGAACTGTGCGCCCTTCGCTGCGTTGCAAACCTTTATAAACTCCGTCGGCGCCAAACGCACGTGAACAGGTATCAAGCGGGGCTTAAACAACAAAAAAAAACATACAGATTCGAATGAAAACAAACCGAGCGATGAAAGCGAAACTGCTCTTCGCGTTGTTTATTTTTGGGAATCTTGCGTACGGCCTGCATTTGCGATCGGCCATTTCGTACGTCACAAAGCCGCGCTTTTAAGTGCCGGTCTTGGCGTTCTCGTTTTTCACACCGATCGATCGAATCGATCGCGTTCATTGACACCGCGACGATAAGAAGGCGTTCCCCGGAATTGGGATCTCCAAGGAGCGCTTTTACAACGCGTTCCCTTTTTAGGACAGTCAAGCTTCATACTTACGAGATTTTCATAGACAAAAATATACATTGGAATACATGTCTTAAAAAGTATGTAGATTTTGTTAAAGACATTTACTCTTTTGAATGTACAATTTTGATTAAAGTTTTTATAATTAATTTTATAAAATTAAGCCGGAACTGTATATTTCAAACAAAGTTTGACTTAGGGAATCTCTACTTTATACAGGAAGTTAAATCCTTTACTTAAATTAGTTCCGTAATTGCTTACCAGCAGGGTCAACCAAAATTACAAGGCAATACCACTGAAATTACATCAAAATGTAGAATGTAATTGCTAAAAAACTCTCTTCCTTAAAATTTACTGTAATTTTGGAACATTTTTTTGGACAGATTTGCCAACAGAAATTACAGGGCCTTACAATTGAAATAACATTAAGATGTACAATGTAATTGCTATTTCTGCCGCCGTAAAAAGTAAATAAAATCCTGTAACATTCTGTTTCCTTAAGTTTTCTTGTACACTTGGTACATTTGGCAGGAAGGATTGAAATCTACATTTTTACGTCAATTAAATAAGAAGAATTAGAAGCATTGCACAAAAAAAACAAGAAAATTGCTTAACAATTTATTTTCTTGTTTGTGTTTAAAACTAGGCTAGATAAGCAAAGCCTTAAAACCCAATTGTATAGAAATGCCAAATATCTTAGAGTTTATTTTCAAATTCGTTTTTAAATAAACTAATTTCACTGAACTGGCAACGCCGTTCGGGGACTCCGGAGAACTTAGCAAATGCACAAATCGATTATCTCTGCCAAACATCGATACGGCCGATAGCTTAAGAATATCGATGTTTCCCCACCCCTACTCCGATAGTCGCAAAACAAATCGATGACTCCTCACCACTAGTAAAAATTGCTAGGAAAAACGAAAACGCGAAAAATGAAAACGCAATACAAAAAAGCAAAATTGAAGTGAAACCAAGTGCAACAACGACGGAGCAAAAGGTGCTACAATCGAAACACAAAAATAAATAATAGAAACCCTCGAGAGTGCTAAAAAATAGGCCCCCCAGCAAGTCAAGGCTCCCCCGAAAGAAAA
Source organism: Drosophila gunungcola (assembly GCF_025200985.1). Classification (NCBI taxonomy): domain Eukaryota; kingdom Metazoa; phylum Arthropoda; class Insecta; order Diptera; family Drosophilidae; genus Drosophila; species Drosophila gunungcola. The sequence continues at coordinate 4,373,055 of NW_026453167.1, read as the reverse complement.
GAGAGCCATAAAAATCGATTCTTCAAAGAAGTAGCTCTGCGTGCGAGACTTTTTTCGCGCGGGCGGTGGAGCCTGGCGTTGTTTTTTGCCAGTTTTGCTTGGGGAGCCTCGAAAAGTCTAGGTATTTAATAGCCAGGGGCTTTAGAGGGTTAATATAAATATACCTGTGCAGAGTGCATACCTGCTGCTCTATGTGATTGTGTGTGTGTGTGAGTGAGCAAGTGCGAAAAAGAATTCATCTGTATGTATTTATTATTTTATTTGCACAACAACCCTGAAAATCGGACAGGACACTCGAATCATAATCTTAATTAGCTAATTTCCAGCAAATATTTAAGTGTGTCTCGCGTAAATAACGGAATGCCAGCACATGACAATAAAACGAAAACGTGTGCGTGTGTGTGTGCGTAGTAACAACAAAGCAAAATAGCAAAAGCAAAACAAAGTGAATGACAAACGGCGAGAATGAAATGGAAATCCACCCCCCTTAGCCCACCCCACCCGTCTTTTACTGTTAGAAAGTGCCCCTGTGTGCGTGGCGCTAATTGAACTCACACAATATATATAATTTATTTTAGTTTTTTTTCGCGCTCCACAAAAGCCACATATTTGTGAGTCAGCTTATGACTTCCACCTGCCTTCCAGATTGCGTGCACACAACTCCCGCGAGGACGACAAAACAACCAGCAACTAAACATAATAAAAAGTAGCCACCCAGCAGAAGGAGAAGGAGCTAACCACGCCCCCGCCCCCCGCGAGTGGTGCCGGAATCAACGCACGCCCCACCCACCCGCATCCCGCACTCCAAGTCCATCTGAAGCATCCGCAACATCCGCATCCGCGATGTCAAGTGATAAGATCAAAGTCGCCGTAAGGGTGCGACCCTTCAATCGTCGTGGTAAGTGTAGATTTACCCTGCTCAGATAATCCCCGCACTGGAAAAAAATATTTATCATTCGTTTTTCATTATAAAATATTAAATATTCTGTTTGTTAAGTGGCTTGCACTAAATATACAATAGAACCCTCGATTAACTCACTGACTTCGGTTAAAAAAAATACATAATTTTTGTGTTTTAAAATTTGTTATTTAATTTAAATTAAGCGTAATTCAATGCATCAAAGTAAATTTTCTTGATAAATAAAAAAATATATTTTATTAGATTTAGTATCAAGCTAAACAGATAACCAGACGTTTTAAAAATGTATTATTGTTCAAAACTTAATAACTGCGCTGGGGGATCTGAAAAATAAATGGAGAAAACAGATACTATTCAAAGTAATATCCCCTTAATATTATCTTTGTTTAGGCTTTCATACGTTGTTTTTACAATTTTCTGTCATCAGATATGATTTTAGTGATTTTTAATTTTAAAAATTTTTCATATTACCTTTGACTATATCAATCTATAATATCAGGTCCCAAAAAGTACAAATTTTATCCCTAAATGAGGTTTTTCTTATACCACTCAAAAAGAACAGCCTTGAGTGGCCAGAACTTTCAATTTTTGCACTTTTCCCACATTGTTTCTGAACAATACCAGGCACTGCAGTTTTGCCTGCAATCAATAATGCAAACACAACCATGCAGAGACAGAGACTGTTTTTTTAGGCTAACGAAATTTACAAGGGCTTCTTCGCTTCCTTTGAAATACGGTTTCGTTTTTCCACTGCTGCGCCAGCGGATTTTTCGCTGGATTTAAGCGTATAGGTATAGTATAGCAAAGCGTACTACCTACTGCAGCGACTACCTACGGGATGGTCCCTGGTCGTCTGACAAACGAATTCGTTTCCAGCTAATTTCGCGTTTCCCACTGCAGCCATGAAGTGTTGCAAGTGCATAAAAAACAAGACAGCAATAACAACTGCAGCGCCGTCAGCGTTTCCAATGTCAACACTGATCATTCATTTGGCTTATCCATGACTCACATTCACGGCGGAAACGAAGGATGGCAGCGGAAAAGGGGGCTCCATACGACACAACCAAATGCCATGTGTGCCAAACATATAAACATTTATAGATGCCTGTGCGTGGGGCAAGGTCCGCTCGGAATCCCGCTTTATTGATTGAATGGCAAACGTTCTCCAACGATTGCACATTTGTTTATATTTACATAAATTATAGAAAGAGTTTCAACTACAGTGGCAAGACTTTAAGGGGAAACATCCACAAAAAAAAAAATGTATAACGATTTAAACATTTTATCTTTTTAATCATATATACTTTTTCTTATAAGACACAATTATTTAAATTCTACAATTAGTTTAGATTATATGGAGCAAGGTCCGGTTAAATTCCAGCTTTATCGATTGAATGGCAAAGGTTATCCAATGATTGCACATTTGTTAATATTTACTTCAAGTACTGGGATCAAACCAGTTTTATTTACTGTCCCACTTTAATATATTTCTGTAGATAAATAATAAAAGGAACATAGCCTTAGTTAGTAGTTTCTTTCAAATTTAAAAGATATTAGTAATAAGAATATATTCTACAATATTCAGCCTTGGTCAGTTTTATAGTCTGAATTATTAAATTGCCCTTATTTTTTTGAGAATTTTTTTTTTTAACAATCCATATTTTGTTTTCCACTTTTAAATTGTTAATTATTTGATTGCTCAATTGTTCCTCTGCTGTTGTGCTTGTTGTTTGTGAAAATAATTAATTGTGTTAGTAAAAGCTCTAGTGACTTATATATTGGCAAACAAAAAACAACTGCTAGTTGATCCATCATAATTTGTCACTTCCAATATTTGTGTTGCCAAAGAAGGCGAACGCGCAAACTTAGTAACCACATTTATTTTTAGACCTTTGACTGGGCTACGATGTTGTTTGTTGTCATGTTGCTCGCTTGCTTGTTAAACGGCCTAATCCGTTGACTGTTTTTGTGACTGAAGGGAGTAGTCGCAGTCACACCAGAATGTCTGCGATAAGCAGCAGCGCAGAAACGTTATCAGTCCTGATAAACGCGTTTATTTTGCGATACCAAGTTACACACATGAAGTGCTTGGCATTAGTCAATCGTGGGCAACTTATTTGGGCCATGTCCGTAACTAGTGACCTCTTCGTGTTGAGCTGGCCAGCAGAGCGTAAAATGAAAACCGAAAAGGCAATCTCAAACGCAAAGACAACACTCGAAAGACAGAGCCAAAGGCAGTAGAAACAAGCTCGAAATGAAGTCACAGCAGAGTTACTTTGCTTCTTACCAAAAAGCTTAACCTGTTTTCACTCTGCCAGTGTATGTATGTTAATTTCAGCGTTGGACAATAGCGAAGAGAAAACCGTTTGAGGTTATACGGAGTCGCTAGCTATCAAATCAACTGACCAGAACTACAAATGAGACCATCAAATAATTTATGGCACGCCTTCGTCACATTTTGAGGCAATGGACGGGCCAGACATGTAAACCAGGCGATAGGGTCAGGTCGACTTTGTCCTGTGCCGTCCTCTTTGGGTTCTGGGTTCTGGGTCCTTTGTGGCTTTCATTTCCATGTCATGTCACGTTCTCGGCTCTGTAACATAAAGCGGAACGGAAGTTCCAAAGGCCAGGCAACACACCAGGATATGGCTTGGCTGATGGCTGATGGCTGTTGGCTGTTGGCTGTACATACAGCGACTTGTGTGTGGGCCCAAATGTGTCTGCCCGTCTGGGTTTGGTTTTGACGTTGTTTTCCCCCTTCGTCGGCATGTTTTGTGTGCCATATAGTTAGCAGTAGTAGTATGCCTTGCTTATTGCCGTTCTCTGCCATTTGGATCCGTTCCGTTTCGTTCGGAGTGAATGAAGTATGCGAAGGACACGGGGAGGCATCGCAACTGAAATATTTCCACGATTTATTAGCTGGCACTTTTTTGTATAAAATCAGCCAGGATGAATGGAATAATCAGCCCGATAAGGTCACCTCATTTGGCTATATTTAATGCATCATTTCATGAACGCAATTTCATGATAAATTCTATAATTAAATATTTAATATGAAAATGATAAATAAATAAATATACCTGCAAATCATTACCAAAAACCAAAGTTATGTAAAATTTATAACAGCAGTTATTTAGTTCAACAAATCAATAGGGTAAATATATTCAAATTGGCATTTTAAATGGAATTTGTAATATAAGCTCATATGTTGTTCATTTGTTAGCAATTCAAATGATAAGTAGTCATACACAAACATAAGCAAAATAAATATTTAAGTTCAAATTGTAACACCACTTTATCAGGGCTATTGTATTCCTACCAAAATAAAAAAAATATGTTCAAATCTGAATTTAATTTTGTCATGCTTGTCTATCTTCCAAAAGTTCTTAAAACTTTAATGTTATATACGTACCCATAGCTTATAAAAATCTTTACAAAATTCAGGTCAGTGTAACTAAAAATTATTGATTCCAATGACTTATCACATCTAATCAGCAAGGTTTTTGAAATATCATAAAATCTCGGCACGATAATACCAAGGGCAACAGAAAATTCGTTAAGAGGTCTTTTAAATCGCTCATTGTTTTATTGCTTCTGAAATATTTATTAGGCAACTTGCGCTTCTGCCTTTCTAAGATTGTTTACAATTTATTTAAAAGGTTCTCTCCATTGAGATTATTGTGGCATTGGTGCTTTATACCCAACATGCACATTTATCGCCCCTCGCTCTCTGCGAATCAATTTTCGCACTCATATACGAAAAACCCAACACACAAGCTTTCGAGCGCTATGAGCAGGGTATAGCTAAAGTATAAAATTAAATTGTTTTTGCCACTTTGAACTCGTTATCACCCCAAGCGCGGAATAAAGGCGAAATTATCTCAATTTCACACATAACATATAAATATATTCCGGAACCGAGGGCTAACAGTGATTTCGTTAACTTTCAGAAATCGAACTGGGTACAAAATGTATCGTGGAAATGGAAAAACAGCAGACGATACTCCAGAATCCGCCACCACTGGAGAAAATCGAAAGGTAAAAAGAAGCTATAAAATTCCACATTACCAAAGAGGCAGTTTGAATTGTAATGTGATATTTAATTAGCCGATTAAATTGTATTGTAAGCGGTTTGCTTAATACCTTCTCATCCCTTTTTTTTTTGCAACAGAAAACAACCAAAGACATTTGCATTCGATCACTGTTTTTACTCATTAAACCCCGAGGACGACAACTTTGCGTCCCAGGAGACAGTGTTCGATTGCGTGGGACGTGGAATTCTGGATAATGCATTCCAGGGCTATAATGCATGCATATTCGCATACGGCCAGACAGGTAAGTTGCAGCCCGAATGATTCACCAAATTCACGTATTCAATCGATCATTTATTCACTTCACTCTTTTTCAGGCTCTGGCAAGTCCTACACAATGATGGGCTCCCAGGAGAGCAAGGGCATCATTCCACGGCTGTGCGACAAGCTCTTCTCGGCCATAGCCAACAAGTCCACGCCGGAGCTGATGTACAAGGTGGAGGTGTCCTACATGGAGATTTACAACGAGAAGGTCCACGATCTGCTCGACCCCAAGCCGAACAAGCAGTCGCTTAAGGTGCGCGAGCACAATGTCATGGGTCCCTACGTTGATGGACTGTCGCAGCTGGCCGTGACATCCTACCAGGACATCGACAACCTCATGACCGAGGGCAACAAGTCGCGAACAGTGGCGGCCACCAACATGAACGCCGAGTCGTCGCGCTCCCATGCCGTCTTCTCGGTGGTCCTCACCCAGATACTCACGGATCAGGCGACTGGCGTCAGTGGCGAGAAGGTGTCCCGCATGTCCCTGGTGGATTTGGCTGGCTCCGAGCGGGCCGTGAAAACGGGAGCCGTTGGCGATCGTCTCAAGGAGGGTTCCAACATCAACAAGTGCGTGAAAATTAGTCAACAATCTTGGTTTGCATTGGTTTGCACCGGTTATGCAGGTCATTTGTAATGCAATTGAGTTAAATGATAAGTTTAAACAACCCGCATTGCCGTGACCTGCTTTCCCGGTGGTTATCAATCTAGTTTTGATTCAAAGCTAATCTTGTACCTACTTTAGATCTCTAACAACGCTGGGTCTGGTCATCTCCAAGCTGGCCGACCAATCGAATGGCAAGAAGAGCGGCAACGACAAGTTCGTGCCCTACCGCGACTCCGTTCTCACCTGGCTACTAAAAGATAATCTGGGCGGAAACTCCAGAACCGTGATGGTGGCCACCATTTCACCCTCGGCGGACAACTACGAGGAGACGCTGTCTACGCTGCGCTATGCGGATCGGGCCAAGCGCATTGTGAACCATGCTGTGGTCAACGAAGATCCCAACGCGCGCATCATTCGCGAGCTGCGGCACGAGGTGGAGACGCTCAGGAGTATGCTAAAGCATGCCACTGGGTCGCCGGTGGGCGATGTGCAGGACAAGCTGGCCGAGAGCGAGAACCTGATGAAGCAGATCTCGCAGACCTGGGAGGAGAAGCTGGTCAAGACGGAGCGCATCCAGAACGAGCGGCAGCAGGCGCTCGAGAAGATGGGCATCAGTGTGCAGGCCAGCGGCATCAAGGTGGAGAAGAACAAGTACTACTTGGTCAATTTGAATGCCGATCCGTCCCTCAACGAGCTCCTGGTCTACTACCTTAAGGTGAACCCTAAGTCAAACCCCTAAAAAAATAGATTAATAAATCCCCTCTGCTTGTAGGAACGCACACTGATTGGCGGACGCAGCATCAGTGGCCAGCAGCCGGATATCCAACTGTCTGGTCTGGGCATCCAGCCCGAGCACTGTGTGATCACCATCGAGGACAGTGGCCTGTACCTGGAGCCTGTGCAGGGGGCACGTTGCTTTGTCAACGGATCGGCGGCTGTGGAGAGGATTCCGCTGCAGAACGGCGACCGTATCCTGTGGGGCAACCACCATTTCTTCCGCGTCAACTCGCCGAAGAGCAACAACACGAGTATGTGCGCCTCGGAGCCTCAGACGCCGGCGCAACTGATTGATTACAATTTCGCACGCGATGAGATTATGCAGAACGAGCTGAGCAACGACCCCATCCAGACGGCCATTGCTCGGCTGGAGCGGCAGCACGAGGAAGATAAGCAGGTGGCGCTGGAGAAGCAGCGGCAGGAGTACGAACGTCAGTTCCAGCAGCTGCGCAACATTCTCTCGCCCAGCACGCCGTATGCTCCATATGCCCCCTACGATCCGCTGCGCATGGGCAAGATAACACCGAATACTCCTACTTCGCAGATGCGAGTGGAAAAGTGGGCGCAGGTGAGCTAAGATCTCTCCTATTAACTGTCACTTCAGTTACTCTATAACTTTGGTTTTTGCAGGAACGAGACGAGATGTTCCGGCGCAGTTTGGGTCAGCTGAAAACGGACATTATGCGGGCCAACTCGCTAGTGCAGGAGGCCAACTTCCTGGCCGAGGAAATGGAGAAGAAGACCAAGTTCTCAGTCACCCTGCAGATACCGCCGGCCAATCTGAGTCCCAACAGGCGGCGCGGGGCCTTTGTCAGCGAGCCCGCCATTCTGGTGAAGCGCACAAACTCCGGCAGCCAGATCTGGACCATGGAGAAGCTGGAGAACAAGCTGATCGACATGCGCGAGATGTACCAGGATCACAAGGAGCGCGTTTTGAACGGACTGGTATGTTGACATCGATTCGATCCTCTTCTCATCCAACCTGTTTGCCATTGTGCCGTGCTGTTACTAACCATTTATAATTGTATCGATTCACACACGCATTCAATTAACCCCTGACTACAGCCCCTTATAGAGCCATTCTCAGACGACGAGTACGACGACAAGGTAATTAAGACACCACACCCACACCCACACCCCCACCACCCCAAAACATGAACACCACACACACGTCTAAACTGTATGATGTAGCTAGTATTGTTTGGGAGCTTCCACCTTAAAGCTAACTGATCTCGCAATTCCGCAGGACGAGGACAGTGCCAAGCCGCAGGATCCGTTCTACGAGTCGCAGGAGAACCACAATCTTATTGGCGTGGCCAATATATTCCTGGAGGTTCTCTTCCACGACGTCAAGCTGGACTACCACACACCGATCATCAGTCAGCAGGGTGAGGTGGCCGGTCGGCTTGCAGGTGGAGATCGAGCGCATTGCCGGACAGATGCCGCAGGATCGCATGTGCGAGTCGGTATCCGAGTCGTCGGGCGATTCGCGGGATGAGTACGACGACCCGGTGGATGCCACTTCCAATCAAATCACCTGCCGTGTGACCATCAAGTGCGCCAGTGGCCTGCCCTTGTCGCTCTCCAACTTCGTCTTTTGCCAGTACACTTTCTGGGGCCACCAGGAGATGGTGGTGCCTGTCATCAATGCCGAGTCCACGGCCCACGACCAGAACATGGTCTTCAAGTTCGAGCACACGCAGGACTTTACGGTGACCATCAACGAGGAGTTCCTGGAGCACTGCATCGAGGGGGCGCTGTCCATCGAGGTGTGGGGCCATCGCAGTGCCGGCTTCTCCAGGACCAAGGGCTGGGAGGTGGAGCAGCAGCAGGCCAAGGCGCGATCCCTGGTCGATCGCTGGGCGGAGCTGTCGCGCAAGATCGAGCTCTGGGTGGAGATCCACGAGCTGAACGACAACGGCGAGTACTCGCCGGTGGAGGTGACCAACCGCAACGAGGTCCTCACCGGCGGCATCTACCAGTTGCGCCAGGGTCAGCAGCGGCGGGTGAATGTGCGCGTCAAGCCGGTCCAGAACTCGGGCACCCTGCCCATCATTTGCCAGTCGATCGTGAACGTGGCCATTGGCAGTGTGACGGTGCGGTCGCGGCTGCAGCGACCGCTGGATTCGTACCAGGAGGAGGATCTCACAGTGCTGCGGGAGAAGTGGAGCGAGGCGCTGGGTCGCCGGCGCCAGTACCTGGACCAGCAGATCCAGATGCTGATCAAGAAGGAGGAGAAGAACGAGCAGGAGCGCGAGCGCGAGCTGAGCCTGGTGCACCAGTGGGTCTCGCTGACGGAGGAGCGCAACGCGGTGCTGGTGCCGGCGCCCGGCTCAGGCATTCCCGGAGCACCCGCCTCGTGGGAGCCACCGTCGGGCATGGAGCCCCATGTGCCCGTGCTCTTCCTCAACCTGAACGGCGACGATCTGTCGGCGCAGAACACCAACGACGAGCTCTCCATTGCCGGCATCAACTCGATTCTGTCCAAGGAGCATGGCCACAAGTTCTACACGCTGCAGATCCTGCAGCATCTGGACAAGGACGTGTGCTGTGTGGCCAGCTGGGACTCCTCGATGCACGACAGCCAGGCCCTGAACCGTGTGACCGAGGCCAACGAGCGTGTGTATCTCATTCTGCGCACCACGGTGCGTCTGTCGCATCCGGCACCCATGGATCTGGTGCTGCGCAAGCGGCTGAGCATAAACATCAAGAAGGGCCAGACGCTGACCGACCGCCTGAAGAAGTTCCGACTGGTGCGGGGCGAGAACGCCATCTGGCAGAGCGGCGTCACCTATGAGGTGGTCTCCAACATTCCCAAGGCCTCCGAGGAGCTGGAGGATCGCGAGTCGCTGGCCCAGTTGGCTGCCAGCGGCGATGATTGCTCGGCCAGTGACGGGGAAACCTACATAGGTGAGTGCTTTGGCTATTCACTACCATGCTAAACGGATTACTAATCTCTTAATCCCTTAGAGAAATACACTCGTGGCGTTTCGGCGGTGGAGAGCATACTCACACTGGATCGCCTGCGGCAGAACGTGGCGGTCAAGGAGCTGGAGACGGCCCATGGCCAGCCGCTGAGCATGCGAAAGACCGTCAGTGTGCCAAACTTCTCGCAGGTAAGGATGACATCCGATTGGCCACCCCATTTCCCCGCTCATCCCATCGAGCCGCCGCCGCCGCTGCTGCTGCTGCTGCGCCGCTTTCACAATTCGTCGCTGCCGCCGCCGCTTCTTCAGCTGCTGCTGAATTTTGTGCTTCCACACCCACTTACTCACCTAACAACACACTCGAGCAAAATTAACCAAGAACATCTGACTAAACGCAAATTCTTTCTCTTTTCACACTTTTTTCTATGCGCTTTCACCAAACTAACCCCCTCAAAAAAATAAACATTTGTGTTTAACCACCGATATATAACAATGACAATCGCAATGACTAAATTAACCAAATCCGAAATTCGGCGCGCACCTCCTGCAATTTTGAATTTCCCTCTATGTGTGTGTGCGTGTGTGTGTGCCGTATTGGTATTATCCTGTCTTTATGTTTATGCTGTGTACGTGTGTGTGTTGCCCAAAAAACGCTTCTCACTGCGCACATAGGCGGTCAAAGACACCACCAATACCGGGAGTGTAAGTAACTAGTATCCTCCTTTTTGTTTCCTGTTTCCTATTTATTCTCTACTCTTGTATCTGTATCTGTATCCTTGTATCCTGTGTGCCAAGCACTGTACATTAAGCTTAAGTAGTTGAAGTTTTCTTCAGTTCTATCTTACTAACTATCTTACAAAAAAAACAATACCCTTTGTGTGCGCCCTTCAGTTTGCCATTTCCGTAAACGTTGGTTTTTTTTAGTTCCCATTTTTGTTTTCATTTATTTTTTCGTTTTTAATTCGACCATTTTTATTTCATCCTGTTGAATAACATTTGTTCTATAAAATCAAATCGTTCGAAAACGAAATTTATGATGCAAGCAACTCATAAATAAACTTACGCAGATTATGCGCTTCGATGCATCGATGGAGTCGCTGCTGAATGTGGGACGATCCGAGTCCTTTGCCGATCTCAATAACAGTGCGCTGGGCAGCAAGTTTACGCCAGGTGAGCTTTACTTGGGCATAACAACTCTTGTGGATTTTAATATCTGTATTTTGTTCAGCAGGTCCAACTGGAACAGGCGGAGTCATCCGGAATCGCCACAGCTTTGGCGGCAAAGGTAGCAGCGATGATTCTCCCGGAAAAGCCTTTGGCATTGGTGCGTATTTAGTTGATCCAGGCAATTCCTTTCACCCAACAGTTTTCTTCAATATACTCACCATTAATTTTTGAGCAAAAATGTTGAAACTATAATCCATATAATCGAGTTTTTATATCCACTATACTTTATTTGACTAAGTATTTCTGCATATGCTTATGCGCAGGCAACATTTTATACAATCAAGCTCAAGAGCAGGGGATTTATCTTTGTTTCATGTTTTGGATATGCATATAATCCATAAAAACAGTAGCAATTTGTTACTTGTAGCTGTACTTAGTGAACTTAAAACTGACTTAAACTTAATGGCAACAAGATAAATCCTTTTCCAACCGCTTTTTTCATGCTCAAGAGCAAACACCCAAAAGGGAAATAGTTTGCAAACACTCTGTGAACTGTCGCATATTGCTTAGTTAAACTTTCGAAACCTAATTTGTTTGCTTTGCTTCGATGCAACACCTGCAGCAACCAAGCAACTAGCAAGAGCAACCGCATTAACTCGATCTGAAGACTCGAGCGATTCTTCGTCTTGATGCACACTACTGTTCCACATTCCATTGCTTATCATATAAATTGACATGCATCCACGATAACATGAACCATACAGAACCGAACCCAAACTGAACCCAAACGAACCGCGCCCACATAGCTTATCGTACTTACTATCTGGTTTCTCACATTGTCCAACTCTTTTCTGTGTTTTTAACATAACCAAATCTCTATGAAATTCCACGGGCAACAGGCTCAATATCTCTGCTGTCAGGTAAAGGCCAAACCTATGCCAAATTGAATTCCGAAGGTGCATTCTCGATTGCTATGCATTGATTGTTAGTTGAGTTTAAGTTTGTCTGTCTCTCACAACCCAACATCTCGACACCCACTCATCCACTCATCCATTCATGACCCCAGATGAAGAAGGGATGCGGTTTGTGACCCCCCTCCGCCCCCATTTAGAAGCGTTTACATGTAGTTTTGTGTTAGTTCTGTTTGCTGGTAAATCTGTCTTCAAATCATACCCAAGACTCTCACTGTCACTCTCATTCTCTCATCCAAAACCAAAAACTCGAGACATCGCAATGGCCATCAGTTGTACATTCATCACCTTCTGGACATTCCAGCCACCCATGCAATCCGGTGCACAAATCACAAAGCAGCCAAGCACACAGCACGAGATCTTAGCACGAGCCGCGTATCTGTAGAGTTTTATTAGCCCTAGAACCTATTACCTAGACCTTTTGTTTTGTTATCCATTAATGTGTTTCTTTAGTGTGTTGCCGGGGGTGCGAGGTAGTCGCATGTCCGGCCAGTTTGATCACTCATCGAAGTCTGTAAATTGCATTGTAACTAAACATAACGCATAATCATTATCTTCCCCCCGCCCCCAAATGTGGAATGCAGCGCGTCCAACATTTTTGAATCTCAATTTGAACTTGAACACATTGAGAATTGCGCCAACGAAACGTATGTGGTTTGTCTAGCTAGCTCTAAGCAACAAGTTTTCTCGCCAAAGAATCCGTGTACTGACCATGACACTCTGATATTTCCACAGCTTCGCCGGCAACCAGTAAGCTGCTGGGCATGCGGATGACCACGCTGCACGAGGAGCCGCTGGGCGGCCATAGATCACTGGACGAGGAGCCGGAGGACAGCTACAGCGACTCGGAGTACGCCGCCGAGTACGAACAGGAGCGGCAGCAGAACAAGAGCCTGGCCACGCGGTCCCGCCTCACGGCTTCCAAGACCATGGACTCGTTCATGGACGTGAGCAGCCATTCGAGCCAGAGCTACTTGAGCTACACGTCCAGTGCCAACGCGAACATGAAGCATCTGACCGGCCTGGCCACGCTGAGCATGAGCTCCTCCACCAGCAGTGGCTACGGCTCCCAGGCTGTCTCCTGCAACAATCTGAGCAACGAGGACATCGCCTCAATGCGTTCCATGAGCATTGATGAGACGCCAGGTGAGATATTATTCTTAAATAGTTGTTATCAGGTTATAATTATTATTTCACCCCGCAGATTTCGATAGAGTTAACTCGAATTCGCCACCGAACCGGCAGGCACGCGTCAATCCCTTCCTCAAGGACATGCCCAAAGCCAAAGCACAGGAGCAGCCGGAGCCGCAGGCCAAGAAACTGCAGGAGACCTTCACGCATCCGCTGGAGCAGCTGGAGCCCCGGGAGAACGCACAAAGCGACGAGGATGAGCGCGAGCGCGAGCAGTTGCCAAAGAATAACAACAATAACAACGTGGTGTTGGTCAAGGAGCCGGTACAGATCGAAGTGCAAGAGGAGCCGGAGGAAGCTGAGCCGCAAATCGAATCACAAACAGAGCTTGCCACAGACAATCAGAACGGCAACAGGTCCTCCTCCGACGAGGTGAGCCAGAGTTCCGAGGACCTGCTCGAGTGCGATGGCATCGTACAGGAGGAGTTGCCCGCCGGCAAGGTGGTGCGGCGCAAGAAATCCCAGAACACGCAGCCTCCGAGCAATGGCAGCAGCAATAATAACAACAATAACAACAGCAACAGCACAAGTCAGGCACCGCGCATCAATCATCGGGCATCGGTGGCCAAAATGGAGGGTTTGGCCGCGTACATGGACTCCAGCATCATGTCCAGCAGCACAGAAGTCGATGGTGATTATTGAACTTACATATTTTATTGTGCACAGTGCTAGCCTTTAGTTAGGCAGACACCCTCTTAAATTTAAAAATTGGTTTCTTATTTTTGCATATTTCTAAAGTATAACTATCTAAACTTGAAGTGGATTTGAAACAAAAAGACAAATATATGTGCATTGAAAGATAAGATAGCCGTCTATAACTATAAACTTAACATTAACGTTAAACGCTTTTTTTTTTGCAAAATAACTTGACATCTAATGTGCCAATTTTTCTGATACTTGACACCTAATGTCCCAACTCTTCCAGACGAAAGCAAGGATGTGGAAGTGATCCTGCCCGATTGGATAGTGGTGGGGGAGTCGGTTCTGATCCGGCCATACAACACTAGCGGCGTCATCCGCTTTGTGGGCACCACGGAGTTCCAGCCCGGTGCTTGGATAGGCGTTGAACTGGACACGCCCACGGGCAAGAACGACGGCAGCGTGAAGGGCATTCAGTATTTCCAGTGCAAGCCCAAGCACGGCATGTTCGTGCGCTCCGACAAGCTGATGCTGGACAAGCGCGGCAAGGCGATGCGAGCCTACAAGGCGGCCGAGAAGAGCAACAGCATCAGCAAAGGTGAGTGGGTTGGCATTGCACATGGGTTTCGATTCACTAATATACATTTTATTTGCAATGTAGAGATGAGTAGCTCGATGACTGGCTCGATGACACGCTCCAAGAGCCGCGGCGATTCGCTAAACCTCTCGGCGCGCAAATGATTGTACCCCAAGTGTTCGCATCAGCTGCAGCGCTGGACTAATTGCAGGCAATCGACGGCGGTGGCCACCAGTGCTGCGGGCAGCAGCCAGCCGGCGACCTGCCACAGACTGCGTGCAACCAGCGGCGCTGCAGATGCGAACAGTCATGGCAAGAAGTGCTATGCCAATCGACGCTCGACGGCCTTCTAAGGCCGCCACCCAGGATGACAGATGAGGAGCAACGAACAATGCGGAGCATAATCCACATGCCAACCATATTCTAGCTTACTTAACTATTCTCACACCATGCCGCAAATGAAATGCCGTACACTTAACCCTCCCCCCCACGCTTCTCTAAGTAGTTTAAGGCGGTGTCTACAGCAGAACTAATTACTAATCTAGCTAAACTAAACTAAACTAAACGAAACAAAACGAATCGAAACTAAACCAAGCCGGGCAGTCGTTGGCGTAGTTGCAATATACCTCGAACACTTGGGCGAGATCGTAAAATTTAGCAACCCTTTCGATTAATCTATGTGTGAATTAAGAGCACTTCTGATTCTGATTCCATTGTTTTGTGTTCGTGTAGTTAATTGTCTTTTATTGCTTTTCGATTTTTGAACGAAGCGCTTTACTGATCTATATATATATTTTTGTAATGGTTCTTTGCCTTTAGTTTAGTTCAATTGTTTTTGATATCAATGTGACTTTATGAGCTTATATTTTTAATTGTTATTGACTATATTCAATATATAAAAATCATTTGTATATATTTATGATTAAGACCTTGCAATAATTTCTTCTCCATGTTTCCTTTCCCGAGCTCATGTTCTGTTTAGCGCATTTATATACAATTACCAATACAATACAATGTTAGTAATAATGAGAGCAACATATTCTATGAAGCTGTGCCCGAGCAATTGAAGCCTCCCAAGATGATCGCATCTTGGAACTTACTCCCCGATTAAGACGCTTCGCAGCGGCGCAGTTGATCTGTAAATTGTATTATTTTGATGTGATGTATTTATAATTTCCCTTTATATATGCATATATATATATAAATAAAATTGATTTTATCGTATATGTACCTCATTAATTATGTTATGATTTCTTTTTGTTTTCTCACCCCGTCCAGAAAGTGCAATATAAGTGTTAGGATCTTTAAGTTGTATTAATCAATGTTGAAGGTTGTGCGACTATGTTTGTGAGGCGTTTTAAATAACCATTAATTGAACACCGAGCCACCAGCTGGTGTTTGTCCAAAAAAGCAAGAAAGCAATAATTGCATTGAGTATTTAATTTTATGTTAAGATACTTTAATAATCGTACACGAAAAGGATTAAGTGTGAGTGTTGTGGCCCCCCGAAAGTAAAGTGCCGACAGAGCATGGAAATGTGAATGTTTTGAATCCGGCACCGGCTGACGCGTTCGTTTGTACGTAAAACCGTGAACGTATCCATCCATCCATCCAACCAACCAACATCCAAAGCACTCCAAAACTGAGTCTGAGATAGATTGCAATTTAAAACCAAACAATAAGAGCGATTTACACTTAGAAAAACCCAAGAGCGAAAACTAAAACTGAAATCCAACAGCAAGAAGCAGTTGGGAGGCGTTGAATAGTGAAAGCCCAACTGGAAGATCTACAGCCATTCATCCAGTGTATACAAAACATAATTATACACCACTTATATATATATTAGGTATATATTTTCGAACTGTTTTTCTACTTGCGTAAAAGCGAAAAGCAACTACCAAAATATACTTGAAAATACGTCCAAAATTGAAAATTCAAGGTCAAGATACAACTACGATATTATACTTAACACTGCATGGATATTCATGAATATACATTATTGTAAAAGGCATAAATATTTACCAATGATAACGATAAACCTAACTGAAACAGAACTATTTAAATATTGAGTATGTGTGTGTGCAATTTGTAGACGCCGCATTTCACATCGGTTGAGCATTATAATTCAGAAATTAATTTAATCACGTGAATGTACATAGTGGGGCACTTATTACCGGCAAAATCAGCAAACAAATTAACGCATTTAACTAGCGCAAATAATTGTCAACTAGAGGTTGATTGAGTTACGTAACGACGGAACCCCGATAGAAAAGCGAAAGTTAGCAGCACATATTGGGCTTTATTGTAAAATAGATCGAGAATCCATAGTTGTAGAACCGAACCACACACACAGAGTGCATTGCAAAGAAATCAAGTAGCCGAAGCGATCGATTGGAACGCCGACAAATTAAATCGTACCTTGACGTTATACTAAAGAACTAATCATATTTTTGTGCAATCTAGTGCAGTTCCCACGCAATCAGACCCGCAAATAAAATACTTTGCCATTGCATATAGCCTCTAGCCTCTAGCGTATCGGAATGTTAGGCACACACATATTACATATTACATATTACATATGGAATATATGAGATATAGGATCGGTAGATGATGGCCTTCGAAGCAGTTTACTCGTAAGTTTGCGCACTCTTAGAGCTTTTAGCACGGTCAACGAATAAATGTTATTACACCTCAATTATGGCGCGACTCCATCAGCCGTTAAATAAACTAACCAAAGAGTTCAGCCACGAGTTAATGAATAAAATAAACCATGCATACGTATGATCTAGATCTGCTTTATCATCGTACACAAACAGACGCATCGTAGCAAAGCCATTGTTGATGAATTTGGTTCGGTCGTTTTGTAAGTGCAGATAATCCAGTTGAGTTCAATCCTCACTAGTAGTTGCAAATACAGAATAGTAGGTGTCAGCAGCGGAAGCCATACAGATAATTTTAGTAATTTACAATTGTTTTACTCCAATTTAAGTATTTTACTGCAAACACGCCAGAGAAATTAAACCACAAATACACGCGTAATCAGCAAATTTGAACAACTTCAACCAAACAAAACAAAAGAGAATATGAAATATGTACTTATATCTATAAATACAAATATACAAACATGCAATGAATGTTTTTATTCAATGGAGTTGGCTTTAATTTCACAGCTGGGGCCTGCATGCGGACTTGTTGCCGCTGGGTCAACAAGCAGCTACAACTTTATTAGCCCTGAACTCGACCTTGAGAGCACCACAACTGGTTACATTTCATCGGGCCAACACCTCTGGCTCCGGCCCAAACAAATGAGGCTACTACTGGGGTGGTTCGTTTGAAGATGTGCATTGCATCCTCCAGTCGGAAGTGTTTTATTCATGAAAACAAATGGCAAAATTGTTATGTTAGTAGTTAAATGCTTACAACACTTTTAGTTTACAGTTTACATAGTTGGTTATTGCCGCGGTGAATCCCCTGGCCATGGAATGCAATCGTTCCACACCCTGCCTTACATCCCTACATATGATCACATGAAGACTATATCATTTAGATAGGATGTGGCTGTTCCGACATACTATCTTTACACAACTTGCTCTATTTATATTTATACACACAAAGTACACAACACACAGTTAATTGTTATTAGCTTTCCAAATGACTCGTTTGCTTTTGATTTGCTGTTTGATTTGATTTGATTTGATTCCATTTGATTTGCACTAGCTACCCCGTCCGTCTCCTCAACTTAAATATACACGATCAGTGTATAGAAAATATATATATAGTTCTAGTATTCGATATTTACACAGTGTTGTTCTGATTTGAATTCGAGTTCCGTTCAGTCGGCGTTAGTCAGTATCTCTCAGTTGGTTTGGTCCCCATCCCGGTCCCCATTCCGTTCCCCCCGCTTTTCGGTCCACTCTGCTCAGTGCTCGAAGGTCCATCGCTGGGATTCGCTCTGGGGATCGCATGGCGCCACCTGGGCGTCGTCCAGGCTCTTCAAGCCCTTGTGGTCCAGACACAGGCCCGTGTTGCTGTGGATGATGTGCTGGCGCTCGTAGCGCCACTGCTCGTTGAACTCGTCGTTCTCCATGCATGGCACCATCACCACCCGGTACGGTGGCGACTCGCTGTGCTGCACCGTCGCACAGCTCAGCTCGTTGCGCAGCACCTGCGAGTTGGTGAAGGAGAAGAGCTGCGACTTCTGCAGCACCTTGCCGCACGGATATAGCCCCGCATTGTAGGGCTTCTCGTTGTTCTGCAGCAGATCGTCCAGGCATATGTTTGAGCTGACCGCATGCACCTTGCCCCAGCCCTGCACTTCCTTGGTGGGCACAAACTTCTCCGGATAGATGTTCTTCAGGTACCACTCGAAGCTCTTGCAGCGCAGCTTCTTGCGCAGCATCGTTCGGTGGGTCACATCGCCAATATCGGCGTGGAACTTCAGGTCCGGTCGGTTCAGGAAGAAGATGTTGATGTACTCATCCATCCACACCAGAGCCATGCGGGCAGTATTAATGCCGTGTGTGTCGCGATCGTTGGGGAATCTAAAAAGAATTCAAATGAGCCCATTAGAATATGGCTTTAGATAATGTCAGAGATCAAAACAAAATAAATCTGAGTTGAGTTTTAGCATAACAGCAGCTGAGGGCCTTCTAGTAAAATTTATAATTTAAATGGTAACATGAATTTTTATTCTTAGTGTATATATATACACACAGAGAATTTCATATCGTTTCAAAGAGCTTGAAAGTACAAGTAAAAACTATAAACGCGTTTTTCTCAAAGTCAGTGACCAACATAGTCTCAAATTTTATCACCAGCTTCTTATTTTTTTTAGTAATTAATCGAAGGTTTTTTCCCACCGACAAGTATACAAATAAATAATAAACAATTTAAGGCCGAAATAATGGTCAAAAATCCATTTTTTTTTTGTTTAAGAAAACAAACAAATTTTATATTGCTTATTTTTTCGATGAGTTTAACATCACTTTAACGAAATCTGTTTGGTTATTTAGTATTGAAGTATCCAATTCAGAGATATAGTTTTTTTTTAAAGGAGCACCCGTAGCTCCTTTCTAAATAATATTTGTACTAATACTAAGACTT
This sequence comes from Drosophila gunungcola, assembly GCF_025200985.1. Classification (NCBI taxonomy): domain Eukaryota; kingdom Metazoa; phylum Arthropoda; class Insecta; order Diptera; family Drosophilidae; genus Drosophila; species Drosophila gunungcola. The sequence goes on along the minus strand of NW_026453167.1, from coordinate 4,353,822 downwards.
AAAATACAGTTTAAATACCACAAAGTTTTAGATAAAAAAATCCTGGAAAATTGGATTTTTTCGGACTTCTAATTGTATATAACCCCTGAATATAACTTACTTGTAGGGATGGAAGTCGCGGAATATGTGTCCCACCCGGGAGCAGGGAATCGTCTCGATGGTGCCGCCGCACTGCCAGATGCGGAAGGACATCTCCAGGTTCTCGCCACCCCAGCCGTCCATTTGCTCGTCGTAGCTGCCCACCTCCCAGAAGTACCGCCGATCCATGGCGAACAGGCCGCCGGCCATGGTGGGACTGTAGGCGGGACAGATCTCCCGCTCCTGCTTGCACTCGCGCCGCTGGCGCTCCTTCTCCCGCTCCGGCAGATTGATCCAGTCGAAGTGGCCGTTCCACTGGAAGCCGCCCACCTGGAAGGACTTATAGCCATTGGTGCTGTACTGAAAGTCGTTGGCATCGATCACATCGATGATAGGCACCAGGACGCTCGTTCCGCGACTCCTTGATCCGCTGCAGGAGTGGCTCGCACCAGCCGATGTTGCCCTCGCAGTGGGCGTCCAGGAAGATGAGCACATCCCCCGTCGCGATTCGAGCTCCGGCCAATCGGGCACGAATCAAACCCAATCTGGAAAAGAGAGGCGAAAACTTTCTTTAGCAATGTGAAGGGCAAAAATCAAACAAAACAAAACAAATTTATTGGGTCAGCAGCCAAAAACCTTCGATCGTTTGCCAAGCTCGATTAACACCAGCCTACATGGCTTTGGCGGCTTGAAGTCATCAGAAAGTGTGCAAAGCTCGCGGGCTGACGAGTGTAATGCACGCAGAAACCAAGTCTGGGAGTTACAAAAAGTCAAGCCCACAACACCACACATAATCGTAACTTGACGAACTGGTTTTCTCTTCATTTTTTCTGCTGTTCAGTCTTTAGTTTTTCGGTTTTTGGCTTTTGAGCGTTTGTCGGTTCTGGCCAAAAAGAAGATGCTCCATGCGCGTCCGACATGGCAAACAAGTTATTCAAATGAGTTCAACCAGCCAGCGATTCGATTAGCCGAATTGCTGAACTTTTCCTAGCTCACAGGCAATGATGGGGAGAATCTAGGTGTTTTCTTTTCACTTCTTGGCACCTCGCCCAGTTATGATTTTGGAATTTACAGTATGCCCTCGCCACTATAAAGTAATGAGTGTTAGCAATTTGTATCTCACAAGAACGAAACGCGTGCTTTAAAGTTTAACACATTCGATTTGCATATATCAAAGGTCACAATAATAGTAAATTTGCCGTTTTGCGAGATTTGAGATACAATTCTATTGATATTATTTTCTCATAATTAAAACTATTTAAATATTGAAGATTCTAGATATTATTTTCTCATAATCAAAACTATTTAAATATTGAAGATTCTACAGGCTTGAAGAAACTTACTTAATAACTTAAGCTCCTTTCACTTTTGTTAGGTTTCTACTTTATTTAAATACAGTAAAAGTTGCAAAGCTTGAGTCCCATATTTTGTAAAATAAATAATATTGTAGTTTTATAAATCAAACTCCACAAATAAAAAATGATTTATAATTCTTATTAATGGGTGTTCTTGCGTATTTAGTTTGATAGTAACCACTATTTTTGGTTGATTGTTGCCTATTAACTGCATGTGGCAATAATTGCACTTACGTTATCACATTATTTTGTACATCAAGTATGTGTTGTTGATGTTCAATTATATCAGAAAATCCACTTTGTAGATTATATATTATTTTCTCGAGTGTTTAATAATAATCAAACTAGGTTGCTCGAAATGAAAGTCTTTATCAAGGGGGCGTCTCACAAATCTCATTCATTAAGTTTTAAGTCGAACATTAAAAACAAATGCCACAGAGCTCTATTAATGTTTTTGGACTTGTCTTAAAAAGCCAATTTAAACTAAAAATAGCTTATAGAATCTAAGCTAACCAAAATCGATATAAAATTGGTTGGAAGATGGTAACTTAGCCCTATAATCTGGTTAACTTACCGGTTTTTGAGCCGCAGCACGGTGACCTTGCCGGCGGGTATCCTGGTGCGGACGTAGTAGTCCTAGCTTGGCGCCCAACTCCACATTGTCGCTGCCGTCGTCCACCAGGATGATCTCCTTGAGGGCCTTCGCGTTGCAGGTGCTCAGAGTGCTGTGCACGGTGCGCAGCAGCACGGAGTAGGGTTCGTTGAAGAAGATGATGACCACGCTGGCGCTGGGCAGGGATCCCTCGTCGTAGCGCTCCTTGGCGCACAGTGGATTCCGGTGGTCACCGACACTCCGGTTGTAGGTCAACTGCTCGCTGAGCTCCTCATTCAAGGCGATCTTCTTGTAGACGGCATCGCCGCGCTCCTTGGCGGCGCCCGACAGATGCACTGCCACGCCCTGTTCGCCAAGGCCCACCTGCTGCTTCTGGAGGTCCAGCTGGATGACCTGTTCGTAGGGTGATTGGGTGGCGGGTCGCGCTATTTCGTTCTCGCTATCGCTGTAGGCCTCGAACCGCTCGCGTCCATGGCCGCGTAATGCGGCCACCCGGGCAGGTGGCGCCACCTGTTCCTGCTCCGGCGATCCATTCTGCTGCACCTTGCTGTAGAGGATGAAGCACAGGGCGACCAGGATGAAGATGATTAGCTTGCCGTAAAAGGAACGGAACCGAGGCAGCATGTTGTTGGATTGGCTATCTGCTGGGTATCCGCTGGCTGGGATGGGATGGGAAGGGAGTTCCAAGGGGTTTCTGAGGTAGCACTGGGCAGGTAGCTCCACGCAGACGTGGCTCTGCGGATCGAATCGGGATCGTGATTGCCAGATCCGATTGCCGTTGGTTTGTCCACTACTCAATCATTTAGCTCCGCATCGCTGGCGAATATACAGACACATATGTTTCGTGGCTCTCGGCGTTCGCGTTCGCGTTCAATTCCAGTTTCTGCTCGTTTTCCGTCCGTTCAGCGCCGCGCCGCTTTGTGGAGTGGCTTAAACGACTAAATTTAATATTAATTCTAAGCGCGACTGCCACAACAACAACAAAAACAGCAACCATTCAAAAAACAACAAAAAGAAACGTACTCAGCATGTTTTTTTTTACGCTGTTGCTTCTCTTTAGTGTGACCAAGTGCTTGCGAAAAGTTTTATACCGCCAGTACAGTGGGCCTTAAGGGTAATGTTTGCAGCAAAAACCCCTTGGTGGCTGGGAAAAAGAAATTATACTTTGCTATGCTTTTTTCCGAATCGTCTTATATTTAGTAACTTTTCTGCCTTGCCTAATTTAATAATTTAAGTTATATTTATCAAAATACATATCTGCGTAGAGTATATATCTGCAAGTTAGCAGATCATTGTTAACTATAAACCAATCATAAACGAACATTGAAATTGTACTTTTTTATAAAAGGTATCCAAAAATGTTCAACATAGGTTAGCTTGTTGTTTTTTTAAATAAATATATGAAGGGCTCGAACCCATTTAAAAACAAGTTAAGTCAAAAAGAAAATGAAAAAAAGTTTGCTGATTAATTAAACTCCATTTGGTCAGTTTTGTATCGTCATTATTTTTAATAAAAACAAATAATTAAAAATTTTAGTTCTTTATAGCATACAAAATGTAGTAATTAGTAAGTAACATCGAAATATAAATTTAAACAAGGTTAATAAACTCAACATTAAAAAAATAATTCCGTCACGGGGTTCAGCCGTTTATTGGGTGGCTTCCTCAAATGGCAAATATTACTTTTGCGTTTTCAATAATTCTTTCGCTATTCTTTCTATAATAAAATCAAAGCTGTTTTTTGTTTTGTTTTGTTTAGTTGAAAACAAATTTTTTTCCAATGTCAAAGTGTGCGGTTGTGAACTTTGGTAGATATATTACGGACTTAGCTTGGACTTGCATCTAGGGCAGACCGTTTGATGATCTGGTAACACGGTCTTGTAACTTTTTTTTTCAACTCTGGAAGTACCGTGCTTTAGCCATGGATTGTGTCACGGCTAAAAATTTTGCACTGGTGTTTATTTTAAAATACAGAAAGTACTTTGCGTATTTATTTAAATTAACAAATTAGCTTCCTTGGACTAAAGCTGCAAAACAACTCCTGTCACAAAAGGCTTCCAATTTAAGATTAGCATGAACTAACTTTATAATTTAAAAGGATTGAAATATAAGTTTAAAAGTGTATTTTGGGGTTGCATTACAAATTGGCTTAGCAATTTTGTTCACTTATTCAGTTTTAATATAAGTACGGGGATATATTTTTTTGTTATTAGTTTTTATTTATTTATTTTTTTTTTAAATAATTTATTATTTATTGACCAACTCAAAATAATGCTATGCACCTTAACTCATCAAAACATTAACAAATGTTTTTAGTTTTGGCAAATACCGCTTGCTAAACTTAAATGAAAGCAAATAGATTTAACGAAAGAACTCAATCAATCGTTTAGTGAACTAATCATTGCAAACAATATTTAGTACTCTGGCAAGATAAAGTTGTCGGGGTTAGTAACTGTCATTATGGCTTGTTATATGATGTGTGAACTTGAAATGCATAGTTATAGCCAACCAGCACGCCATGCTCTTCCACCACGCATTTGTTTGCCCCAGTTGTCACATCAATTACTTAAAAGAGAGGAAATTTAAATCAAATATTTCCTGCACTTAAGTACCGTTGCTAACGAAAGGGACTGACCGACTGACTGCCGCGCACTTGACACTTTTGGATGGCACTTAATGCACAAATGGCATGTTCATTTGTTGGTAAAGCGAAACAAATGGGTTTCCTATTTAAAACTTGTTGCTCCGCCTGTTGGCCCAAACATGCAACCACATGTTGCCGATGTTGCTTTCGGCTCGCTTAAATCTTATTTTAATTCTTATTGAGTTTGGTTCTCATGGCAACTTTCATTTTGTAATGTTTCGAATTGGTGCCAAACAAGACTGTCCCCGTTTTTCGGAGGTCTGTGATTAATTTACCTAATTAACGTACGAATCTGGTGTTTTTTTTTTTGTTTTTAATGCGAGCTCTTGGGCCGCATAATTATTACGTTACGTATACGCATTGGTGTCGCTGCGGGAGGCGCCACAGGCCAGATCAGCAACCCAGCAGCAAGTAAATTAAAGTTCAAAGTGCTCCAAAGAGGCATGGTAATTGGAGTTTTCGGAGTCGAACGCCACATTTGTGGGAAGCAACTGGAAGTCGCTGAAAGGTGGCAACTGTTTTGCCGATCTTGGCTAAAACTCCCTAATGGCTTTGAGCGACAAAAACTAGGAAGGAAATAAATTACTTTGAAGTCTGTCTGGGCACAGTAGGATGAACCTGCTTGGCGGGGGCCTTTGTTTTAGTTACCGAAAACCCCCGAAACACAGAGCAGAAAGAGGGAGACGCGATTTTGGAATCGGAATTTCATTTCGTGTGCGACCTCAAAATACTAGTTTGTTAAAATGCAGCGAATCCGGCATTGAAACAGATTAGTTTCTCTGGTCGAAAAAATTAACACCTCTTAAATTTGAAATTTGAAATACTCTTTTATTATCGCCACCGAAAATTATGCATTTTCAGCACATTTGTGAAATGCTTAATGGCCTGAGGTCGAATTAGTTGGCTCTTAAGTGTTATGAGCCGCAACCGGATTGAAACTTAAGCCGCCGTCGAGGGGCCGCAAAAACGTTTGTGTAAATAGCAGAAGTGCTCGATAAATAATTTTTGAAAATTACTCTATTCAATAACGAGGGTGCCTGAAGCCCCCAACGAGGTCTCATTAATGCGCGTCCAACAATAAAAAAAGGGTTAAAAACAACAAGCGAAAAACAGTTTAACCGCTGCCAGACAGACATTGTTACACATGTGAGCCGACTGCGGTTAAGGTGCTGGCCATAATGACTCGAGCCGCAGAAATCTATTAAATCTAAATGACCCTGAAGATCATACAAGCAGCCAAGAAATGGTCGACCAACGATCACCATCCATCAATGGAAATGATGATAATAACAGAATTGGGATTGGGTTAGCAATTGAAAAATGTTTGCCATAGATTTTACGGATTATGGTCGACTTTCGTTTCGCTTCGCCTCGAATGCCTTTGCAAATGTCAAAAGGTTGAGCAATTGCGATGATTGCTGTGAGTTTTCAACAGTGCCAGGTAGGATGAGCACAGGTCGGATCTGATCGGATTGTGTCGGATCAGAGCTGGAGCAAGTCCACGACTTCCCATGACAAATTGATCAGCCTGAGAAGCGTAATGATGCCACATTGTCATACGCTAGCGAGCGTGATTTATGATCCAGTTCGATCGATTTTAAAAGGGGAACTTCGTTTTACAACTAAATCGAAAGTGAAAGATTTCACGATACTGACTGGCTTGGCCATGACAATGCCATGCCATTGTTTCACCCACTATACCAGTTTGGGGGTTAGCCGGTTACCCAATCCCCAACTCCAAATTCAACATCCCAATTTCAATTCCAATTCCAATTTTAATTCCGGTGCCCTAGGTCCAATCAGCACGCGTCAAAAGTGGCGCCAAAGTGACGATCGAAATTATGAATCGGATCGAATATGCACAAACTAAGGCGACTTTATGGCGGTAGCAAGTTGGTTATTTGCATAATCCTCGGACCCTGCTGAGACACCCGCATTGTCGTCTGGTTTTGGGCATGTTTATGTAAGAGCCAATCATGTGAGATGTCATCGAACATTTGCCCAGTTCATTGGGTCGACTCATCATATCTGCTGGAATGCACATTTCGATGGGGGTTTTCACAATCGCATCGCAGATGGACAGCTATAGATACGTCCGATTGTCTTTTAAAACCACATCAAAATCAATATCGCGTATCGATCAATATCCAAAATTGAGCATTGTCTCAATGTTTGCAACCTCCGATGTGATGATTCGGACCCATTTGAATAACACAGGGCCAACAATAACCGTTGCGTCTCCATATCCGCTATCATTTATTGTGCGGAGGTGGCTAATCCCAATTCAACATTTCTTTGTTTGTTTTATGGCTTTGACGAAGGTTGGGCGGAATTAGTTAAGTCATGCTAGCGAAACTTTTTCATTTAATTCAGATTATGTTGCAAAATATTTTAGTCAAATAGCTTATTCGAATTTTTAAAGATAAAAGTATTAATTTCTTAGGCGTCTCCAGAATCTTATAGATTCTAAAAGCTTCAAGGCGAAACACCAGCATCTAACTCCCAAATATATTTTTAAATTCAATTAATTAAATTAATCTTCAAGATCTCGGAAATAAAAAGAGCAAATGTTAAAATCGGACTTTTTAACTAGGACAAAATGTTCTTTCCTCTTTATCTCCCAACTCCAACCAAAACGTAAATAAAAGATTTAGAGGCAACCTTAAGTTTTAATATTAGTGGTTTAAAGTTTAAGCGTAACAACTTAAAACAATAATTAATTTTGTTTAGCTTACGAGGCAAATGTTCTTAAAATTCAAGGCAATGATCAGGTAAATCTAAATTTAAATACAGACAAAGATGTTAATTCTTAACCCTTTTACACATAGGTATTATAAAGCTTCTCCGGCAGCTTATAGATCCCAAAAGCTCAATGGCAAGACAGCAGCAACTAATGCTTAATCCAGCCACAAACATGCCTAATACCCAATAAAGATTTTTTACTTCGATTTCATCATTCAGGTGTGGTGGACTTAAGTCCTCAAACCGCTTAAGTTTCAGCCATAGCATATCGGTAAAGCTTCGATCGATCCAGTACCTCGGCAAACCGAACTCATTCTGGCGCATAATGTGCTCCTCGAAGAGATCGCGATAGGGCAGGTGACGTCTTATGGGAACAGTGTAGGTGTCGACGTTGTATAGACACAGTGAATGTGAGTAGTAGAATAGGGGATATGCGAAGAGCTTCTGCTGTTCGTTGAAGGTGATCCAGCGGACTTCGGTAATCGGGTAGATATAATTGTCATTAAAGGTCTCCCGCAACCGCTCGAATTGGTTGGCGTCCTCGAAGATCAGCAACTTCTCTTCGCTGAGGTTTAAACTTAGCAGCACTTCCAATTCGAAACTGGGTATGGCCACCTTGTATCTGGACCTCTCCACATCGAGTACGCTCAGCATAATCGGCTGGCGCAGCGTACCCCACATGAAGCTCTGCAGGTATGACACATACATGGTGTTGCACATTACGCTGGTAAAGCAAACAATCAGAAAAAGCAGTTTCAGTTTTCTGCTGGAGTGAAGGGAAAAAGGGAACGACTGGCCTAAAAATCCCCTCAAACACATATCGTTCATCAGGACCCTGGACAGGCTCAGGCCGCGCCAGGACTTCCTCTGGGTGTAGAATTGGAGCAGCGAGATGGTGCAGTATATAACAAAGAGCGCGGCCAGGACGGGCGGATCTATGATTAGCAAGTACAGGTCATTGTACGACACCAAATCCGGAAGAGGAACCATGAAGCAGTGGGAAGTTATTAGGTACGGATAAGAAAGCGTATCGTAGTTCCACATATGCCAGGATGCGGATTCGCTCATGCCAATGTCCAGGAGGTCCACCGCCGTCCACTTTGAAATATTCACAAACGATATTTTCCCTCCGGCCTCAATTAAATTAACCTGCATTTCCATGGTGGCATTAACCTTTTCCACGAAATTGTTTAGCAAATTGGCCACGAATCCGGTGAACTTCTCTTCACCTGTTTTTGGATCCCGGTAGATCATACATCCAGGAGCCAAGTTGTCTGAGATTGTTCTGATCGGAGCTCCGCGCATGTTTCGAAATTGTTCTATGAAAATGTGTTGACCCTCGAAAATATTGATCTTCTCATATTTTCGGTCTTGAAAAAAGCGACACGAGTTGACTACTCCGTCCTGATCGAAGTCGACTGTTACCATGGCTATGTTATACTGGTCCTTTTTCGTGTAATATTCGCATACAGTCTCTGGTTGAATATCCTCCCTTAGAAGGATTAGACGCCTGTTTGCTTGCAGCTTCATCCGGGTTCGATAGTTTTCCTCTCTCTCGGCTTGAAACCCACAACTAAGTATAAGTGTTGGGGTGCTGAAATTCCAATCAAAGTTTGTGCTTCCCGAAGACACCAGCACTGTGGATATTGGCAGACGTCTGGTTAGGGAAGGAAAAACACAATCCTCTCCGTAGATTAACAGTATGTCGTACTTATCTTCGAGGTGCAATTTTGCGAGAAGTCTTAATAGTATTTCCTGTAGTTCTAGGTTCCCGTTAACAATTATATCCGAGAACTGAGCCCTTGAAATCCCAAGGCAGAATAGAATGCTAACTAACCAAGCCATGGCTCTAATGTGACTGTTTAATATACCGTGCACTGCTCACGTTTTGTACCTTAAACGCCTCTAATTTGTAACCATTAATGTTCGTTAGGCATGCCATTCCACAATGGGGCCACCGACCATATTTTTTGGCCAAAACACATTATTTAAAAGTCGTCAAATATTTTTTTTTAATCTCGATGGATAGGAATAACCCTAATCTTAAATGTTGCAAACACAAAATTTTAACAAAGCGCATCACTGTTAAGCTATCATCTGTTAAAGGCTATCATCTGCTAAAAAAAAAGAAAACAAAGAAAATAAAAAAAACTGTTATATCCTAATAAAAAAGTAAGACCACGCCAATTTTTTTCCAAACGTGTATTTTTTTCACATAATCTACTGAATACAAAAAAAAAATTTTTTTTAGTATATAACAAAAAATAAATCCCTTAAAAAGGGCGTAACTCCCGTAACCTTTCCGTTTCATAGATTTAATTTAAAAAACAAAGCCCGAGAAAATTGCTTCGTTTTTAAGTTATTAATTAACGCCACAATAAGTAGTCGTTTGCCCCATAGTGCATTGTTATCTTTCTCACATTGTGTTAACATGGCTAAAAGTTCAAGGACGATGAAAGAGTAAATAAGCTAATATACGTCGAGATCTCGGGAATAGAGAGAGAGATATAGGACTTGTTTTTATTGAAACATTTAATAAGGTATGGCAAACGTAAGTATCTCAATATTTTAAAAAGGTAATTATTTTAATTTAATCACGGGTATCTGTCCGTTACTTTTAGTTTTCTCTCATATCCATTCAGAAGTAAACAAATTATATCCCCAATAGAGCCACTATTATTCATAATAAATTCGTTAACTTTATTCAGATAACGATGAAACATATTTTTAAAATACAGTGCAATGATTAATCAAAGCTCTGGTGACAAATATATTATTTCTTAACCCTTAACCCTATGAGTTTTAAAGCGTTTCCAGCAGCTCAGAGATCCCAAAAGCTCAATGGCAAGGCAGCAGCAACTAATGCCTAATCCAGTACCAAACATGCCTAAAACCCAAACAATATCCCCCATTTCGATTTGATCATTCCGGCGTGGTGGACTTAAGTCCTGAAACGGCGTAAGCTTTAGGGTTACCATATCCATAAAGCTTCGAGCGATCCAGTACATCGGCAAGACAAACTCGTGCTGGCGCATAATGTGCTCCTCGAAGAGATCGCGATAGGGCAGGTGTCGTCGAATAGGAATTGTCAAGGTGTCGACGTTGTATAGACAGAGTGAATCAGAGTAGTAGAACATGGGATTGGCGAAGAGTTTCTGCTGTTCGTTGAAGGTGCTCCAGCGCGCTTCCACTATCGGGTAGATAAAATTGCCATCAAAGCTCTCCCGCAACCGATCGAATTGGTCGGCGTCCTCTAGGATCAGCATCTTCTCTTTGGTGATGTTAAGGCTTAGCAGCAAATCCAATTCGAACCAGGGTACTGCCACCTTGTACCTGGACTTCTCCACATCGAGTACGCTGAGCATAATCGGCTCGTGCAGCAAACCACACATGAAGCTCTGGAGGTAAGACAAATACATGGTGGTGCTCATGAGGCTGGTGAAGCACACAATTAGGCACAGCAGTTTCAGTTTTTTGCTGGACTGAAGTGGAAAAGGAAACGGCTGAGCCACAAATCCCCTCAAACAAATATCGTTTAGCAGCACGCCGGACAGGCTCAAGCCGCGCCAGGACTTCCTCTGGGTGTAGAACTGGAGCAGCGAGATGGTGCAGAATATAACAAAGAGGGCGGCCAGGACGGGGGGATCTACGATTAGCATGTACAGCTCCCTGAATGGCACCAAGTCCGGAAGAGGAACCATGAAGCAGTGGGACGTTACTAGGTACGGATAAGAAAGCGTATCGTAGTTCGACATGTCCCAGGATGCGCCTTCGCTCATGCCAATGTCTAGAAGGTCCTCCGACGTCCAATTTGAAATTCTATCGAACGCTATTTGCTCTCCGGCCTCACTCAAATTCACCTGCATATCCATGGTGGCATTTACCTTCTTCACGAAGTGAACTATCAAATTAGCCAGAAATCCGGTATACTTCTCTTCACCTGTTTTCGGGTCTCTGTAAATCATGCATCCGGGAGCGAAGTTGTCTGAGATTGTTCTGATCGGAGCTCCGCGCATGTTTCGAAATTGTTCTATGAAAATCTGTTGACCATCGAAAATATTAATCTTCTCATATTTTCGGTCTTGAAAAAAGCGACACGAGTGGACTACTCCGTCCTGATCGAAGTCGACTTTTACCATGGCTATATTATACTGGTCCTTTTTCGTGTAATATTCGCATACAGTCTCTGGTTGAATATCCTCCCTTAGAAGGATTAGACGCCTGTTTGTTTGCAGCTTCATCCGGGTTCGATAGTTTTCCTCTTTCTCGGCTTTAAACCCACAACTTAGTATAAGTGTTAGGGTGGCGAAGTTCCAGTCGAAGTTGGTGCTACCTGCGGACACCAGCACTGTTGAGACATCCAAACTTCTGGTCAGGGAGTGGAAAACGCAATCTTCTCCATAGACAAGCAAAGTGTCGTAGGTCTCCTCCAGTTGCAATCTTAGAAGAAGACTTAACAGACTTTCCTCTAAGTAGGGTTCATTTTTACTGCGTACATCCATTAACTGGGCACCTGAGTTCCCAACACAGAGAAGAAGGATAACCCACCAGGCCATGGTTTCCATGTCACTGTGAGAATTTGTGAACATTCCTCACGTTTAGTACTTGTAATATGCATGAACTGTTGAAATGGCATGCACTTTTTATGTTTCCCTTGTGGATTGTGTTAACAATCCTGAACTACAACCCATTATTTGACAATCTGGGGTGGCATTACAAATTTTTAGACTCAAGGATAAATTTTAATGGTTTTCTATTGTGTTTGTTTATTCTACAGATTCCGCCACTGTTTCATTTTACGTGCATTGCATGATGACATCTATAAATTTACTTATTAAACCATAACCAAATATAAATCAAACAAGTAAAAAAACTACAATTCAGGTCCCCGTCTATAAGATACCGTTATTTAGCTAACAACTGCAGAGTGGCGATTATAGCTCTATAACCAGCAATCACCAGCACTTTTATAAGCTTTTGCCATTCTTATGTTCTCACCTTATGAGAACACAATAGATGACTGTCTAATTACTAGTTTTAAAAACAAATGGCGTCTTTAATGATAAATTATTTGCATTATTTGCATCGGTCTCTCCGGTTGTTCGTCCATATAAACGTTGAGATTTTAGGGACAATGAGCAGCTGGAGGATTGTATTGGTTGTGGTGAGCATATTAATAAAGTGCTCTTAACTTCAACCAGAACTAAAATATGCCAAGCACACTAAATATCCACGATTTTTTTTGGCCATATGCCTTCTTTGTAAGGTAATAGTTGCGTTCGCTCAAAAAAAAAACACTAAATAACATTTTCTTAGCATTGATAAAGAAAAGGCCATAATAGCATAGCCATGGTTATATAAGTTTATTAATTTACAGCTTACACATCAAAAAGTTAAAAAAAGGTATAAAGTATATTAAAAGAGATTAAGACTACTAATTAACTTATGTTAACTTAAATGTTTTTAAGGTTATCCAAAAGCTTAAAGGTCCCAAAACCTCAATAGCAACAAAAAAGCCATGTTTTAAGCATCACCCCGAAGAAATTGCGATGATAAGTGAGCTAGAGTCCTCTGCGAAAGTCAAATTTAGAACAAAGTTGTTTCGTCAACTCACGCCAGCGCCTCCACTTTTTTCCACTCAACTCCAATAAAAAGCAGAAAATACTGAGCACCATGGCAGCCAGGTAGAGTTTCAGAATCCAAGAGACATCCTCCAATAGTAGACTTGGAGAGTATGCTCTTGGATGGCTTAAGTCCTTGAGAGGTGTCAGTCCCAGTCGCACCATGTCGAAGAAGCTGTTGCTCCGCCAGAAAATCACCAGGCCGAACTCCTGCTGTCGCATCATGTGCTCCTCGAAGAGGTGTCGATATGGCAGGTGCGCTCGAAGGGGAATGGACATGAATAGAAGGCGGGAAAAACAGAGGTCTCTTGCGAAATAGAAGACTGGCTCTTTGAAGAGCTCCTGCTGCTCCGCGTAGGAGCTCCAACGATCTCCCGTCACCGCAAAACTGTAGCTTGAGTTAAATGAGTCGCGCAGCACATAGCACTCCGGCACATTGTCAAAGATTACTAAGTCGTCTTGCCGAATTTCTTGGAAATTCGAATTATTTGTCTTGATCAAGGAATCAATCTCTATTGAGGGGATTGCAATTGGGTGATATTTACCAATATCCCTGAAGGAGTGAATTTTAGGTTGAGGTGGGGGGTTCGTAAAAAACGATTGCAGATAGGCCTCGTACATGGTGGTAATCAGGATGCTTGCAAAGCAAAGTATGCAAAATATGATCCTCAGATGTTTGCTTGCGTTGGAGGGAAACGGAAACGATTGGCCTAAGAGGCCTCGTAGGCTCTTGTCGTTCAGCAGGATGTTGGCCAGGCTCAGGTCCTGCCACGACATTTTCTTACTATATATTAGCAGTACGGAGAGCAGGCAGAACAGCAAAAAGATAATCCCGACGACCAGGCGATCCAGAATAATGGCATAGACCATATTGTAGGGCAATTGTTCTGGTACCTGTAGCATTAGACAGTACGACGTCAGAATGTATGGGTAGCTGGATGTTTCAAGGATCGCTGTTCTCAAAGAGGTATCCAAGGTAGTGCCAATGTCAAGCTGTTCGTTCTCCACCATCTTTAGTATTTCCCTTACAATGTATTTATTGCCCAAAACTTCCAGTTGCAAGGTAGCATTTACTTTCTCAGCAAAGTTGGTAATCAAGTTGGCCACATACCCTGTCACTTTCATATCACCGCTCTTTGCATCCAGATAAACCATGGAACGAGGGGGTAAAAGATCCGCCACTGTTCTTATAGGTTTGCCAAACATGTTTTTAAAGTTTTCAATGTAAATTTCTCTTATGTCCAGTAAGTTTACTTCTTCGACTTTAGGATTTTCAAATAAGCGACAGGCGTAGATAACGCCTGACCTATTGAAATCTTCTCTCACCATTGCTATATTGTATTGCTCCTTTTGTGAATAGCGATTGCACACAGACTCTGGTTGGATATTGCCTTGCAGGTGGATCAGACGCCTATTCCTTTGCAGCTTTCTAAGCGTGCGATAGGTGACCTCCCTCTCTGCTTCGGGGTCACAGCTAACTATCAGGGTCAGACTGCTGAAGTTCCAATCGAAGTTGAAGCTACCTGCGGACACCAGCACTGTGGATACATCCAAACGTCTGGACAGGGAGTGGAAAACGCAATCTTCTCCATAGACAAGCAAAGTGTCGTAGGTCTCCTCCAGTTGCAATCTTAGAAGAAGACTTAACAGACTTTCCTCTAAGTAGGGTTCATTTTTACTGCGTACATCCATTAACTGGGCACCTGAGTTTCCAACGCAGAGAAGAATGATAATCCACCAGGCCATGGTTTCCATGTTACTGGGAAAATTCGTGAGCTTTCCTCACGTTTTGTACTTTTAATATGCATGCACTGTTGAAATGGCATGCCGTATTCATGTTTCCCATGTGTATTGTGTTAACAAGCCTGAAAGGTTTGAGCTCTAAAACACATGATTCGACGAATAGGGGTGGCATTACAATTTTATAGACTCATGGATACATTTTAATGGTTTTCTGGCGGTTTTGTTTATTCTCCAGTTTTCCCCATCGTTTTATTTTACATAAGAAGCAGAAAATACTAAATACTAAAATCTATCAACATCGTAAATTTAAGTATAGCGTATCAGTACATCAATAAAAGCCTCCATTTCAGAGTTTCCAGTGAAACGTTTTAATATAAACAAGCTTATTTAAATGTGGACCATATAATTTAATAAAATACTTAGTATTAAGATGTTAATTAGAAGCGCTTCCTTATTTATGTGTGTTTTAAGCGGTTCCAGCAGTTCGAAGATCCCAGAAGCTCCGGGCAAAGCAAAAGCAGCTGATGCCCAATGCAAATAAATATAAGCCCAAGAGCTAGTAAAGATCATCTACGTCGATGGCCAATGCCTCGGGAGGCTCGCTAAAATCCGTATACGGTGTAAGATCCAGTCTTACACGAATTGGTAGAAGTTTTAGAACATCTAAATAAGCTCGGCGCTCACCTTCTGCAGCTTGTGGTCGTTCCCGAATCTCCAGTTCATGGCCACCTTGTACCTAGACTCTTCATAAACCATAAATGTTCACTCCCTATATCTACAGTATTCAAGACAAATATTCGTTTTTATTTACAATTAAAAATTTTTGAATCATGTTCGTTTTGTAAAATGATTTTTCGTTTTGCTTATATTTTTGCACCATTTTAAAAATTGTTTGGAACCTTCAGCAGTCATGACATTTTAAAGACTTTCGTCATGCACTTTCCGTGTTTCGTTTGCGTTGGTAATTATAAGGCTACAAACTTTTATTAGCCAACTAAAACGTGAACTTCGTTAAGTAAACTCAAAAAGACTAAATATTCAAATAATTTTATAATAACCACCCATTATTAAAATGCTTTAAAGTGTTATAATTTGTATTTATTTAATTGAATGAAAAAACTTATATTAACAATTTTTTTTGGTAATATATTTATTTTTGAAAAATTTCAATTGATTCAAATGTGTTGTAAGAGAGGCTCCCGGAGTTCAAAGTACTGGTTAGGTATATAAACATTTTGTTCAAAGCAGGGTCAATGGTTGTTTATCTGGTACTCGAAGCATTCGAGTTACTTTGTTATTCCCCGCCAGCGTCTCCACTTCTCACTTTTACTAAAAATATCAGATAAAAAGCAGAAAATGCTGAACACCATGCTGGCAACATAAAGTTTCAGAAACCAGGTAATATCTTCCACAACTAAACTTGCTTCTTGCCTTGTTGGAGGACTAAGGTCCTTGAAGGGTGTTATGCCCATTCTATCCTTGTCCAGGAAGCTGTTTGCCATCCAGTGGTTCACCAATCCGAACTCGTGCTGTCGCATTATGTGTTCCTCGAAGAGATGGCGATATGGCATATATTTACGAAGGGGAATGGACAAGAATATCAAACGTGAGGAGCAAAGGTCAGTCGCGTAATAAAAAGCTGGCTTCTTGAAGATTTTATGTTGCTCCGCAACGGAAGTCCAACGATCTCCTGACGACACATAAACGATTAGTAGGTACTAAGATTATTCATCTGTTACATCCTTAAACTTCGCCAATGGTTCCAAAACTTACTTCTGCTTAATATTTCGAATAAAAAGCAGAAAATGCTGAGCAGCATGGCGGCGACATACATTTTCATAATAGAGGACACATCTTGGAGCAGTAGGCCTTGATCATACACTGTGGGCGGACTTAGGTCCTTGAGGGGCGTTATGCCTAGTCGCACCATCTCGAAGAAGCTGCGACTCCTCCAGTAGCTCACCAATCCGAACTCTTGTTGCCGCATCATGTGTTCCTCGAAGATGTGTCGATACGGCAAGTATTTTCGCATGGGAATGGACATGAACACCTGACGGGAAAAGCAGAGATCCCCTGCGTAGTAAAAAACTGGCTTTTTGAAGATTTTTTGCTGCTCGGCATAGATGATCCAGCTATCTTCTGTCACCACATAACTGTAGCTAATGTTAAGCGAGTCGCGCATTTTTAAAAAATCCTTCCATCCGTCAATGATTTGAATGTCATCTGTGTTGATTTCGCAAAATTGTGAATTGTTGACAAAGCTCAGCGATCTCGCTTCCATTGCGGTGATCGCCAGCTTTTGCTTAAGTTTTCCAATATTCTTGAAGGAACGAACAGGATTTTCCGATGGCGGATTGGTGAAGAAGGATTGGAGATAGGCATCATACATGGTGGTCATCATCATGCTGGCGAAGCACAAGATGCAGAAAATCATCCTCAAATGTTTGCTGGCATTGGAGGGGAACGGATGTGATTGACCCAAGAGGCCACGCAGTGTTATGTCATTAAGCAGGATATTGGGTAAGCTCAGATTCTGCCACGACATTTTCTGACTGTAAATAAGCAACAAGGAAAGCAGACAGAAAATCACTAAGATAATACTGAGCACGCGACGATCTATGATGATTGCAAATACCCGGTTAATTGGCAACTTTGAGGGAAACTGAAGCATCAAACAGTAGCTGGTTAGCAAGAATGGGTAAGTGGTTGTGTCAAAGCCAGCTGAAAACATTGAGGCCTCCAAAGAAATGCCGATGTCAAGCTCCTCTTGTCTTACCCTCCTTATTATTTCTGTAAAGCTGACTTGCGTGCTTAGAATTTCAAATTGCAAGGAGGCATTAACTTTTTGTGTAAAGCTATTTATCAGATTGCCCAGATAGCCTGTCAGTTTCCTTTTTCCGCTCCTTTTATCTAAATACAGCATGGATCGGGGAGGCACTAGATCTGCCATTGCTGTGATGGGCTTTCCGTGCATGTTTCGAAAGTGTTCAATGTAAATGGGCTTACTATCACTTAGACCTACTTCTTCAATTTCGAGATATGGAAAAAACCGACAGGTGTATATCACTCCCGTCTTGTTAAAGTCCTCCATCACCATGGCTACATTGTATTGCTCTTTCTGTAAATAGCTATCACACACAGAGTCTGGCTGCGTATCCTTTGGTAGGTAAATCAGGCGCTTATTCCTTTGAAGTTTAATGAGTGTGCGGAAGATCGATTCCCTTTCATCGTCTGGACCACAACTAAGTATCAAAGTTAGGCTACTGAAGCTCCAATCAAAACTGGTGCTCCCCGAAGACACCAGCACTGTGGGCACCTCCAAACGTCTGGATAGCGCATGGAAAACGCAGTCCTCTCCATAGACCAGCAGTGTTTCAAATAATTCTTCATGATTTAGTTTTAAAAGGAGGTTAAATAATCCCTTTTCTAGGTCTTGTTCACTTTGCGTGGGAAGAACCGGGAAGTGACCTCTGATTTGTCCAAGGCAGAGGATAAGAATTGTTAGCCCAACCATGGTCTTCACCGAACTGATTTAATACCATGTGTTTTTCCTGCTTGTAGTCCCATCAATTTAATTAAATACTTTGCATGCTTTCTGCCCATAAGGGGTTTATACTGTGTTCTAAATGTTTGATGGCCTATTTAAAAATGTTCAGGCTGTGTTACTTTTGAAAAACATTTACCATAAAAAGTTGTGTTGGTGTCTACATTTCTGGACTTACTGCTGGTTGGAAAACATATTTGCCTTTCACATGCATTTTTTGTGTTGTTAACCTTGTAAAAGCAATAGCTATATTTACTAAGGAGTAAAGGGGTAACAGTTTTTTTTCTAGCTGAATAGCCTCAGTTTAGATATTTTCAGATTGGAATTTAAAAATATATATTTACGCTTCTTCAAAGTAAACTGTTCCCCTTGGCCCAAAATAATTGTTATAAATATTGACATCATCTCTTTGTACATAAACAAAGCCAAAATATATTTTCTTAATGACTTTAAAAAATTTCAATTTTTATACATTGTTTTACCACATTTTGTTCACCTTCTAGGTCTCCAAAAACGACTCCACCTCTCACTGCATCGCGATAGCTCCAATACGAAGCAGCAAACACTCAGAGCCATGGCTCCCAGATAAAGCTTCAGTATCCAGGAGATATCGTCCAGCAAAAGACTCTCCGCAATGTCCCTCTTGTGACTTAGGTCCTTCAGGGATCCCAGGCCCAGCTGAACCATCACAAGGAAGCTCTGTCTCTTCCAGAACCCCACCATGCCAAACTCATGCTGTCGCATCATGTGTGCATCGAAGAGGTGGCGATGTGGCAAGTGCCGCCGCATCGGGGGACTAAAGAACATGAGGCGGTTGAAGCAGAGGTCGGTGGCCAGATAGAAGGCAGGTTCCGCAAAGAGCTTCTGTTGCTCTTCGTAGGTGGTCCAGCGGTCCACGGACACCGGAAAGATGAGACTCGTGTTGAAGGAGTCACGCAGCCCTAGGTACTCCGACCAGTCTTCGTAGATTAGCAGCTGGTCCTTCTTTATTTCCCGAAAATGCGAGTTGTTTAGCGAGGTAAGCACATTCACCTCCACCCTGCTAATTGCCATGCGATGCGAAAAGTTGCCAATGTCCCGGAAGGAACGAATATATGGCTCAGACGGCGGACGGGTGAAATAGGATTGCAAATAGGCCTCGTACATGGTGGTGATCATAACGCTGGCGAAGCACAGCACAAAGATGATCAGCTTGAGGTGTTTGCTTGGGTTCGGGGGAAACGGAAACGATTGACCCAAGAGACCACGGATACTTTTGTCATTCAGCAGGACGTTGGCCAGAGTGAGGTTGCGCCACGAAAGGTTTTGGGTGTAAGTAATCAGAATCGAGAACACGCACAACATCACAAAGATAATGCTGAGCACCACCGGATCCACAATCATCGAATAGACCAGGTTGTAGGGCAGCTTGGCGGGCACTGGAACCATCAGACAGTAGCCGGTTAGCAAGTAGGGATACCACACGACATCCAAGCTCTTGAACTGCAAGGAACTGGACAAGGCGGTGCCAATGTCGAGCTTATCCTCCTTAGCCCAGTTTGTAATGTCCAAAACACTGGCCTTCTCGACGCCCAGCTCAGTTATGTTTACAATCTCCAGACTGGCGTTCAGTTTCTGCGCGTAGGTAATTATCAAGTTGGCCAGGTAACCCTGCATTTTAGTCTCGCCTGTCTTCTTATCCCGATAAACCATAGTTCGCGGCACCAAAAGGTCCGGCACAGTTCTTATGGCAGATCCAAGCATATTCAGAAAGTTCTCAATATAGATGGGTTGATGCTCAAAGAAGCGTTTCTCTTCATAGTTGGGTGTCTGAAAGTAGCGACAGGAGTAAATGATATCCGACTGCACAAAGTTAGACTTGACCATGGCAATGTTATGTTGCTCCTTGAGGGCGTATTTGTTGCAAACAGATTCAGGGGGAGTATTATTTTGCACATAAATAAGCCTTCTGTTTATTTGCAACTTCAGTAGGGTTTTGGAATTCTCCTCGTTCTCCGCATCAGATTTACAAGCTAGTATTAGGGTCGAGGTGCTGAAACTCCAATCGTAATTTGTGCTTCCCGAAGCCACAAGTATTGTGGGTACTCCCAAGTGTCTCAGCAATAAGTGGAACAGACATTCTTCTCCGTAGACCAGCACAGTATTGAACTCTTCTTCCAAATTAAGTCGTAATAGTACTCGTAGTAACCTCTCCTGTAACTCAATATCTTTGGGAAGAGTGTTATTGAAAAACTGGGCACTCAACTGGCTAAAGCAGCTGAGAAAAATGACAAGCCATGCCAGAGCCATCGCGAAACTGTTGCAAATGCAAAAAGGACGAGTCCTTTATATTTGCACAGTAAAAATATGACAGAATGTGAAGAGTACCCCAAGTAATTTGAAAGGTATTTAAAAACCGTGTATCATTTCTATGCATATCTGGTTG
Source organism: Drosophila gunungcola (assembly GCF_025200985.1). NCBI lineage: Eukaryota > Metazoa > Arthropoda > Insecta > Diptera > Drosophilidae > Drosophila > Drosophila gunungcola. The sequence continues at coordinate 4,333,057 of NW_026453167.1, read as the reverse complement.
TCATGCAATATCCATGTTCAACACATTTCCCAAACCATGTATGGCCATTAAAGGCAGCACTCTAAAGTGTTTTCGGGCTGACATTTATGCGGGACTCGGGTTTCAGTAAGCTGAGAATGTCTCCTCCAGGGGGTAAAACCAAACAGTTTTGGCCTTGTGCGTGCGATTGCCCCATTTGAATTTCTCAATTGGTCTTTAACAACTTCCGCTGCAAACTCGTAAATGAACTCGAACCGAACACCAAGTGCATTTCCATTTCTAAGCATGTTTTAAGAGCGCTGGGCAGACAGACATTTCGATTGCTGAAATGAAATTTTCCGGCAATTTGAGCCAAGTCAGGCCGGCTCATTGCATTCGATTTTGTTTGACTTGGACGGGTGTCCTGCATGGAAAGTGCATAAACGCAAACATTTCGTTTTGTGCTCTTAATTGCAGTGCAAGTGGATTTCAATTATTCAAATGGAGCGCTTCATGCAGCTGCACTTCCGAACTGCCCCAAACTGGTCCGAGCGCCATGCATTTATGGCCAAAATCGAACAGAGAGAGAAGACTAAGACTAAGGCTGAGGCTGAGGCAGAGGCAAAGCCAATGGCAAAGGCGACACTGAAACTGAATTTCTTCTGCTTCATCATGGGATGGCGATGATATCGCTGCTTTATCTCTTTTGGCCTGCCTTTTGCCATTTTGCTCTCCGCTGCCGCTGAATGACGTTTCAGCGAAAGTTGTTACGTTACCATACCTTACCATCGACAACCACCGCCAACACCAGCACCAGCACCAGCACCGAAAGCCTATGCAAAACCGGTCGGTCATTGATTTTTGGTTATTGCAAATTGCCTGGCCATGACCAGCTGTGGAGCACAACTCATCTCCGCTGCAACGGCAACTGCAGCCATCTCCAACGAACGAACGAACGAACGAACGACAGGCAAAAATGCTTTGTTTGTCACTCCACACTGCGTATGCTTGATTTGGCTGTAATGGCTTGCGTACGTGCGAGTGTATGGCGAATCTGGCTGTTTATGGCCGGTAAATGTTTACATAGCTTACCAGTTGCACTGCCAGTCGAACATTGTTCAATATCTTTCAACGAAAATATTTTCTTAATAAACATACCTCAAAAGAAACCGATTAAGTATTTGATTGCTCACCTATGGAGTATTATTTAATGGTCTATATACATTTTCCTAGAAGCACACTACCTTGTTTGTTGGCAATTTCGTAATTACTTTTACAATTAATTGCTGCTAATTGCTTGGTGTTAATTACGGCAAATTTTCAAGTTTTTATTGCCATTTTAAATATTTATAACAGCCATTAATTTAGTTTACTAAAATATATTTCTTCATGGTTAACGAAAGAAAAATCGTTGTTTATAGACTGGATTACCTGATTGTTTTATTATTTAGAAAAAAAAAATTGTAAGTATTTTATTACTCTCTCTAACTGGCTTAAAAAACTTTTTGTATTTTCGGTTTTCTTGGAAGCCTATTCCAAATTTTTTTAAATATACTGCAGTCATTGTGTTCCAAAAATAATAAATTTAACTAATAACTGGTAATCAATTTCATAATGCTTTTTTAAATGAATTGGTGCTAATTGTTAAAGCAACGATTTAAAGTTGTGTTGTAATTAAAAAATTATGACATAGCTATGGTAGCAGTATAAAAAGTTTTTTGCTACTCCTTCTTTTTTTTTAAATCACAAATAAAACAGTTTGCTGAAAATGGACCAACGAGAGCATTAACAAAAATTTCCATAAATAAGTTAAACCCATTTCGTTTGCCCCACTAGCCCAATATATGATTTGCGCATAAGAACGGTTTATTATAATAATTTAACAAAACTGGTTGCACTTCCTTTCACTCCCTACTCTTTTGTCTGGCCTGTCAAATCGCTTGTAATCCAAGGAGCCATAAAACAAGAGCCAAGAGCCACCGAAATCTGCACAAGCTGTTCATTAGGTCTTCGATTGTGTTTTTGTTTTGGGCCATTTCATTTCATTTTTTTTTTTTTTTTGCTTGTTGTTAGTGCCCGAGCATTGTATTTTTGGCGTGGCTCTCTTAATGTGCCCACTTTTGGGTTTGTTTGTCCGACATTTTGCCGGCGATTTTAACACACATTGACCAGACGGCTGCCGGCACAAATTCGGTTTCATTACGGGCTACTCTCTTTCATTTCCCCGTCTGAAGCGTTTGCCATTGAAAGTGAATTCGACCTGGCTGGTGTGTTGTTTTTACTGCTGACATCCAGATTCACTTTCGATGCTTTGATTGAGAATACTTGAATCTGGTATTGGAATCTTCAAGTTGAACCGCAAAACCCACCACGAGGTGAGAGGGTCCATCTTCCACTGGCGAAGAGCTTGAAACTCTCTCGGCCGCGTTTCTCTCTTTTCTTTACTGGCTTTGTCTTCGTTTGGGCCAAGCTGTTGGCCACATTCGACGCGAAGTTTCAGTTACAATACGGCAGCGACTCGGCCTGGTTGCGATTAAAAACCATTGCTCCGCGCGTGTCTCCCAATTGCGAGAGTATATCCTTTTCGGCGTTCAAGGATAATCGCCAAAAAAGAGTGGGTGCAGTGCAAGATCGGCTATATTTATAGTTAACCTGACTTCACGCGAGTGCCTATTAAATATAGTTTTGATTTTCAGCAGCTGTAAGCCACAAGGACTCGGGATTAAATTGCGATGAGAACTCTGCCATATTTGGTAAGTGGGTGGACTTAACGCCTCTAAGTGGCTACTTATGTAACCAGCCAGGGCTCATTAATCTCAAAGGTGTCATCGCTGGCTTGACCTGCGATCTGCGACCTCTTCCCCATCGTTGACATTGACAAATCGTGTCATTCCATTACGGGGCACAAACAAAAGTAAGCGAAGTAAGCCAAGTGTAAATTGCCTTCCGGCTGCCGCGACTCCAAGACTTCAACTTGGCACTTGTTACGCGAAGAAATGTCTGCCTATCTCATGGATCTCTATAGGTACACTATATCCATGCGATCCGCACATGTGCGGATTTGCTCAGAAAATTGTCCCATTGTTTACAGCACTCTTGTTAGCCCTGCCATTGCCTGATTTGCACATTTCCCAATTTTATTATTGTTTCTGCATTAACAAATTTCTTGGCCTTTAATGTGAGCACGGGGATTTTCTGTCAAAGACATTTTTTTTAAGTTTTTTGTTGATTGATTGCCAGATTTTTCAAAGCATAAATTAGTCAACTGGTAAATATTCATAACAAAAAGAAATATGCGGATTATTAATGTCATTTTTATTAATTTACAAAAGATTTTGTTTCTTATTTTTGTACAACATAATCTTTTCACGGTCTTTTCTTGTTTTCCTAAAATTAAATTCGACACAGGTATGCCTTTTTATAATATTTTTTCATTGAAATCTTTGTTGATTGTTTTGCCTATAAGAAGCGGAATTCATTAAAATTTTATAAAATTACTTAAGGTATGAGTACTTTTATAATAATTATGCCGTTGAATATTGTATTTTATAAAAAGGTATTCCCAATTTTTGCGATTTCTTCTATATCAAAGTTCTTACTTTTGATTTGGTTATTATATTCCGATCTGTAATAACCATTTTTCTCTGTGCATCTCATTATTTACACAATCATATTCCTTTTGCAATATGGAATCACATGCAATCAGCCACCTGCTGAAGAACTGAATGGGGCAGTTCGCTGCGCTCATTTAGCGTCTTCATCTGCATCATCAGCAAAATCAACTCGAGAGCCGAGACTCGAGATCACATCCAAATTGTCCTCCTTTCGATCTCAGTCTGTCTGTCCGTTGTTTTGTGTATTCGTCTGCCTTTCAAAATCGAGGCGCCAAATGGCCATCAGATCGGGCTTTTGCAAAAATCAACCAGAGATGACTCTAAACATTTGCAGCCGAAAATCCCCGTGATGATCATTAGTGGCTGCCATTGCTATTTGGATCATGATGTGTGTAACCTTTACAAAAGACGTGTAAGTGGCTTCGTTTATTGAACTTCTTTTCTGCTGGCTAAATTCAATGCGATTCCGAATAAATGCCAAAGTGGAGCTGGCCCAGAAACTCACTATTGGGATTGTATAGTTGGAGTGCGAATAAAGAAAACTACGAGTATTTCATGGCTAATTTTCGGGCAAGTGAAAAAAGAAAATGCTGATTGTCATTGCGCATGTCTGTTGAGCCAAGAAGAATGGGCTGGCTTTCTGTTCGAGGCTTTTTGGCCAGCGGCTGTTCACGACACTCGCTCACTTCAGCACCTGTTGTGTCTTTTCCCCTGCTGTCCACACAACTTCGAAGCCCAAAACTAGTGATTCCCCAAATAGGCCGAGGCTGAGCATATTTTAATATGCTGCACGCATGCAAACTGTCCATTTGCCGCTTGTCTGTGGAGTGTAGAAAGTTGATTGGATTTATTTCGTCTTCGAATTGGGATTTGGATTTTGATTTGGATTTTGATTTTGATTCGATTATTATTATGTATTTGGATTGCCGGTCGAAAGTTTCGGCAAGTGCAGCCCTGTGAATTTTTGTCTTGAACAAGGAATGCACCTTTCACTTCTCGTTCAATTATTTCCTTGCTGGTTCATCGCCATCGAAAGATGCCCACCGAATAAAAGGAAAACTCTTGCAATTGAAGACGAGTTGCAAGTTGCCAGTGGCCAGTTTTTCGGCTCTCGGACCGTTAAGATGTGAATGTACCGATGGGGATGCGGCGGCGACACACGAATTCATATTTTGGAATGCGGTTTGCGACCGCAGACAGTTTTCTGTTTGGCGCGCAATTACAATGTACACTGTACAATGTACAAGTATCCGCAATGCGGTGGTCATCGTTCGGGCTTTGCCATATACTCGTATATTTGTTTAATTAAATGTTGCTCAAGCGACCAGCATCTTGAACTGCAGACTGCACGCATTCCCCATGAATATTAATGATGAACCGAAATTGCTCGGCTCTCGATTAGGCAGCCTACTAATTTGTGGCGTTAACATGTTTGGGGGCCTCTTAATTATTTGTCTTTTCACCCGCCACGGCGATGAGAGGGCGAAAGAGAGTGTATTACGCAATTGGTTCGTGAATGCGGCCAGAGTTCATCGCGGTTCCGGCTGGCTATCAGCCAGCTATCAGCGACCTGGTATTTGTTTAATTTATGCGAGCTTTTTCTTCGAGGGTTACCGATTGTTTATTTGAATTTTATGTATTTTATGCAACGACCTTGCTCATCGCTTAGCTCATCACCGCACCGCAGTTAAGTAATTAACAGGGAAGACATAAAAACCTGCCACTGACCGCCCTCAACACAGAAATGGGTTTTGGAATTGGTTAGTTAATTGGGATTGTATCATTTGATTGGCTACTAAATTAGGACTTGCCTTTCATTTCCACACGGGGCAGCGAGACGAGCCTCGAGTTTGTTGCCTAAGTCTTTTGTTTTCGTCTCCTTTCGGTGGCAATATTTGCACTCTGCAGTGGTGGCCATTTGTTTGCAAAGTGTTGCTGCCTGCTCACTCGTGTCTTACCGGCTAATTTGCTTGATTTGTCGCCGTTTGCATAACCTGTTGTTGTTGTTGTTGTTGTTGGACACTGCCAATACGCAACATTTGTTCGATTGCCTTTCAATTTACTCATTACTTGGTAATTTGCAATTGACACATTGCAAAAATTGCACAAATGCGAGAAATATGGAATGAATTGCAATGGTCAGATTACAATTGAGATCTCTGCTCCCACATTTGAATGGGGAAAAGCCTGCGAATCAATTCCAAGTTCCAAGCTCCACCATTTGAAGTCGAGATCCCTTGGCCGAGTGGTTGGACAACTTTTACATTTGCTTTGGCCTGCAACGGATTGCGCGCTATGCAGCCACATCTCATCTCCCATCACTCGACGGTAGTGCCCATTATGCAGATCAGCTTGGCTGGCGGGGCTCACGCACAGGTCCGACCCGCTAAGACCGCTTCCCACACCCGCAGCTCCGATTCCACGGGGCACGCACACGAAACGCTGCCACTTGTCGGCGCAGGTGGACCTCCTTCCGCCGGCCAGCTTTCTCGGGGCCAATCCATGTCACGCCGCGGTATGCACAGTAAAAATAGCACCCAAATTGGTCATTATTCAATATGATTTTCACACCAACATAGCGCTGTGGCACATCAGTGGGTCATTTAAAAACGAAACTTATCTTAATAATATGAGGCGACATCTTTATGTTGATTTTGATTTCTTGTTTTAAATATATCTTCTCCTAGTGCTTGGCAAAAGTATTAATCAATTTACTAATGAAGTATAACTATAATGGATACAAATATTTGTTTAAATAAAACAACTTTTTTAATGTTACATTTTAATAAAGCAAAATTTGATTAATGAAGACTGATTTCATTTTCACTTAAAACTATTTCTTTATTTTTAGTTTTAATGTTTTATATTTAATTTAGACTTAAAATTACAACAGCTAGTTTTAATGAATTTTTTCAGTAAATAAAAAATGTATATTTTAAATTTCATTGATTTACTTATTATATTGTATAGCTTGGTCAACTAAAGCTTAAAATTCAATTAAAGCAACAGATGAATAACTAGCTGTTTTTAGTAATTTTTGTCTAACAAATTAAATTCCAAAAATAACATTTTAAATATCATTGATTTATTTATTATCCAACACGTTTTGGAATGGCCTTCAACTCAAGCTTAAAAATTAAAATAAGCAACAGCTGCACTTAAAAGAAATACCATTTTAGATAACTAGCAGTGATTTCAAAGGTAATTGCAAATTGAATTTCCATTTAGGCAACTAATAGGTACTTAAACTTCCCAAAGCATTTAATTATCATTACTGGAGTGATTTTGCATAAATGGATATTTTGAAAGATGGTGATTGCGACTCGAAAAAGCTTGCGTTTAAAGTTTTTCTCTGTGTGCACTTAACCCGCCGCTTGAGAAGCGGCAGCAGAAGCAGCACAAAAACACTTTCATTTTTCTTCTCATTTAATAATTCATCATATTTTTCACCTTTTGTTTCTCCGCGTTTTGGCGTTAACTGAAACTCCAAACTCCAAACTTCAGTTCCCCCTACCCCCGCGAAATGGTTTATGGAATGGTCCACATTTTCCCAACTGGCGTGTCGCCAACTTCCGTTTTCGGTGGTCGTATGCCACTTCTAAGAGACAATGACGGCATGAAAACGATAAATGTTTTATTTTCGTACACGGGTTTTTTACACCATTTAGTTCGGCTCAGCGTATCAAGGGGGGTCTGTGATCTCGCATGCCAAGTTTGTCGCTTCAGTCATTCGTTTGTTTTCGCAAGTCTCACATTTTCTACACCTCAATTTGAGCGGCTCACTTCCTTTCTTCATTCCTCATTCCTGTTGGTCGCGCTACAGTTGTTGTTCCATTTGGACAGCTGGCTGGCTGGCTTTCTTATGCAACCAGGGCCTGGGATTTAATTATAAGGATTTACCAGATTGTTGGCAATTTCGCGTGAAAACGAACGCGAAAGTGACGCATTATTTACATCCGCTTCGGTTTCTTTTCATTTTCATTTTCTTTTTCTTTGACTTATACTTTTTAGCTTTTAATTTTTGGCAATGGGAAATGATGTCAGTTACGGTTAATGCTAATGTCTTATGTTCTTTGGCAACCACATTTGCATCATTTTGCGATGACTGACATTCCTCGTAGCCACTCGGATAATTGGCCTGCAGACAAGTTGCGATTCTGGGGCTAACTGCTTGTAAGGTGGTTCGCACGAAGATGACTTTCAAGTTGTGGCCCAGAATAATTGTGCCATGTCACAGGCTGATTGTCTGTGCAATCTGCAATCGGCACTCTGCCATCTGCAATCTGCAATCTATTCACATGACAGACAGCCTAACAATGGCAGATCAACTGGCACATATCATAACTGTGTATCATCAAGTGCAAGGGGGGTTTTTGGTTTTTGTCCCCTCTTTTCTTCGGCTTATGATACATGCAGACAACAAAGCAGCCGCAGTCGAAAATAAACACAGTTTACATGAGAACTTCCCTGGCTATTTGTACAATTGCAAATTCAGACAAGTTGTCGGCCAGATTTCACTTGGCCAATCGTCTTAAACACCAACGCAAACAGCAAATGGCAAACACTAAAACAAGCGAAAAACCAGCCGCAGAAACGTGCCGGCAATCAATTGTAGCTGCCACTTGGCTCTTTTGGCCACATGCCACAAGTTGTTAGTCCTGCGGTCGCTCAACTGGTTAGCCATCTTCATCTCCTAACCATCTCCTTAGCAACACATTTAAACCATTGCACAACAGCAGCAGCAGTTAGAGAAGTGTCTGCCGTTGATTTACACTTGCCCACTAAATGCTTGCCAAAGATTTTCGGGTTTCTTCTTCATTTTCATTAATAAATTTTTGTCTTGGCCCGGCCAGATTGCATAATTCTCTCGCATTTTGTGGCCAAATGGAGGAAAACTCTCCGGCTGAGACACTAGATTTATTGGCTTGTAAACATTTTCGTTATGTTAATGTGCGAGTTCAGCTGTCGAGTATTTTGGGGCTCTGGCTTGAGATGAATTTTGATGGCTTTTTACCAAGAGTGGCACAGTGTGATGTGTAACTTTCTCCCATTGTTAGCATCTTTCTTTTCATGAACTGCTTTTGACTGTTCGCGCTTTTTATCTGTCTGTCTGTCTGTCTGTCGATGGTGATGTTGATTTGATTATTTCTCTCTTTTTGTTTTGTCTTATATACATTTTTCATATTTTGTTTGGCTTTGTTTTGGCAAATCTTTGACATTTGGCCATTTGGCCATTGTATGTGGTCATCGGAGTGTGTGGACTACTGGAAGTTATCCATAGGTCAGGTATGGTAATGTGACAGTTTCTTTGGGAAGTGACTGTTGGATAATCAAAGGTTTTGTTTGTGTGGGCTTCACTGATTAGCATATGTTATGGCATAACCCCTTAGCCCCTCAAAAATCGAGCAGTAGAGCAGTGACATCACTGCAGACTGCAATTGCAATTAAGGGGGCATCATTAAGCTGTCAAAATGTCTGCGTTAAAACTGTGAAAACAAAGGAACAGGCTGTCGACGGGGCTGTCAAAACAAGATCTCACAGCTTCCGTTTTGACATGACACTCCGGACTGCCTCCCGCCCCAAAAACAACGATAAAAATAATAATAAAAACAATGCGACTGCGACTCAGATGCCATAATCAGGCGAGACTACTACCGTGAGATTGCGCATACGCCACCGATCGACAGAGTTGAACTGGGCCAAGCCCCGATCTTTATGGCAGTGGGTAACGCTCATTGTCCGTCGAGTGTCGAGTGTGTATTATTTTCACTTCACTTTCTGCTCAGCCATCAAAATGTGTTATACTCGCACTCGTACTTTATTATATAGATACAAATCAAATGTCAACCGCCCACACACACACAAACACACAGTTCGGCTGACATTTGCAGTCCAAGTGCAGTTTTGGAAAGTTCGGTGGAAAAATTCAAGACAGAATTGAGTTTTCCATTGGTGTGTCTGTGTATTTGGCATTTTTGCGTGGGCGTGGCCAGAAAGCGGCTCCCGCGGTCAATTGAAATTCGTCGCCGCACTTCAGGGCAACTTTCACGGCTAAGCCAGAAAGGCATCCGCCAGTGGATTACTGATGATGACTCAATGGCTGCCAGCACCAGCACCAGCACCAGCTCCAGCTCCAAGTTCGTCGATCAACCGCATCGCGATATGCCAAATTAAAAGGCGAAAACCGGGCCAAAATGAAATGCTTGAGCTTGAGCTAGCTTGAGCCTTGCCTTGCCTTTAACCCATCAAGTTGGTGGTTTGTCAATTCTGTGGTCAACAACTCAATCTCAGCCTCTCCATTTCATTTCATTTTCATCTCCAACTCACAGCCCCAACTTGACATTGACCCAATGCAAAAGTGAAAAAATAGTTTTGGCTCGGCTAATTGGTTGCGGCTTCGTTAACTGGTGATGTTCGAGTTTATTGCGTTTTTAATTCGCCTTTTTTGGGCATTCACCAATTTGTTTTGCCATCTTCTATTTTGGCCGGTAAAAGTTTTTTTTTTTTTTTGGGTTTTGGTTTCAGTTTTTGGGCTTTTGTCGGGGTCTCGACCTTGTCCACTAGATATCAATTAAAATATTTGTTTCCAGGAGCCATGTTTTTACATGTTTTTAGATTTATCTGGAAGATTTATGGATGATTTAACTTCCAACAAATTCCCCCCCCCAAACAAATTTCGCTTTCAATGCTGATCAGTATCTTTTGGCTATGGCCTAAAGCGAAACTAAATTTGAGTTCCACGAATTTTTAATTAAAATATTTTGGCAGCAGTACTAATCCTCAACTTTCTATTCAATTTGCAGTTGGCGCTGGCGCTGTTGGTCATTGGAGCCACGGCAACTGCCTCATCCTCATCCTCCAGCACCACCAGTACCACCACCTCGGCGAAGCCAAAAATAGAGAGCAAGCCAAAAGCAGAGCCGGAAAAGCCCACCAAACAGCCTTCACCCTCGGCATCGCCCTCCTCCAAGGCCACCACCACCACCACATCCACCACCCGCCAATCGAAGGCTTTGAAGGCCGGGCGAGAATCGTGGCAAGAGAACGCTGTATGATTTTGGCAACGCTGGCTATCTGTATCCCGAAGTGGCCAGTAGGAGGGCTGGCTATGTGGATAACACGGCGAGTTATTATCCCCAGACTGGCTACTACAATGCCCAAAATGCAATTGGTAAGTAAACCTGAAAGAAATGGTTTCCATTTTCACAGATAATAATGGATTTCGATTTGGGGTAATCATCACCAAACATTCCACTTAGTTTGATTGAAATTAACAACGGAAAAAGTTACTTCCTGATTGTTTTTAATTTAGAAAACGATTTCAATCCAACTCTGTGAAAATAGAAATATTAATACTTTATTAACTTAAAAACCTTTTAAATTACAGCTCAATATCCCGGCAACTTTGGGCTCGCCTATGCCCAATACCCTCAGTATTTGGAGGCTCCGGAGCCCATCATCGAGATCATCATCAAGGATGCCAATGAGACGCTAGCCGAAGAGCCCGCCCAGCCCATTGTGACCAAGAAAAGAAGAAGAAGGAGAAGGTGCATGTGTTCTATGTGAACTACAAGAAGGATCAGAACAACAAGCTGCACTTGGAGTCGCCAATTGCCTCGCTGAACAACGATGACAACGAGGAGGAAGAGGAGGAGGAGGAGGAGGTCATCCAGTATCCGGTCACTCCACTGCCACCTGTCAAGTCCACCACCCTGCGCACTATTATCCATCCGGACTCGGAGAAGTTCCACAGCAACTCCGGCATTCATGTGTCCTTCGGGGCGGAGAATCAGCACCAGACGGGTCACATTCTGGAGGAGCACGATGCCGAGAGCATCCAGCGTCAGGTGGTGGCCCTGCCGCCTTCGGTGTCCGCCAAATCGGAGGGTGGCTACTTGGGCAACACCCGAGCGGATTATGGGCGAGAGAGCAACTTTGGCCGGGCACCCGGACCCATTTCGAATCTCCTTTTTGGCAGCAACTACCAGCAACAGTCGCCCCTTAACTTCCAGCAGCAACAGCAACAGCAGCAGCAGCAGCAATTGCCCACGCAGCACGGCAACAACTACTTTAGGCCGCCGGCAGCCTTGGTGGGTCCACCTCCCAGTTACCCCAAGCCAGCAGCACAGGTGCAACAACAAGTGCAGCAGCAACATCGCCCTAGCATCACACAGCAACAGTTGCCCTCCACCTCCTCACAGACGATTTTCAACAAGCTGGTGCAACAGTCGCAATACTATATCAACCACAACCAACAGTACCCACAGCAACAGCATCATCAACAGCAGCAGCAGCATCACCAACAGCAACATCAACAGCAGCATCAACAACATCAGCAGCAGCATCAACAACATCAGCAGGCACCGCAGCAACACCTGCAACAGGCACCGCAGCAACACCTGCAACAGGCACCACAGCAACAGCAATATCAAAAACCACCCCACAAGCAGGTGCAAGTGCCATTCTTCCCCACAATTCCGCCGAAAAGCGTGACTCCAGCGCCATATCAGCCAGTTAAATTCCGTCCCACGCCAGCACCTGTGCCACAGCCGAAACCCCTGCCCCTGCCCGTCAAGCTGGACAATGTCAACTACCAGCAGCAGCAACAGCAACACTATCAGCCACAACAGCAACAGAAGTTGCCGCATCAGCAGCAATCATATCAGTTTGTGCGTCAACCTCAATTCGTGCAGCAGCCGCAGTTTGTGGTGCGTTCCCCGACACCACTGCCAGAATACTACTCCCAGCAGAAGCAGCAGGCGCAGCAGCAACATGCACAGCAGCAAAATCACCAGAGCGCTCTAAACTATTTCGACATCAAGCCTTCCAAGGAGACGGAGCTGCTGAAGTCCATTCCCAAGTTTGAGCAGCACATCACGGAGACTGTCCAGAATCCCATTGCTCCCGCCCAGCAACCACAGCAGCAATATCAGCAGCAACATCAGCAGTTTGCCTACAGCAGCACGCGAAATGAGGTGATCCACGATGTGCCCGCTCCCAATCTGGGACCCACTGCTCAGCAGCCCATCTCTGGTCACTACATAACGGCGGGCTCATCGAATGGCCAGCATTCCCAATCCCACTTCACCAGCTTTCCCAGCGAAGCTCCTTCCCAGCCTCCTGTCTATGCTGAATCCACTCATGGCCAAAAGGTGATGGTGGTGACGCCAGTGCCTCCATCCGCCAACTATGTGACTTACAGCCAGTACTCCCAGGCGGCCAATGAGCCGGTGGTGCATGTCAATGCCCAGTCCGCGGCTCTGCAGGCTCAGGCCAGCACCAACTTTGCCCAGCAGCCCAGGCAGCCAGCCACCTCACTGATCAGTGCTCCTGCGTCTAGTGATAACTCACCTTTCAGTGTGTCCACCTTCCACTCGGATGTGTTCAAGGAGCTGGAGCAGCGCAATAAGAAGGAGAAGCAGCAGGTTCAGGCTCCCAAAATAGTTTCAGCTCCAGTTGCAGCGCCCGTTCCCGTTGCTCCGCCCACTTCCACACCCGCCTCTTCGCCCAATGGCAAGGCCTCGCAAACGCTGCTCCAACTGCCCGACGAAGTGCCCGACGATCTCCGCCAGCAGCTCTTCTCCTCGGGCATCCTGAACAACGCAGATATCTCCATTCTGGACTACGACAAGCAGGGAGACATTGCCCTGGAGAACTTGCCCGCCGAGCATCTGCAGCACTTCTATGGAGCCGGTGGTGGCGCCCAGATTGCCGAGACCAACAAGGTGCTGACCGTGGTCAAGCCCAATGGCGACAAGGTGGCTCTCAGTGAGAAGCAACTGGACCGTGTGAAGCAGAGCAACTCGCTGCCCCAGAAGCAGGATCTCGACGTGAAGGTGGTGCGCTACGATGCCGCCCAAGGTCAGAGTGTGAGCGACAAGTACGTGCGCACCGATGCCACCGTGGTGACGCCAGTGGATTTGGCAGAGCGTCAGCAGTACAACCGCTATCTACCCCTGAAGATCAACGGCGCCCAGTTCCCCATTCCCGACAGCGAGGAGCTGCTGGGCAAGCGGATCGTCAGCGTGGTGGTGCTGGCTCCCGTCGAGGCCCAGAACCCGGCACACTCGAGCAGCGAGGCGCGCAGTGCCGACGGCAAGGAGGTCAAGTTCCTTGGCGGCGAGCTCATCAAGACGCTGGTGAAGAAGCCGACCAAGGATAACTTTAAGCGCTGGCTGGAGAAGGAGTCGCGCACGGATCTGGAACTGCAGTCTGTGGTTCTCCTGGTGACCAAGTAAGTGGTTTCCTAGCTTTTACGGTAGACAGTATGGTTGAGTTCTTGAGTTCACTTGAGTTTTTTTTCCAGCCCCCATACTAATAATCTTAAAAAGATTTATAAAAGCTGATAGCCCTTTAAACTCCCTTTTAAAATTCTGAAAAATTGTTTAAAATTTTAAAAAGTTTTAATTTAAGCTTATTTTAACTTGGACTTAAACCTAAACTTATATGCTTTTTGTGCTAATATAAAAAAGTATGAAATTGAACATTTTTTATGATTCGGACATTTTTAGACATTCGGATTTCCCATTTAAGAATTTTACATTTGCAACCAGGTCTAGTTCTCAAATACCTAAATTATTGAAAATCAGATACGAATGTGTAAATAGGCCTTTGACCCTCAAATCGAACTAGAAATTACAAATTTAAAACTTTACGTCTTATTACCTCTTACCTCTTAACTTATTTATATGACATTTTTCCGATAAATGTTTTATTAGTCCTTCCAAGGAACTTTCTATTTTACGTATTTACCATCCTGACCAGAGCCCGCCACTAATCACTTTTCCCTTTCCAGATCCACCGATGCCTCCGCGGAGCAGGAGATCTTCATGTACGACATTGGAACGGGCAGCATTAACCGACTGAATGGGGAGCTCTCTAGCACGTTCGTCAACGTGGCCGAGGAGAACGCGAGCAGCGAGGATCTGGAGCACGCCGCCACCTTGGACCCCAGTTCGCTGGAGTCCATGATGCATCTGCGCCGCAGATAGACACCGCGATAGAGTCGAGTCGCCGCAGTCCACAACAAAATGCCATTTAGCTACTCAACTAGACATGATCATCGTGCGCCCCTGAAAACCCCCCTCTCGTGTTTATTTTTTTTCCACTTCCCTAGTTGTTTTTCTCTTACTTTCCTTATTCTGTCCTCAGGTTGCACATTTTCCACTAAAAACAACAAAAAAGAGAAAATCGTTTCATTGATCACGGCATTGCATCAAATCCTCTCGTAGTATTTCCATTTTGTAAATATTCTATGCTGATGTTACAATTATCGTAATTTAAGTTAATTTACGTAAAAATATTAAAATAAACAAGAAAATTGAAAACAAATTTGGTTTCTTTTATGTGTTCTAGAAAATTCGGGAGATTTAAACACCTTAAATTTTGAAAACATAGAAAATTTAAACACTGTCGTAGATGATTAAGTCTTTTAAAAGATCTGAAAGAAATATTTTAATGGTATTTTTTGACTTTAATATAATTTTCCTTTTAATTTAAATTGTACTTCTATTGATTTATTTTAACGTTTAGTTTTTCTACCTTATTTAACGGAAGTTATTATCTACATGATCTCTACACCGATCGTTTTTTAACTGGCTTTAATGGTTTGTGCATCGGAAATATTTATAGTTTGGCTCAGAAAATATTTTGTAAAGCGACATGATAATTTTCATTTAAATTATTAAAACGAAGTAATATTAGTTTGTATAAATAATTCGTGTCAAAAGTAAATAAAGTAAATAAATTGTAACAATAGTAAATGTAAGTAACTAACTTGAGTACCCATTACTACCGAATTCATTTACAGCGCCACTGTGCATGTAAGCTTTAAGCTTAAGTCTACAGATATAAAATTAAATAATATGAACAGCAATATTACTTATTATTTTACAAAATCTACATAAATAGTACCCAATTAAAATATTCTAGACTATAATTTTCATGCAAGTTTTAGCTTATTTTCGTTGTTTACCAACTCGCTTAGATCACTTTTGATTCGAGGGCAATATCGTCTGAATCGGACCCCTTAATTTGGGCCAAGGCTAGCCGGTGGCCACCGCAGTCTCTGCGGGCAAGAAGTTAAACGTGTCTCGATAGCAGGACAAGATTTCGCAGCGCCCACAAATCATACGCATACGTGACCCAGCTATATACACGCATATAGCATACACCGATATCGGATCTGGTCCACGGCGGTAGACGTGACTAGAAGCTGCCAAAGAGAGTTGGCCCAAAGAGTATGTTTTCTCTTAGGCCGCTCTTTCTCTCTCAGTTTCTTCAGTTTCTTGACTGGATGTTTTGACGTGTTTTCCTTTATTTTTGGGCATGGTAGGTGCAACAAGTCGCTGCGACTATAATTACATACGGTTTATTTTTAGCTCTGCAACTACGCACGCCAGCAACAAAAACAGTTGCCCCGGCAGCAACTTGCAACTAGCAACTAGCAACTGGCAACCGAAAAAACCAGCAACTCGCAACTCGCGTAGACTGGCAAACGGCCAAATGCAGCGATAACAGCACAAAAACTGCAGTACATACTCGTGAAACGAAGCCTGGTTTTTCACGTTGGCCATACTATACATATATGTAGTGCTGCACATATACCGGCTAAATTGGCTGCAACTCTTGTTGCCAAGAGTGAGCAGTTTCAGATATGGCGATACACGACGGTTCGGGCAATTCGTTTTGAATGTTTATTTGACTTATGCAATGTTTGAGCGTTTTTCAAAATATTTTCTTTGTAAGACAAACAAAGCTCAAGACTTTGCAAGCGACACGAAAGTTTTTGAGTCTTCCAGGGGTTACTAGATATGGAATTCTGGCATTTCGATTCAATGTTTTGAAAATAAATAAGAATAAATAAGAATACCCCACACAAAACACCACTTTTCTTAAAAAGTATTTCAAAACAAGTGTAGAGTGAATGAAGTTTTTGGTAATTATTAGAAAATAATGTGGAATAAAGAATTCTTTTTAACATTTGGCAATATATCTATAAAAACATTATTAGTATATTTTAAAAAGTATAATAAGATTTTGGTAGTTTTAGCTAAGGTTACATGTTTAAGTTTCAAATTTTAAAAGGAAAAATATCTGTTCCCGGAAATTACGATTACGTTTCATAAGATTGTTCAAAATTTATATCCTCAAGATTCTTTCAGATAAAGTTGTTTTTTTCATCTTCTTTTACGTTGAAAATAGGAAACCATATAACAAAGTTGTTCAAATTAATCGAATCAACTTAAATTCATTGTACTGACTGCTATTATTAGCACAGCTGAGTTTGGAAATAAGCCAATTTGTAGTGATTTTCCATCACAAGGCAAGGAGATCAATGCTTTGTTTCTCAAATCCGGTGACCTAAAATTGTATCTTGCTGTGCTGATTTTAAAACGGGGCTTTAACCCACTTTCCGAGTCGGTTGGCCTTGGCAGCGTGTCCTGTCATCTGGCTGGGCTTAAGGTAAACTCCAATTTGGCTCAAACCCACACACAGATGCATACACATATACCCACGGGGAACCACGAGGTATGCATTCATCTCGTTGGCTGAAGATGTATTTTTCGTGCTCATCCCTTTTGACACATGTTGTTTGAACTGCTTTCGATTTTTTTGCGTCACTCGAACAAACGTCTTTTGCTGTAATTTTCGCATTCTGTCTCCCACATCCAATGTGTTTTACTGATTTTTGCGATTTTTTCATTTCTTCTCCTTTTTTTGCACACTTTGTTCTGCTCGCATCGACTTGACTCGTTTCAAAATTGGGTTACAGACCCCCGCTACCCAAAAAATAAACAAAAAATCGAAAAAACAAGAGGGCCCGCAAAAAATATAGCACACGGCCATAACAACAACAACAACAAAGACTAAGGCAAAAACATGCAAATGCAAAAATCCGTTTGACGCCGTAAGCTCCGTGAGTCAGAAGAGCGCAGCAGAATTGTTGCACTGATTGCTCATGCCTTATGTGGTTGTTTTTGTAAATCTTGGTGGCAGATGAAGGAGAACCTCCCCTTCCCCCTTCCACAACTTCTCTTTATCCTCCTTTACCTTCTTCACGATTTCTCTTTTGGCTGCTTCCTTGGCTCGTGTCTTTCTGCCTTGCCGTTTGTTAGTTAAATTGTAGCGTTACCGTTGTTTACGAGCCCTACACAGAAAGAAAAGTTTAATTGTTTTATAAAATCAATTGACACAAAATTTATCACTGATCAAAACCATTCAAATCAAGTCAATGGTGATCTGAAATAAAAATCTTATCATATTTTGTTTTCATTTCATTTTGAATTGTTTTTGGTTAATGGTTTTTTAAACAAAAATAAATGCTTTTAAATGCAGAGAAACCAAAGGTATCCATCCTGCTTTTATCAGTCTTAGTTTAAATAAATCAGATGGCTTAAGCCCGATAAAAAATAATCCAAAACACTTTAAATCCCTTATTTTACAGAAACGCTTTTTGCTTAGATATTAAACATTTTTATTTGTTATACTTATAAGTTTACCTTCCTCAGTTTTATTTCTATTCAGAACTAAAATGTCTTTTGCTAACTAAATTTTTAAAAATGACTCATACGCCATGTTGGTTATTTGGGTATTTTATTTATTTGTGGGACTCTAGTTGAAGGTTCGGACATTTATTTTGGTTTGTTTGGTTCGATTCTCCCACGGATGCAATACTAGGAATTGCATATAATAATAATAATATTGAATTTTATGAAAATCTACTTTTTATAGATGTTATATATTTTATAAAAAAATCGGCTTACAAGGAAATGATTGTAGACAATAATAATAATCTATATGCATTATCTGCATCTATATTTATCTTTCAGTGCAGCTGTTTTTGTTTTGTGACTAGTTTGAGCTCTCTCGTAACTTAAAGAGAGCTTACAAGAGAAGTGTTTTAGTCTTCCGCTCTGGTTCTCTCTGTGAATCTAAAAGAGATCTCCGGCTTGTGGCGCTGCAGAGGCGTTGACGTCGCCGCTGGGCTCCAAAGCTGTGCTCACAGTCAAATTCGATCGGCCGTCGCAGCAAGTTCGCGAGTTCGAGCAGCGGCGCACAGCGAGAAAAAATAGCAGCGAGAAAAGTCGCTGACGCCGAGGGCGGCTCCTTTTTTGGCTTCGAGTAAAAAAAAAAGGGCGCGCGAGTGGAGTTTCGCGATTAACGGATCTTGATCCTAGACGAACTAGTTTTGAGATTGCGCAATTCAAACCGCGTAAATCGCGAAAAAGCAACTGTTTTAGTGCGCGTCGTCGAGTGAAATTCGATAGCAAAAGGCAAAACGACAATCGGCGGCTCTGAAAAGCCGTTTTAAAATACAAAAGCAACAAAAATATATAAGAAAACTGAAAAGCAACTAACATGGCGACCGTCGCCTGCGTTCGCTGCGCCCAACAAAAACAACAGCAACAACAACAGCAAAATGGGGCGCAGGCGCAGCAGCAGCGACGCAACAGCCCGCGGATTCTGCACATTTACTGCGCGTGGGCGTTGATCACTCTTTTGGCCGCCAGTTCCGCCGCCATGGTCCAAAGTGCAGCGGTCTTTGGTTAGTTGCAAAAAACAAAAAAAAATTGAAAATGTGCCTGGGAAAATTGTGTCTGGGGGGATTTAATCAGGCGCCGCTGCATTATGTGCAAACGGTGTAGAGAAAAGAAGAAGAAGAAATTGGTGAAAGGGTGGGAGGATGGATAGTTGAAAATACCTGGTAATTGAAGTGCCCTTAAGTATTCGCCGTTTTTATAATTACCGGATTCGAGGAAGCGGTCCATAGTATCGGGTCACAAGATCTGGCCACAGGAGGTACTTCCCCCACACAAAAGTTCAAGACTTGGATTTCACTTCTCGTTACACTTACGTCTATAGTTGGGACTTTCCAAAGATGAATTAACGGTAATTCCGAGAAAGTTAAGAGGCATTTTGGGTAACTCAGAAATACATTGAAATAAAATGTAAACTTGTTTCATACAGGTTAAATATAAACTCAAAGTTCTAAAGTTCAAACAAATCTATTACTGAATTTTGAAACTTACTTGATATCAGCCTTTATTAATGAAATTAATCATACAATTGTCATTAACTCAAGACTAATACTCTTACTGCACACCTACCAGAATTTGTCATGCTCTGTGTGACTCAAACTAAACATACTTTATTGAATTACATATGTATGTTTGTCCAACTTAAAGTTTAGGAACTATTTAAAGCTCTGAAAACCCTGAATTGTTTGTGGGTTACATGGGCATCACAAGAACATAATTTAATTTGTTTGGCATAATAATTTTCTAAGCATAATGCTTATTAACCACACTTGCTAGGTTAAGTTCTCGAGTATTGACTGTAGTTAACCGGTGCCTTTCTAATCTCTGCCATTATAGCCTCTTTTTTAGTCACCCATCCCATATCCGTGGCTTTAAAATACGCGTTGTGAACCACTGTCGTTTGTTGTGTGTGCTTTTAATTTTATCACCGATTATTTGTGCTGTTTTCTGTTTGGGAAACCGGTTGTCGTTTCCCCCACTCACTCGATCTTAACCGCATTTGACCGATCCCGCCGTGCACATGGTTTCGTATTTGATTTGGTTTTAATTTCTGCCAAAAGGCCAAATTCGACTGCGAGTCACCAAAGCAAAGCCAACTGATAAGCGTTAAGTTTCGTGAATGACTTTGAGCGTGGGGTGCAATAAAAATCAGCTAGACGCCGTAAATAAATCACGCGGAAGTTTTTGCGGCATGGAACAAAATAAAAAGAAAACAATGTAATGCAAAATAAAAGAAAATACTTTTTTTTTTGTGAAACCTGAAACAGAAAACTGAAAAAACACAAAGCGGAGAACAGAAAACGCAACCGCCAGACGACCTCATTGCCATTGAAATACAGTTATGGCCCGAACAAAGAGGCAAATTGGCAAACTACACATCTTGATCTCCTCCGTTGCAACAAGGGGTTAACGATGATGGTACCATCAAAAAAAAACTTAACAAGAGCCGGTGTTCCAATGACCTCAGAGGCCTTTTCGTAGGAAAGATCTGGAAATCCATGCAAACATAGACCACTCATCAACAAACATCATAAGATCTAAGATCAAACTGGAATAAGTTATAACAAAAAGATCAGCAAAATAAGATAAAAGAGATTAAGTCCATACAAAATTAAAGATATATACAGAATTTAATGTTTAAAATTCAATCCGATAGATCTTAACTACAATCTTCTCACAAAACAATTGAGACAAATGGGTTTGGGTGCAATAAGAACTAGAAAATGCAACATAAATGAGATCATAAAAGCAACATTAAAGACGATGGGAACCATTGTACTTGGTCAATGGAAACATTACTTTTATTAGATAATTTATTAGTGCTTTTAACATTTCAACAATTAGCTATCTAAAACCTATTTCATGTCTTTGATTTAAAAAACCTCTAAAAAACCTTTAAAAAAGCACTTAAGTATCATTAGAAATGAAAGAACTAAACAATATACAATTTTTTCCTAAGTGCGCAGCCACTTAGGAGGTGTTCCCCGAATCTAAATCGAAATCTAAATCTAAAACCGAATCTTGATCTGGGCTAGTGTTTACTCTATCCGAACTTTTTGGCTAGCACAACAAACAGTCGAGTCGAAGAGCTTTATTTATCCAGCCATAAACATTCATATGTATATTTAGCCATGTACATGTTTGCAAACTGGTTTCCAGCTCTGTTTTGCCGTTGCTGTTGTGAATATCAAGTAGAATTAACATATGTTGCCAGCAGCCATCTGTGGATTGGATTGGATTGGATTGAATGGGCTTGGAGAAGTTCCCCCAAAGTCGGGTTTTATAAGGCTGCTGTGACTAGAAGCTGCTCGCTATGCGACTCGAAAAGTCATCTGAGTTCAATTAGGTGGCACTGGTACACACTCAAACACACACATACAAACACACACCCAACACTCCCACCCGTTTTTCAATTCCAATTCAAACTTTTTTGCCAGAGAGACAACGAGCGATAAAGCATCTGCAATCGCTTAATTAAAATGCAAATTGTTCATAAACAAAAAAAAACAAAAATGGCCATAGAAAAAACTGCCATTTTGCTCGAGTAGTTAAGGCAATGTTTGGCATTTGTGTTGCATATTTTTTGCTAACATTTTCAATACTTTTTTCGCTGCCAAGTGCTGAAAATGGGTCTTTGATTTATGTATGCGGCCATTAGAAGTCATGTTCAACTGGCTTCCGCCTCGACTTGCCGCCATTCCGCTGACTGCTTGGCCAGTTAAGCAGCAACAGTTGCCGTTAGGTCTGCCAATGTGTTGCACGCAACAGCAGCAGCAGCAGCATCAACAGCAGCAACATCAGCAGCAGCTGCAGCAACAAATGCCCAGTTCCTTGCCATTCGAGTTGGCCAGAATTCTTGTTTATTGTACAATTTATTTATTTTGTCGTTCTTTAGTTGGGCAAACAGACAAATTACAACGAAAACAACTAAAACAACAACAACAACAGCAACGACTGTGGCCAACAGCAGCAACATGATGACACATTCGCTTGACCTATTAGGAAAATTGGCCAACGGGAAATGTAGCGCGCTGTCCATGTGGATGTGAAAGAAAGCGGGGCAGGCGGGAAAAGCGGGAGAAGAAAGCTGGAGAGCGGGAAAGCGGGAAAGGTGCGAGGCTAGATAGAGAGGCACAGACAGAGAATGGGCCAGAGACAGAGACAACTGAAGAGAAAGAGATGGAGGGAGAAGCACTTAACCCTTGCCATTCTGACTTTGATAGTTGACCCAATTTCAGCAGTTGCACAAATAAAAATAAAGCAAATAGAATGATGAGCGTTGAAAGCAGAAGATCAAATGCTCTATACAGACGAATTTTTAAGCAATTAAAAAAAAATTATTTATTAAAAAAGTCTGTTCAAAGTTACACTTAAAAGTGCATAAAATCATAACCTTTGATCTAAAACATGAAGTAATAAAAAATAAAATTTAAGTTATATTAAGAATATTTCATTTGACTTAAGAATTGAACTCCAGGTCTCAAATACGTTAGCCAAAGAACTCTGTTTCAATTGCAGCGATCTCATGGCATTTGAAATGGTACTTCCCATAAATATTTCATGCGGAACATGGCAAAATTGAAAGCCTTCCACTTGACTTACAGATAACTTATCGATTCCGTAATTCGATTGTGAGAGTTAACAAGTTGGGTGAAGGGTTTATGGGTTTATGGCATCCCCCCGCGGGGAAGAGTATAACAAACTGCACTTGCAGACTGTTTTTGTTTGTTTCTGTTTGTGCGTCGAGTGGCGTTCACTCCGGGTATGTGTGCTTCCTCAGAGTGTGTGTGTGTGTGCGAGTGTTGTGTAATTTTTAACAACAACTTTTTTCGAGTGTCTCTCCATCGTGCGCTTTTACTGTTCCGCCCGCCCTTTGCCACTGCCCCGCCCCCTTTTCCGCAGGCAGCCGGGCGTAATTATGACGAGTGAGCAGATTCCAGCATCCATCCATCCAGCATGCAACACGCGTCCGCATCGCGTGGCAGCCACAGAATTTATTATGCCCAGTCGCCACTCGAGAAGCAGAACTAAAAAAAATGGGGGAAAAAAAAAACCCTCAAACCGCTTGACAATCTCTGCACGAGCAGTTGCAGTTTGCTCTTGGCCAAGTTCCGTTTTTGTCTAAATCCGAATCTGAGTCCAAGCAGCAACAACAACTCGAAACTGGCCCACTCAGCGTAGGGGACTGTATATAGCACTATAACTTGTGTATCGGCATTGACTACGCATTTTAATGTGCCCTTTTCAAATTCAAGTGGCTGCTGCTGCTTGACCTACACACGCATACTTACGCACACTATGAGCCGTGGATACACATCGCGAGATATTGGCAGATAAATAGAAGTGCACTGGAAGAAATAGTATGACTTCTATAAGGGCTGGAACAGAACTCTACATTATTAACATTAACAAAAGAATGGACTTTTTCATGTAGTAATTAGGTAATAGGTAATTCTGAAGATGCTAAAGTAAAAATTCGTACATGCTTAAGTCTAGCAAAAGTACATTATAAATATCCACTTAAGCTAATCTTATATTTCTCAGTGCCCAACTTGACTGTAAATTGTGTTCCATGTTTGTCTGTGAGTTTTCTGGTTGGTTTGCTAGTTGTTTGTCTTGATGTTCATCTGTGTAATCATGTTTGTTAACCTGACCTTGCCCAAAACGTTAATGCTATAGCCATTGAGCTTCAAAGCTTTGTTTCGATGGCACCTTAAAGTACCAGGTTTTGACTTTCCCCCGGGAAAGCGTTCTGCTTTCCCAAACAACAAAAAAATCACCCAGTAACACTCGGTTCTGCTCTGAAAACGTAGACAAATTATTAACGGCATATTTAGTGAAAAAATTGGGTGGAACTGCTGGCCCTTTCTTTGTTGCCCGCTTGGCTGGCTTCCCAAATCGTAAACCCATTTCTTCTGTTTATAAACTCCCCGCTTTGACCCAAACAAAGCGAAGTTAACTTGCGGATGGATTCATATGTGTTTATTTGGCGGCAAGTGCTTGTGCTTGTGCGCCTTTAACCCAATTAGCAATGACGCTCTGATACTTTAGAGCTCTCTGATTGTTGGCCATCAAATAAGCACTAATCATTACTTAACTGTATGCAATTCATTGTATTACAGTGCTAATGGCTTTTCGTTCAGTAACAATTGCGACTAATTGAATATGTTGTGTGTGTGTGGAAACTGAATGAGTGTTATTTGTTCAACTTTCCCTAGAACAACCGAATCGATTACTGAAATCTACAATTATTGCCGCATAAAACAGTCTTAAAAGACTGTCATTAGCCCGGTTGTAATGAGTGCATTTGCCAAAATGATGATTGAAACTCCAGGTCGCGTGGACAGCTCGAAGCCGCTTGGCTATTAATGTCAAGTTCGAAACGGGAATTAGCTGCTAAATTGCACCCGTGCACACGAGTGCTCATACTCAGACTTGGGTGCGCGGAGCAAAAAATGCAAATTGTTTAATAAAATGTTTAATAGTTCGCAAAAGCTGTGTGGCAATTGCCCGGCGGAGAGAAAAAAGAGCGAGGGCGGCTGCAAAAACAGACAAACAATAAGTCGCTGTTGCAGCAACAGCCTGGGTAATATAATATAATAATGGTGTACGTATGTGGTGCAGTCAGTGACCCAGAATATGTACGTATGGCCACCACTGAGCACAATGCAAAAGTAGTTTTCCTACACGCCATACGCGCTTGTGTTTGTATTTGTATTTGTATTTGTACTTTATTAATTGAAGTACTTAATAGTGCTTGTGCGAATCTTTAACCTTTGCGGCGCAAAGTTCGAGATCGGGTGCAAAATAATTGAACGGAGAGGCCCACTTGTATCGCTGTGTTTAGGTAAACGTAACGTAGTCATTCAATTATCGTAGTATCGTAGTATCCATTCGCATTAATTGAATTTTCGAACTGTGTTTGGTTTGGTTTCATCACCCCCAAAATTGGAGTGCCATCCATTCCGTTTCCCTGCCAATTCACACAAAAATCCTATTTTTAGAGTTGTCGCATCGCAGTTTTTTGTTTGCCCTTTTATTTTTGTCAAACTGTGAGTTATTTATTGATTGACAACTCGCGTATTTCGTCTGAATGCCATGGGTTTTGGTTGGGAATGATGGATTCCGCACCCAAATGACCACAAATGGCAGACCATCCATCAGACCTATTTGATGTAGAAATTAACAGGCAACTGTGAATTTGAACTCAAGGCATCTGCTCCAATAACTGATTCGCTTTTCGAAACTCTCCATTTCAGGTGATCTGCTGTCCCATCCCACTTTCAAGCCACTTTGCAGTGCCCAGCACGAGCACTTCATCGAGAGCGAAGGCAAAGAATCTAGTCTCATCATCGAACTGAAGCCGGGCTCGTATGGAGCGGAGAATCCCTCCTGTTCCCGCATCCTCAGTGCCCCGCCCAACTATGGCTTCATAGTGCGCCTTATCCTGCCCAAATTGCGGCACAGCCCGCCTCTGGATGCGGCCACCACCAGGAGTCCGCCCACGAACATCATGGCCGCAGTGGCAGGGAGCAGCAACTCATCCAAACTCCGGCGCACTGCCAAATCCGGCGGAGTGATGGAGTCCTCCGTCCCGCTAAACTCAACGAAGGGCATCGTCTCATCCACAAATTCCCGGGTTGTGGGACGCACCTGCCCCCTGAACATTGTAAGTTAACTCACCTTAGCCCCTGTTTATGGCGACAAGGCCAACTTAATTGATTAAGCACACTTAAAACAAACTAGTGAAAGGTTTAGACAATATTCTCAAAAAGAGTACTTAAAAAAAACATATTTTTCATATATTTGGCTTAAAAAAAAAGAAACCTAGGCTGTATTTCTACACAAAAATCAACAATTTTAATTTAAAATAAATAAACTCGGTTATAAAAACTTAAGCTTTTTCAATTATCAAGAAAGATGACAAGTCAGGATTTTAGATAAACCTTTTTTGTTGTATAGATTTGTTTGTATTTGCTACTTAGTTTATTGACTCTAGTTTTACATTAAAAATGTTTTCCCAAGTGTAGTTATTTTTCGCTGATTAGTGCTATGTTGCCATATTCTGCACCTTCCGCTCGAATTATTTGCCAGTTTCTTTGATCCCATTCATCTGCTTCGAAAAATACCACTTGACTGCGCATGCGCAGCGATTCAAGTGTGAGAATCGGATCCAAAAGTTCAAAAAGCTGAGTTCAAGAACAAATAGCCAGTAATTTTCCACTCTTTAGGAGTCTCCTACACCTAAGAAAGTGAAATGAAATCACTATTTTGTATGACTTCATCCGAAATCTTTTATGACATATCTATTTCTAATTTATGCGGCAAAGCAAAAAAAAAATTGCTGCCCAATTTGCTGGCAATTGCCATTGTCAAATAGATTAAGTTTTGCCGACTGCATTTCATGTTCTCACAAACAGACTTATCGAGCGAACAAGTTTAAGTTCTCGATTGACATTGTTACTTTTTTGTGGCTTTCCGATGAGACAGTTTGACATGTGAAATTGTCTCCAATTACCGGCAGGTTTCATGCGAAGCCAGTCGTAATTCGTCAGCTGATCAGTTGACATTGTCAAGGTGTTCTCGATTAAATAAGTAACTTTCCATTAAAGCTTTGGCCATTGACATTGAACCACGCCCCCAAAACACAGCTGGGAATGTTTCACTTTCTGCAGAGCCAAAAACTCCGCGCCAAAGCCAGAAAAGCGGCGTATTTGCATAAGCGCGCCAATTTCAAGCATTTGGCGGGGCCCATTTTTTCGTTGTTGATATTTGAAACACGTTTGCAGCATTTGGCCAGGGAAGCAACAGCAGAAAAACATCAGAAAAACAGCAGCGGCAGCAACCGCGCAGTCCCACAGCAACACTTTCGGTCGCGTCGCCATAAATCCGTCGACTTGAACCGACTGACTGACAGTTGGCGTCGCCATAAAGGCAAACTATGCTACTGAAAAAAGATGAACTTGGCTTGGGATTGGGGAGATGAGGGAGTGGAAGGCATATCCACATTTGCATGCCCAGAATAGAGCGTTTCTTTGTTCCGTCACCGGAGTGACGGCGACGCTGACGGTGACGGTGTTGGTGGCGGTGAGAAGTGCAAATTGATGCGTCGCATAATTGCAAGGCATTCCGCATCATCCTAATGAGCTGACTAGAAGAAAATATCTAGTAAATAGCATTGTGTTTTTATCACTGGAGAACTGGTTTAACCGTTGTCGATGGCGACACACCCTGGCTAATTGTTGTTTACCACGAGTGCACTTACAATGGGGACTGTCTACCGAGTCGCAGTTATTGAACCTGGGAGCACAAAGCCAGATGAACCCGTATCCATTTTGCTTTTTTTTTATAGCTTATCGCTCTGCACGTGAAACAGCGCAGACATTAATGGATTTATTTTTATATATAATATATGTATCTACCCCTCATGGGATTCTCAAAGCGTAGTTCTCGTTTCTGGCGGAGGCTTTCACAGCTTTTTGTTTTTAGTATTTTTCCAGCGTAAATATTTAATTTTGCATTATTTGTGTTTGCATTCGCAGTTTCGATCTTTTTGGATCGTTTCGTTGATTTTTGATCGTTTTGTTGAACTTGGCCATTCGCGTCACGTCAGTTGAGAAGTGTGGGCGTGGTCGATGGGGTGAAGCGATTTAAGCAATTTAAGCGATTAGCATTTCGATCGTGTAAACTGTTTGCTCGCACGTTTTTCGCAGCCAACATTCAGTACGCACTTAGGCCACACGCTTTTAGCCAGTCGCCCATAATTAAAAAGTTCAATTTGCCTTCTATTTGCGTTCTATTTGCGCCGACAGTTCAGCTCGCTGGACCCGCACACGCCCCAGTGGCGAGTGGATCCCTGCCAGCTGGAGGACACCGCCTCGGAGATGGAGGACCCGGTGAGGCTCTTCCACGGTCGCGTCAAGATCGTCTGGGAGCACGGCAAGCACTCGCTGCGCTCCAAGCTGATGGTCACGGTTCTGGGCAAGGGCGAGCAGTGCAAGGATGGCAGCAAGCATCAGTGCTTGAAGATCGGGTGAGTCGGATTACATTTGCATACCGCACACTACTACTGAACTTCTCCAAATTGACATAAGATACATTGATGTTTCCATTCAATACAAGACTGAAACTTTGAATTCGCTAAAAAAATGTGTAAGCAATTTTAAATTGAAACATACGAATATAAAAACACAATACTTTGTTGGCAAATGAGACCTTTTTTTATTTTTCCTCATATATATATACGAAATATTTATACATTTGGCCAAGGGTTTAAGTATATACAATAATCTACTCAAGAATATAAAAAATTATATTAAATATAATTCTGTCAAATTAATAAGAAAAGTTTAATGATAATAAAGATTTATAATTGCGAGCAGCAATAAATAAACTTCAGCCTAAGCTTAGGCAATATAATAAAAAGATAACGAAATTCACCTAAAAGATAACACAGTTGAAACGAAATTTATCATTACCATTTGAATGTTTAAAATCAACGCTGAAACAATTAAAATCCTATATTTTAAATAATATCAACATTTAATATTATACAATATCATTTTTCAAATTCAAAAATCTTATAACTTTTTAATAATTTATATATTAACCTTTTTTATATAATATATGATTTAATTCTTTGTAAAATTCGGCGCTTATTAGGATGTAAGCTATAAACAATTTGTTGATATTTATATTCCAAAAAGATCTCTCATTCTTACTGCTACATTTTCATAATTCCCTTAAACTGGGATGTAAGTTGTAAATTTAATAAATGATTGATATATCGATAGATTTAATCCAAAAATATCTCATTCTAATGGCTATATTTTCTTGTAGCGATGAGCCCATTCTGTGCATCTCCAAGGAGCTGGCCTGCGACGGGATCCGGCATTGTCCTTATAGCAACGAGTACGACAGCGATGAGGACTACGAGCTGTGCTCGAAGCAGCATCGCCCGGGAGCTGGCCACCTGCCCGCAGGCCTGGAGTCGGATCTCTTCGAGCAGTTCGCCCTGGAAGTGTTCCGTAATCTGTTTGCCAACGATGCGCCCACGGCACCGGAGGATTTGCCGCGCAACGGCAGCGATGGAGGAGCCGGCGGCTCGGATAACTCGACGGCCACGTCGACGACCACGTTGCGCAAAGTGCACACCAAAGACATGAAGAAGCCGGGCGGCGATGGTTCGCCCAACTCCATTGGGCCCAGTTTGTCGACGGAGGGAGAGCTGCAGCGGCCGGAGAACGATACGGCTGAGATGGGAGCGGGCACGGGAGCGGGAAGTGGCTTCACCCGCCGCAACTCGACGCGATCCGGCCTGCACTCGGACCTCTCGAAGTACGGGCCGTGGGGCTACCTGATGCTCGGCATGCTCCTGTGCGGCGGAGCCCTGCTCATCTGCGGCCTCTGGGGTACGTTTATTGCACCATAGTCTAGTCCAAGTAAGGCACTGTCACTCGGCCATTGTATTTATGCGTGTTTTCCATTTCTCCCCCTTGTTGCACACATCATAAACCGTTAATACGACTCACATGCTGTGCTCTCTGACCGTGTCTAACTTTTCCGCTAAATTATAACTAACATATAACTAAAAACCAAAAAAACCACTATCACTATCACTATCCCCTATCACTTCCCCCAGTTCTGTGTTGTCGCTTGAGCTCTCACATTGAATCCATACGTTCTGTTGCAGCCTCCGCATCGCAGCATGCGGTCAACAATGAGCGGGAGGCGGCGCTGGCCGCTGCCAATGGAGGAGCAGGTGGTGGCCAGGACCACCTGGGCGCCACCTCGCCGCCGAATTACGAGGAGCTGGACCCACCGCCGGCCTATTCGGTGCTCTTTCCCAACCAAAAGGCGGCCAGCAGCACCACCCTGAATCTGGATGCAGCGGCAGCAAGTACAACAACTGCAGCAGCAGCAGCGGCAGCGGCAGCAGCAGCAGCAGCAGCAACAGCTCTGTCAGGAGCAACACCCCGCGATACCCCGCAGCAACAACAGCAGCAACAGCAACAGCAACAGGAACAGCCAACGAACTAGCTCGTAAGCCTGACAAGCAGGTGCAGCACCTGATTAAAACTTAGTTCATAAGATACGCAACATCACTCTGACTGACTCTGATGCAATTAGCTTATAAAACCAATTTAGTGATAGCTTTAAGTGTGACTCTATGTTAAATGTTTGACTATATTATGCTAACGATTTACGATTTACGATTTATGATTTACCAATCCAGCCGTCCTGTCAACGCCGCTGTCGCCTTCGGCAGATGGCAGACCCAATAAGTAGCTTCCGATAATTGAAAATGTAATAATAATGATGATTGTAAAAAAAAAAACAAACACTGCAGCTGCAGCAGCATTAACTGACGAATCGACTAACTTTTGTAATTCTGTTAATTTAAAATTTAATGTGATATAAATTTAAAACTGAATAAAAAGCAAAGTGTTTAAGTAGCCACTTGTAGCCAGGAATTTAATTGTTGCAACATGGGGAGCTGATAAATATTCAGTATAAAATAACATTTTTAAATCAAGAAAAATTTTATACAAATTAAAAATGAAAATGGTGTCTTAAATAAGTCTAGCTTCAACTTACATCAAGAACAGTCATTAATAAACATCGAAATAAAATAGTTGCTTAAAGCTGAAATCCAATGACAAAATTAACAAATTAGAGCTCCAAATTTTTGAATTTAGTATTTAACTTTTAAAGCAAAATAATTAGAGTTTTATAACCAAACATCTAGTTCCAATACTTACTTGTTAGTCAAATAATTACGTTCTTTACTTCAGAACGTGCCTTTTCCCCCAGTGTACGCCGTGAAGCGTACATATTGCTGCCTACTTTCAGGCAACAGTGAATATATAAACTAACCCACACTGAAATACAAACACCGTTTGTTGTTGTTTTTTCACATCGAATTGAACATCTTTTTTATTTGCAATTCAGGTAAATTAATGGGGTCGCGTCGGAGAAGCGGTTCTGGGATGAGGGGATAGTGGTGTTTTTCACATTCAAATTGCGGGCTGGGGTGGTGCTAAATGAGTTGAGTTCTGTGTGTTGCCTCTGTTATTTTAACCGATATATTACGTTGCACTGATATTATATTGTTCCATTTTCTAGTTACTGTTTACATGTATTTTCTGCTAGCTACCTGCAGGTGCGCCAGGTGCATCGTCATGCTGGTCGCCTAATCGTACATACGTACATATGTGAAACAAAATTTACGCTAAAAACAAGAAGCTGTTTCGCCAAGTTTTGCAGCCCTTTAAACTGCAGCCCATCGATTTGGTTGGATAGGCTGCCGGGGACCTTGGACTTGCACATATGTCGCGCTACGTTTTCCAAGTATGTTTTAGTGTTTAGTCGGAAAATTCTACTACGTTGCACAGTGTACATAAGTACACATATGCGGTGTGTGTATACCTATATACTTAAGTGCCAATTTCAGCAGTTTAGATGGCCGCGGGGAGCGGTTATCCTGTTTGAATTCAAGTTTTCGGCTTTGCTTACATACTCATAAGATTTGGGCGTTTTCGTGTTCGTCGATTCCATTTCATTTTACAATACAATTCATCCTTATTGGCTAGAGGTGATCGTAAATACTCGTTACTCGATAGATATAGATATATCGTACAATTAATTGGGTGCAGAGTGTGGATATTTCATAGATTGGGTTTTGTGCAGTATGCCCCCTGTTCGCCTGTCTTCAGTACCAGTATCTGTTTTGTGGTCTAAACGGGGGCTTGGAAAAACTTTCTCTTACAACTAACTCATAGGCCATAGGGTACACTTAGCAAATAGTTGTTGTATGTGGTTCAAGAAAATGTTAAATAGATAAAAAACGATCTCTGATAAAATGTCTCACACACATTGTTTCGTCTTGTATTCAAAAGTCATTAAAAATAAATTCAAATTCAAAATTTTCTCGCACAAGGAGTCTCGCGCTAAGAAGTTATCTTCACTTGTTTTGGTTTAGGTTTTAGTTAGCTTACAAACTACAAAATACTCGATAGTTAATCTATGCTCGATAGTTTCGATTGGTTTTTTTTTTGTCTAGAGTCCTACATTAGTTATCATGTAAAATTGGACGCCAAAAAACAATTAACAAAAGTGACGCAAAGCCATAAGCTTGAATCTTTGTGAATATCTCAACTGTAATTCTCAAGTTGTTTTTCTGGGATGTCTGTGTGTGTGTCTCTGTGTGCTTACGTGTACGTGAGTGTGTGAGAGGGTTCAGCTCATTGTTTTGGTTACTTCTCAATAAATAAGGCCAGTGGATACGCATACATCATAAAAGTACAATTAATGTTTATCATATTCAATGTTTCACATTTCGATACAAATCTAGTTAGTTTATAAAAAGCGCTTTTCCTATCGAGATCTCAACGCACACATATCTTTACATCGCTTCTAATCAAATTCATATTCATATTCATATTTATATCCATATAAATCGCATAAGCATGCATTCGTATAATCGCTCCTAGTAGCCGCAACTCATGGGGAAAGCTTCTAGCCCTATCGATCGTAGCAATTTCAATAGCTCCGCCCGTTAAGTTGATTCAAAGTTGTTTGGTATAAAAAATAGAAAAAATTTTTGGTGACAATAAAAACGGTTCGCCTTAGTTTTCGTTTTGCATCTCAAAATTATCGCAATATATATATTGTTAGGCCAAAATAAGTGCCGCTGACATTCACGAGTCTGGGTATAGATATTCTATAGATACCGAAATCATCGGTACTAATAAAATCCGTTTAGCTTTCTACAGAGTGTTTAGGGTATACAATATGTTCATACTGGAATATGAAACGCGATATGAACGGCTTAATGACTAAACACTTTCGTCTTAGATCTACACATTGTTCTATTGAATACGCTCTTGATTGCTTAAAAGTTGCTCGAAAATTAGTGAATCTGTTGTTTAGTGGTTATCGAACTGCGATATTTAACTAGCGATTTTAAGCGAATTAAAAGCACATTGATTGTATACAAATGTCTGTGTGTGTGTGTGTGTGTCTTGTGTATAAGGATTGTGTTAGTTAATCCTAATCGATCCGCTGATCAAATCATTACACTACTAATACTTGCACTTTCACTTCCATCTGACTTGTGACGACTGTTGCCTGTTCTGTTGATGCTGTTGTCTTCTTTGTCTGCAGTGCTGTTTTCCAATGGTATGGCTGTTGTTGCTGTTGTTCAAGTGGTTGCTGGAGTGTCCTGTTGGACACTGGAGTGTCAAGGATGCTGCGATGGAACACCTGCCCGGCTAAACCAAAAGCAAATTGTGCGGATGGACGACAAGGACGACAAGGACGACGACGACGAAGACGGCGAATTGGTGGAGTGGAGTAGAGGATCCCAATGATCCCCCGATGGTTTCTTCCTTTATTCCCTTTTCCTTTGGCTGGACCCAGTTGATTTGTGCGTTTGGGTTGCTGTTCGCTGCTCGCGAGTCTTTTTTGTTTTGCTTGGGATAGTTGGAGATAGCCCAACTAACAATAGTTGCCATTGCCATTGCCATTGCCATTGCCATACCACGGAAAGGTCCAGCACCATCAGTGCGGGAGCATCAGAGGCCGTGCCGTGCTACTCAGTCTGTGGTGTTGCTTCTCGACACCGCCTCCACACCCTCCTCCGCCGTAATCCTCGTAGCTCAACAGCGGCGAGATCTTCAGGCCCGTCTTCTCGGGTATGATCTTGAAGTGCGGCTGATCGGCGCTGATCAGCAGGGGTCGCTTCATCGAGGAGTGCATGTAGTCGTGGCCCGACGGAGCCGGATACGGATGACTGGCTGCCCCCAGTGGCCGGTGCGTGCTCGGCACGTTCATCTTCTTGCACGGCTCCGGCTTGCTCTCGTAGTTCATCTGGCAGTTCTCCGGCGAGTACTTGTTGGGCTTGTAGATCGAGAAGATGTTGTTGATCAGGCTGAGGGCCGAGTGACCTCCGGCCGAGGGATGGTGTATGCCAGCCGTCGGCTGCTGTGTCAGCACACTGCCCACCGTGGGATGGCTGTGCTCGGGGTAGAAGTTGTTGTACTGGTACGACGGCAGGGTGTCCACCGTGGGGTACACCTTGTGGCCATAGCCCTGCGGTGCTCCGTAGGCGGTTCGGTGATGGTAGGCGTGGCCGGGGGCGGGGGCTGTCGCAACGGCGGGAGCGGAATCAAAAAAAGACGACTCGCTGGAGTCCAGCTGCGGCGGCGAGGGCATCCCCTCCAGCAGCGACTTCTTGATCATCAACCGCTCGTGCTCGCGATCGTGCAGATCGATGGGCTGGCCATTGTTGTAGCAGCGCACATTCACGTTCTTCACCTTGAGGCTGCTGTGCATGTTGCGGCGCATGTCCATGTTGATGGGACTGGGCGGCTTGTCCAGCTGCTCCCAGTACTTCTCCAGGTCGATGTTGAAGTCCTCCAGATCGATCTCGGTGGTGTCCGAGCAGGTGTCCTCGTCGAACAGGCTGGTGGGTGGCTGCATCTCCAGCAGCGACTTGCTGCGCGGCGGTCGATGGTAGTTTCCCGCCGGATAGCGCCTCCCCGGACTTCGAGCCGGAGCAGCGGCCAGATAGCGCTCATCCTCGTCCAGGAACTTGTCCTGCAGCAGCAGACGCTCTCGCTCGGCGCGTATGAAGTGCTCCAGGTCGGTGTCATAGCGGCAGTGCATGTGCTCCTCCTCTTCGGCGGCGGGATGGTGACCCGGACAAATGGGCCTCGATCGGGGCCGAGCGGGCGGCAGCGGTGGCTGTGGCGCCTGCCTCTGCCGGTGGCAACAGCAATCCTCGGCCGCCGAGCAGCAGCAGATGACCGTGGGAGCGGCGGGCGTGCGCTGTCTGCCCATCCGCTCCTCGAAAAGCCAGTCCGCCGCCCGGGGCCTCACCCTCGATCCCGATCCCGGATAGATGTCCTCCAACAGGCAGCGCGCACTGGTGCACTGATCCCGCGCACAGCAGCGGTCCAAGCTGCTGCTGCACAGCGCATTCATGTTCCGCCGCAGGGCCTCCCGCTTCTCACGTCGCGTATTCGAGGCGGGCGGCAACTCATAGTCGATGATGTCGAAGGGCATGGTCTTGGTGGTGGCACTAAACGAGTACGACTTGGGCACACCCGCTCTGTTCTTCAGTATGGAGGTGGTAGTGGTGGTGGTGCTGGCGGTGGCAGCGGGTGGGGCTGGGCCGCCGGAGCTGCCACTCCCACTGGCCACACCACCGCCCGCCTCGAAGACATTGCCCTCGAAGCACCAGCTCTGCGACTTGGGGTACTGGAACTCCTTGCAGCTCTTGGAGCGATGCAGGCCATAGCCGGGCGAACCCTCGCCATCCACACGACGCTCCTCCGTGCCGCCCATGCCGCCCGTCTTCTCGTCCAGCTCGTGGATGTCGCGCAGCGTGCGAAAGGGTCCGTACTTGAGGCAATCCGGCACATAGTCCTCGTCCATGTCGTCGGAGCGGTTGGAGTAGATGTTGTCCGTGTACCAGGTGGGATCCAGTTGCTTGGGCCGCGGCTTGGCCTGCAGCAATTTATCCCTTTTCGACTGGCGATAGCTCTCGAAGCAGATGCCCTTCATCTTCTCCAGCTTCTGCTCCCTGATGCGCTCCCAGTTCTCCCAGTTCTTGTCGTTCTTGTTGCGCCGCCCGGACAGGATGAGTACCTCGCGGTCCTTGTCCCAGTCGGCACCACTGCCCTCGTCGCCGTAGTCGATATTCAGCCGCTTCGTCTCGATGCTGGACTCCCTCGGCACCTGGTGATGGTGGTGGTGGTGATGATGCTGGCTGGTGGTGAAGGCAGAAGCGGATGTGGATGTGGATTGGGGTGCAACGCTACTAGCAGCTAGGCTGTTGTTGTTGTTCTCGGACACTACGATTCTAATCCTACGCTTGGTCTTGTCCGTCGTCCGCGACGACGACGTCTGCATGGACGACTTGTGCGGTCTGTCCCGCTCGTCGGAAGGCGGATCGTCCTCTTCTGGCTGTCACACCTCCTGCAGATACTTGATCGGGCAGTAGCCCTGCCCGTGCTCGGCGGCACGGATCATCACCATGCCGTTGACCTCGTCGCCGGTCTTTTTGTTCCGGATGAATGGATAACAGAGCCATGTGATTAAGGAAGAAGCAACCTTGCTCTCTGCTTACCTGGATGACAATCTGGTCCCTCAGCAGGGTGAGATTCTCGCCGCGTTCGCTGTCGGACACCTGCAGATTGTGGGTCACCTGCAGCGGCTTCTCATTGGCATTCAGACGCACACAGTACTTGGAGGGGAAGTAGCCCACGCGTCCCAGAACTTTTCCCTTCCACCAGTCCGGATCGGAATTGTCAATGACAGTCACCTGATTTGTATGTAAATATCATAAAAAGCTATGAGTAAACGCGAATTCTTAAGCTTATTATTTTTTAAGGTAAGCAGTTCCATTATTTGGTTTATAATATTTATAAAATGTGAGACTAGCTTGCACAAGCATAATCATAAATAATATACAAATTTGTGGCAATCGGAATTACCTACGTTATTGTTTTTTTATCCTTTCATAGAATTAATAATATATATAAATAGTATACTCTAAAGCCTTTTACAACCGCTGTAATACAAACTAATTTTAGTGCAAACATACAAGTGGCAAGCTCCAAACTATATACATATATTATTCACGTTTTACTGCGTTCCACCTTTGATAACTTTTATAAGAGTATAAAAGGTAAGTACCTACTTGAAAAAGTTTGTCAAATACTATATACTTTTTTATGACATCATCCTAACTATTCAAATATTATTTATTATAATTATATATACATACATATATGATTGTAATGTTTCACTTTATTTAATGCCTTGCCTCTTGCTATAGAGTGCTAATAAAAAGAAGTACTCAAAAAAGTATACCTATGAAAAAACCTAAGCTATAAGACATAATTTTGTATTTTATGTGCACAACTCTTCCTCGAAGTTCGGTTATTAGGAATAAGCTCTTCAGAAAAAAACACTTATCGATCCGCGTAGTAAACTCCCAGAATCCTGCCATAAACAAAAAGTTCGTCTCTATCCTGCACCGCTGGCAAAACCAACCAGCTCGCGAACAAGGACGCAGTCCAAACAAAAGCTAATCTGTAAATATTGAACACTTTGCCGGCGGCGGGCAGGCACTCGCAATCAGAGAATGTACACAAAAAGTCGGTAACTATTATTATTTCTTCTTATTCACTGTTTGTTTCGCCCTGTTTACGCAGTGGAAAAAAAGCTTCCTTCATATGCTCGCTTGTATGATAAATAAACAAGTATTTTTGCCATTGTTCGTTTTAATATTGAATAAAGAGCGTGGAATGTACATATACATATGCGTATATGTTTCTGATTTAGTTAACCAATTTCCCTGGCAGCCATTGTGCAAACTAAGTACACCGCTTAGCGGATTAAACAAAGCGCATTTGTACATTATTCATAAACTCATCCATATGCGGAGGGTATTTATGGAGTAGATAGGGACAGTAGGACTAGCTCACCTTGTAACCGGCCTTCAGGTCCAGCTCATCGGCATGTCGCGCCTTGAAGTTGTAGATGATGACGTACAGATTCGTGGGCAACAGACGATGGGTTTTCTTAAAAGCGTTAAATGTGTTTGGGTTTTGGATTAGTACAGGTTTTGTAAGTGCAATCGATTGAACGGAGCAGGCAAATGAACGATGGTGTTAGGATAAGTGGACTGGGGACTACCTGGGGATGTCTTACGGGTGAGAGGCACGGCGAGGTGCTGGCCGAGGATTGTGACTTCTCCATTTCGTCCGGCAGATCGACGCTGCCGCCACGCATTCCACGTGTGGCGTAGAGTAGTTTGCGCCCCGGATGCGAGGGACTCGATGGTGCTGTAATGGTTTTGGATGCGTTAGTCCCTGCTCCAGGACAGGCTCAATGGTTACGGTTACGGTTACGGTTACGGTTACGGTTTGGTTTGGTTAATCGAATGCAAGTGGATGAACGAAAAAATCAGAAGAATATCCATGGAAAAAGAAGATATAGATATTGTACAGATAAATTATACGCACATATACTAAAAGGCTAGAAAGGTATATCGATGGGGGGTTGGAAGTGGTACCCCCATCTTGAGGTTGAAGATGTGTGGTCAGCAGATGAAGTTAGTTAGACTACAGTTGGCATGTATTTTAAAGCTGCTATTAACTACTAGACAAAAGATGAACGAAATCGAACTACTCAACAAAAGTTTACTTTACTCGACCTTTACGTCTTCAACGCATTTACATAGTAATAGTAATAGTAATATTAATAGTAATAGTAATTATAGTAGTAAGCAGTTAAGAAAAGTTTAGTTTGCGTGTGGGTGTTGTTCATACGTACTAGTTTGGAAATTAGATTTTTAAGGGAACCGAGATTCGCTGTGGGTGGGTGGTGATATTGGTGGTTGGACTGGTTAGTGGTGCAGCGTACGTCGGTGTCCGCAATCGGTATCGGAATCGGGTTCGTTAGCGGTAACGGTTCGTTTGGGGAAACCGGGAGCGGAACCGGAAACGGAAACGTTTACTGGGTTGCTACTTACAGTGCAGGCGGCTGTTGTTCGACGGCGGAGTGCTGTGCTCCAGGTGGCCTCCGGACCCACCGTGATAGTACCCGGAGCCGGCCGATGTGGAGGCACCTGTTCCGGGCAGTTGGACCCGTCGTCTGAACTGGCCGTGCAGCTCCGACGATTCGGGCGAGTCCAGGCTCAGGGATTTCATGCGTAAGTTCAACTTTTGGCGACGCGGTGAGTGCGGTGCTGTTGTTGTTGGGGTTTTTTGTTTTTTGTTTTTTTTTTTTGTTTTTTTATTTTTTGTTTTTCAATTATTGTGTTGGATCGTATGGCAAATTTTTTTGTTGTGTGTCGGACAGTACACAGTTGGCAAAAAAATGGCAGTAAAATGTGGAATAAAAATTTGTTGATTTTAATTTCGTTTTGTTAAGCATTTGGTAAGTCCAAATTTTGGAATCTAGGCGTCTACAGATCTAAACAAAAAACCCAAAATAAGTTCAATAACAAACTGAAAAGACGTTGAACATTTAGTGGCCTTTGGCAAGGACATCGATAGAAAGATTGTAGCTTGATCAATGCAATTAAATGTTTTTGTTTTATATATATATATTTAATTTTGCAACAGAGCAACATTCGACACGTTCAGGAAGAGACAGCGAGTGTGTTTTGGCATATCCAGTGTACCTTTTCTAGTCATCCCGTTTCAGTTGCCGCAAAAAACAAAAGCCAACGTAAGAAAAATAATGGCGGTGTGTGTTTCAGTGTTGGCCAATCAGGATTTTGACTATACAGAATATATAGAAAATCATAGAAAACTCGTTTCGCTTCCATCGCCCTGTGCCAGATGAAAGTGATCTCGTGTGTGTGTATATATTTATATATCTTAAGAGTGAAGGAAGGCCAGATATCGTTTTGCTTTTTATTCGTGTTATTATAGTCATTCGTTTGTGGATGATGTGTGTGGGTATTTTGTGCGATATTTACAACAATCATACAACATTTAGAATATAATTGCGGTGTAATCAGAAATGACTTAATACTTTAATCGTAATATACATTTAACATTGCTCTCTGGCTCACGCACATTCGCAGAATCGAAATTAACTAAGATATACGATAGATATAAATATATATTGTATGTATGTAGTGGGTAAATTTAACTATGAGGAGTATTTTATAATAATTACTGTGCTGCATTTAGAACATCAATTGGGCTAGGTGTCTAGGGTATAATAAAATCAAGAACTTAAACAATAAATCGCATTAGAACTGTATTAAATTAAAGTGTTAATAGTTCCTCCACTCTCTTCGTCTTCGCTTCGTCATCTTCATTGTTTATCCTTAATTCATCGTACTCGCCGATTGCCCTTGGACTCATCCGGATTGGATTCCGGGTTTTTGAGGAGCATCAGGGGTTC
This sequence comes from Drosophila gunungcola, assembly GCF_025200985.1. Taxonomy (NCBI): domain Eukaryota; kingdom Metazoa; phylum Arthropoda; class Insecta; order Diptera; family Drosophilidae; genus Drosophila; species Drosophila gunungcola. The sequence goes on along the minus strand of NW_026453167.1, from coordinate 4,293,012 downwards.
ACCAAAGGGTCGTGTTGTTTCAGACTTCGGATGCGCTGATGCTGTATCGAGTATACACCATATATATATTACGCTTATAGTTCGAGCGCAGCTTTTCTTTGACTTCATGGTCGGGTTAGTAGCTTTTCGATCGATTTACTGCCCTGGCCAAGCTGAATTCGCAGCAGCAGCTGGCTGACTGACTCGCCGAGAAATGTGAATTAAAACTAATTAAGTTAAATGAAGACAAGAAGCCCGAAAGAAAATATTAAACATTAAGACAGCGTTCATGCATAAAGCAAACCAAAACAAGCCAGAGGAGGACGCAGACCCAGAGCAGGAGATTCGAGGAGGAGGAGGACCAGCATCCCTGGCCCAAGTAATAGAGCAGAAACATAATCCTGGGAAAATAAGTGCCGAGCCCCGCCAGAACTTCTGGCACAAGGAAGTCGAGACCGGCAACTACGAGATGGCGGCATGCAGGAATGGGTTGCTTGGTGGGATGGTAGGATGGTTGCTTGGTAGCTCGGTTGGTTGGTTGGTTGGTTGGTTGGTTGGGAAAAAGGAAGGCCAAACGAAAGGCGGCCCCAAAAAGAGAACAAAAAAAAAATAAGGAGCGCAAAAAGATTGTGTGTCATAACAATTTTTAGCATAATTATGTTCGGCCTGGGACCGACCTCTCGGCTCCCAGCCAACCCACCCCATTCACCCATCCCATCCCATCCACCCATTGACAAGAAGTTTTGCTCCTCGCCTAAGACAAAAAGTTGGCAGCGCGACTTTAAAATGCGAGTGGCATTAAAAATGCAGCAAACATTAAGCGCAAATGAACTCGCGCCTTGGCGAAAAAGTTTTTTGGCCCGTCTGCAACATTTGTATGCAGCATCCGGCGGAAAACGCCAAGCACCCATCACACCCAGCACCGAAAAAAACCCAACTTGCGAGTTGTGCGGCTGAATTTTTGCACAACAGTTGACAATGGCTTGTAATTTACACGGCAATGCCAACAGCAACAGAAGTCCCGAAGCTGTGGCATAAACAGTGGCAGGATGAGAAGTACAGAAAATAGGGAACTACAGAGAAAACAAATGCGGGAAACAAGTTTAAATGTTTTGCTCTTTGCATAAAGCTTTGACAGGCCTTAGGATTTTCCCCGTGAAAAGGATATTAAATTGAAATTTAATCATTTATGTAGTAATTGATAAAAAATGAACTAGGATGAAGTCAGCTTTAACTGTAGGCAAAATTCATTAATTAATTTTGAACTTTTAGGGTAAAGTTTTACTTTATGATCCTTATCCAGCTTTTCATTCTTTCTGCGGTTAAGTTTATTGCACTTTGCTTACACCGAGAGATATTTTCATGATTAAAAAGAATGGCAAATAAGATATTTTTGAAGGAAATCTTAGAGGATTAATTTTATTTTATATAGTTTCCTTTTTAAAAATAACTCCAATTTTATAGGATCTAATTAAAATTGTTTTATATGCTTAAAAAAAGATTGTAACTTTTGAGATACTAAATTGTCATTTAAAAAAAACATTCGATTGCAATTATGCATAAATTTTAATTAAAGAGCTACACTTAAAGAGCAAAACTTTCTCGAATCCAGTTTTGTTGTCCCAAATTGTACTTTTCTAAAGTGTAATAGGATGAAATGCACTCCGTGAAGCAAGTTTCCTTTCGACTCCAGCCAAGCTGAAGCATGATGAAGTTCCTTTCAGCGGCAAAAGGAATTCGGCCATGTATACAAATGATGGCATTGCAGTTGCTTTCGCTGCGTTCGCTGCTGCCGCAACGGAAATGAGCCATTTGGCTGAAGTGTAAACTGGGTTAAGACTAATTGGCATTTAATCCGACCATTGTTTAATGGTGCTGGTTTGTGCTGGTCTGAGTTGAGCTGCGTTGAGCTGAGCGAGGTTCGCCGAAATTGAAATAATTAAAATGCGTCCTGCCACTCTACATATCTTTTGGCATTGGGGCAAACAAACAGGCAAACAAACAAACAAACAAACACGCACAGAGACACACGACATACGACAGATGCAACTGCGGTGGCCCCAAATAAATTCAATTGAAAAAGAGAGATATACACAGAACACGGAAACACAATCTAAACATCGATGTCGAGTGGGAATCAAATGCAGTACTGTTCCAACGAGAACTCGTGTCTACGATGCTGGGGTCTATGGTATTATAGTAGTTGTCCCGCAAATCCCCGAAATGTGATGATGGTGTGGTGCTGCAAGTAGTGCTGGCTGGGAGATGGAACGATTTCTGCATCGGCATGTTTGGGTTCTTGTTCTTGTTCTTGTTATTGGTATTGTTATTGTTCTTGTACTTAGTACAATTGTGCTTGTTGTTGCTGTCCCCTCGGAAGAGGTGTTTTGTCTCGTAATTACTTTCTGGCAACGAGATCGATCGATGTTGCGAGGATCGCTGCTGTCGGAGGCGCCCAAAAACGGATAATGGCCGGATTCCGGCAAAAAGTCGCCTCCTCAGTCCTGGATCGTTGATGCTGCTGCTGGCACTGGTGCTGCTTCCAGATTGCTGTTGTTGTTGCTGCTGCTGCGGTTGCTGGTGGGCTGGCGAAGCTCCGGCCGAAATCGATGATATGGCAGCCACCTGTTGAAGTTGCTGCTGCTGCTGCTGCATGTAGGCACCCAGCTGCTGGGCATTCCCCGTATAGTAGTTGATGCCAATGCCATTGCTGATGTACGCCGAGCTGGACATATTCGATACGGGGGCAAAGAACTGGCCGTATCGCGGTTCTTGGTGTGTTTGTTTGATGTGGTTAATTGGTTGGTTGGTTGGGTTATTGGTTGGTAATTTTGAGTTTGGCAAGCGAAACGAAAATTGGCAAAAAAGATATGGACACGAAAGAATATATAGATATATATGTGTTTTTCATTTAAATTATAGTTTTATTTATCTAAGATGTGAGTTCTGTGTGCGGCATTGGCCATTCGGATGGAACTGTACTTACAACTACGGTAATTGGGGTCAGGCCAAGATGCAGAGGCAACCACTGCAGCCGCAAAAGGCAATCTGCAATCAATCAGTTCGCTGCTGCATTTACACTCTCCTAATTGGAATAATGCAACTGCAGACCGCAGGGAATGTTGCAGTTGTACTTGCCTAGGTTGCAAGTTGATAGTTGCCAGTTGCCAGTAGCAAACAGTATGCAGTCAGCAAGAGTTGTGGCGCTAATTATGTGCGCACTTGCCAAGATTTGGGGCACTTTGCGGCCAAAGGGGAGCGGTCTGAATTGTGGCCCCAAGTAGGCGACAAAAAGGCAATACCATGTTGTAATGTGATTGCTCTAGGGAAAAGACGAGACGAAACGACAGGACATGTATTTTAATTGAAGCTCATTCGCGTAGACAAACACTCAGGCCCCTCCATTCACCCAATTCACTTCACTGCAATTCACCTCCCTTCACTTTCAGTTGATTGTGTGCTGGCTGGGCTCGTTTCGGTATTTGAACAGAGAATGCTAGGGAAATCAGGATGGTTAAGGAAAACAAGCTATTTGGCATACACAAATTAATTACGTTCAACTAAATATGATACGTAGATGCTACATGTGTTTGCGTAAGCTATAATTGATGTTGGCTAAGCTACAAAGTACTATATTTCGGTAACTGCTTCAAATTCAAATCTAGATTAAATTATTTATACACAAAATGCATATTTATATGTGAGTTATTAGTTATTTGTTATAATAGTGTGTGTTTGTGTGTGTGTGTGTGTGTGTGTGTGTGTGCTGAAACTGGCCAAAAAAATCTATCAACTCCAAAAGCGAAGCAATGGGGCGTATGAGCAATTATTTGGTTAGCGCATTGTGAAATTGAAATTGTTTTTATGCCAAATCTAAATATGTTCGCAAAGGGAATGCAATTGTGTGTGACTAATGCGGCTATGTGGATAGAGATGAACTACTACGGTCAGCTCTACAAGTCGAGTGCAGAAAAGGTGAGAGAAGAAAGGTAGTCCGTATATTAACTAATATGAGCTGGTGGCTGGTGACTGGTGACTGGTTATGTTGGACTTTACTTTGGTTTGGTTTTTAATGGTTAAGCTGAGGCACTGAGACGGGATCCGGGACTCGAGACATACAAATTGGAGAGGTTGTGGTTGTTGGTTGGTGGGAAATCGAACTCAAAACCGAAACTACAACCAAGGATTCACTCAAAAGAAATTTGCAAAAATGTTAAATGAGCGAAAAAATGCAGAGATTTATAGATTTTCAGAGACAGAGAGAGAGAGAGAAAGATAATAAGACAAACTACTTGGGCAGCATTTTGGCGACTTCTCGGACCTGAGCTACTCGAAATGTCTTGCGTGGGCACTGGCAGTCCGCCGCGCTGCTGCTGCAGCTCCTGTTGTTGCAGCTGTACGCCCAGAATGGGCATGGCCACGGGAGGCGGCCGGACCCCACGTCCCGCCCGTACCGCCGCCGCCTGCGCCACCGATGCCAGACTGCGCTGTTGTTGCTGCTGCAGCTGTAGTTGTTGCTGTTGCTGCTGTTGTTGCTGTTGCTGCTGCTGTTGTTGCTGTTGCTGGTGTTGCTGCTGCTGGAGTTGCTGGAGCTGCTGCTCCTGCAGGGCCAGTTCCGAGACACTGACAATGGGTATGTCCGGGGGCGGGGCCCTGCCCATTTCCCGCTCGGTGAGAACCGGAACCGGAAGTGCCGATCCTGATCCTCCAGCGACGCCGCCATCCAACTGTTTGCCCTGGACGGATTTGTCGACGCCTGCTGCAAGATGCCCGGATTTGAGTTCGCCGGCTTGTTTCAGCACGCGGTAAATTTGATCGATTTCGGTTATTTCTTTATATATTTTTTTTGAATTTTTTTGAATTTTTTTTTTTTTTTGGTGCCGAAGTAGGAGAGTTGACGGTACGGTTGATGAAGGACCATTTTTTTTTTTGATTTGATTTCAGATTGGTTCGATTCGATTCGATTTTCAATTGTCGGATTGGGATGATGATGTTGTTGATGCGTTGTTGAAGTGCATTAGTACAAATTGCAAGTGGTTTCGGGGCGATTCGATAATTGGGTATGAGATTGATGATAGAAGGGGGGGGGGGGGGCGTCATGAATTTGAATTTATAATTGAGTGTGTGGGGGTTGGGTTTAGGTACATATAATAACGAACAGCTAAGCTCGATGTTACTTTACGCTAGGTGACCCGATGGTGACCTCTGATCCAGATGTCTACGATGTGGTACCCAAACACCGATCCAAAAACAGTAGCCAAAAACACTTATGCGGTGTATGAGAAGTGAGGCAATTTCTAGTGAGCTTTTCGATAATTACTGATTACTGAGTACTGAATGCTGATTACTGAGTACTGAGTGTTGCGGCTACAACATGCTCCACTACTTGAACTGAATTCGTTGAGTGGTCCCCCAGCTCTAATTTTTTCCAGGGTATTTTCGACTTATCCTCTTGTGGTCTTAACATGTGTGGTGTGTTGATTGTGTGTTGGGGTGTGTGTATTTACTTTTTGAGCTGGTTGTCATTCGCTGAATATCTCGCTAATTAAGTGGGTCAAAAGCGCAACAGTCAAACACAAAGTACGGAACAAAATCATAAGGTCAAGCGCATTTCAATCGAGTATCTGGCGCATACTATACGAATATTTATATTTGTAAAATTAGATGTTGTTGGATGTACGTTTATGGCACATACTAGTAATCGAGTAATACAGTTCATTGGGATACCGATACCTAGTTGCGCAATGCGATGCATAAAGGGCGTCTTTTGACGGAACTTCGCATTTGGCACATTCAACTGACTTGCGCTCGCATTTGGACTCGGATTCGGATTCATATTCGCATTCAGATTGGGATTCAGTTCATCCGCCGCCTGATCGGCTGCAGCTGCAACAAGCGACTCCTGTGGCGAGGCTATTTGTGTTTCGTTTGGTATTTGTTTTATTTTTTATTTATTTATTTTTTTTTGGGGGGGAAGGGAAGAGGATTTCAAATTGATTTAATCAAATAAATGTCGAGAGTTGAGAGTCGGCAATTTGGAATTTGTGTGGTTGATGGATAAACTACAATAAATGGCAAAATATCACCCGCAAGGTATGCAACAGATTATATTATCCTCCTGACAATTTCTTACGGTTCAATGGGCAGGAAATCGAAATCATCATCTAGAACTCTAAGGATATATTTTACAATGTGTTTGTTTGGGTGTGTGTTTTGGAGGTGTGTGTGTATGGGTGTGTAGGAGGAGCCAGGGAAATTGCAAAAGTTCTTGCTCGCTGAGGTCTGGAGAACTGCGACACAAATCAAAGTGCCACAATCTGAATGCCCCACGAGTGCCATAAATCCATTGTGAAATCAACTGATACCCATACCAGCCACACCCACTCGACTCGGCATTCTCTTTGGCCAGCTCGAATCAATAAATGTTTGCCAAGCGGCAAACAAAATGTTGCTGATGCGGTCTGTGTTCCCAAACGGAAGGTGAGTTGAATGTTGGCCATCCTACATCAGTGGTATATGCAAGGACAAGGATTCCTCGTCCTGCAGCAGGACATGCTAATGCTAATGCTGATGCTGATTCTGATGCCCCGATGCAAACACAGTCGAACAAATTGTTGGGGAATTTCATTAACCCATGCAACTCTTTAGCCGGCCTCAAGCGGTTAGTATGTTGAGTAGTGTGTTTAGCCTGTTTCTGTTTTCTGAATCTGAATTCTGTTTGCTGTTTTCTGTTAGCTGTTTCTGTTTCTGTTTTTCTGTTTTTCTGGGGCCATGGCTGTGATGCTGGTGCGGGCCAGATACTCACTTTCTTCCTCGATATCAACGCGATTCTCCAGCTCCGAGGTGCTCTTCTGGCGCCGCAGCAACTTCTGCTTCGGCTGGCAGCGCGGCAGATTGGGGGCGCAGTCCCCATGGGCGTTCAGCTTGCAGATGCGGCACCGCAATCCCTGGCGTGTGTGGCCTGCAAAAGCGGAAGCGGAGCAATGTTAGCAATGTTTTTCCACAAGGAGTAGCAGAAGTGCTGCAGGCAAGTGCGCCGACTTTACAATACCCAAAGTGCCAATTAAAATCATTTGTTTGTCTGTTCGCGATTTCAACAGATTAAATTGTGATATTTTTAGTTGATTGGCAAAATTAAGACAATTTCTTTTCAATCTGAGCAAAAAAAATATTAAAAGTAGAAGTAACCATTAAAATGGTTATTTCGGGTACGGTTACTATTTTGATATTCAAAAATTTTGTATTCTTTACACAATTATTTTAATAATTAAAGTACTTGGAATACTTGATAAAACATTTATTTTGTTATATTAATAGTATACATACTTGAGTTACTTTATAAAACATGTACTTTGTTGTATAAAATATCTAATCAAAATGTATATAAAGAAAACAATGACCATATTCACTTAAAAATAATCTTTTAAACAAAAAACCCTAATACTTTCTAAAGAAAAAGCTCAAAAATCGCAAATTTTTCAAGCTTTATTATACTTAGCTAACTTTTTTAATGTATAATATTTCTTCGAACAAATTTGAAAAAAAATGTTTAACATTCTGGGCGATATGCTTTTAAAATAAAATATATTCAAATAGGCACAATCTATGACAGCTAGCCTGTTCACTGATATAACATGAAATAGTAAAAATTAACATCTGACAATTGAATTCAAATTTTTATATTTAATATTTAAACTAAATATTAAATCATAATAATAAGTATTATGCACAATATATTCCATGATTTAGTATTAAAATATTTTTTTTTTTTTTTGGAAATTGTCAGATTTAAAATAGATCCCTATTTTATTTAAATCCATTTTATTATGGTTAAATATAAAACAGTCTAAATAGCTTTTCTCCTCTCTCTATTCCCTTACATAAATGCTTGGCAAATGTAGCCAATCCTATTATAAAGCGGATTAAGGGACTTTGGGCACATTTACCTCTCAGTATCTGGGAGCAGACGTCGCAGGCCGTTATCTTCTTGTAGGTGTACTCCTGCAGGTGGTGGCTGCCATCCAGGTTGGGACGCAGCGGCTCGGAGGCTGTGCTGGAGGCTCCATTGCGCCTGTGAGGGAGACGATGCCAAAAGAGGCGGTTAGTTAGTGGGTGGACCCGATGGTGGAGTCGCAAGTGTTGCACTCTTCCCCAGAAAACCCCACCGCACAAGCAGAGTTGGCCGAAATGGCTAAACATATGTTCATAAATCGTATGAACAGCCATTGCATTTGAAGGCTGCTCACATGCTATTTATGTTTATGTTTTATGTTTTTATGTTTCTGTATATCTATACGCTGTGTGTGCACAAAGTGACAACGGCAAACAATGGCGAATGAACAATGGTGTGTGGACAATGGACGCTGGACAGCGGACAGCGAACAGCGGACAATGCACATTAATCAGAACGATGGTGCGTGTGTCTATATGTTTGGACAAGAAATACATTAAAGAGAATTGTATTTAAAATAAACACAGTCACAGTCACAGTCACACACACATTGTGCGGTTGCAGTACTCAACCTAATTGGATTTACAGGAAATTGGTCGATTAATCACTGCCCCGAGTATTTTACAATCTCGTGATCTCGTGCTTTGGCCAGATCTCTCAATCCACAGTGCTTATGCAAATTATTGTGTTATTTATATTGTGTGCACATCGAACTCGTTTCGGCCATTTCGTGTTCGTTCATATTTATACAAAAGCAAGAGAGATACAACCAATTTGCAAGGGCTTCTTTCTCGCTTCCTGCCCCTCTGGCACTTTTGTTTTATTTACCAGCAAAAAAAAGCGAAGGACTTTCGGGGCTGGAAAAGTGGGAGAACTGGGAAAAGTGGGGAAAATGGGGAGAAAGACTCACAATGGGGCAATTGTTGTGGCAGAACCAGGCTCAGAGGCCTAGGACTCGACGTTGATTGTTTGTAAGTGGCTTATGCACACAGATGAACACACAGACTCACAGACCGACTGGCAAATAAATTCAGCTGAGCACATTGGCACAATATTTATAAAGTTGTTTCTTGCAAATGCGTAAAGTATACAAAAACATTCACATTTCTGGCCATTTTCATTGGCAGTGGGGCGGTGGGAGAAAGTGCAACATCGTGATTGGCAGCTACAAATGAACACTGACACGATGACATTGAATATATATTCGTAATTCTTAAACTAAATATTGATCAAACTAACTGATAGACTTAGCTAACAAATAATGCCCGAGGTGTTGATTATCTAGGCCATGTACAATTTACAGGTATATACAATTGATATGCTTCAGTATATAGTACTGGTTTATACTGGGGTAATTACGATTAATTGGTATACTTAAGGGAATTATCTAGTTTCGGGGTTTATGGAGTTAATTTTAATTAATTATACTGGGCTTTTGAGGAGATGTGTGTGGGTGTGTGTGTTTGGTTCTTTTTTCGGGTGCAGAGCTATGGCAAAATGCTAAAAACAAAACGGATATTCTTTGGCTATTTGGGCAGCATGAGTAATGGTTTAATTATAATAATTTCCATAACATATTCATTAGTTTGGTTTGTGTGCAACTTAAAACTTTCACTGGCCGGGCAAAATACTATAAATGCAGGAAAATAGAAATAAAAACATAAAACAGCCCATAAAAAGCAGTAATGAGTAACTGGCTCCTTTTTCATTTTTGTTTTGCGAGGGAGGCGGTTGGTTTGGTTTAGTTTCGGTCATTCCGTAATTTCAGACGAAACTTTTGCAATATAACCCAGCCGAACTTTTGGCTGCGATTTTCTTGTCACGTTTGCAAATATATATATGTATATATAAGAGCGAGTGAATTCATGCCGTGTGTATTTATACCCACCAAAAAGTGTGGCGAATATTTCGAAATAAAGTTTGAAGAGATAGAGCCCACTTAAGCACCCTACCCACTTCTGGCCATTCACTAAGCCGAGAAGATTTTCCGATTTATCATCATTGGCAGGGCAAGCTGGCGGCACGAATTAAGTATTGTTGCCACTGGATGCTGCAACGCTTGCAGTTGCATTTGCAAGTTGGCACTTTCTAGGTTGCACTCTGTGCACGTGGGTGGAAAAAGAAGGCTGCTGAATTTATAGTTTTGCAATTTTTCGCATATTTTTCAATGCTTGAATAGCGCCGAGTGGAATTTACTGGTAGTCAGCCGGAAACTTGTCCGGAACATATGGAACAGCCAGACGGACAAAACGGACAGAAACGGACAAAAACGGACAAAAGCGGACAAAACGAACAAGCGGACACACATATAGCGACACATTTATCCGTAGTTATCGAACAGGGAAAACTTTGTTGCTGGACTTGGACCAAATCCAGAATACTGAACCAGAATCCAGACCATTGTCTTTGTGCCAGTTCGACTAGCTATGGATTTTAATTGCCGCCCCACACGTGATTGATGACACTTACTGGACGCAGGTGGCATTTACGGCGCCCGAAGACAAATTAAATGTGTTCTCGCAAAATGTGTGTTGAAATTGAAATCAAAATCGAAATCTATTTACAAACAAAGGCAAATAAAACAGTGTGTCGTGTCGATATTTGAAACCAATTAGCCGGGATGTAAGCGGGGTTTATTTTCTCAGCTAATTCTACATTTGCGTGCAACATTACAGCAACCTTTCGCATTGATTACAGTGGGTATTGTTTCAATGGGACTATAGTTAGATGCTGGGTGATGTTTTTTTTTTTTTTGTTTTTAGTTGTGGTTCTTGGTGAATTTCGGTTACCTCAAAGTCAATACGGTTGATACAGCGTGGTACATTTGATTTTGTCGGGGTGGTTGGCTGATAGATCGCGATTATATATCGAGACATTTTTTTTGTTTTTTTGTTTTTTGGTTAGGCAAAGCATTTTAAATGCATTTAGTGTTCGAATGGAGATGGTATATACGTAAATTTATATAGAGAAGAAGTGGAGAGATCATTATTATGGCAAGTAGAACTTAGCTTAGCTTAAACTAGAGTGGAGTGCGCCCGGCTTATGCACCTGAATTTGCATGAAATTATCTTGTAAATTGCAAGTGCAATTGCTGCATTGCATTGCATAATCCGGATTGTGCAAATATTAGGAATTCCTTCACAGTATTTTATTGCAAATGGAGATGGGAATGGGAATGGGAATGGTAATGGGGATGGGGATGTTGGTCGGCTGCTCTACCCTTGGATGGCTGAATAATTTTTCGTGTTTTCCACAAGCTTTTAGTCATATTAATGTGCGGGCGGCCCCGTTACCGATTTTCTCCTCCCTCCACTGGCATACTGGGTATACTGGGTATTCTCCGCACTATTTCATTTTGTATCTGGCTGGGGTTTCTTTTCCGCCCGCCTCCTCGTAGTTACTAGATACTCTGCTGCGGCTTGTATTCGACTTAATGGGCCTTGCTCTATGCCCGATAATGTTGTGTAACAGCGGGAAAATGGTAGGTGGGTGGATGGTTGGTTGGTTGGGAAAAAAGGAAAAGCTGGTGCAGTTAGTACTCACCTATCTGCTTGTTGTGCGGAACCAGAACCAGCAGGCTTTAGGCTCTTAAATGCTTTCAGCCACTTTGTTTTCATCGATGGCGCTGTGGCAGCGGAGAATTTGCGTTCGTTTCGCGGCGAGGTCGGCTCAACTTTGCTTACGAACAGATCCTTCTGCAAAATACCAAAAAAGAGGTGGAAAACGGGGGGTGAGAAAGTGCATTAGCCAAAATGCAATTTCCACTTAAACGTCTCACGTTGCAGTTTAATTACAGGCCATTAACACTCGCAACTCGTTGCATTCCGTTGCAACTTTGTCTGCAACTATTTGCCAACCATTTTGATTTCAGTTCTTGTCACATGCACACATATTACATGCACTGAGAAAAAGGATGGAAGCTCATAAAGATATTCCACCCCAATGATATACACTGTATTATTAAAGTTAGAAAGTAAAAATTTCTGTTTGTAAAGTACTTAAATATTTTTGTTAAGCCTCGATCCAAAAATATGTTTGAAGATAGATTATGATAAAGCTCTCAAAAATTAATAAAAAAACATTTTAAATAAACTAATCTTACTTTAAATATTGCTATAGACTTCATAAATTGTTATAGCATAATAAATTCTTCTTTCTTACTATGTCTTTAATCCCCAATCTTACTTCTTTCAGTGAACAATTCAAAACACTCGTTATGCCATAATGGAGCCATGATAACAGGGACAGTATTTAGGCAAAGGAATGCTTAAATACTGATACTATGACGGGCATCGCATTTGTGTCTATTGCAGGCGTTGAATAAAGCCATTTTAATTAATAATCAACACTTTGCCGAATGCCACAAAATGTAATTATGCCCCGGACAAACGCACACAAGCTCAAATGCTCACAGATACACACACACACACACCCACAGCCTGTAACAATAATTAAAACCACGTGTGACATGGGGTCACAGTTTAGTAAGCCTAGTTGTCCTTGCTATCCTTGTTATTATCGTACGTACATAGTTAGTAGTTCAGTTGTGGGCACATTTGGTTTGCTATCTGTCATGAGCGTTGCATAATTAGATGAGCTTTGCAATGCATTTTATACGCTTTTTTTCAACCGCAAAAATATAATCTCGTTCTAAGCAGGGGACAATTAACAAGCCGTTCGGAACGGAAAAATCGTACAACAGTTCATCAACTATAAAACACATATTGTCCCCTTTTTTTTGAAAAAGCTTCATTTTTATTACCTAGAAATATTGATGATGATTTTCTTATGACATCTCAAGTGGTTTTTTATTACCTTTTATTGAGCAATGATGATTATAGAATTTTAATTTATAAGTTTAATGACGATTATAATTGGGTATTTATATAGTAATAATGGTATAGAATTTATTATTATTTATTTTTTTATGACATAACTAGACCTCTAAAATAAAGCTATAATATCGACAATAAATATCTGGCTTATGTGCTTTGTGTTATTGCATTGTTAAGCTGCCAGTACCTGCAATATTATGATACCAAAAGAGGTAAAGTTTTGGAACCATCAATTAATATAAAATAATTCTAAAAATTTATGACCTTTATCCGTTTGTTATAAATCATAGACTTATTGCTTTTGAATGGCCTTATTAAGTTGAAGCCAAAGCAAATGATTACTGATAAAATAAGTTGATTCAATAATTTCAAACAAATTTAATTAACTATAGATACAAAAACTAAAAATGAATTTCAAAACCTTTTGACACCTGAAACCTTTCAAATTCTTTAATTTACTGGTTGTCAGTCAATTTCATTAACTTTTTGGTGCTGGCTCGTCAATCGCAACATCGCAAAACCATTTTCGCTCTTCCCACCGAATTTCACGAGACTGAAGTGAAGCGTGATTTTATGATGTCAGAACGTCAGAACAAGTTAAAAATCATTGCACTCAATGCAATTGCGGTATTTATAATGCAACAGAACGCGTTCATTGCAGTTCGCCTGGCTGCGTTTCGTTCGATTTTCGGTTTCCGATTTCGGCTGGGTTTTCCACCTTGTTTTTTCGCTTCACCCCAAAACAGCTCGTTTTCGACATGTTATTTTTAGCACTTTGACAGCCTGACAGAAGTTGGTGCGAGGCCACACATAGGGAAGGTGGTTTAAAGTGGGTGGCTGGATGGTTGGGTGGGTGGTTTGACTAGCTGACAGACAGGATATTAAGTCTGCCATGCATTCGGCGTCCATGTGGCGCAGCGCGATATCAAAACCAATGAATCGCCGGGACTGACAACAAAGGATGAAATTCACTGGAATGCCATTTAGTGATTGCGAAGAATTCGTCGATACAAATTAATTCACTCGCAGCGATTGCAGTTAAAAATTAATTTTTTACACAGCACAAAAGCGTCCATATTTAATGTGTAATTAATTTTTATGCAAATGCCGGAAATGGAAATGCTTTCCCAATATAATGCTGGTCAAACGATTAAAGACATGGCCAAGAAAGAGCTAGAAGCGGATGGCCAGTCTTGAGCAGCTAGTGAGTGCTCTTTTGGTGTCTACCATCTACCATCTACCATCTACCATCTACCATCTACCATCTACCATTTACCATCAACCATCTACCAGCACATTTAAATGAGTGGCGACGGCAGGGTCTGGCCATAATGGACATGTGCCTGTCATGTTGCCTTTGTCATTGTCATCGCCATTTGGGGGCGTGTCCAGGGCCATAAATTTATGCATGCAGTGCATAAAATTCAAATTAAAGGAGCTGCAACGGCAGCAGCAGCAGCATTCTGCCAGCGACAAGTACACGTTTTGACACTTTGCAACAGGCCAAGTCCCATCCAAAAAGGGGACGTCAAAGCCCGCAGCCAGCTGCCAAATGGACAGGGGCGTAGATGGGGGCGTTTTAGATGTGGGCATCCCCCCGGTGCAGTGCAATCAGGAGCAGCTGCTGCTGCTGCACTGCTAGACTGAAATCAAATGTTGCCTTGGCCAGGACTAAAAAAAGGCTTAAAGTGCCATCCCCCACCCATCCACTTTCTGTGTGACATAAATTGCGACCTAATTGATTTCACTTGGCTTTTTAAGCTACTTTCCCAAAAAAAGTGACTTAGAGCCCACTTTTGTATTCTTTTGCGCTCTACTCTCTACGCCACTTTCCCAGCCACTTTAATTATCTACCATCTCTTGTCTCGACGGAGGAACCCAAAACATAATTTATGGCTGTCACAATTTTTAATTATGTTGCCCATTGCTAGATTGAAACCACAAAGGTATCGTAAATTGCCAACTCGAGCAGGCCGGCCAATGGAAATTTCCTCATTAAGGCCGCAACAAAGCGCGCTGGCCAACAAAGGAGAAGTCCTTTGTGATTCCATGCTTGATCTGCTTAACCACAGCCCGATGCCAGATACCCAGATACCCAGATGCCCAGATGCCCAGCTACCCAGATACTATGCCACTCCTCCCTGTAATAAGCATTTCAATTGGCCCACGATGGCCCATTCGAGCACTGGCAATATGAAAGCATATTTTATTGCCACTTTGACGAGCAGCCATGGCGGGTGGCTAACATCCAGTTTTAACCTATATTTTTCTAGCCCGCTGCAGTCTTTGTAATCTAGAGTAAGTGTGAATGTGTGCGGGGCGGACGTGGATGGGTTTCTTTTTTTTTCAACTCCAACTAATTGCCGACTCTACAACTGTCTGGCTAAGGAGTCCAAGAGCTCTGCAAACATGCCTAAGACTATTTAGCCAGCAAGGAGCAGGGGAATATGCCCAGATAGCTGCATACTGCGAGGGACTTTGAAAAAGGCTACGTACAAACACAACATTTCCGTAAATTACACGCATTTGTCAAAACGAAACAATGCGCAAAGTGTTTATTTGTTTTAGTGAGTGCTTCTGAGCGCAGAAATGATTCAACACAAAAACAGGACAGGGGGTTGTTGGTTGCAAAACTGTTGCAACTTCTAATGGCTTTGCTTGTTGCTGCTCCTGCTGTGTCATTGTGTGTCCTCCGTGTGTCCTCTCTGTGAGTGTTTGTGTGTGTGAGTGTGTGATCATTGCAGCGCGCAATGTGGAGCAGCGATTATGCAACCACATCACTCTAACAATGCTCCATCGATCCAATTCAGGATGTAGCACACACACACACACACACAAACAGGCACAGGACCACGACCAGGACCACTTGGCGTATGCGTAATGCGAGCGAACACTTTTCAATTTTCATTAATTGCGGCTTCAAATTGCTTGTGTCAACTGCAAACTGCAACTGACATACACAACAGCCTGGCAAGATAGGGTCCTGAAAGCGACTTTCAGACCAGACACCTGGTCTTTAAGGTAGCTCTACAAATTTGTTGAGCACTTAGTTGAACTTGCCTTGCTCTGCAATTTCTTAAAAAAGGAGTCATAAAGGGTTAAAGCCTTTTTTGAAATAAATAACAATTTTTAGAAAGCATATCCAAAATTACAAACCCACATTTAAAATCTTATTCTCAGAAATTTTTTGGACCTTTAAGACTTTGTATTTTTAAAATGGCATTTTTATGGAAAAGTTTTGGTCTTAAATTGCTGGTTTTGAGTGCATTTTTTAAAAAGGCATTTAAACAAAAAAAAAAAAAGGATAATTACAAACTAACATTTTAACGCAGATTTTTAGAAATTTAAACCACAAACTTTCAAAGCTATGCCTTTCGAAATCTTTAGATTTCTGTGAGAAAAATTATTAGGTGGTTATTGCTCACTTTTCGGCAATGTTATTTTTTGCAAAATAGAAAGCATAATACAAATTTCTAAGCAATCGATTGAAAGCACCAAAACTTTAAATGTATGTTCTTTGGACAACGGATTTCTATAAGAAAAGATATGGTCTTAGAAGTGCTGGTTTAGATCACTTTTCTGCAAAGCTATGTCGTAAAAAAAATGAAAAAAGCAATTTTATTAAAATTTCTAAAAAATCTATCAAAAATTAAAAACGGTTTTTTTTTTAACGCAGATTTTAAGACAAAGGATCAAAAGGTTTTGCCTTTTCATAATCTTATTTCCGTGAGAGTAATACCAATCTGTTGCTAAAAGCGTAATTGTAAAATTTGCTGCATACTTTTAAGGATTACTCTGTTTTTCGTTGCCATCTTCTAGTAAGTGCTTAATCTGTGATAGCTTTCTGATAAATAAACTGCTTATAAAAGTTCCTAACAAAAAGCTAAGAACCTTAAAATCAAAATTCTTTTAGGAATAAGGACAATCAAGCTCTGAGTCCAAACGATAACAAAGCAGCTGCAGAGCTTCAGGATATGAAAAGGCAGAAAAGACAGAATCTGAGGCGGCTCAATTTGCATTTGACAATCAACAACAGCCGCAGCAGCAACCATAACAAATGCCAGTGCGATTGCGAGAGCAGGGATTGAATGCCGACGGATGACAGAGGCAAGTCAAACCTGCCCAGCTGGGTTAACCGCAATTCGTGCCATTCTGCCAGGGAAAGTTCCCTGCACTTAATAAATATGCAGAGGACGCATTCCAAAACGGACTGCGAACCTGACGGATGGGAAATTTATTGGCCACAATTAAAATTGCAGAATGCTATTTGGTTTTCGCCACACACAGTGTGCATTTTGGAGCTGGTTGGGCTGATAAGCTTAATCGGCTCAGGCTCAACGCCTTTTCCGGAGGTCAGGTATGAAAGTCTTTAACCCTCCTTACTTTTCCGTTTGTGGGCTGGTTAGTGCGTGTGCTACGCCCCATTTTGTTTTATGACCACCACCCTAAGCTGCTCTTACCCAAATAAGAGGGCCAAAGGCTTTCATTAAGCCGTCGAGTGTAGAGCAAGGGGAAGAAGGGTCGAAAAAGCCCCAAGGGCGTTGGTTATGCTGCGTGAAATGCCCTCTGATTCTTCCTGTAATGACACTTGCATCCTCACATCTTTTCCAGCTCCGAATGTAATTTGCATTTGCCACCACGGCCCACCACACTCTTAACATTTTATTTTTATTGCCGAAAACAAAACGGAAAGTGAGTTTTCGCCTCCGGTGCTGGGAATTTTCCTTTCGTTTCGTTTCCTTTCCGTACCTTTTCTACGTGAATGCCATCAGTTTTCAGTGGCACAGTGCCGCATCATTTTGAATACAAACAGGTGAGTGCTGGTCGTCCTTGTCCCCTTAACTCGATTTTGAATCGGTTTAAGAGGCGTTATGTGCGACGACTGCTGATCACACACACACAAACACCCCAAAAATGCTTCTGCTGGATGCAAATGGCAGTGCTGAGTTCTGAGTTCCGCTTTTTATGTACTTTTATTATTATTGCAAGTGTAAAGGCGGAAAATGGAAGCGTGTGGGTGTGGCTTTTTCTGTGGCTGAGGGTTTTCCTGTCCGAGCGGGGACATTTTCTGTTAGCCCGACTGTGAATGTGAGTGACTTCCGCAGCTGCTGCTGCAGCACAAATTGATTTTCAATAGCTGAGTGGTTTTTGATTCAATAAAATGACATACTCGGTTAAGTCCCGTAGCCGAAGCCCCTAGAAGTTCCGGCTACGTGCCCGTCCTGGTTGCTCCACTCGTCCTGTCAGAGTCCTGTCTGTCTGTCAGTGTGCCTTGCGGTTGAGCAAAAGTTTTCGGTTTCCTGAGCACAGCTTAATTCACTTCGATGTAATTAAGATTGCTTTAATTCAATTTGCATGCGGAATGTGCAAAATGAATCACCACTCTGACCCTGCCAATCTATTGAATCTGTTTTTATTGGCCTGCTGATAAATGGCCAGGACGTGTCAGCCTAAAACCGATTAATCAATGGGCCCCCAATTTCTGAGTTTATTTTCGGTCTGCTGCTGACTGCTTATCAATCAATATGCAAAAAGGGAAAACAACACAAAGCTGGGGTGGGTTGTAGAAAAAAAAACTCTTTTACGCCTTCACATTGGACGGCAGCCAAGTCAAGTGAGTCAGTCAAGCGGGGCTTACAAAAGTTTACTGAGGCTGCTCAACTAGGCGCATGAATTTCTAATTAAAACGCCGGCACAGGCCTCACCAGGCACTCCCCGCAGACACACACTCGTAAATACTCATTTGAGGCTGGCTCACACATCCTGCACACACCTACCTACCCAAACGTATGTGTATGCAAATGTGAGCGTGTATATTATGTAAGTATCACGTATACGCAGTGAGGGCCCACATTGGCTGCTATCTACTTAATTACTTGGTGGGGTGAGCGGGCGAATAATATGCATAATTTAAAGTGCATGCTTTTCCCGAAGGATTCTCCCCACCTCCCTCCACTTCCCCCTCCCCCTTTGCTTTTCTCCTTTCCCAGCTGATTAAGCCACCGGCAGCTTGAAGCTCTCCGCTTGTCTTCTGGGCAGCACAATTCACACGCAAACTTTTATTGCACTGACAAAGTGCCGCCCGCTGTGGCTTTCCCTCACAGCAGCAGTAGTAGTAGTCTCCTCTTTTTCCCTCTGCGGGAAATGGAGCGGAAAATATTTGCGACAAGCGGGACATGTGAGTGCACACCAGCCCCTTTCCCTCCCCCTGACCAGCATATGCGCCCATGTGAGCTGCACACGTTTTTGTGCGCCGCCAGAAAGGAAATCAAAATATTTCCGCAACTCAAATTGAAAATTGTCAATTTTTTATCACGTTGCGGTTTTTCATCGCTTCGAAAAATCCTGTCACTCTCCCACTCCAAACACGTTTGAAATTCCAAACACGTTTGAAATTCTATAGCTGAAAAGTACTATCTACCAACGCAATCGTCTATAGAATGTATTTAAAATCATCAATGCCGGCTAAAAAAAACGTGCTCGATTTAAGTGCCCCCTGTGTGTTCAAGAAATCCTTGAAGATATTCAACTCTAAAATTCTTGTTGAAAAGATTGTGCTTAAACATTTCTAAAGATTTCAAGTTTACTTTCTTTAAAAAAACTTATTTTTTTAATTGCTTGAACACTTAACCACTAAAACTTAAATACATTTTTAAAGCTGTTTAATAATTATCTTATTTTGCTTAAAAGATAGGTTTGTCTTACTTTTAATGCTTAATTTGAGATTTTTATTTACAAATGATTTGAACAGAAATTACTTTTAAGCAGGACCCTTTAATAATATTTGAAACTTTTATTTTAAAAAGCCCAATTTGGCTGGACTTTTGGTGAACTTGTAGGCAGGAGTTAATAATAACTTTCCAAATTTATTTTATATACCTTGTGGAAAAGTAAAAATCTCATTTGTCTATTTAAAATATTAGTGTAAAAAAGCACTTACATATTTACGGTCTCTGCATGATGTAGATGATTTTAACTTTTTCATTGCTTATTTACCCGAGTTAACATTCAAAGAAGATTTTGTGTGTTATAAAGATACATAGTATACATCAGCCCCTAAAACGTACATGACTGGCAGAGGCTTCGATTTATGAAGTTTAAGTTACAAAAGTTCAACTGTTTCGGCCTCCAGGTGAGCTGTGTGTCTGTATTTGGTTGGCCCGTGCTGGTTGCTAATAAAAAATCAATTAACTTGGCCTTGGCTAATGTTTCGTGTTCCTTGTTCCGTGTTTCGAGCTTGGTGCTTCGAGCTTCCTGCCTGCCTGCACACGAGCCGCGTAACTCAATGACAGGCTGGCTTAAGCCAACTTCACGGATGAAAATCGATGGCCCTGGCTCACGTACCTCTCTAGGAGGGATTGTGGGTTGGAAAATATAGAACCTATAGCTACATACGTTGCTTTTGGCTAAGGCCTGGGCGCGATAATTGATGTCAAATGCTCGTCACATTTGTCTCAGTGCGAGCGTGTGTGTGCGAATGCAGTCGTTAATCATATACCTCGACCCAGGTGGGCGTATGCGAATGAAGCCGAGCGGAGCGGAATCCCAATTGGCAGTCAAACTTAATAAGCACCATTTCTGACAGAGATAGAGACGTGCAACGTAGCCATTATTTCCCCTAGCGTTTAGTTGTACTATGGCCTGGGTGGATTAAATGCGACTTAATGTGCGCTCGAATAAATTCGGTAAGTGGAAAGCTTATCCAAAATTCAATCACAAATTGAAGGCATTAAGTGCTTGTGGTCAGTAACTTTAATCTAGGTTGGCAAAAAGGAAAAATCTGGCAAATAAAGTAAGTAAATAAAAGAAAAATGAAATGAATATTTAAATTACTTTTTATTTATTTAAGTTAAGCACAAAATATTGATTTGTGAAATTTGCTTAACATAAAGTTCGGAAAAAAAGAAAATATAATTTAAAGGAGAAAATGCAAATGATTAGATTATTTATTTGTTATTTTTACTTATCAAAGCTAATAAATCAAAAATGTTTGTTTTTCCTTCTTCGGCTACGAATTTATCACAAATCTGTATTTACCCATTTCTGGGCGTTATTTGCCATTTATCCCCCACTGTATCCTGACACGTGCATAATTAGTGTGTTGGTAAGGAGCAAAAATGGATCGCATCGCCCCATCGCACGGCTTTCGCTGATTGAGTGGCACAGATTAACAAATTCGGAGCCTCGAGGCTGTGGCGGCAAACACCAAACACCAAACAGCAAATAGCAGACAACAATAAGAACAACAACAGCAAACACAGTTGCTGCCTCATGTTTGTGCGTCAAAACACAAAATACACTCGAGGCGAACAATTTAATTCGTTTGGTAAACAGGACACGGCCTGAAAGGAGAAGTAGTCCTGGCTAGGAGAGGCATTAGTCGGACTGAAGGACGAAGGACGCAGGACCTGTCCGTATAAATAGAGGCAAGTGTTGGACCTGACTGCGTGGTAAGTAGCTGAGACCACTTCCTGTCAGGACGAAAGCCAAAGCCCTAGCAACACTGACACATACACAAACACACCCACACACCCACACAAACTTCTTCACGGGATGTCGCACCTTGCTTATAAGGCCCTCCTGCTGTTTACCTGCCTCCTTGCACAGAGAAAAATATCCCATAAATTCCTTTGGTTATATCAATATTAAACATCTATTTCTAAATTTAATTAATATTGAACACACAGAGTTATATTATTTAAGTAGTTGAGAAATGCCAAAAAGCCCGAGGCAATTCGACTATTTAATGGTGTTTATTTTAGCTTAGTTTCCCACAAAAGTATAGAACAGAAGTAGTTAAGTAATGTTATAAATAACTTTTCAGTTGCAATACTCTGTAGCTAGGGTGGAATCCTTCTGTAGCTACAGTTTACAACTTTAGTTCACAGTAAACATATCTATAAATATTTAAATCATTCACAATAACTTTACATTTTGAAGAACAATTATATCTGACTGGATAATTTGTTATATATTATACTTTTAAAAAATATTAAATAATTCATACTTATGTTCACCAGGGTTTTATTTCAATTTTTTTGGGATACCACTAAATTATTGTTTAAAAATTAAATTGTTTAGTATTGATCTTACTGGAATGGATATATATATTCTCTATTTAAAAATTTTTATTAAAATAATTCACACTTCTAGTTGCCAATGTTTGATTTAGACTTATCGTTTTATATTCTTAGGGATAATTTATGATTTGG
This sequence comes from Drosophila gunungcola, assembly GCF_025200985.1. Classification (NCBI taxonomy): domain Eukaryota; kingdom Metazoa; phylum Arthropoda; class Insecta; order Diptera; family Drosophilidae; genus Drosophila; species Drosophila gunungcola. The sequence goes on along the minus strand of NW_026453167.1, from coordinate 4,271,035 downwards.
CTTTAAGATACTTTTTTGAACAAATTCTTGTTTGACATAATAATATTATTTGCATAGATGTGTAACAGTTTGGAAAATTTGTTTTGCTAGTGCTATGAATTTCTTTCAGTACTTGTGAATACCAGTCTAGGGTGTCAGATTGTCGGAGACGAAAGTTTTAATGCCTGTGCCCGCTCAGTCGTCGGGGTCGCGGCCATAAAAGTAATCATTTGTCATTGTCAAACGCTGTGCATGCTGCACTGTTAAGGAGCTGCCGAGGTAAACACCTTGCCTTTTGGTCACCTGCCAAATCGCTTTAACCAGGAACTCTTAAAGCCGTTCGCTGAACGGAAGCTGCTCTCATTAATATGCAAAACTATCTGTGGACTCCGCCTGTGGCACTTGCAACATGGTTTTCAATTATTTAAATTTTCATTAAAATTCCAGCAAAAAATGAAGGTGAGGCGCTGCCAAAACTCAACCCGGATACAGTTGGTTGCCGTTGCCTGTGCAGATGGTAGACTGCTGAAATGGTGAACTGGTGAACTGGTGGCCTCTGCCAATTTCGTGGCCTACTCGGAAATTTCGAAAAGTGTTAAAATCAGCACAAAGAGCAGTGGGGAAAAAAAACGAAACAGCAGCGGCCGAGAGGTGGCTGTGGAATAGCCGGGCGGAGAAATGTTGCCGGGAAAACTGCTGAAAATGCAAAGCTTGGCGGAATTTATTAAAAGGCCAAGCCAAAGAAAGTGCAAAATTGCTTTTGATAAAAAAGCGAGAACGAAACCTACGACAGCTGCCAGCGGTGAGGTGGTGAGTCGGGATTCGGGATGCGGAAATCGGGGATTCGAGCATTCAAAAACTCAAGGAATCGAGGAGGAAAGCCGAGGGATGCGCCCACTCGTGTTGCTGAGCTGCCAATATTGCAAATTGCATAAATGAAGTATTTCTGGTCTGGGTCGTCTGCTTCGCTCTCCCCTGCGGCACTATTTGAATTTCCGACTACCTGATCTCTCTCTGGAGCAAAAACTTTCCCAATTCCCTGTCATCCCCACTCACACACACACACACACACAAACACACACCCGCACAAACACCCACTGCGTATACGTAATAGCTTGTGAGCGAACAACTGCTCGGTGCAGTTTGGGGAAGTGCTGGCCTGGAAGGCATAATCCCAGTGCCAAGTGCCAATAAGTCAGTTATAAATTTGATGTAAAATTAAGCAAGCGTCCAAGGCACACCGGCTTCGGGCCCACAGCTCCGACCCGACAAATTGCTCGCAAGGACTGGTTGGCATCCTTCATACATTGTGCTTGGCTTTTGCCCTTATTTATGGGAGTGGAATGTGGGGAATAGGATCACAGGGTCCTTACACTGCGGAAAATTGGCACTTAAACCTGGTTTACTACCTAAAAAAACATGTTTAAAACTTGTTTTTGTTAAAAAATAGAGCATTGTTGTTTTATATTGAAGCCAACATTACTAGAAAGAGCAGTGTACATGGTGAGGAACATACCTTTAAGGGCATGAAGCAAAAATATTAACTGCAGCGTACAGAAAGTTGTGTAAAATGTGGGAATTTTTTACACAATTAAAATATTATATTTTTTCGTCACAAAAAATGTATAAGAAATTTTGTATGCAGTATTTTAAATTGTATATGTTAAAGGTGCGACCGTCACTACCTTTTTACCTCTAAAAGGGATCTTTTCGTTTGACTAAAGGTAATGTGAGGTCAGTTAGGTAAAAATAAACGTTGTGATCATATTATTAAATAAAGTAAATACCATAAAAAAAACCTAAGATACTTTTCGAAAACAAAACTAGCTTTAAAACAACGAATTTTACAACAAGGAAGAGTATTTTAAATACTAAATTAAAGGAAGTTTCTAAAATCACGAGCTTGTTCGCCGAGTGTTTTCGGGCTGCAGCTGCAGCTTGTTAGCGTAACGATGCCAAAGGATGGAGCCCGGGCACACACGTACACATTTTGGGGCCAAGATGTGGCTGGAACACCCGCATTTGCACGGGTATCTCCGCCTGTGGGCCCGACACACAAGGACTCCTTGTCGGACTCATATTTTCGGGCATCGTTACGAGTCTGCCACAAGCAGCTCACAAATATTTGCGGGCCCCCCTTCACACACAGTACACATCCAACATTCAACATCCAACAGCCAGCATTTATCCAACATGCAGCAGCGGACACGGACATGGACACGGACTGCAGGCGATGGAGGGCTTGGGTTTAATAATAGTACAATTTATTGATTAAAGTTTGGTTGGCCAAGGAGGAGAGGGTGGGCTTTATTGGGGCACGACATAATATTATTATATTTTAACTCAGTACCGTCCCATGCTGACAAATTGTTTTTGGTCTTCGCCTGACACATTTATGATGTTGTTCAGGGTCAAATAGTTCTATTTACACTTTCTGCCAGTCATTTCTTTTTATCGATTCGTTTGCTGGAAAGCGCCTGCCACTGGCAAGTTTGTTTTTCCCAAAAGTTTCTGCGGCTGGAACTGGGAAATACGAATTACAAATTTATGGACAAGATAGTAGACTTTTTAAACTAGCCTGATTTCAACAGAGATAGTGGCTGGAAAACTTTCTCGGTCAAGTTCTTAATCGATTTTGTGGCCCAGAAAGCAATTTGGAAATAGAAATCCTTCAACTTAAGTTGACTAATTAATTTTCGGGTAGATAAGAAACGGCTGCAGTACTCGCTTATGGACTTGAATTTCGCCTTTTCTATAAGTTTTTTACTGGTTTAAGAAAGAATATACAACAAGAAAACACACATAAAAAAACAGTGTCAGAGTAAATAAAATTTGTAAGTCAGAAAACTATAAGTTTAAAAGGTGTTCAAAATTATATTTTATATATTGAATACTTTTAAAGAGGATTAAGTGTAATTTTTAAAAGATTTTAGGGAAATTCTTTAATTTGTGTTTATTTAATTTTTAATAATAATAATATTTATAAGTTTTATCGAATAGAAATTGATAGCTTTAGAGATGTTTAAAATAATATCTCATGTAAATTGCCTTTGCCTTTTATATTCCTTTAATGTCTTATAAAAAATCCTTTACTTTAAAGTTACTTTAAAGAGTTTTCCCTCTTCTCGTTTGCTGGATTCTACTTTGTTACTTCGCTACTATAAGTTCGAGTGCTCTTTAAGCATATTGTTCCATTCTGACATTATACGATTAGCTCTTTTTCCCATTTTTTTGCTCTGCCCTTTGCCATTTTATTTTTCTTTATTTTCCACCGTACAACTTGCAGCATTAGCGATTCTTTGAAATGAATGCGGCAATTAAAAGCCATCATCAGATATCCTCGGCAGTCCGCTTCTGCTCCAGCAGCAATTGGTAATCAAATAGTTTGGCCCTGGATGTCTCCATCGCGCTGCTCCTCCCCGTCCTTCGATCCGACCGCCATGTAATGGCACATTCTGCTCGGCGAACGGCTAACGAAACTATATCATTGACTGGCGAGAAGCGCCAGCGGCAGTGCCATTAAAACGTAAGCTGATATAACGCGCAACATTCTAGCATCTAGCAAATGGAATGTGTTCATCTTCCTCACTGCCACTTTCGCACTTTCCCCGCACTATTCCCTTGTTTATGGCCCTGCGGGGTGAAAGCGATAGCGATGGCGATGGCGATGGCGAAAGCAAAAGTGAAAGTGGGACCGAGAGTGTCAAATTTCCGCTTTCAGAGACAGCTGCATCGATCGGCTGCTTCGAGGCGTTCGCATTCGCATTGGCAATCCCATTCTCGTTCTTGTTCCCGCTTTTTTGGCCACGGGGTGCAAACACTGTCAACTAAGCAAACAGTTGTCAATTTCTGGCAGGGCAAATATTTTTTCCCATTTCGCCTTTGCGCACTTCAAGAGGCTCACTTGGCCCGCTCTTCTGTTGACTTCTATTCCATTCTTCTGTCAAATGCTAATGGTTCTACTTGCACTTGTTCCCCCTCTACGACTGCAGCTGCAGTTATATTGGATTTGGCAAGATATTGGCAAAGTGAGCAGCGAGGCGACAAGGTGACAAGGGTCCAAAGTTTTCCGCTCGGCGGCTTGGCATCTTGAGTGTTTCCTACCCGGAATTTTAAAACTTGGTCGAAATCATTTTCATAATCAAATCGCTTTTTGGCCAAAAGCATGATGAGATGATTTTGTGAGGGTCAGAGGGATTTAGCAAGCAGAAAATGGCAACAGAGAAACAAAAGTTTTTTACCAAAACAATTGATTAAATAATATAATTTCCAAAACACCTATAATATTAATACCAAACAAATACCATTAACTTCAGTCATACAAAAAAGCCATCAATAAAATAAGTGACAAATGATAAATCGATTTAAGGCAATTAACTAGAAAGGCTACATGAAAAGATAAGACTGCCACAAATTGCCTATGAAATAAAATATCAATTATAAATTTTCCAAGCTGTCAAAGTATAACACAAGATGAGCTGTAATATGGTTTTTAATTTAGCTATTTTAAATGCACTTTGCACTTGTTAATTAAGGCACTTTTATAAGATTACTGTTGTAACTTAAAAAGTAAACGAAGCTGTGATGAAAACTCGTAAAGGGTAAAAAGTTGCCACCCCTACAACTCTTGTGGAGCTGGTGAAAGTTATGATAATGAAAGCAGATTAAAACGAAAGTTACCACATCGCAAGCTTTAAGTTATGAAAGTCAAGTCGGCAAGTGGCACACTATTTCTTGCAGTGCATATGCCGAGAGATGGATATCGGGCTGGGGCGCATTCAGCCGTGCAGGTCTCGCACTGACAACACATGTTCAAATGTTCAAGAACAATGACACTCAGAGCCACTCAACTGGATGTTTGTAAACGTTGCTCAGGCACAAGGCACCAGGCACAAGGACCAAGGACGAAGGACCTCTCTGCCAATAAGCAAAGCGGGATGAGCAGTAAGCAAAAGGAGGCCTGGCGCCAGGAACAATACCGAAAAGGGAGGCAGTCGGGTAGATAAACGCATATAAAACACAAGCTCAGTCGAGGGGAGAAAGAGCAGCTCGAACGGCGAAACAAAAGCTGTAAAATTCAGTGCAACGCACTCGACATATCCCCCCCCCCTCAAATGTGTGTGGGCTTGGCTGTGGGCGAGTCATTTAGTGCAACATGGGGCACTAGGAAGCGGCGAGGTTGAGGTTGGCAGCAGGATGGCAGCCTGTCAAGCTGGTTTCACTATTTTTTTGTCTTCTGCTTTTTTCGAGATTGTGCGATATCCGGCATGTGAAGGATGTTTGCACTGATGGTTCAGCCGCTGCCGCCGCTCCTTGGATCCTTGGATCCCTGCTCCTGGCCACTTCTGGCCCTCAACAGCCTCGCTGTTAGCATGTTAAGTTGCGATTATAGGCTGTTAGTGTAGCTGGAGATGACGAGGCCTCAGCCCGCGTAGCCGATGATTGAGCAAGAGCAGCGGCAGGCAAGTCCCAGTCACTGCTACAGTCGACAAAAAAAGGGCCACCTCAGCTTTAATCGAGACACAAATCTTGGAACTTATTTTCCAAATTTAGTAGGAAAAAAAACCTTTCAAGTCATTCTAAAAATGTACCTTTCAGTTAAGATTCTAAGTGTCAGTTGAAAAAGCTCAAACATGAAATTCACGCTTAAAAAAAATAAAGCATGCTTTCATTTATTTAATATGACCCCTTATAAATTAACAACGAAACATTTTGGGTGCCAAAAAAGGTCGAAACCTTTTAAAGAGTAAAAATAAGTAAAACACTCAATATAAATTTAAAATGCTAATTTTCTCTATGCAACTTAACCCGTAAATAGAGCATAATTATATTTCATATTTGATTATTATGGCCTCTGACAAATTTAAAATAATCCCTTAGCTTATAAAAATAATACATTTTTGTATGTTAATTGTTGTTTATTTTTTTAAATGACAAAAAATTATGATAGTTTTTATCAACAGTAAGTGTCTCGGTACAATTTTCAACTAATTACTGAAGAAAATAAAAAAAATTTCTTCCGCTTACAAGTATAATAAATAATATTTTAAAAGTCCTCTTTTAATTGTTTAATATTGATGCCTTTCAAATATTAATATTATTTCAACTCATAATCATGTACATTTCTGTATTGCACATATAAAATAGATTTTTACCATTTATCTTGTTAAAAATCTAAATTTTTTCAAAGTTTTTTTGTTGAGTGTTGCGTGGCTCACAAATTTGCATTCTCAATTGGACCAGTGAAGAGCCGACAGCATGTTTGCTTTTGCTAGTGCATCTGCTGCAGCTGCTGCATCTACTGCATCTACTGCTTTTGCTGCATCCTGCAGCTGCCGCTGTTGGTGGAAAGTGGAACATGGCATCCGGATTCCGGAATATGGATCAAGTGTGACTGACAAAAGACCTGATCAGGGGCCCTGCCAACATTAGAAGCGAATCATTTGGCTCTGCCATTGACTTGCCATGCCCAATCTCAATTAGTTTGCCCATACCTCTGCCATGCCGATTGCTGCTGCTGTTGGCTGTGCAATTCATAACGAACTAATTAGGGGCTTAAAAAGTCAGACCTCCCAGCAACACTCGTGCGATTATGGGGCGGACTGAGGGGCGGAGCACTCATTAGCTATTCATTTATTAATCGCGTTTGCCACTCGAGCTGGATGGCCGATTGAAACGCCAATTTATTCGCCTCGTGCTGCCTCCTCGCTCATTGTTAATTTCTCAATTTAATTTAGTCCGCCACGCCGACGCTCCCAGCCAATGCAAATGTCAGCATAATCGCATTGAGTTGTCATTAGTGTGTGACATTAATTAAGTTAATCGCCATCAGCGACGACAAGAGCAAAAACAACGTCAACGGGCCTGCTGACTTGCGTGCGTGAAACAAGTAGAAAATCGAAAATCCAATTAGAGCCAGTCCATCGTTCAGTCAGACATTTAGTCAGTCAGTTGACAGGTCAGTTGTTGGAGGCTAAAGACCGATTTCGATTGCGATTGCACCTCATAAGCTCACCATTTGTTCAGATTTGAGGGGCTGCTTAAGCTTAGGCACAACTTATTGGCCCTGTTTTCCGATATTTACCCCACTCAGACAGCACTCACATCTAATCATAATAATAAAAATAGTAAATAGGCCACAATTTGATTTCGAGGCCTTGGGCAGATGTGATTTATGTGTTCTGCAGGCGCCTCTCCGGCCTTGAAAGTTGCCAGTATTTGCCATAATTTCACGGGCAATTTGCCTTTAGCCAGCCATACAAAGTCAATTGCGCGTTAGGACTCGGGGTGTGTAAAGTAATTGGATTTAGGTTTATGGGGGTTTTATGGCTAAGGCGAAGAAATAGACGAAAGGCTACCTAGCCAAAGTCTAATTCCAAAAGTGTCAGTTAATCTTAACACGTTTTAACCTCAACGCACAGCTGACAAATGAAATGAACTCTTGGGTGATATGTTTGCGGTTTCAATCAATTATGCCAAGCGAGTGCATTAATATTTAAATCATCGCTTCTGCATCCAGACTTCAGAGTATATTTCCCTCTTTTGCCAGAGTGGCTTTATCAATAAGAATTGATGCAGCTGCACAGGCATATGGATATAGTGTACAGAGAAAAAAATACTTATTGGGTTCAATTCTGAGATTACTTGAATATTTATAAAATATATATTCATAGTTTTTGTTAGTGAAATTAGATTAATTAATGGCCATTTTATATTTAAGAAGATTTATAGAAATCTAATTTTAAATAAACCATTTTGATAGATACAATACCATACAATACTTTTTAAATGGGGATATGGCAAGCAAATTATAAAATTAATTAACAAAGGCCATAGATTGAGACACCATAATTTATATTCTTTTAAGAAACTAGATCTTTTAAAATTTAAGAACTAACATTTTTTTTAGCAAGATGTTGATTCTGTAAAACTTTTCTTAAGACTAGTTTAAATTTTTCGTAATTTCCCTGATTTTTATTTTTTTTTTTCGCAACAAGTATGTAAATTTGTATCCTCATGTTTATGTGAAAAGAAATCCTAGGATTTGGGCAGTGCAGTGAAAAGTTGCGGACGAAAGTTAACAAGAAAAATCGAGGATTGCTGCGTCCTGGGCATTCATTATTCAGAGCGAGCTGGCATGGGGGAAACCAATGCCGGCTGCATATGACCAGTGATCCGACTCCGCTTTTCAGAAAGGATTTCATATGCAAAGGGGAAAAAGTTTTTAAAGTCAAGACATTTGGCAGGCAAGGAACTTAAAGGGAAGGCAGGATAAAAGGGAAAAGGACGAGGAGCGTCGGGGCCATGAATATTTCAAGCCATCCAGAACACACAGAAACAAAGCACATGTGTGTGTGTGTGTGAGTGTAATCTTGGCGCTGAAAAGTATGCAGCAGGAAAAGCTCCATCGCTGTCGTCGCAGCTTAAGCGCAAACAAATCATACGGCACTTTGGCCGCAGCAGACAATTGAAAGTGTGTGGGTGTAAGGATACGGCTTGGCTCGTATGTGTGTGTGTGTGTGAGTGTGTAGCTGGGATGATGCCACAAAGTGCACTCGAGCATCAAGAAATGAAAATACTATTTAAGCCATTTTATCAACATAATCGTAAATCATTTTGCACTTTTGCCATAAAAGTCGCCATCGCTATCGTCGTCCTTGCCGCTCCTTTCGCCACTGTCGCCGCTGTCGCAATAAAGGACCAATTGTCTAGTGCATATAATTTGTTATTGGATTTGAGCAGCTGCTCCCCAAGTCCGGGTCTCCTTGGGTGTTGATTTTGCTGGCTTTGGCCATTGTTCGGCTGCGTGTGTGCGTGTGTGTGCGTGTGTGTGCCCCCTGTGCATGCGTATTTTTAGCTTAACACTCGCCAGCTTTGTTTTGCTCCTTTTGTCATATATTTCACGCTTGGCAGGACGGAGACTGGAAGACCGACCACATCATTATACATATTCGTACGTTCACCATACACATACACATGCATATATGGCAGGACACTCTAGGAGCAGGACCCACGTTCGAGCTCGTTTATGGCCTGCCAATGTGGAAATGGAAGTTGTTCGTGCCTGGACCCTAAAACGCCCACGACCACGCCCCATAAAATATATGTGTCGAGCTGGGGGATTATCTTTGGCAGCAGAACGCCTGGTCTGGCACAACATTGAAATATTTGTCGGCAAGCAAAGCTGCTTAAACTCACCAGCTCACCAGTTCACCAGTTTTGCGAATACATATGTTTATCGCATAGTTTTTTCCCTTTTTCTGCAGCCAACAACACGTGGCCCCGGCCAAAAATCATCCAATTAAAATTCCAAGCCAATGCATTTGCCGCACGAATCGTTTATAAATTGAGCAGAGCAGAGCACGAACAATGTTTTCTTTGAAAATATTTTCGCTAACACCAGCCAGCTGCATCCCACACCCACCTCTTGGCCATTGTGTGCACATAGAAAAACATGATTATGTTTAATAACCAATTTAATTATTGTTCATATCATTAGCTCCTGATATTTGTAATTAATATGCTTGTGGTTCGTGCAACTGACATGAAAATATCAAAAGCATCAAATGGCATGCAAATTTAATAAAGCGTATTCCATTTTTTTTTTCTATTTTAAAAAGGTTAAACAGCATACTGTTTAAAGTGATTAAATTGTTGCAAAAAAAGTACATAATTTGAATTAAATAATATATAAAAAAGCTTGCTTTTACAAGTGTACTGTTTGGATTCACAGGCAAATGAGCAGCACAATGAAAGGGAAATGAAACGATAGCTATGCCAGACACGTAAGCTTTTTCTCTGCTGATCTATACAAATCGATGACGCTTTTAATCCAATTAAAGCGACTGAAGAGAAGAAGTTTAAGTCGCCCTGAGATCTCAAAGTCCCTGTGCAATTAAGTAGTTTTGCTTTTTGGAAAATCCCCCCAAAGCTATGGCCTAAATTTGCTGGCAAGACAAATCTAGCATGAACTCGGTTCATGGCTAAGACCAAGAAATATATAAAGTCAAATTACGGCCGCTGTCGGTGGCACATTTCTAGCCGAAAGTAAAAGAAATAAAGGATGGCAATGGAAAAGTTAAGGAGGAAGAGCAACTATTTCCTTTTGGCATAATAAGCGATTTTCCGCTCGTTTTCTATTAAAGCCACATAGGATGGTATACCCCAGGGCGATTTCGGCGGCTTAAATGCGACACGCCCACACAAAAAAACACACACACTGATACCACGAGTACGCCCGAACTCGCACATTTTCGAACGGCCATTGAAAGTGCTATACTGCCGTTACTAAAGTATATGTACTATACATGTACTAGTATACCTGAACCAAATGTAGAAAAGAAAGCGCCACGCTCTGCGCTTTGTGGCTCTCGATGTGCTGCAAAAACTTTCGGCCTTGTACCAGTTGCACTTACTCGCACTGCTCTACCTCCGCCTCATTTATTGTATTTGCAGCATATTTTCATGTGCGAGAGGAGCTGGAAATGCGATTTCAAATGAGACTAGTGCCGGGCACTTGGCCACAGTAAAGTTTCCCCCAAACGAGGCTTTAATTGAAGCTCCGCAACGTGCCACGAAGTTTTCGGCAAATGGCAACTGGCAAATGGCAACTGGCAAATGGCAACTGGCAAATGGCAACTGGCGAATGGCAACTGCGAACCCAACCGAATCGAAATTGAAGCGAACAATCCAGGCGAGTTTCGCAATCAAGTTGTCACGACGTCAGCGAAAGCAAAGATTAAATGACATGCATACTTGCCACCCAGCCCACCCATTGCAACATCCCCACCCCCAGCATCGCATTGATTTATCGCAAATTGATGGTGTCACTGAATTGGCTGTCGCGTTTTTCATTTGCAGCCACGATTAATGCAAATCCGCTTGTCTATGCACATCACGTGGCATCGTTTACCATTCACCTAAAGCAGCAAAAGTCCCAGATTCCTGAGAAATGCTGCGGCAGTGCAATGAAGTGCCTGCTCTATAAGGAACTTCAAGCTGAGAGGCAGCGAAAATGGGAGTAATAAAATAAAAAGGAGTCCTTCGTTAGGGAACACCCCATTTCCTGCAAATGCACTTGTAAAAAATGAGGTCACAAATTATGATTTATGGTAATTTATCTTGCACAGAGAACAATTACATTTGTTCTTCAATTAACAAACAAGTTTTTGTTAAATAAGGAATTTTATATTTTTATATTTTTATTCATCGTAGTTTTCGTGTATTTTAATTCATATATTTAAGTTAAGAGTTCATTTATTAAATCCAAGAAATTAAGACAATTAATTATATATGTCATATAAAACAAGAGTTAAGGTCTTTTAAAAACACTTCCTTATCCTAAAAAAATAAATAATTCTACATAAAAGATCTATATTTGAATAAAGATATTTAACGCATTGCTTACTTAAGAATATAGGTACTCAAAAATTCATTTTTGTGGCGTGAGCCAAAGGAAAATACAGTATCGAAAATAAGACATCTTTTTCGCTGTGTAGATATTCATAGAAAAAATATCATATACAAAAAATAAACTCATTGAAGGTCTATCCTTATTCTATAAAAATTAAAAATAATTCTACGCAAAAAAAATCGATTTATCTGTATTTAACGCATTGGTTATTTAAAAATATAGGTATCCAAAACTACTTGTGGCAGGAACCAAAGGAAAATACAATATCGAAAAATATATTTAATTTTTTCGCTGTGTAGCTGTTCATTGATTTCTGGGCACACAAATTTGTGGCAGCTCCTTGGCATATTTCAAACGCTGCAAATGAGTGCGGTGCACACTGCTCTTGATGGGAAATGGGAAATGTGAATGGGAAAGGCACAGGCACATTCACATACTGGTGTTGCAGCTAGGAGCTGCAGCTGCACAACCGCCTACTAATAATATATGCAAAGCACCAACGACAGCAGTAATAAAAATGCATGAGGCTGGGGCCGGAAAAAAAAATTGCAACTGCGATAAAATGCGTGAGTGTGTGCACATGAATATGGAAATTTTTCGGATGACTGCCTGGCTGGCACAGGGGCATTACAAAATGCTCAGGCGCTCGAGTTAATTGCCGAGCACATGGCGTATGCGTGATTTCTTCGAATTTGCCTCAAAGTATGCAATGCCCATTGACCACAGAAATGGACTGCTGGCTGGAAACCCACAGAATAAAAAACCGAAAAACAAAAAAGCCAACAAAAATAAATGACAGATGGGAGGGTAAAAACAGTTCAAATGCACAAAGTTCGCAGTTCAGGACCACAGAAATGCCAGTCCGAAAAAAGAAAAAAAAAGTGGGGGGAGTGAAAAGTTTAAAATTCAAACAGCAAACTAAAACTCACATGGCACACAGAGGGAAAACACAGTGATAATTAAACTTTCGACAACGAAGAGCAGACAGTATCACTTCTGGTGCCTTTGCCATTGCCATTGCCTTTGCGATGGCGTTTGCCATTATTCAACTATTTTACCGACACTCGTAGCACTTGTCGTGGGCGACCAGCCGTGGCCAACATCTACATGCTGGCCGGGCCAAAAAGAAAATACACAGGAAAATACGCCAGAAAATACAGAAAAACACAAAAAATAAAGATATATAGACAACGATGAAGGCGGGCCAGAAGGAGGGAGTGAGTAGTAAACTTGTAACAACATCCTTATGCGATAACAAGCAGCGGCGGGCAACAATGCCAGCCGAAACTTATTTGCATAAATAAAAATTGAAAAAGCGGAAAATAAAAAACCAAGAAAATGGGAAATGGAAAGAGGGGAAAATGGGGAGAGTGTAAGTTTAAGGCAAAATAAAAGACAAGTGCCAAGCAAATAGTGCAAAACTTTTCCTTTTGAAGGCGAAATGCAACTTGCAAAGGCAAATACACTCACACTCACACACACACACTTGCAGAAGAGAAAGAGACGAATAGAAATGTAAGGCGAAATGGAACAAGAGATGGGTATAGATTATGCGGCTGGTAAACGTTATTATTTTATTTTCTTTGCGGCCAAAGTTTTGCTTATTGAATATGCAGCGACCAAATGAAATTATGGAGTTTATTTAGACATACATCTGGCTTTTATTATCATCTTTCGCCACGAATTTTCTTTTTTCTGTCAATCCGGAAAATATATGTTGATGGGTATAAGTACTGTCAGGGTTGGCACAAACTTCAACCATAAATTATTCAAAAATGTAGTAAGAAAAATGTGTTAACTAAAGTTTTTTTGAGTTAAATTAACTTACTGCAAAACTTTAATTCTAATTTAGATTAGAAATTCATGGTTAAATGTTTAATAACCATGTAAATTTTAAATGTTAAAAAAACATATCTTTAAGGTATAGAATAACTTTCTCTTTAATTTATTATAATGCTAACTAAACAATAAATAAAATGAAACTTACAAGTTCTTTCATATTCTTTTAGCTTTTCAAGGATAATGAAAATGTTTAACTGTTTTGATATACTCTAGTAAATGATTTTTTAACAATATAAAAAAATAAGTTTATATCGTTATAACGTTTATAACGTTACCACTTTGAATTGGAATGTAAATGTTTTAAGTGACCTGTTTTTCAAATTGAAAATTTTAAAACATTTTTTTATCAATCTTTTAAATTTAATCTTTTAAATTCTAAAAATTTACCTATAATAATTGTAGATTTTTAGATAAGTTGCTTCTAAACTATTATTGATTGATATTTCCATGGTTTAGAAATCTATTATTAATTTGACGATAACTGTAAAAGTATTTATACGTTACCAATTGAATAAAGCATTTTATGTGGACATTTATTTTCATAAATTAACCAATAAATTAAAATTAACCAATTGCTAAAAATAGAAGACAATTTCTAAGTGAAATTATGACATTCCATTTGACACCTATCAAGATCTTAGTATAAGCTTTTCGCCACAATATTTACTTGTTTGCCAGCCCGGAAAATATACGTTGTTTCAGATAAATAGAGTGGAGGCAGGGGGAGTGAAACCGCGACCGAAACCGAAGCCCGCTCATTAAATATACAGCAGAATGAAATGTCAACGTGAAAATTAATTAACTCGTCGCGAAAGCCAGGACTCTGGATGCCCAGAATTTCTGGCTGTGACTGAGGTCACAGCGTTGGCAGTGCCGCGCTCATATTTCAATCAAAACTGCGACAGCTGCAAGCCAGCGGCATAAGCTCAAACATAATTTTGGCAACGGTCCATCAACTGTTTGGCCAGCTCGGTTTGGGCCAGATTTGCCTTGGCCGCGGCTCATCAATATTTACAAGCGGCGAGCCCCGAATTTGTCACCCCGCAGTTTGCGGGGCTGCAAAGTTAATTGCCAAATGACACAATTAATGCCGGAGCAGGCGGAAAATGGAAAAGGCCGCAAGAACACACACACACCGTTCCCAATTGACAGTTGTTTTTTTGTTTGGGGGCGTAGGCGGCTTAACCTCAAGATTAATGTACGGCAATTAAACGTTTAAGTGTTGATTAATGTGACTTTCTGTTTCGGCTTGGAAGTTGGACGGATGCAGTGGCAGTGGAGGATATGGCACTCGGCCAACTGGCCTGCTGGCCTGTCAATCTCCCAAGGAGAAGAAAACTCAAGCAGCTTGGCCTCGGCTTTTCTTTTTTTTTCTTTTTTGCTTGCCATTTTCTCTGATTGTTTTCCTTCTCGTTGTGTTTGCAGATTCGGGTGCCGGTGCCCATAAATTCGTTGAGTTGGGGCACTGCAACAACTCAAACTCAAACGGCAAAGACATTCGCATTTATCATCTTTACGGGTTAACTGCCAAAAATGCTTTGAGGCGCTTGGCGGAAAGTGGGTGTGGCAGTGGCAGTGGCAAAGTGAAATTGCTCCATGCCTCACCAAATCCACAAAGTCAAACAATGTTGTATGCTTTACTAGTTTTATCATTGCTGCTTTTACTCCCTCTATTCCTTCTACCTGCCACACTTTCCCCTCATTTTCCTTCACCCCATTTTCCCAGGAAAATTCTGCCGCGTTTATCTTGTTGAGAAAGGTGAACAGAACATGGAACATAAACTATGAATGTCAGATAAACAGGAGGGGCGGTAAAACGGATCTGAAGGGTTCGCATTAGTGGGTGAGCGCATTTTAAAACCATTAGGTCTGCTCTGTCTTTCGACCAAATCCCTTTTCTTTGGACTTTGGGCCGCCATAAAGAACGGACTTTATTGGCTTGGCCAGCAATGGCATACTTTCTGACGCAATCGTAAATTTCCCTGCAACCGTCGGGGGAGATATAAAAATGTTATTCGATTTGCAACGACAGCGGCAAAGATGTAACAATTTTCTGGTCAAATAAATAGGGGGATCCCAAGCTGTCATCTAGTTTAATTTCAATAAAATTTGATTGAAAACTTAAAAAGAAAATTTAAATTACACGCACACCCATTGAAATATTTTATAACAATAAAACAAATATGCATCCAAGCTTGCGATAGTTTAGTTTAAAATCTTAATGGTAATTCGGTTTTCAGTAATACATTTTTCATCTTTATATTGAACTGTGCAGCCAATTTATAAGCTTGTTTTAACTAAGCCTTATTTAAACATTGTAAAATCACCCGAAAGTAAATTTTGATCCAAAAACGTGGCTTAGTGAATAACTTAACGGCCCTTCATTAAAGACACCCGTCCGAAGTCCAATTTCTCAAATTATGGCTTAAGCTCATGTCCTTTCTAATGTTTCATTTACAAGTAATGCTTAAGTTCCAAGTGAAACTTTGTTTGCGCTCACAACTGAGCACAACATCCATTTAGAACTGGATTAGATTTATCCATCCAGCAATAAAATATTCAAGACACAAGCATATCAACTTACGATTTGCTTGTCCCTGCACTTTTTGTACCAATTGCACAGATTTCCATCAACTTGGCTCCTGCTGACAGGCGAAAATTTCCCATCCAAGGCGCAGCGAGCCGAGGGAAATACAATGGCAAGTTCTAGTGGCTGGCAAAACAAATGACTAGAAGAGATTACAGCAGCATTTCTGCTGATTTCCAAATGAAATTTTAATGAATGCACACACACTCACAGTCACACTGACACCCATACCCACATGCAGATATCCCAGATACCCGTGGCGAGTGCCAGGAATCGGAACTGAAAACTGCTTTTTCGGGCCATTCGTGCGTCAACGAAATGTGAAATCTCTAGAGCGCCAAACAGCCAAAATCTGTCTGTCCAAGTGTCTATTTGTCTGTCTATTTCAGCCATACTACCCCAAAGGGCACTCCCACTTGGCCCCCAGCAAATGTATCTATGTTTATACCCTGTACTTGAGCGGCACAAAAAGTGTTTAAAAAATAGGAAACCCAAACAAATTGAAAATGTACAAATTGTGATACAAAAATTCCAGAAAATTATTTCGTATCTTTTAACTTCCGCTTTGGTTTGTTCAATAATGATTTATTTAGTAATGGTTAATTATAAGATTTACATTATCCATTACAATTAACAAAGGTTAGCACCTTTAATTTTTGAGTAAAAAGAATCATTTTAATCAT
The DNA here is from genome assembly GCF_025200985.1 of Drosophila gunungcola. Classification (NCBI taxonomy): domain Eukaryota; kingdom Metazoa; phylum Arthropoda; class Insecta; order Diptera; family Drosophilidae; genus Drosophila; species Drosophila gunungcola. Next base: position 4,254,531 of record NW_026453167.1, on the reverse strand, counting down.
ACTTTTTTCAAATATAAATCAAAATTAAACGGGTTAATTAATACGTTTTTTGTTGCTGTGCTCTAAGTTCACCGCTTCTGCTTTAATTATTGCCAGAAATGGACTGCGTCATGCCAGCTCAAAGATTAACAAAAACAGAACAAGTTCATTTTTAGTCATAACAAATAATCTAAGATTCCACAAGATTTAGGAAAACCCAAGCTAATACAAACACCCAAAAAAAAACTGAAAGTTTAGTTTTAATAAGTGTGCCTTGAAAATAAACTGCACACAGTAGTAAAGCATAAGTAATAACTCAGTACTAAATAATATATCCCCATTACCTTTCAGTTTTATTTCTGTACCGATGAGTCTGAAATTGAAGTTTAATTACTTATTCTATGTTTAAAATTCATGTAAAAATTGTTTAGTTTCTATGACGAACACATGACAAAAACAACAAATAATTTAAATAAACAAACACTTGTTACAGATGCTTCCCGTCTTTGATTAGCATTTTGTTTTGTTTTCAACTTCAAAGGGCCGTTTCTTGCTGCTGACTTCAGTTTCAAAATTTAAATCAACATGGAATTACTGGTCAGTTAGCTAATCTGTGCAAATATATTCTGAAACAATTAACGATCTTCTCTTTTTTAGATTGTTGTGATTTGCCTTACTGGGTGCTGTATGGGCCCGTAATGGATTCGACGAAAGTAATGTACCGCAAAGAAATCTTGAGAATTCGGAGGCGTATTTGGCCATTTGGCCAAGTAATGCCGAGTACAGTAATGAAGCCGGAAAGCAAGGCAATCTGCCACGTCTTGGTGCTCAGAGCAGTGTGGAATGTCGAAGGCGCTCAGCCACGTGTTCCAATACCACTTATCGGGAACAATGGACCCAATCACGTGGACAACAGAGGGTAATCCGATCACTGAGGAATCGGACAGCGAACATGTCCCCAAACACGAGATCATGGAGAGGATTCCGGTGGACAGATCGCAGTTGGCTTTCAGTTCCTTCTGGGAAAGGTTTGCTTATGCCAGAGAGAAAATGCTGGCCAGAACGAACTCGGTGGCGAATATGGCCATACCAAGCAGGGTTATAAACTTCCATGACATAGACTTCACTGTCTAATTACGATTAAATTACAGACATCTTAAAATTGTAGGGTGTAAAAAAATAACATATAATAAATAAAATCGAATTAATTTACACTTATTCAACTATCAGCACTTTGTTTAAATGCTAACCTATTTTGGAAGGAGTCCAGTGAGCAAAGGGTATCTTAAAGTCGTATCTCTTCGATGACAGAGATCCTTTTAGTTTGTGGTTGTAGCTGTGACCCTGGCACTTAAATATTTACCAGGGAACAGCGAAAAGCTTCAGCGTGAAATGCAAAACTGCAGAACATTTGCGCCGCCTGTTCATTCACTAAATTAGTTGAAGCATACATCCGTTAGATACGATTCCGATGATGAATGGGCGGTCGGTTAATTGATACCAAAATTCGCAAATGAATTCCCATTGTTCGTTGTTCGTCCTTCTGTTGGTGCTTTTGCCGCTGAACAGAAACAGGAACAGGTAGTGGGCAATTAAAAGGGCTGAAGCAAGGATTTGCTCCTGATTCGGCGCCATTCATTGTGTGCGAGGCGCTGGGCCCGGCTGATGTCTTTAATTAAATTTGCCTTTAGCCGCAAATCCTTTTATGCCGGCGCCATTTCACTGGGGCCTCCTTTGGCATTTGACTTTCGCCAGCTTTTGCCGCAGCTTTGCCAGTTTTTCTGTGCGGATTCCAAGGATGCAACCGGAATTGCCCGCGGGCAGCTCCAACTCCTCAGCAGCGGCGGCTGTCTTGTGATTTATTATTAAACATGAGTATGAATTCCTGGCTGTTGTGCTGGAGGGGATTGAGCGGCCAGAGGAGAGTTTAGAAAAAGAAAAGCGTTGCCAGGACCTGTTGTCATTTTTATGCCAGCGTTTTTATGATTAATTAAAATTTATGCCCCAGCAAATTATGCTTTCGCCTTCCATAGCCATAGATATAGACCGGAATGCATATAAAAATGCCTATTCAGCGCGTAGGCATCAATTCCTGGTGGCCATCAAGTCGGTGTGATTAAGATTTGGAGGATTGTCATAAAGAAGTACCCAATTTGGGTAACTAATTGAGGGCACTCGAGGGGCGCGCGAAAAAGCGAAACTATGCCGATTGCTCTGCAAAAAAAGTGAGCGCATTTCATATTTATTAAAGCAATAAAATAAAGTAGGAACCAACACGGGTCGGTCCTTTTCGGGCACGAGCGTTGTTGGCCAGATAACGTGTCAGGACCCAGAGAAATATCACTGTGTCACCCACACACGCACATGTCAGACAACCACACACCCACACACTTACATAAATTGGGGAAGCCATTGTTGCTTTGTTGTTGTAGCGGTTAACGTGCAAATTTGTTGCCGCCCCTCACGATTGGCCTACGGATTTGGCCTAGGTCCCTGGGCAAGGATTCGCATTCGCATACGCATTCGCCAGGAATAAGTAAGAAGGGCAGAGCCATAAATTTAAAATTAACCCTTTAGGAGCACAGCTTTTGACCTTCGCGACGACACGACATAAATCCCGGGCACTCAAACGAGTCCTCTGAAATTAATCGCCTTTGCAGGTGGTCCATTTGTGCATTTTAAATGTATAAATTGAATGAGTTTTGACTATTAATTGAATTGAAATATTTTCAGCATATTGGCTGGCCCTCGATAAGGCTTATTCAGAGTTTTTTTGAGTTGTCAGTGCAGCAGCAGCAGCAGCAGCAGCAGCACGCCAAACAATAATAAATAAATGGGAAACACGACTTGGCCCTAGGCTTTTGAGAGAGGGACGAAAAGGAAGTCGAATAAATGTGAAATGAGCGAAAAAAAGCCGAAGGGCAGACTCAAGTGGCTGCTTCGCAGTCAAGACAATTCGAAAAATGCTTTTAAAAGGAAATCAGTAAAGGAATTTCGCTTATGGGCAACTGATTGTGCCATCGAAACGGGCGGAACAAGTTGAACAAGTAGTAGTGAGGAGGGTTTTGGCGGAACAGCAGGGAAACGATTTTTTTTTTTGGTTTTTTGTTTTTTTTTTTGTTTCTGGCTGCCACACTTGGAAAATTGAATTGTTTTAGATTTTCCTCCATTTTCGGGCTCTCCTTGGCGCAGCGTATAAATCAAATTGGATTTTCTTGTGCACTTAAATCCGAATGGCCAATCGGAAGTAAGCCCAAAACTCAATCAGTGGCTGACGATGAAAAGTTCATTAGTAGGCTGGCAGCTAAACGTTCAACGGCATTTATTCTAGTAATCCATTGAAATCGGCATCCGAGCATGTCGTTTATTCGAAATTTGCTGGACTCGCCAAACGGCTGGACTCAACTAAATCGAAATATCAATGAAATGAGGGGACTGAATAGCTGCTTTTATTTCTTTGGCTTGAAAACGGGCTGCAAGTTGATAGCCGTTTTTGAAGCTCTTGTCAATGTTCTGCAAATGTGCAGCATTTACAAGGCGGAGATGGAAATGGAAGTGGGATTAGGGACCACCACAACGGAGTCGCTGGATTCGCTAATGGTCACTAGGGAACCTGATGGGGATATGCTCGGACCCAACACGACAATGCCTATCTTTGAAACAAATCTCTATTTTAGCAAGACCCTACACTCCTTGACTGTGCTCAGGTCTCTACTGCTCTTTGTGGGTGCCGAATGGGTAAGTTATCTTAAGAACTAAGGTTTCACATAAAGTAAACATCGAAAAAGATATATCTAAAACTAATTTCAAATCGATCGGATTAGTACTTTCGGAGTTATGCAAGAAAATTTGTATGCATCAATGCATTTTAATTGGCAAATTTCCAATAAAACACCAAATATTATTTTGTTTAATTTGTATAAAGTGGCTCAAAACTAATTAAGTTACGTTACGTTCGCTTAAATAGTCTTAAGCAACTCTTATAAAATGAAACAAAATAAAATTTTAGTAAAATATATAATATATATAATCTTTTTCAGGGTCACATATCCTGTCTAGTCCTTTGGATTTGCATTACAGTTATAACCGTGATGATAAGCACTTTAATTGAAATTATGCAAGAAACAACAGACCTGCAGAAATTGTTCATTTGTACCCTTTCAATTTGTAAGCACACAAAACCCAAACCGTATTATTTTCTTAATTCCACCTCTTGCAGTTCTTGAAATCTATTTCTGCGCAGTAGGTTTCCTCCTTAATTTTGAAATTGCAGAAAAAACTTCGTCCCTGTGTTCAGGAAACGGTAGTGCTTTTTACACAAAGCGAGGAAGCTTAATTATATGCAAGATAATGTAATGGTACCACATATGTATATTTAAAATATATCAAGGTCCTACTTGTAAAAGTATTTGCGTGTCCTATTTTTAAAAGCAAGTACTCTTAATGAAACAGAATAAATTTCTATTGCTAGAACAAGACCATAATAATAAATGCTCGCAATCTAAATGGTTTTTAGCTTAATTACAATTTATGATTATTTCTATCGCTTGTAATTAAAATGAATACTTTGTTGGGTAAATATTTAGTTATAGCATGCCTGGCCACTACAACCAATTTTTGAGCTAGGCTATATAGCATATGCACAGATTGCTACTTAAACATGCTGATATTTATGGCTAAGTAATTGCATTTGCATTCGAAATCATGAAATATACACACGCGGCGCGAAAACTTGCACATTTGCATGGAAAATTCACGCAAATGTGCACAAACCGTACGAGTGTGTCTCAAAAATTGATTGCACTGGCAAATTGAACAGGAAACAAAGGCTGAAACGCTCGTTATCGCAATAACGAGAATTTCATCGTCGAAAATTGAAACCAAATATTGGTGGTAGGGGTATCATATCGAATATCGAGTATCAAGTATCGACTTTAAATTCTTACTTTTGCGTATGGCGATTTTTTGGGCGGTTCTCGCGAGGAGGAGGCCGCTGCCGTGGCGGTGGGCGTGCCGCGTTTGTTAGGCCGATTCTTTTTCAGAACGATAACGCGCATGATGGGCAGATATATGTATATTTATATATATATTTATTTATATAAAATTGTAAGGGGGTGTACGTGTGCTTGTGGCTTTCGGCTACTGGTATTTACGCAAAGTGTTTTTGTTTTTTGATTGCTTTTTTAACAATTTGTTATAGAGTGTCGCCGACTTCGTCGCTAGTCTCTTGTTTTTCTCAAGTGTTGGCCGTTCACAAACGGATTTCCACTCCTCGCGACATTCAGATTCAGATTTAGATTCAGATGCGGTTACGGATGCGAAGTGTGGTTTGGTGTGGTGTGGGTGGTTCGTGGTTCTTGGGTGGTTGCTTACAAGTACGTGTACGGGTGCGATTGCGACTGCACCCACATTTAATTATAGTGGTGCGGTGCAGGCACAAAGGTCACGAAATTACAAAATGCAAAGCGAGCCGAGCCTCTAGCTCTAGATAGATTTTTACATAGTTGATGTTGCATTTACTGATAAGTATGGATAAGTTAAACTACATCTAGATTAGCAAAGAGTATTGGTTATTTACAGTACATACGAGAGTTTTTTTTTGTTGGTTAGCTAGTTTATTTGAATTTTATTTTTTATTTTGAGTTGTGTTTATTTTTTTGCTCTAGCTTCGGATGGGTGAATTTGGCTCTGTGGCCACGAATTTCGACTACTTGGCTAGAATATTTGGTAGAAAGGCAAGCAAAAGATTCTTAGAAATTCTGGCAGTGCTACATTGATTCATAGTTTTTATAGATTTTTTTTTTTATATTTTGGAATCAAATTCTTTGAGCGCACGGTGCGTATGCGTGATTGATTGATAAATAAAGCTAAGTTATTTTACATAGACTGTCGACTAGTTGGTTGCATTACTATTTTGATCATCGTTTGGTTACTTACGCGCTGAACTCAATTCAATTTATCTTGTGTGGCTATCAAAATCGAGAACAACTCGCCTAGAAAAGCCTGCCCTGAACTGCGCTCTAAAATTATGCATATATATATTAGGAGGATATATCTTTATATATGAGTGGTGTCTGTTTTTTTTTTCTTTGGGAATATAAATAGATTTAGATTATTTGTTTTGTGTTTCGTTTTGCGTAGTTTTTATTTAGCTTAGCCCCTGCAATTTAGCGCGATTGGCAGCCAATCACACCTCAGACGCGACGAAGAACGACGACGACGACAGCGCGCTTACGGATACGGCTGCGGATACGGATACGGCTACGGAACTACGGCTACGGCACTACGGCTACGGCACTACGGCAACGGCAACGGCAACGGCTACGGCTAATTTGTCGAGCGGATCATTCAAGAGCGGAGCTGGCGAGCCGCGTTACGTATACGTCGGAATGCAAGCACGTGACTGACTTGGAGCGACCGTTGCACGCTGCTTTTATAAACAGCGACATCGGGTTGAAAAGGGCAAAAGTCTGGCAACGCTTCGAAGCGTTGCAATTTTCTCTCTCTCAGTTGGCTTTTCCGCTTTTCCGAGCCCCGTTCGGCAAACAGCTGATTCACTTGGTGGCTCCGAGGTTGAGGTTACAGTCAAAAGAAAGCGAATTTTTTTTTTTTTTTGTATGAGCCAACCCGCCACACAGCAGTTGTAATTGCTTGTCACACACAAAAACAATGTAAATCACACATAGAGTGGAAAATTTTAGTTGAGCATGGCCGTTATGAACGAGGAAAAACACGCAACTGCACGGAAAATCAAGCCATATTGCCGCACTGACCACGCACAAGCCAATCTACCGCAGGACTAAGCGAAAGGCGAAGGACGAACCTAACACACAGTTGGCCGCTGCCTGATGGCGGCTTTCCACGGCCACATATCAGCGAGAGCGAGAGAGACGGGGAAACGCTTGGGTCACATGCGCAGTCGGCAATCAGCTGTTTGACCTACATACGAACGCCAGTTCATCTGTACTCTGTACTTTGGAGCGTGCACACGGGGGGCGTGGCGGAAAACAGAAGTCCCGACCCCGCCTAAATGGAACTCATTAGATTTCGGCCATGAAAAGCGCCCCCAGCAGAAAAGCTGCCAGCAACAGGTCGTCCGTGAAAAGCTAAGGTAAAGCTTTCGTGTGGCCAAAAACTTAATTTCAATCTGGTTACTTTCCCTTCTTTTATAGCTTTTCCATGGGTTCATTTTCCTACTAAACTTGCGAGCTTTTCACCCCACAAAAAACTAGAACTCACCTGAGCCCTTATGGCTGCCAAATGGATCTGCTTGGCCCGCAGGTCGAACTTCTTCATGGACAAGTCCTCTTGCAGCTCGTTGACCTTGTTGTACAGCTGACCCTCGATCCCGCGGCTCTGCGTTCGATTCAGTGCCTCAATGGAGTCCTGCAGGGAAAACAATTAAGCCCAGCTCATGAAATCATACAATTCAACAAGGAAAACATAAGAAATAATCTGTTTTATTTTATGTATCCTGATGTTTGAAAATTTATATAATAAATTTGCTTCTACAATATTTTAAGAAAACAATTTTTAAAACATTACAAAAAGATGGCAATAATTTTATAAGTGTACAATTAAGAATTCTAAACTATTAAATCATAAAAAGTTATATCTCAGACCCTAAAATAAAGTATTCTTCAATTCTCAAGTACAGAATAAATTTACAGAAATTAATGAATAAACCGTACGATTTTGTTTTTACTTTTATTCGTTGTTATTGTCGTAAAAAATTGGCAATCGAAATTTAGTTTTTTCCTATTTTACTCTTGAAAACTTTCTCTGTAAATAGTAGGCTAGTTTATAAGTTTCATGAGCACTTTGCTCGAGCATATATCATTCCTTATAAGTCTTTAATCCTTCGAAAATGTCTTCTGCTGGGAAAACACTCGTCTGTTCGCAAACTGGGGCCAAATCCCGCTTGCAAGCCATTAGGCGCAACTTGAATACCATAAGACTAAACAGCTGTCTGTATTTTTTCAACTTGGAAAAAGGATGTAGGATTATAGCCACTTTTGAGGCCTTTGTGAGCGTGGTGCAGATCTGCAGTTTTTGTCATCTGGTCAACCAGCCAACTCCAAGTGCTATATTTCCGGATCCCTACTGGGTTACAAGAATCGATAGAGATGGCATAATCAAAAGATTTTTTCTATATCGCACAAATGCTAATTTTCGCATGGGACTCGCATTGGTAACTGTTCTCAATTCAGTGCTGCTTTTTATAGGAAGCAAATGGGTGAGAATTCTTAACAGATACAAACAGGAGTAAATAAATCATTTTTTCATTTAGCGTTACCAAGTGTGCCTGTTTCTTTGGATTTACATTTCGCTCTTCACAACTCTTATGACGAATATCAATGATACTATGCGCAACATTAGTGTGACGCAATTCTTGTCGACACTGCCATCTTTAAGTAAGTATTTCGAATGTTAAATCTGATTGATAGCTAATGTAACATGTTTTAGCAACTACAGCATATTTTTTGATGGTTGTTGCATCATTGATTTGCAAGTTCCAAACTCAATCTGATGATTTAAACTCCTCAGAGAGCGAGGAACTGTAGGATTCCAGATAAAATCAACATGGTTTTTTTTTGCTTTAAAAACCATTTGGTTGAATTAAAAAAATAAATGCCAACAGGTATTGAGTCGATACACGTTGAAATCAGATTTATATTTAATACCACAGTGCGTATTTCTTTCTCTGTTTGGTCAGTTCAACTCACCTGCAGTTGACGTATTTGCAATTCCAATTCGATGGCCTCTCGCTTCAGCGACTCCAGCGCGGAGCGTTGTGACAAAGTGGAGTGCCGGTCGAAGACCAGCTCGTTTCGCAGGCAGGGCGTCATCTCCTGCAAAGGACACATGCACATGGCCACAAGGACACGTTCGCTTAAACCCTCTGGATGATAGGTGTTCCACTGGCTACTCACATTGTGGTCGCCCGCCTCCTCGCCAGCCTCGCACTGGGGCGTCGCAAAGAGCCGTCGGGGAATCTTCTGGGCCTGGGACGGCTGGGCCAGCAGACGGACGAAGTTCACCAGGTCCTGTTGAGGCGACACCGCACTGCACTGGTTGGTCAGGCTGTTGTACCGCTTGGATTGGTCATTGGCCTGGGGATGGGAAGGATTAGGGTTTTATTTGTTGTCCGTTATTGCCTGCCTGAGACATTTTGTTGACATCCTTCAGCCACAGCAATTATATTGTGCCACTGAATAAAACTGGGCATTTTAAAATATAAAAACATGTTTTTACTAGGTTTTATATCTTTCTATCAATATATATATAATTTCAGACTTTTTAAAGCAAAAATTTTATGTATTTAATATAAAAAAAACATAATAGTTTTTCAATCCGCAAGTCTGATATATAATTTGTTTTTTCATGACACACTTTTATAAACCTTGGTGTTTTTTTAAGCACCCCCAGGAAGTATTTAAATTTATTTTCTTACCATCTCTTTATCTATTTTGCTTAATAGGCTTAGAGGTCTTACACCTTTTAGCATTATAAAAACTTTCCTTAGTTAGCTACAGTAAACATACCTTAGCCACAATCAATTCTTTATATTTCACAGAGTTAAAAACCGAAAGGTAACCCATTTGTAGGTATAATTTTTTTAATTTACCCCAAAGCCCCCGCTATGTAAAAAGTTAGCGTGGGCCATGATTAGCGTGGGCCTGCCCACGCATTAGGCAAATTACCACGGCAAATTGCTACACCGGGCAATTATAATAATCGTGTACAAATTATTTTTTAGGAAACAAAGGCGTTGCAAAAATTAACTTGAATTCCAGCTGGCGGTGGATGTGTTGACCCCACCAAATGGTGACACCAGGGCAACCAACAAGCAACAACCACCTGCTGCAGTGATAAATCACCGCCTGAAACTGGCCCTAGCAGTGGGGCACACTCACCTTGCCGGCAATTACTTCGGCGCCCTGCATCAGCGAGTCGGACACAATGGCGACCAGGTCGTTGTGGATCTCCTCCAGCTCCTGCATCTGCTGGGGCAGGGTGTCCGAGTGGTAGGCCTCCAGCATGCCATTGGTGGCATGCAGCTGCTGCACGTACGCGTTGTGGGCGTCGATGTATTCGGTGAGCGAGTGCTGGCTGGGATTCTGTCGGTGGGCCAGGTGGCACTGCTTGTAGTCCACTCGGCACTGCGGGGGTTTAAAAAAGTGTTTGGGTTTGGGTGGAATTGAGCCTTGGGGTGGCCAATTTATGGGTAATCACAGAAAAGGGTGAATGGGCACACGCACAATGGACAGGCAATTTGAATCGGGCCAACAGTGCGTATGCTTATTGTGTCGGAACATGGCTTTGCCTTAAAGATACAATACGCATACGCACTGTTGGCCATGATTCAAAACTTTTACGAACAGGGCTTTCAGTTTTTAGTTAATTTTCTGTTCAGGCACAATACGCTTACGCTCTGTTGGCCCTCTTAAAGCCCTCATCACTCAGATCACTTCTGGGATTTACATAGCCTTAATCAAGACATTTTGCTAATTAAACTCACCTTTGACAGCTTCTCTTCAGTCTTTGCGATAATAGTCTCGAAAGACTCCCTGTGTGTGAATATTTTACGGCTTTGAACTTTGCGATGAAAGGATTTATCCAGCATTGGTCGAGACACCTGCAGGTTGGGTTTGTAAATAAATTATGTATGCCGTCGTTCGGGTAAAAAGGGAAAATCATCGTGAAAAATGAAAATTAAATGTGTAAGCCAAACAAGTGAAAAACAAAACCAAAAAAAAAGCAAACACGGCAGCGAAACAACATTATTCGGCACTCGAAAAACACATGTCATTTCCCAAGGCCCCGCAGCGGCCACGCCCCCCACTAATTAACCATAATTAGAGTCTGCTTTTTATAATGCAAATTGAGAATATTTTTTCCTCTTTTTTTTGTTTCTGCGGCCTCAAGGCCACATTCGCATGTGGTTTACACAGGCGATCGATGCGGTAACTGGTACAAATAAAATTATCATATTTATCATTATTAATAGAAACCTGGCATTTGTTTCTAAGGGCAGCCTGAATTCCACAAATAATTTAATTAAAAATTCTTTAAGGACAAGTGCAGTGCCGATTCGTTCGATTCTATTTCCGGTGAAGTCAACTGAATATTTAACGCGACACGATATTGCCATTAAGCCATTTGCTTTGTTGGCCCAAATTTCGGCGATGAAAAGCGTTATTTAAGAGACTCACCTGGCGGGAAAGGACGCTGGCCACATCGTTGCAGGCCTGTGAATCGGTTTCGACCTCCTGCAGGAATGTTTCCCATGCCTGAAAGATGGCCAAGTGGCAGGCGGGTCTGCACGCCACTCGGTTTACGTTCGCATCAATTTGGCTGGAAAATCGCTCGAGGCACTCACCTTTCTTTTCGTAATTCGGCATTCTTCTTGCGATAATTGGAGACCGCAACTTGGAGGGCAGTTGCGTGTTCCTCGTACAGACGGGAGAGTGTTTCGGAGAAATCGGATACTGTAATTGAATTAGGTCGAGTAAGTAAGTACTGAAGCTAAGGCTAAGCAAAACTAGGAGGCAGTCACGCCTTATGACGAGCAGTTGAGACAATAAAAAGCACCGGAAACGGATATGCACACAGGGGAGAGGTGGGCACTTCCGGCTGAAGTCTTTGTGTTTGTTTGTATCTATATTTCAGCATTCAAGGCTACACTCACTAGCTTAACATTTATTATTGTTGTTTTTCCCAGGTGAGAGCTTTAGTGTTTTAATGACAAGTTTTAACCAAGACATTTACTCAAAAAGTACTGCAAGCTTTTGTTTTATTTTTTAATGTCAAGTTTTAAGCAAGACATTTACTCAAAAAGTACCAAAAGTTTATGTGCTGTAAAAGGCGAAAAGCCAGCCTCTTTAAAAAGGAGTGATAATCCATCATATTTACGATTATGCATAAATACAAACATGGCTGTTTGGCTTCCACTTGGCTTTCAACTTTTTAGCCTGCCAGTTTATGGGGCAAACGTTTTATGGCACGCCAGATACGCGCTTATAGTGCCACAGCAACAGGTTGTCAAAAATGTGTAGTATAAACTCAGCGCAACTTTAATTTAATCAATACATTGCATTTCTTTTTTTTTTTTTTTTGCCCTACTGATTTTACATGCAGTTCACAGCGAAAATGTTATTAAAAACTTTTGATGCTACAACTACGAGGGTATGTTCTCTACAAGCTCTACCGAATGCAAGTGCCAAAGGTGCCATCCGCTGGGACAACTTTCAGTGACAGCGCCGTAATTCAAAGTCAAAGTTATGTCGAAAAGTTGCAGCTGTGCCGGAGATTGTTCGTGTGTAAACATACTATGAGCTGGGATAGAGAATTTACGAGCCTTTTGCGGCTGAAGAGGCGACAAGCTCGGAACAGATTTATGTCTCAATCTGATGGCCCGACAAAGACAATTGACAATCGAAATCAATAAGCCATAAAGGTGACAAGCGAAACTTATCAAATAAAATGCTGCCACATAAATTGCTTTTTGTTTCCCTGTTTCTCCTCTTTTTTCACCATTTTTATTTTGGCCCACCTGGCTAGCGTGTCAGGTGTTAAAAGCTGGCACACGACATGTGTAGTCCCGTGTGTCACCGTCATATGAATTGGATCCGACTTACATACACTAAATAGATTGGCTTTGACTGAGGAGGGCTTTGCTCACCTGTTTTAATTAACTTAAAGTTGACATTGTTCTGGGATTTGAAAGCCTCGTTCAAACTGCTGTGACTGTAATCCTTGAGCACGCCGTTGTAGGACGCCATCCTGCCGCCCGGAGGGCTAAGGGAACCACCGCGTGGTCCCCTCCACCCGAAGATCCTCCGCCTACGACTTCTTCGACCACTTGAAGATTTTACCGAAGAACCTGCCAACGGGTCGACAATTTCGTTATTAACCGATTGTTATTGATTTTTCACTCAAACCAAAAATTAATCAACTCGTAAAACCAAACAATTAAAGAGAGAAAAAACAAACAGAACGCAACGAAAATTCCAAACAAAACAAAACGAATTGAAAGCAAACAAATGAGAATTCTCAAACGGATTGTGATTTGATTTGATTTGATTTGATTTTGGTAGATGTATAGTAGAGTAAAGTATCCGTCGGGCAATGTCAGGAATTATTTTGGCCACGCTGCGATAAATACACAAGTCACTTCGCCGCCGCATTCCGACCCTCTTGGCCAATCAAACAGATCGCTGCCTTTTGTATTTATGCATAAATAATGAGTGGAGGCAGCACTCCAATCGCCCCCCTTGATTTTTCCTTTCGCTTCTATTTTCGTTTTGGGCCAAGGCGGAAATTCGAGTATTTCAGTCAAAGTCAACGCCTAAACTCGAGCCCCATTACCAAAGTCAACAAGAAAAACCTAACAGAAGCGGCCAAAATTATGGCATTTTGATTTAACTTAACATTGGTTTTTATATTTACATTATTAGTTTTGTTTAGTCTTTTGATTTGAACATTCTTTTTTGACTTGTTAAAGTAATAAACGATCCAAAATCTAAACTAAAATATATTTAAAAATGAAGATACTATTTTTGTTGAATTTAAAGACTAAATCAATATTGAACACGTTTCGGAATGTAAGGACTCACAGTTAATTTTTTTTTTCTTTTAATAAATACAATACAAAGCGAATGCAAAAAAAAGAAAATTTTATATAACTAACTGTTTAAGAAGTAACATTTCCTCTTGACTTTTTAAAAAATAATCATATTAATGGCAATGTTTTTAGAAGCTTACTCTATTCTCTAATTTAAACTGCAAAATTTAAGAATATTTAATGTGAAGGAATTTATGAACTCATTTCTGCGAAATAATTTAATTGATATGCTTAACTTTGTTTTTTATACTTATCAAGCTAAAATAAAATAAATGTTTGTGGATAAATTGTGCAAAATGTGAAAAATATTGATAAATCTAACCCACTTTTTTTGATTTTTATTAAGCTTTTATCAACATTTCATTCTCTTCAAGTTTAACTGCTTTCTTCAAGCAGTATGCTTTCAGAAATATGCATATTTGAAGACAATGTTTTTATAAGCTTACTGCTTTCTTTAATTTAAAATAAAGATTTAAGAATATTTGTTTGCCTTAACTAAGAACTCGTTTATAAAAAACTTAAAACTGTCTTAAATTCCGTGAAGAAAGTATCAAATATTCACATAATACATTTCAGCGCGTAAGTACTAATTCTAATAATTGCATGACTTTAACTCAAGTCCTATAACTTTAGGCGCAACTGTTCAAGGGTTCGAATGGCTTGCTGGTCCTTTTCGCTCTTTCGGTCTGCAGTTGGAGGCCAAAGTCAAAATCGGGGGGCAGATGGAAGTCCCTTCATTTAAAATTCAATCAATAAATGAAGCGTAATTTCATTGCCGCGGCGAGAGTCGAGATTTCGTTTGAACACACATACTGTCAGCTAAAAAGACTCGAGAGCCCGTTCGTTTGCGATGTCTTGTGATTGTTTTACCCGGACTTGGGGGACTCGGCACTCCAGTCCAGTTCAGCCTGTCCAAGTGTCCAAAGTGTCCAAAGTGTCTGTCTGTGGGCTTGACTTGGCCATGTTTGTTTGCACACACGCTCACACGAGGCTCAATTACTGTCCAAATGAAATATGTAGGAGCTGAGCTGCAGCGCCTCGCCCACGAAAGTATGCTATAGAAATTATTAAAGGACCCGTCGCATCCTATTTAGCTGCGTCCAATTTGAGGCGGAATAAACAATGCGTGTCCGAGATTGCCAGCGATCACGTAGCTCTTGATTTACTCTGCCGCTGGTCATCAAATTTGCCGCGCTGTGAACTTTTAAATGGATTCGAGGGGGTGATGGCTATGGGTGGTTTTGTTTGCTTTTGGCAGGATCTCGGGCGGTTGAAGCTCACGTGCCAGCTGCAAGGATGTCGTTATCGCTGTTGTTGATTACACTTCACGCCCTGCTAAGCTGGCATTCATTTCGGGACGTCGGTGGCAGCAGGATGTGCTCCTTCTCCTTCTAGTTTTTCAAGGAATTATGTGCGTGCTCGGATTTGGAGAATGCGCTCGGGGCACGCAATGCAGTTGCAATAGTAGTGCCACATCACATCCACACGGGCCCAGGTAATCCAATTATGCATGCGAGAAGTAGCTTTGGACCCGGATCAAGCAATATGGCAGCGAGGATATGGATATGCAGATGGCGAGCGGAAAGTCAAGCATCCTTAGCACCTCAAGTTCGCGATTCGCCTTTTAGCTTTGTGTGTGTGAGCTGAGTACCGAAAGTTAGCGAAGCGAGGACGGCACAAGAATGGGAAAAGCAAACGCTCTGGCAGAGCCAAAGGTTGGGCATCCTTGGAAAAACTACGAGTGGCAAATCCAGAGAGTCCATTGTAAGGATTCTGCCTTCATTATGTACGAGTTGGTAGTAGAAAGCGCTCCTAATACAGCTAATTGAAAGGCTTCAGTGCAGGAATATGAAAGTCAAATCACAGAGCAAATGGTTGGAAATTAACTGCGAATTAACTTGATATCTGTACTTGAAGTCAAATTGTGTGTTAAATAAGTACCTTACAACAAGCGGTTATCGGGTACAAACATTTATAATAAAACCCTATCAATTTGTTTTCAGGAATTTAAATCTTAGAGAACTAGCTAGACAGAAAAACTACTTTAAAGGACATTAAATTACACGCGTTTATGTTTTTTGTAAAAAATACGATTTAAGCGAGTTCACAATCTAATTGACCATTGTTTTAAATTTAACAAACTTAAAGGATAATACTTCTCTTTGAAAACTGCCTATAAAATTTATACCTTCAAAAAACGGACCTAAGTAATTTCCACATGATACTCATTCAATTTGTAAGATAAATTTAGCAAGAAATTTAAGATTACTAATAAATTTAAGATTACATAAAAAACAGAAAACAGACCTAAGTAATTCCTAAATCGATAACTCTAGAAAAAACGCTTTTTATTTTAACAAGATGTGAAGACACAGTTTTAATAACTCAACTTTAATGGTTTACTACCCTTATTTTCTTGTCTAAATTCGTTGTCTAAAACTTATAGTTTTATCCAAGGATACTCTAGTACAAATGCATGATTTAAAGGCATTATCAAACTTCAACAGAACTCAAAACTGCAGTTCAAACTTGCAGATGAAACGTTGCTTTTTTACTGACAGAAATGTTTTGGATTTTAATTTCACAGGTTTGTATGGATGCGATTTGGCTTAGGTGGTTATGTTTGATGCCCAAATCAAATCGAATTCCCTGTAATAAATAAAAACCAAAGACAAGACCGCATGTGGCATGTTATGGCGACCAACTCTAGGTTGCTCTACGAGACGCGCGGCAAAAGAACTGTGAACGATTCGATTAGCGGGTGCGGAAAAAGACTTGGAAGGCACCTGTCACCTTTGGAGTGCGCTCCGCTCGAGCTGGCCCCGCCTCCAGCGCCCCCACCGCCTCCGCCCACCGAGTTGGAGCCACTGGGTGGTGCTGGTGCTCCACCCACCGCTCCGTCGCACTGATCCGCACTGCGCGACCTTGAGCCAGCCATCCGTTCGCGAGGCGAGCGAGCAAACAAGCCGCCCCCGCCACCGCTCTTGCCCGCCGGACTCCGCGTCCTGGGCGAATCGTAGACGCCCGCATAGTTCTCCAGGGGCGGCGAGTAGCCACGCCCACTACCGTCCGCCGGCGCCGTGTGAGGCGTTCGCGGCTGCACCTTGATGACCGGCTCGCGGGCCTCGAAGAATGCATCGAAGTTGTTGTGGCGCAGGTTCTCGCTGCTGAACACCGGATTCTCCACATGAACATGGACATCCTCGCGCAGTCTGTTGCTCTCCCTTGTGTCCGAGGAGCTGGACCGCCCCAATCTGCCCAGCGGCAGATGGAGCTTGGGCCGCAGGCGGGACTTGCCCGTGGGCGACTTGCTGCCCGACGATCGCTCTGGGGGCAGATCCATGGGCGACATGGGTCGACCCCAGCCCGGTCCGAAGTGGGCATGGGTGGGATCCGGAGAGGGTGGCTCCAGGAAGATGCTGGGGCTACGCGATCGGAGATCTCCATATTCTAGTGCTGCCCCTCCACTTGCTACTCCCGCATCCTGTTCGTAGGCGGCGCTGCTGCGCTGGAATGGTGCTCGTCCTGGTCCAGTGGCTCCGCTGCTGCTGGCCTCATCATACTCATTATACATGGACGCAGCCGGCGGACGCTGGTGGCTCCTCCGTAGGCTGCTCCGCTTGGTGGAGCCCTGCTGCGAGAGATTCGAGTTGTTGGAGTGGGTCAGCGACGAGCGCGATGTGCGGCGTGTGGGCGTGGGCGGCAGGCTCTGGGATTGGCTCTGGGATTGGCTCTGGAACTGGCTCTGGAACTGGCTCTGGAACTGGCTCTGGACCGGCTCCTCGAAGCTGAAAAAGTTGGAGCACTCCGGTGGCGAGGCTGGGCTGGCAGGCGGTGATCCTGGATAGAAAGGGCCGAGTGCTGGTTGGCTGGCCTCAAAGTGGACAACGGCGGGCTGGTGGCTGCTGGCGGTGGTGGTGGTGGGGCTACTTGGGGCCTTGAGGATGGTGCTGCTTCCCACTGGATTGCTGGCTGATCTGGCTGATCGGGCTGATCTCGCGGGAATCTCGATGGGCACCAGCGGCTCGGGCAGGCAGTCGAGTGAGGGTCGCGGTTTCACACGGGGCGCAAAGAAACCATAGGTCATACAGATGAGCTCATCGGCGGGGTATATTACGTACATTCCTCACATACCCCATGTGGCATGGTGCTAAGTGGATCTCAGCTGTTGGCTTTCTTATTTGCTTGTGAAGTTTGTGAAGTCTGTGAAGTGGCACTAAAATCTGCGTTTCGGTGGGTCTGTCTTTTTTGGGGTTCTCTGTGAGCAGTGCTGTCAGCTGTCTGTCTTTTGTGGGTTGTGTCGAACTAAAGTGCTTTAAGTTAGCTAAACAATAGGTTCGTTTATAACTAAGGACTTAACGTACTTTCTGCTACTCGGGTATATCACAAAGTGAGTTCAAGTTTAGTTTATTTCTCGGGGACGTGCTGTCATTTGGATCGCTGCATGTTGTCGTTGCTTGAAGACGATGCTGAAAGTAGGGAATGAAACAGAACAAGAGTACGATAAATTAGTTGTAATTACTGGAGGTTACGTTTTAGAAAACAAAAGAAAAGTTTGGCCACAAGCAGAATAAAAAAAACGCCAGCCTCATTAAAAACATTTCCTTGCGCTGGTCACTCATTCATGCGAATCTTTTTGCTCATTAAATTGTTTCGTTTCCCTGGAAGAGCAGAAGTTCTTGCTCCAGGGTCAGGATTTGGGTCGAACCATGGACCTCCCACCCGCCCAAAAGTTGGTAAACAAAGTTCGACAGAGAGCACATTTCTGGCCAGGTTTTGCATGGCCAAGGCCAGGGCCCAAACAACTTAGAGGCCAGGTGCTTAATTGTCAGAGTGCCAACTGTACAAATGCTACACGAAAAAGGGTAAACAAATGATGTTCGTGGTAAATAAAACACATGTTATGAGAACATTTGGGTACGCATTACCCATGGATGTATTATTTCTACAAATCTAAACATTATTTATGGGGATGCCACAGCAATTACTAGGGTTTTGAAAACAATCAAAAAGTGCATTCAGAAAATTCACAAATCAAAATGACTTAAAAAGTAAGAAAAAAAAAAACATACATTTAAGGAGTAATGATAAAAATTCAAATGATAAGACGTGTCAAAATTAACTAAAATTATATAAAATTAGGGAACTGATTTAAGTTCATAATCAACATTTTTAGTGCATTTATTCTTTTTTCAAAGCGATAGTAATTTCTGTAGCACCCCCAATTATATGATTTTTAGCGAGCATTGAAAAATAGTATAACATTTTAAAAACAGTCTATAAAAACTTTTCTAACAAGGCTTACAAAAGTTTTGTTTTTCAATTAAAATTGGTTGGGAAACTGTTGGATTATAATTATTTATATATGGTTTAAGACCACTATAAAACTTATATGCTTTCATTAACCTTCTTCACCTAAAGTCCCAGACACCCCATTGTTTGCCATTTAAGTGGTGTGTTCTCTAACACAAATTAACAGGAATTGGCAATGACAGCCTGAGCTCAAAGTTGGCCAATACACCCGTTCCGCCCACTAAGAATGTGCGTGTTGAAGCCACTCGTGAGTAGGGTGGTGGGTGGATTTCTGGCTCGCCACATGCAAGGCTTATTATTATGCCATTTTATTGGCCAATCGATGGGCCCATATCAATTAAATTTGCATTAAATATTCATGATACCCAATGGTTACACGCCGTTTTAATTATCGGATCGGAATTAACCGGATGAGTGATTATAGTTTGCGATTGTCTTGAACTGCCAGACAAAGTTGATGGGCTTTCCAATTGTAGACAAATTAATGTTATGTTTATCAGAAACTTGAAACATTATAAGCCTGCTATGCAAAGTGTAAAAAGAATTTCAATTAACAAAATAAGTGGAAAATTTAAAACAACATAAGGATTATGTGATTTTGTTTTGTTTAACTTCAAAATATAATTGTTAAGATCAAAAATGTTACACAAATAGAACACTATATAGCTATGTACGTTTATAGTCTTTAATAAAAACATAATTAAGGGAAAAATTTAGTTTGAAAATATATGAATCAGAAAATGTTTCTATTTATGCTTTACAGAATTTTAGGGATCCTAAACATCTTTTGAAAAAAAACCCTTGTTGTTCTTAAGTCCTCGTCCGCATTTCCGTCTAAGGCTTCCCGATTCTCTGAAGCCTATGTTTTTCAATTGCATTATAAATTTACCATTTGCATAATTGATATACAATGTATACTGACCCAATAATATTCACCCACAAAATGTGAGAGGGCGGGTCCTTGGCCGGCATTAAAATCGCATTACGCGCACAGCGGCACGAGAAATCGGTGGAGATTAAATTCATATATCGCGAGCGGCGGCCTTGCGTGTGCGTATGTGAAAATGAGGAAAACCCGAAAAGAAAACTTGCAAGAAGAATGCTTGAGGGGGGAGGAGGGGAACACGAGCGAGCATGAGGAAAAGCAAAGCCAAGACAGAAATTGCATTTCATAAATGGGGGGCTACAGCTCTTGTGGCAAGGCGAGCCGAGCCGAAAAGAAATCACGCAATTTAATTCAATGTGAATTATTTATTAGCTGCCAGATAGGGGCGGTCGCATGAATAATTCCCCATATTTAATGCCATTTTAGTTGGCGGGGGCCTCGAAGGTTGAAAAGCGGGGAAAAGCGAACAAGAAGAAGGAACTGCTGCCGATGACACTATCCGATGGGGTACGCAAATATTTCCTTTTACTCCGCCCTCTACTTTCACCCGCAAACACACACACACACACACATAATTGAATTGTTTTGCTGCACTTTACCAGCTCGTTAAATCTGTCAACATTGATCAATCAAACTGGGTGAGCGTAAGTGAAAGTGGGCGGCCAAAGGGAAAGTTTTCCAGTCTCCGGCTTAAAGTTATAAAACCCGGGGCACCGAAGAATTTCCTCCTTCTTTTTCCTTTACCGACGACTGGCATTTTAAAAGCTATTTACCCCCTGTTGGAAAATCCAACCGAAAGCAATTTTGCGAAAATGCACAAACAGCAGCAGCAGCAGCAGCTTTTAAGCCATGAAAGGGCAAATGTCAACCACTTATATTAAAATTAATTAACTACAGAAAACAATGAATGCCAGTTCTCTTATCAGAACGAGGAAAGCAACCAACAGCAGCAGCAGCGACAGCAGCAAACAAAATGTTATAAATAAACAGGCAGTGAAACCCCTCCTTTTGGCTAGCTGCATATTGGCAGAAGAAATGCTGAGATACCGAGATACCAAGATGCCGAGAATGCCCAGGAAAAGCCGGCCAACTAGAGGAAGCAAACTTGACTCAAGTGCATTGTCAAGGCGGGCCAGAATACTACAAAAAAAAAACCAGCGAAGAGGAGCAATGTGAAGGCGCCCATGCGATGCCATGCGATGATGCACTTGCTCTCGGCCAGAGACATACATAATTACATGGCAGTGAGCCCAGAACACGGGCCACATATTTATATTTAAAAGCATATAAACAAATGTATTATAGTGGGTCTGCACGCCGAGGTATTCGCTGCCCGCTATGAGAATACAAATTAACCAAATTCTTCTTTTGCTTCTCTGGCTACGAAGATACGAAAATATGCTAAGATCAAGGGAACTTGCTTGGGTGCCTTTGACCCTGCTTTTAAATTCCACCTCAAACTAAGGGCCTTAAGAGATGTTCTTTCTGTAATATAAGTAAATATTTGTTTGTTGAGAACATGTTCAACTACAATTGCGGTTCGCTAAAAAAACATGCAGCTCGGTTTGGCACTTAGGTATGACCCAGCTTATTATTAAACAAAAAGTTTAACTAACTCATTGTTAGATTTAATAGAATGTAAATAAATGAAATTCTTTAATATTGACAGCATATGTCCTTGCTTCTCACTTTTATATAAAACCGCTTTAATAGTATTTTAGTCCTTCAGTTGAAAAAAATTTAAATAAATACAATACAGGGATGTTGTTATTTTGGCTTGCTGTGAAAATTCAAATATCAAAAATTCTTTTGTGCGTGCTACAAAAACAAGAGCAAGAAATTTTAACCAGAGGTCAAGGAAACTGCTGAACCTCATGAAAAATGTAGAATTTATATATTATTTTTAAATTGATTATAACAATGTGCAACTAAAAGTAGAGCATACTGGTCCCCTATAAACTAGAAACAAATTAAAGCAAAAATCAAGTTAACGAGCATGTTTTTTTTATTGGCCATTTAGCCAAGGAACTAACTAGCTCACTTTAATTTCACTGCCAATCAAGAGGAAAGTCCTTCATCTAATGGATCACTCAATCTCGTTTCAGCCAGCGTTTCTGTACTCCAGCCGAGAAAACATTGGCAACAATAAAGTATTGTGCTGATTTGTGTGAGCCATAATTCGCCATAATTCCCTTGCACATTGAAATGAACTGAACCATCAGAGGGAGAGGAAAAGAAAAACACAATGATACAGGTAGCATAGACATGTGATACTTATGCAAAAGGAAATTAGGCGAAGCAGATGGGAGAAGCTTCGAAAGCAAGGCAAACAAAGCTGTCGAAAAGAGTAAACTCAATTTATGAGCAAACGTTGGAGAAGGCTGGCGAAAGCGAAACACGGAGCAGCTTCAACGCAAATTGCGTATTCGCAACGTGGGCCCCCGTTGCGGAGCTACCCGAGCAGCAAAACCAGGCGCAGAGGGTTGGGTTTCTGGGATGGCTATGGGTCCCCACTCGAATTGAAATTCCGTCTGACATGCACACACACACTGACACACGCCAAAAGTTCGACATTTTCGGGCCCTGAGCGGGTTTCGGGGTTGGAATATACATTAGGATAATTAAACAGCAACTGTCCATATCGCTGGTGGAAAACCTACCAAAAAGGCAGGTAAGTGAATATAAAAATCGAAAAAAATAAAATAAAATGGTTAAGCCAAGCGAATGGCTCAGTTACCTGCGTTCAAACACCAAATTTAAAACCAAAAATAAAAATACCACAATTTTGTAGAGGAATCTATAAACCAAAATATTTTTATTAAAAACACAAAATCAGATAAACAATACCTAATACAAAAAACAAAATAATTTAAATCATTTCAAATCGAAGGCGAAAAAAGCTTTCCTAATGATGTGGCGTTATACATTTCTCATTAACAAGAAATAAAACTCACCGTTCAGAAAATCTGCAGCGATGTTATATTATTATCGAATTGTTGGGTTGACATTTCTTTACTTCGCTGTAATTTGAATGTAGCACAAATATTTGTTTGTTTACACAACACACGCACTGTTGTTTGTCCGATTCACTGGGTTTACATATGTGGTACATGAATGTGTTATGACGAGTTGACTTTCGGTTTGGTTTTTGGTTTGGTTTTTCTTTTGCTTTGGTTTTGGTTTTTGGTTAAGTTTTTTTGGTTAAGTTTCGTTTCGTTGCTGGGCTAGGGCTCAGGGCTCGTTTCGAGTCGTTTCAGTTGCACTTCCTTAAATTTTTGCAATTTTTGTTCTTATGTCGCTGGCACACAACACACACAACAAATAATAATAACAACAACAGGAACTACGACCGATCGACGACGAATTTAGACTGAGGACTCGAGCAGCTGTAAGCATTGAAATATTTTGACAATTTTTGTTTGTGTTCCGCCGCTCTTTCTTCTTGCTGTGTTTTCTCGCGATTCTCATGGCTGCTCTACTGATGTTGCTGCTGTTGCTGCTTGTCGTACTATTGTTGCTGCTGCAGATGTTGCTCCTAGTTCCGTTGTTGCTGCTGCTGCTGCTACGCATGATGCTGCTGTATATATTATCATATCGCTGCCATGGCGCGCTCCGCCAAAACACTCGAGCGCTTTTAATTGCCTTGGGTCAATGCGGCGTATGCGCGATATGCTTTTTATTCGCCCCAGCCAGACCAGTTTATACCGCATCCGTGACGTGTCTTATCCAGCCAATGACGTCATGGCCGCCACCGCTGTCACAGCTGTCACGCGCAGAAAGTGTTCAAAACACTATTTATAGATCAATGGCCGCCCGCACCGCTTCTCGCCATCAGCTGCTGCTGCTGCTAATTTTTGCAAGTGTTTTTCTTAGCGCTTTTCTTCGATCGCAGCTGAAAATAGAAATAAGCAGAGGGTGAGGAAGAAATTGTCGTTTTTGTGTGTGAACCTCATTGAAATGTTTGCGCGTACTCAATTTTTATTCGCATCTAAATATGCACATACATATAGAAGAAGTGTGTAGTATACATTGAGAATGGCAATCGATGGCAACTGTGATTACTCATACGCCCCGAGTGCCGAGAAGATGCCGAATGCAAATTAAATTGCATTCAAATGTTTTGCACACCATAGTTTCAATTAGTATTCATGAACCAATGGACAAGAAGAACTATTTAAGTTTGTACATCCCCCTATATAATTCCGTAATGTTCCGTAAAAGTCGATTGCTGATTGCCCTCCAGTCACCTGTACGCTTTGCCCCATCAGCGTACAATTAATGAAATTACACAGTGTCAGGCTTTGATGTTCAGTTTTGCTTTAATTGTATTAATTTGCTCAATGTGTTAACGGTATCAGCAGCAGTACTCTTCAATAAACTCCGCCTGGTCTTCGCTGGTTAGGATTGAAGGGCGACGGCCTCGTGTCGAAAATGGGTCCCTGCTGACGATGAGGTTCTGACAGAACCGTCGGGGCCATCGTGGCCATTACTCCCAGCAGCGCCAGAAAAATCGCTCCAAGATTGAGTTGCATCTTTGCTCGGTGACGGCAATTGATTGATGCTTTCAACTGTGTGCCAGCGAAGCTTTTATAGCCCAGTCCCAGACAAACGATTCGGGGACTTTTTATTTGAGCTGCTGCTGCTGCGATAAGCAGCCGAATGAATGACGGCCAAGTGTCAGCCGAGGGCAGATAACCGATTGTGGCCAGGGGAACCCATCCCAATGGGGGCATCCCACGGTGCCGGATTAGCTGCCAGCCTAGACTAAATGTA
Organism: Drosophila gunungcola; assembly: GCF_025200985.1. Classification (NCBI taxonomy): domain Eukaryota; kingdom Metazoa; phylum Arthropoda; class Insecta; order Diptera; family Drosophilidae; genus Drosophila; species Drosophila gunungcola. Next base: position 4,229,953 of record NW_026453167.1, on the reverse strand, counting down.
AATATGACATTTCTCGCTGAATATTTATGCTGCCCCTGTGGGGCTTACCCCCCTCGTCCGGTCCTCAAAAGAACACTCGGATTCAGCGGCTTGCTGGTTTTTCTGCATTGCAAATTACCCACCAACAGCCACGGCAGCCATTCAAAGGCATAGACAAAATGCGTCAACACGGAGCCACGCCCACTTCCCAGGGCCGCCCCTGCTTCAGCCTTCTCTACCTCATAGGAAGTGCACAGAAAAAAACTAGTGTACGCTTAAAGTAATTTATAAATATTTTAAAACATGTATACTTTGAACTAACAAAAGTAAAACTACTGTAAAATTAAATAATTTAAACTACTATGGATTGATTTCATTATGTGTTTCAAGTTAAGCTAATTTTTTGGAAAATTTAAAATCGGGAATGAGAAATAAATGAATTTTATTTAAGTATTCCCCTTAAAAACAAAAAAAAAGTTTGTTTTCATTTTAATAGCTTGTTCTTTATTTCTTGTTAGTTATGTACTTTCGTGAAAACCATGAAAATCGAGTGAAAATCACTATTTCGTTTTATATTTGCTTCTTATTAATTGACATTTATTATTTAGTGCACAGGTTAAAAATAATAGAATTGTATTTATATAAGTATGTACTTTTGTATTATAATAAAGGAAAAAACTCTTTAGCATAAATCTAATCTAATAAACTATCATAAGTCAAACAATTAATTAATTTAAAAAGCTAATGCAATGCTATTTAAAAAGCCAGGAAGTATATTGTTATTTAACCCATTCCTGTTATCTGAGAACTGATAAACTTCTGATTTCTAGCTCAACCTGTATTTTGTTCAGGATTTTTTGTTCAGTATGACATCACACCATCGAGGTAGTGTGTTTGGGGAGCAGGGATTTGGAGGAGGAAAATGCAGCTGGAGCAGCACAGCAATTGCCCCTTGGCTCGATTAGAGCACTTTGTTAGTTTTCTTACAGCAGCCCGGTGCTGAAAACGGAATGAGAGGGTGAGAATGAGGGTGATGTTGCCCTTTAAATGACTCGACTGACATTTTGAGTAATTTTCCTCATGCATTTCACTGTTTGTTTGCTTACTTTTTGCACTGAAAAGAGGTTATAGTCACGGCTCATTAAGCCTTAAAAACGCTTGACTTGCGGAGCTTCGAAACAAAAAGGGGGTGAACTGAATTGATTGACGCAATTTCCGCTCCACCAACTACGCAAAACACCAATAAGACAAACAAAAAGTGTACATTAAACATTAAAAAAAAGTTTTGTTTATCAAATCGATTTAAATTGATCTCCGCTTTCAAAATTGGTTTACGAAAATTCCCTTTATGTTCTCTTCGGCAACAATAAGTCAAATAAATCAAACAGAATTCCAAATAAAATTAATCCATTTTCCATGGTTTGCGCATTAAAAAATAAATGTTTGGCTTGCGCGTAAACAGCTGAATAGATTCCGAATGTAAACAGCGCGGGAGACCGGCAAATTGAGGCATTAGTCAATCAATCACTGCCGTTTCTTGTTGGCCCTGACGGGTAATGGCTGAAAAGTCGACTTTCGGCCAAGAACTAGGCTAAGAAATTTGAGCTGAGCTGGTGCAAAAAATTTAACTTTACTTTCGCTTTGCTTTTGCTTTTGCCATTTCGCTTGGCATTCATTTCGTAGCTGCGCCTGACATTTTGAAATGTTTCTTGCAAATCGTTGTTGAGCAGGCTAAGCTCAAGTGCCACGCCCCCGCCACCGTCACGCCCCCGAGGGCTAACGACCGTAACAAGAGTAACAAGCCAAGAAAAAAATAATAAATGTATAAATGTATAACCACCCACTCCGCAAAGAGGCAAAGTAAAAAAATTATTTGGGAAAAACGCAGAGCTATGAAAACTTGAATTCGAGCCGATAAGAACGCAGATGGAGTCAATTCAATTGAAAACATGAAAAGTTGTCAACCTGCAGAGTGGCGGAAAACGTTTTCGCACCGTTCCTAGGAAACGGATACCCGCTCGAAGGTAAAACACTCGATGGGTTCTTGGTAGTGCCAAATCGATACGGCCTTGACGACAAACTGACAGCTGAGAAATCATTAAGAAATATATTCTAATTATGTGCGGCCACACTCGAAGGCAAATATTTTGCAAATTCATCGTCAAATCAGCGAGAGTTCATTGTTTTCGAATTTCAAAGAAAATCTCTAGCAGGCGATACAATTTACTGACAGCTGATGGACAAACTTTTATCAGTCAATAAACCCAAGTTCTAGCGTATTTATTAAGAATTATTTTTTCATACTAAATTCCAATAAACCTCACTCTGCCATTTTATGTCTTTATCCCGGAAAATTTTGGGCAAACACAATGGGGATTTATTCTAATTGTTTCTGGACAGCTTAATGGATTTTGGAAAAATTTAGGACGGTTAAGCCAGCAAAGGCTGAACAAATTAGAGATACATGTTTATTGCGTGCTTCTACCTTGCAACGTGCATTTGTATACCAATGCAAAATTATCTTTACAAAGTCAGCTTTTATTTGGAAAAAGCATACATCGCTTTTATTTATGACCTTATGAAATGCTATACTCTGTCTGAAAAACTAATTAGCCAACTAGTTAACTTTTAGTTAACTCACTTCAATTTGTGGCAACATTTGTGGGCTCTCCAGTTTTGTTTTTTGATGATGGCGAAACCTTTTCAAAAGCAGTAAGTATCTATAGCTGTAAAATTTAGGAATGCAGAAAACCTAATTTATGCATTTAGCATGCCAAATGAGTTTTTAAGTTTATTGCTGCTAAGGAAAATTCATAACTCAGAGACTCGGATCAATAAAATGCCAGAAAACGCTCTGAAATGCAAAGGAAACCCGCCCGAAAATAGGCATCCTCGTAAATATGCATTTTTCTCTTGTAGGGGCAATCATAAATAAGCCATGGGAAGGAGATGGGCAAAGGTAACCCGAAGCCAAAAAGAGCTATTTAGACGAGCTTGAAACAAGAATACAAAGTTCATTAAATACGTATGAAGGCAGGCAGCAGGCAAGCAGGAATTCTGGCGGGACATTAAATGCCAGTTGCTCGTCCCGAAAATGGCTGCCATAAATGCGCCAGCTCATTTCTGGTGAGGGAAATGGGAAATGGAGCTGGATCTGGGAGCTGTAGCTGTAGCTGGGGGACTGGAAATGAGGTAAATTCCTCTCATCCTGGCCAGGTCCTGCCCCGAATGTTATTCAGACAAGATGAAGCACTTAGAAGTACGTTGTGCGATGTCAGCATCCTGCGGGAAATGGCAGGTCCTTCGCCTCCCCCACGGTTATCATATTCACTTTGTCTGAGTGCGCCCCGGACGGACAGGTGATAATGAACACACTCAGAGCCCCACACACACCATCACACACACACCCTCTGCACACACCATCGCACTGGCGCACATGTTGCTATTTAAGCAGTTAATGAGGCGTTTAAAGCTAAATGCCAAACCGCATAGCCTCGTCGACTACTCTTTTATTAACTTTGCAATTTCCTTAACGGCCTTTTTCTGCCCGCCACTTCAATTTCCCCGTTGCAGGAGGAATGCTTTTGTTTTCCTAGTCATTCCACAAAAATAACTGCTTGGGCATATTTGTTCTGGCGATTTGAAATGGAAGAATGAAAAAGCTGCTAGAAAATATTTCCTTTTTTTTGTACTAAGAATATGTTTTGGAGTTAATACTCCTAAATAAAATAGTTTCAAATAGTTTTATTAATCTACATCAAAAATAATTCTGATTTTAATCGCTGAATATTAAAGCAAAAAGGATATTAATCTGTTAGATTTTTAATAATATAATAAAAGAATATACTCGTATATGATACTAAGTATTATGAAAATAAGAAATTAACTTACATTTAATTATCCAAGTTATTTCTTTAGTATATGTTGCACATCCTATCACATACATACATTCTTAAGTATCATTTATAAAACATATACAATTTTAATGTTATTTTGACAAAATACAAAACTTTATTATTAGTAAAGTTGAATTTAAGAATGAATTAAAATTAGGTTATTAGAAAACATTCTTATATACAACTGTACTACTATTTTATCGAAATAACATAAAAAATGTTTTTATTTTTAAAATGCTACTACAACTGCAGAATTCTCTACAGGTTAACCATTTTTCGATCCATTTCCAAAATCCACCATAAGAAAAGCGTGCTTGTTTACCTAACCTTAGGAAACACATATCCAGTTACAACACGGCGGTTTATGTTGGCAGAGGGTCTTCTGTGAAAATATTTTTGTTTGTTTTCCCGACATGAGCGAAACCCATAATTTTCCCTTAGCCACCCTGACAGTTAATCAAAACTCGATGGCAAGCGGGGGAAAATTGGGTAGACAATAAAGCTGTAGGCCCCGGGAAGCTGGCATATCACTCAAAAATGCAGCCTTTTGATAGTCAGAGCTCGACTGAGACTGGCTAGAAATTCGATTCTTCCTTTATTGAGCTACCTTGTGATTGCCACACGTCATTGGGCCACAGGACGTGCTGCCATTTCAGTGCTTCCTTTTTCATTCCATTTTTTTTGGCTGAAAAGAGCCAAAAGCCAAAGTGGAACTAAGACCGTCTGACACATGTTGGCTGGCATACAAAAATCATGACACAAAAGGCAAAGGGACAATGTGCTCTTTGTTGGTCAACAGCAGGTGATTGCTTCCTGTGTGTTTAAGTGCGAGCACATTGCGTATACGCCGTGGGTGGGCGAGCACAAACAGTGCTTAATGGAGAAAGCTGCCGTAAATCTAATTAAATTTCACTCGCTGCCCAAACATCGAAGCGGACACTTGTTGGCACAAGGAATTTTGGTGGGCGGGGGGTAAAGCCCCAAAGACAAATAACAGCAGGACAGCATCGATAGCCATCGGGGGATTTTCGCGTGAATAATGTGTAAAATCGACAGGCCGGCAGGCAGGCCATGCATAAATGCTAAAGCAGGAAAAATTTGTTGGTGTTTTCCATTTTTTTTTTTGTGCTGTTGTTATTTTGCCATTCAGCATGGTGGTCGTGGTCATTATTAGCATGCCATCATCAACGCCTGGCTGGCTCGACAGTTCATGTAAAACGTGCTCAAGTGGGCACGGTCGCGTGCCCACTCATTATTCCCACAAGACCCTCTCCCCACCCAAAAAAACGCTGTGAAATGTTTTCATTTTTGGAATTGCCCCGGTGTTTTGGTGGTCTGGTTTGCGTGCCACTGGAGAAGAAATCAGAATCAGGTCAGCGACAGCAACAGCAACAGCAACAGCGGCACCAACAACAACTTGAAAGTCACTTAAAGGCAGCAACAAAAACAAAAAAAAAAAAAAAACGGGAAAAGAAGCAGATGAAATAAATGTTAAGGTCAACATGGAAGGAGACCGAGAGGAGGAGTCAAACCAACAAGTCTCGAAATATTCACTTTTGTAATTGGATGCTGTCGTCTGTTGCCTGCTGCATACCTTTATAGCCGCGTCGACCCGTAACAATACCTATGCCGCCCTTCGACCACCCACCGCCTGCGGCCATAAAAAAGAAGCTCGCAATGAATGCATATGAGCATGTGTATGTGTACACAGCGAAAAAATGCGACTCAAATCAAGATTGTGGTATTTCAATTTAAAAACAAAAATTTGTTGTCTTTAAGAGTACTTTTCCATTTTAAAAGTAAATTAGTTTTGGTTTCCCAAAAAAAAATTTGTTGTATCATATGAATTAGTCTTAAAACTGTTTCAAACCTCCAATAATTTCATGTTGGGACTAACTTCCTTTAAAATATATTTTTTATTTATCTTTTTTGTTTAAGCTGTACTATCATTTATGATTAACAAATCCTATCCCATATAATCTTTTGTTTTTTAAAATGTCCTACTGCCTAATACAAAATATTTTAAGACTTAAGCACTATTACTATTGAACTGTATTTTGTAGTGTACATCTACAGAACATCGCGTACAGAACATCGCGTTTATTGCGTAATTTAATTCATGGGTTTCCCCCAGTGTATGCATATCTGTGTGCCTCTGTTGTTGTGCCATTCTGCTTTTGGTGTTGCTTTCTTTCTTCCATAAAGTCGGTTTGTTTCCGTCTGTGTGTATTCAGCCATTTTTTGTAGCCCCAAAGTTGAAGCGAATTGTCGTGTTTGTTTAATAGTTATTGCTTTTGTTTCGCTTTCACCCATCGCAGCGCTCTATTGCCCAGCTTTCTCTTTTCTTTTCCCACTTTCCCATATTTTTTTTGTTTTCCTCCATCTGTGGAGGACTGCTCGTCCTTTGTCCTTGCCCCTCCAGTTTATGCACATTTAATCTTATGACAGCAAAAATGTTGTAAAATTGTTTATGGCACTTTGCGACATGGTCAGTATTTTTACAGTTTACTCCTTGCGAACTTTTCATTTCGCCCACACATATGTTACGAGCGGAACTACAGCAGCATTTACATGTTGCCGCTGCTCGGGGGAATGGGCTTTGACGGATGGCATCTCGTGAGGAGTTGGATTACGGGGATAATGGATGGAGGATTTGGCGAGCCACGTTCAGCACCTTTGCGAAAAAAAAGTGACAGTTGGAGGAGCGGTAAAAATTCCCCCTTGACACTTTAATTCCTTAACTGAAAAGTCGTGTTTTAACTAAAGTTCGGAGGTGCTAACATAAATAAGTCATGGTCGTAGGTTTTAGTTAATTCTTTGTATAAAACTATAGATTTTCCAATGTGCAAGGAATAGATAAAATCACAAATTTGTTTTTCCTTCAAAACATTTAAACCTATTCGTAAGCTTACTCAAAATTTAGGAGCTCAAATTTAGTTTCAATAAAGTTTTCAATGCCCACACTTTTTTTAAACTTTAAACCAAAGCTCTCAACTAATATATTATCAAAAAGGAAACATTTCGTTACCATTAAATATACTTCTAAATCAAACGTTTCTGCCAATTAGGGTAAAATCAAATGCTATATTTGTTATTTATTATTTTAACTCCACTTTACTCTTATTCAGACTTACCAATTTTGAATAAATGTCGTTCTTTTCTGCTGTCGACAACCTGTTGGCTGCTTTTTCCCCAACCACTTAAACGCTTTTCCCCAAATTGCGAATCTTATCTCTATTGTTGCCGCAATAATCGGGCAAAATGTGTGAAATCCGTTGGCGAAGACACTTGGCAAGCGATTTGGATTTCGTGTCAAAGCTCTGTCCAGTTCAATTTGGTTTATATTTTAATCGAAATATATTTGCCAAGCTGTCTACATTTTGCTATATACCCGCATTTATTTGTATATGTTTATTGCGTGGCCAGCAGATGTTTGTTTGCCTCGCTTTTGTTGTCGTTTAAATCTGAAAATTATTATTAGTAATTTGTTGGTCTGCAGACAGTGTCTCCCTCTTTCTCTTTCTCTCAATATTTTTCTTCTACTCGTACACGGGCAATTCTTCTTCTAGCGTTTTTGGGTGAAAATTGAAATGGGCTTTCAGCGCCTAAGAATTTTTATCACGATAATTTATGATTGGAATATGCGTGGTCAGTTAGCACTAAGTATATAGTAGGCTCTCGGTAGTATAGTATAGTATAGTGCTCTCGAAAAATATAGTCTTCCCTCCTTGTTCCTCAGGCTTCGTGTATTTAGCGAATTTTTGGTCAGGTTATCTCTTTTCGTTTGTTTTGAACTCTATTTTGAGTGACTTCAGTGATTATGGCTACGTTGAAACCGTTCCAGCACTGGCACTGGCTTACTCACGACGAAACGGGTTCAAATTGCTTGATTGCATTAATTATTCAGTGCAAACGTCGTCGTCGTCGTCGTTACGGCTACATGTGGAGCAGGCCGCGCGCATGCCAAAGTTCACTTATGTAAATGCGCCCAGGCAGTTAAATAAAAACTTTCCAGAGTTACAAGTAAACAAAGCGGAGAAGCGGGCGATAGTAGAAATTTAAAGCATACTTTTCAGGTGAGCTGCGCTTTAATTTGCATCCAGATAAAAAGCGCACAGCACACACACACACGCGCGCACTCGGATTTTTGTTGGCTAACACGCACACACTTTTGGATTTGGATTTGGGTTTGGACAAACGACCGAAAGAGAAAGTACTGTGGATACTTGTTGTTTCAGCGGCACGAACACCTCTTTCTCCAACGGCTTTCAGTTCTCAGCTGTTCTGTTGTGATGAGTCTATAGTTTGTTTTGCCGTGCTGCCCTTCCGGCCAACATCACGTCCAGCTAGCGACTGAACAGTGATTCCAAACGAACGGCGTCGACAACTCTGCGTATACGCAACGTCCACAGGTCGGCTGCTTTATTTTCGGAATAACTTAGCTGCGACTGCGTGGCAAAAAGGCAGAGAGAATGTTGAATATTGGGATTCCAAAGAGTAAAGAGCGTTCTCTTGGCCAGAAAAAGAGCAGCCAACTAAGGAATCAAGCAAGTGGTTGGGCCAAAAAAGCAAAACAATCGCCATGGAAGTTAATCATCTGCGCCTTGGGCCGTGAGAATACTTAATTCTTCTAATTAATTGCATTACTAATGTATTATTCGAATGCCTCATAATCGATTAATGGAACTTTTTGACATAAGTCAATTGGTTTGCCCAGCCAAGTGACTTGCTACCTATCTCATCCTGCTTTTAAAAGTTCTGGTCATAAGTCAATTTCCCCCATCTCCGCCGACATGTGCACACATTAAATAACCCGACCAGCAACTTGGAAATGTGTTATTGGGGCAGAGATGCGAAGGGGAAGAGGTATAATGATGCCACAACAAAGGACATTAATGGAACACCCACCAAGCAATCTGTTGCACTTTTGCCCCAGCAATGCACATAATTAAGTGTAAATTAAAACCAAATTAGCAGTTCAGAGGCCAGAAAGAGCTTAACGAATTCTGAATGTTCTGTGACTGAACTATTATTGCAAAAATAAAGTGACAAATATTTAAGATCCAAGTCTGTCAACACTCTGGTTTAGTTTTAAATCTAATAAAATACCTTTTTAAGGTTTTTTATTTTCTTATTTTCGGTTTTTACGGCTAGTTTTAATTTTCTGAAAAAAAAAATATACTTAGTTTAAAATGTTTTAGACTTAAGCGATTTTTTAACTTAATCTTTAATAAACTATTAAGCTTAAAGTTATAAAAATGTATAACCAATTATGACGTCAAGTTTATCTGTTCAATTTTTGTATTCAAATACAAGGTCAAAAAATCCCATACAAAATTAAAGTTTTATAAATAAAAGGAATGTTGTATTCTTAATATAAAGTTCAGATAGTAAGTGTATCCATATTATAAATAATTTGTAATATAAATTCCATTCACATTCTGTAAATTAATGCCTTGATAGCTATAATATTTTTTTTTGTACAATCAAATGGTCAGCGTTAACCTCCTTAGTCGCATTACGGTGATTATAGATAAATATTTACCCCTACTTCCAAAACTCCTCAGCAAACCAGCTTCTGTTTGCTGGCCAAGGAATCAGGTTTCGCCCGAAGGTAGTGCAAATAACAGAGACATGCTTAAGCTTCTTTCAAATGGTGTTCAAAGTAAGCAGAAAATCGATGCAATCGAAGCAACAGCAACAACAGCAGTCAACACGAAAGGACATCCGATTTGGATTCGCTGTGGAAGATTTCTAGGAAACGAGGGGAGGGTCGGGGATACAGATTATCTTGGTTGGAAAGTGAGAAAAGTTTTTAATTAAAATTCACACGCAATATGTTGCGCATACGCAGCGTTACACCGCCACCGCCTTACCGCAAATTCCTTGCTCATTAGCGTTCAAATTGTGCGCATATCATGTAATTTAGATTAGATTGAAAGTGAAATTGAAATTGTTAAGCGGGCCAAGTAGCTGTCTTCAGCTTCGGAACGGAGTTTCCAAGCGGGCTGATTTAGATTGCGTGGTCGGGGGAATTATTACGGCTTTGGCTAAGCTTAGAGCTCCTGCTAGAGAGGCCAAGTTATAAATATTAATGAAGCCAGAAGCGTTGGACCTTCGTCCTGCACGGCCACATTCGTCAAGTAAATGAAATCGTCCAAGAGCAGCCAACAACAAGGGCAACAAAATAAATAACTCGATGAACAACTTTGGTTTTAACAAGTTGGCTCCTCTATACCCTTCTAATGTCTTTGCTGAGTTTGGAACAAAATATTAAGACAATAAAACTTTTTAAATATTTTATTACCTACTCAAACTTGAAAGATATTAGTCTTTGATAATTATGTTTCTTAAACTTATTAAAAAAGGATTTTCTTTAAGTTTATTTGAGTTGTTAAAATATTGAGTTAAAATTGTATAATGAAGATTGATTGGTTAAAAATATTTTGATTTATTTAATTCCAAAATTTCTTATTTTATACAGACCGCGAACTTCCTCTGCTTAAACTCATTATCTATTCTTCTTCCATTCTTTTCTCTTTTTGTGGTTCGATTTATTTTTTGTTAATCTAATGTTAATAAATCATATGATATGTTAAAATTCAAATATCTGGAGTTGCCAATCCTATATATGTATTCATAAATTAGTCTACAGCTCTATTAATTTATTTTTAAGCAATTTAAATAATTATTAAATATAGCATTATGACATTCTTGTACTTACTCTGCTAATGTGACTTGTCAGTTTGGCTGAGTAATTATATTTAAAGTTACAAAATTTAAATTATAACTAATGTTTGAAAACAATGAGACCAACTTAGTAAATAATATTTGTAGACGAATTCCAGATTTTATCACAAACCAAAATGTGCTATTATATTTTCAAACAGAAATCTTTGTGCGCTTGACGTATCCTTGACCAAATGTGATTTTCCTGGTAATTCAGTCACCGGCAGATATCCTCTTTTTCCTTTTATTTTTATTGATGCGTTACGCTGGAATCGCGTACTTGTTGCTGGGAGGACACGTTCCGGGGATGTCAATGCCTCATTGGGAATGCGAAAGGCATTCGCCGCAGGATCCTCATCCTGTCACACGCGCATACATACCCCGTATCATACAGTATAGTATAACACCTTGGCCCTGTCGACGTCCTAACTACTCGATGTGCTCAATTATTGAGACAACTTGTGATTGGAAAGTTTGGCAAATTGCAATCGCCGCCCCGTGCAATCTCTGCTTTGACCCATCAAGTGTGAACGGCATGGCAGAGCGAAGTTTTCCCAAGTGCAACGATGGCACTTTCAGGCGGTAAATGAAATTTATCTACTTTGACGTGGCCACTTTGTCAACTTTGTAGCCGCATAATTGAGTTTTAATTACCGGTCGGGAGTCACGGGGCCAATGCCATTGTCATTCCGCAGTGATGCATCTCCAGTGGCACGTTTCGGACCAAGAAGTGGAGCCCACTCTATATTAGCGCCACGTTAACGATAATTGGTCGAGTTGCAGGCCTGCGAACCTCAAGTTTCCCTGACAACTCGCTATATCCGGCGGTATGCTTAATTAGGAATCCAATTAGCGTTGCCAACGGTACGCCACCGCTGCTATATTATAATTATTAAGACGCTCAATTAAATGCCCATTTTGGGGTAATTGTAATCTCAGCGGCTTACCTACCTGTCTGCCTGTCTATCCGAATCAGCCTTCAATCAAAGTCCTTGTAATTTGTATTTATTTTTGGTCTACCCACCATTTCAACTCGGTCAATCATATCGATTTTCTAGTTGCCAACTAGTCTGCGCACTAATTATGGTCAGTTCTGGTGGGTATAATTAGGATTTAAGCCAAATCAGGACTAAGTGAAGTGACAGGGGTTAGTCCGGTGCGATGACGTGTCAAACATCGATTCGTGATTTGTGCGAGCCGAAACCCAAGCGAAAAAGAAGCCCACTCAAGCATCGGAAATGTGAATGACAATTTCAATTTAACAATTTCCATGCTAATGTTGTGCGGTGGGCAGCAACCTAAAAAGCTGAATAAGCACGAAATGCACGAAAAAAAATTAATAACTTTTTTCATACAGAATATAATATTTGAGCAACCAAAACTCTTTTATGAGTTTACCGTACAAAAATATAAATATGATCTAAAGGATAAAGGCGAAATATAAACTGATTTAGATTGTTAATTTAAAATTCATAGTAATTATAAATTTGACTTGAGTTTAAATTTTAAAATATAAATTAACCTAAAGATTATGATCCAAAATTAAACAGACTATGATATATATATTTCTTATCATAAATTCAGTGACACATTTATTTTTTTAATATGATTAAACCTTTGACTATGAATTTTTGTTATCAAATATTAATAAATCTGTTGAGCAGGCTTTTTAATTATTTAAATACAAAATTCAAAGTATCTTTCGGTGTAAATGGAACAAGGTACGGGGTAGCATCCATTTGACTGAGTCTCCTCCATTTAGCTGTCAGCACAAACAATTGAACACGGAACGTATGCCGCGATGGGTTTGGGTTTGCGTATGGGTATGTGTATTTGTGCTGTTTGATATTTGACAAATGTGTTTGGGTCCCGACTACCTGCCACTCCCACTTTGGACCACCCACCGCCCTGCGTGTCTCCGTGTAGTTTGCTCGATGCCCGGGGCTCTGGAGTTTTCGATTAACCGAAAGATAAGCTTCCAGTTACATTTACCTTTGTTAAATTTTCATTAAGCTGCCAAAGCAGCACAAAGGCAATTATTACGTGGGCTACACTGTTGCCTTTTGACTGACTAATTTAGATATTGTGTTTTTGCTTTGGCATTTTGGGTTTGGCAAAAAGGAAAAGCGAATGCAAACAGTCTCTTATGCGACAAGTTTGATTCTGACAACAAACTAACCAATTAGATTTTAGTCTATTTAATAACCTTATTATAAAAGCAATACAATTACATAAACTAGCCTCCACAATATAAACAATCGAAAATTACATATTGTGGTTTATTTTGATATCCCTACAAATATTTGGACAAACAGAAAGATTGAATTAACAAAGTTACATTTCATTTGTAATATAAATACATATGTTCATATGCACATGCAATTGTTATTATGTAAACCGCAAACAAAAGTTGAAAGTAAACATTAAATACTGTGTTTTAAGCCTTAATAATGTCTCTATGAAAGGGATTTATTTCCATTTGAGAATTTCAATCACATTTAAGCGTACCAAATGTCTATTCAAAGATTATTTTAATTAGAGACTTCAGTTCATTGCATATTATCTTTCGATTTTCCCATAATACGAATTTGAATGTGCAACTAAAACTTTTCCTTTGCAAGCGGTATTCCAATTAAGCTTACATTTCCATTGCTCAACAACTTATCCCATTGGCAGTGGTAAATATATTAGAAAGTCCTTACAGGATCTGGGGCTAAACTTCGGCTTGCAATCGAACACCTTTGGAGAGGCAGGCGGCACCGAACTGGGACTTAATAAACTTCGGGGCTTTAAAACTTAAGACGCTGCACAGTGCAGGCAGACAAACTAATTGCAACACATGGAGCAACACAAACGCCACTTGGCAAAGTTAAATGAGATGACTCGCTGGGATGGGAGATGGGAGAAGGGAGATGAGGATGTCAGCACGTCGTGGAGCACTTATAGTCGGGAATTGTGCCAACTGCTTTTCCCGAGCCATCGACTAAGTTGTTCCTTGGCAACTGCGCAGCTTAAATAACGTGCTGAAAATCCCGCTTAATGAACTGAAAATAGAATTAGAAAAGGCAGCATGTGCAGAAGTTGCAGGTTCAAGGTTAATCCTTGAAGAGCTCAACTTTAAATTAAATTCCGTTTGCTGGAGGGGTAAATGGAAAAGTTTTAAATTACACAAGCCAGCAATAAGCTGCTAAGAACAATGGGGGATTTGTAAAAAAGGTAAGCAAGCGGTTAGTAAGTACGAACAAAGGAGTACAAAATGGGTAAACGGAGCCTCAAAAATTCCACATTGTCCTGCCAAATGCTGACCATTGTATTCCCATCAAAGGGAAGCCCCCCAAAAAAATGAAATCCTAATTAAAATCATGCAAATTTTCGAGTCAAAACCAATGTTTCCCGCATAACCTCGAAATCAAATCAACTCATCATGCTGGTTCATTGATAGTTGGCTGTAGAGAGCAATCAACAATGTGCAGCTTACAAATGTGAAACTGATTCGAAATTCAAATGAATATTCCCGTCATGCTGTGGCGCATTTCAATGTCATCCCATTCCATCCAGCTGCAGTTCCCCCAGATCTGAATGTCAACCACTCAGCCACATCTATGTGGTTTTGACAGTTGTGTAACGCGGTTCAGCCCGTTGTTTACTCCAACTCTGACATTTGATATGCCCTCGTACGTCTTTGGGGGCCAATTAAGTAAATAATTCAGTCAAGGAATCCGGCCACGACGGCCAAGTAAATCATAATGTCCTGCCAATTGTCGGTGCTGCATTGCAGCTCCTTGAAAGCCAACCACTTCGTGCCTAAATATAAACATTTTGGAGATGCACTGAAAATAATACTATATATAATACATATTATAACCAAGATAAGATTTCGGGTTTCATATCTTATCTTAATCTACGGAATTGTATACTTTCGTATGTGAAATATCGGTCCGTTTCAAACTATTAAGTATTAATTGTATAGGATCATAATCCTTATAAATTGTAGTGTTAACATGACCACAAAAAATTATCTTAAAAATAACAAGCATACTAAATCGAAAAATTCTTGTTTTATTTAGGTTTGAATAATTTCCTACCATTTAATTTTAATCATGGTATTTTCTCTCTGTGTAAGGAAGTGTCAAACCGCAACAGAAACTTGTGAAGCTTCTGCCGATGTGGCTTTCGCTGGTTGTGGTTCAGTTTCTGCTTCTGCTACTGCTGCTGTTTCAGTGGCGATTTCTGCACGGTCACGTATTACGTATTTTGTTAAACATTTCGATACCATTCACGTTCCATACAAAATTGAATATGCTTATTTATTTACGGGTCTCTTTTAATATGCAGGACAAGCGGGGCCATGGAACTAAATGGGGGCAGCTTCGGACAAAATAAAAGCGGGTGCCCAGTCCAGCCCACAAAAAGCACTATTCATATCGGAATGGGAAAAGTTTAGCTGGATACTTGCTGCTCATGTGTAAACATTTGGACAATTAACAAATAGCCCCACAGCTCGACCAGGTATTAAGTGGCATTTGTGATGTAATCGGGCCAGAAACTATGGCCTGGCATCTGTATTCATTGGCAGCACCAGCCAGCAGGGAATATCCAGAAATGTGGCTTCCATGTGCAGCAAAAATCAATAGCTGCGGGGCACACATAAATCAAAAATTAATTCTCGCATAATGGCAAAATACGAAAAATTCTAGAAACAAAATGAAACTGAAATTGTGACTCAAAAGCTTTTTGGTTTTTCGTTCTTCCGAAAACATGCCACATAAAAGGTATTGAAGTGTCACTTGGACTCATATTTCGTAGCCATTATTGTGTCAAGTACAACGAAAATTTTTGCCAACGCTCCAAAGCCCCATCCGGCAAAGGTGTAAAACAACAGAGGAAAATGCAAGTCAAACAGGACTTTGCCGTTTCATGTAGGTGTGAATTATTAAGGACACCCCCTTTTACCTGATTTACCTACCCTTATGTAGTCAAAACAGACTAGATTGGCTAAGAACAATTTGAATAAGTGGAATTTCTTGTATTTGAAATAAAAAATCCTAAAGAAAAAAATAGATAAAACTTAATAAATCTAATCGAAAATTGTATTAGCTTCCATATTAAACCATTTTTGCCTTTAAACTTTAAAATGATGTTAAAAATGCTTCTTAATTTATTTTGTATTTTTTTAACTTCGAAATATATTTATAGTTTTTTTTAACTCACTGTTTTATGAACAATTTGTTGTAAATAATAATAACTTTTATTAGATGAAACTTTATATATGTAATAAAAATATTATCAGGTTTAATAGTGAACTAAAATGTTCTGCCTTTAACATTGATTTGTTTCATAAAATGCTTCTTAATTTTCCATTGATTTATATTAAAGCTAAACCTTTTTATATGGATACAAATCAAAATATACAAATTTGGGGTTTCTAAAAGAAGAGACATAACAAAGTATATATAAATTTTGTTTAAAAATTTACCAAAACTAAAATAAACTATTTTTTTTCAAGACATATGGGGGGCTCTATCGAAATTCGACTGTATTTGGTCGAGTTTTACAACGTAAGCAGGTTACGTCAGAGTCTCCTCACCACTTGCTGCAGTCGAAATGTAAATCGAAGTTTCATTCGGCAAGGACACGGGAACGGGACAAGTGGGAGGTGGGAGGTGAGAGGACCGGGACGCCAAAAGCTGAAGGGTCTGGAGGAGTGGCAATCAACCGAAGAGCTTGTAGCGCATACACTTTAGACTGACTTGGTTGGGTTATATTTAATTCATTTGGCGCTCCACTTCAACAGCCCGAGAACCTTTTTCGAGAACCCGGCTAACCGACTCCTTGCCTCTATATCTAAACCTATATCTATATCTGTGTCTATTCTAGGAAAGAACCGCCCGAACCACCAACTTGCTCAAGTCCTGGTCTTCGGCCATTATATATTTACATTTGTGATGGCTTCTTCTTCGAGGGTATTTGCGTTCCTTCCACCATTCTATGCGTCCTTTTAGGGACCGAAAAAAAACTAGAGTGACATTTCCGCCAGCGTTTTTAGCCATCTCAATTAGTTTTGGCCACAGACAGGCTACAGCGAACGGAAATTGCTAGCCATTTCCACAGTAAATACGAGAGGCAAGTGAGTGCAACAAGTGGGAATGCGAGGGAAATGGATAAAAGAAACGAATTGCAATCGTCGCATGAACAATTTATAAGGGGTCTTCAATGCAAAGGCTCAGCAGAGCCAAGAATTCCATAAATCCACTTAAGCCTGCAAAATATGTAAATCAACACACACCCGCACACACCCACACACACACACAGGCTGCGGTAAGGAGTCGGCTTTCGAGGACCTTTAGCTCCACAATGGAAATCGATTGCCGCCGGGCCAAAAGGGAATTCTTAATGGTGCATTGACATACGACCAACTGCAGCGACCCACACACAAATAAATGTCAATAAAAATTGTATGCGCCCACGGAAAACGGAAGGCACTAAAAAAAAATAAAAAATAAGAAAACAGAAAACAGAAATGGCAAACAAAAAAGCCCAAGAATCAAAGGAGAAATTCGCACAAATTTGTCAAACTTTGACACATTCGTGTTGAGCTGGCAGTCCTTTCAGATTTTAAGCCCCACTGAGTCCTTGGTCAGAAATAAGTGCATACAACCAATACGTTCATGCCCGCAAAGGAATGTTGACTGAGTTTCCAATTGAGAAGTTCCGAATGGATAGAGTCGGTTTTTGCCGCATCATGACTATTCAAAAGTTCTTATTAGTAGAAAGGCATTGGACCTTATATAATAATTGTAACTTATTTTTTTTAATGCAACCAAAGTTTACTTTTAGTAAATATTTATTGAAAATAAACTAAAGACGGTATTAAAGTATGAAGTATTAATTCAATTCTAAACTCCTATACTTTTATTTCTATAGTAGTAGTCTAAGCTTTGTTTTTAACCAAATACGTTTTATTTTGTTTTTTTCGTGGTATAAATACTCATCTTATTAAGAAATTTTTTATATATTTATTTTTTAAAATGCATGTAACAATAGTTCATTTCCTGACAAATTGTGGTTTTTCTTAAGAGCTAATGAGTTTTTGAATATGAACATGTATCTTATATAATATTCATTGGTTTGCAGCATCTAAGGACTACTTTTTCTTTTTTTTGCCGGCCATTTTGGAGCAATACAATTTACAAAATTGAAACAATGTTAAACTAAGAAACTAAACTTTAAAGGCTTAGTTTATAGATTTCCACATAAATATCCTGTTTTATTGGCATTCAATGTATTCATTATTGGCGCGGCTTAAAATGGATTTATATCTGCCATTGCCATTAGCAGTCCTTATAAAAGTCGAGAACATGTGCCAAAATGGCGGCCGTAAATAATTGCCCACCCACACAGACCCACTCTCGCCGTGTACGTACACGTTTACCGTTATGGCTATAATTGTCAGGTGCCAGCGCCAAGTTCCGGCAATTTCCGGTTGCGCAAAAAAGTAACCCGCAAATGCGGCATATTTTCGACCATAAAATGAGGGAAAACTGAAAGCAAATGATGATGGGGATGCAGTGGGCATCTTATAAATATCAAAAACCGAACACATCATAATACCAAAAACCAAACCGCAACCGAAGTGAACAAGCTTCTTCCATTAAAAGCTTAAACTACTTGGCATGAAAAATGCTGGCCCAGACTTTTTGGACTTTAAAGTGGGCAAACAGAGGAATTTTATCAGAACTGATAGATTTGATACCCTTCAAAAACATTTTATAAACCGCATAGGCTATTCTTACTAGCATTCAATTTATATAAATTACTTGTACTTGATATAAAACAACACTGTTGTCCATTTGGTTCATTTACCAAAGAGCAAACATTCAATTTGATTAGTATTTGATTACTCACCAAATTGTGATGATGTGCTTTTATTAAATTTTTACCAGCATGTTAATTAATGTAAAAACTTGAAACAAAAGCTTTCAAATGATTTAAGGTAAATATTTCATAAAGTTTAGCAAAACATAAAATATTTAAATGGGTGTAAAATAATGAGGTAATTTGCTAAAACTAAGTGATAAAATAAATAGTAATTTTTAAAGTAATAATACTGTAAATGTAAATAAGAGGCAAAAAAAAAACAAAATTTTTTTTTCAGTTAAGCTTTTTAAGCAATCTTATTTAAATAAATGTTTTAGAAATTAAATAAGAAAATAAATACTGTTTTGCCTAACCATTGCCAATCATAGTACCATTTTTAAGGGCAAACCAGCTCGTGGCCGTGATTAAATTAACTTTCGGACCCAAAACACGACGAAATTGAATGAAATCGAAAGGAATTCGTTGAGGGTCGTGGGCTCATCAATTAGCTGGAAGAAAGTTTGTTAAACTCCCTCCTCAGAAGTCTGGAAATTTGGATGGCGTGCCGCACGGGTTCTTCAGATGTTTACAAAGACATTTTGTTTTTTTATCAGGCCAAAAATCTTGGGTAGCAAGTGAAGAAGGTGGAAGTGCAGAAGGTAATTAGGCAGGCCGCTTGTTGCCTGTGTATAACAGATCTTGGGTAAATATAAAGGTCGTACGTGAAGTGTTAGCCAAATCCGTAAAACCAACCAAAAACCCTTCGCACCGCCGGGACATTTACGTGACAAATTGAACGGTTGAGGCTGGGCAGCTGCCAAAGTGCCAGGATGCCAGGATGCGAGGATGGCAGGGCAACTGTCATGCAAATTGAAAATGTCAAATGCAAACAGTGGAACTGGAGCGGGCAGACAGCTCAACTGTCAGACCGCACACACAACACCCATCCAACCATTTATCCAGCTATCTAACCACCCAAAATGGGTGGCACCATCCATTTTAGCCAGCCACCCATAGACGCACAGAAGCAAGTCGTTACGTGTGTTTGTGTGCAGATATAACAATTTCAAGGTCACACACTGGGATTTTTGGGGGGGTCAGGGTGTTGCAGAGTGGATAGTGGCCATGAGACGAATGCGGATGGGTGGGAGTTAACTAACACACGGACATGGACATGTGTGCTGTTCGGCAATTTCAAGTGCAAATATTGTATTTGAAAAAAGAAAAACATTATGCAATTAAAAGGCAATTTTGCCGTCACCCACACACACTGCAGGCGATTACCAAACACCCAGGAATGGAGCAAAAACAGCACATAAAAGTTAATTATATCAAAACGAAGTGGAACTTCCCCAAGGGATCTAAAATTAAGAAATGCACAACATAATAATGTGACAACATTTATAACTTTTCCAATTTACCCTTTTAGGAAAAAGTAAATTAAAAGCTACAAATGTAAAAATATTATTTGCATATTTGTACAATAGAACTAAAGATTGAAAAAAATGACATTTTAAATATAATTTGTGATGAAATTTTAAAGAAAAGTTAGTTATATCAAAAAGAAATGGGAAGTTACATTGGAATCTAAATTAAGAAATAGCACAACCTATAAAATGTGACAACTTTTAACCTATTTAACCTCATTCTCATCAGGAAAAGTAAATATGAAGCTTTTATTTTAAATATTAAAATATTTTTATAATGGAGTAAAATTTAAGATTGAAAAAAAAGGGAATTTTAAATAAAATTCTCATTGGTTTCAGCGCAATAAAAAATTTGACTTCTTAAACATTGTAATCAGAAATGGTTTTTAATTCACAACAACACAAAGACCAAATTTCCAAACTTATCACCTAGTATTACAAGTTCCGTGTAACTCGTTCGTACACATTAGAAACCCTAACTTAATTAATTTAGATAAATACGGATTTTATTTTAATACCAACTAACCTCATTTATCTAAAGCTATAAATTTATAGAAATGGGTCAGTTTTCGGTTGGTAAATTAAAGTCAATTAAGTGGGTCTAACCATGTTTGCTGGACCAACCTTTAAACTGTTGACAGTCTGTTTGTTTAGGGCCATGAACACGTCTTTGGCTTTGCCGCCTCTTTTGCGGGGCGAAAGCAAATATTTGGTTTCAACTGGACGGCGGGCAGTAGAACAAAGGGCGGTCAAGAATTGGAGTGCCATCTGATAGTGACGCATCCTCAGATGGCAGCACTTTCCCCCTAGGACAATGTGTGTGTGTGTGTGTTTGGCAGTTGTTGTAGGAATCCGGACAGCAGATATATAAATTTAATCAAGTGGCCATCGTTTATTTCCCTTTTGATTTCGACAAATTCAATTGACATTCGATTTTATTATCTCCGCTCCCCAAAACCCAATGCCGTTTATTAACTACACGCTTTGTAAATGCATTTCATAAATTTATGATACCAGCAGATGACCATTTCCTCAAGGGACTGTGTAATAAATACGATTCCGCCTGTTTGTCCGTTGTAGTGCCAGTGTTTGTATTGGCAAATATTTCATATATCATCGTTGTTCACATAGCAAGGATATCTCATTTTATATACCTCATTCTGTCGCTTCAAGCGGGAATTTCTGTGGAATTTCTGTTGGCCCGTGAGTACTTTGGCCCAAGACCCATTGAGGTTTCGGTTTCTCAATGTGTTTGTGGGGATAACAGCTTTCTGGCGTCCTGGCCACGGCACATAGATTTTAATTAAGTTCACTTTCCCCCAATTTAATATTTACAGAGATGGTGTTAAGCATGGATACTTTGCTCTAAGTTGGGAGTACTCGCCCCTATGAAAAGTCGCCTTAAAAATTAAAGTTCAATTGGAAAGTGGCGCAAAGTTTTTCCTTTATGCTGGGAAAGTTTGCCGTGGGCAGCATCTTAGCGTTTAAAGAAAAGCCAACGTAACAAACAACATCTTGAGGTTGAAATGAAAAGTGTTTTTCGTAACTTAAGAGAGTCGAAGAGAGAATATTGTGCTCTCTCTGGGGCTGAAAACTTTCGGAGTCAGTCCGAAAATGAAATGAATTTTGCGCCCACAAGTGGTTGCCTATTTTAAAATTAAAGTGTGGGGCTGGATTTCAACAGAAGTGGGAGAACTTTGAGTAAATGCATTCTGCATATTCCAGTACTTAAAATTGAGCCATAGATCTGACAAAGCAAAAACTAAACCAACTCCACTTTGTGGAAGTTTTAATATATTAGGAATTCCGAAGAATTCTTAGCCAATTTAATTGGCATTTCAATAATCAGTTTTAGTTCAAAGGCGAGTATAAGGTAAACCAAAGGGTAATCTCTGTGAACACAAGGATACCCGGTTGACAAAACAACCCACATGAGAACTTTGTCTTGAGGTGAGCACTGAGAAAAAAGTAATTAAAGTTTTTACAAAATTAAAACATTAAAAGCCTATTAGTTGTTTGCCTTTTGTTTTGTAATGTATATAAGATATTTGACTTTTTCATATTCATTGTAATAATTATAAAAATACTACATTTCCAAATCTTCATTGATAATTCCTAAAAAATAGGTCAAATGAACAGGCAACACAAAAGAGTTTTCAAAAGCTTGGTTTTTAAGGCGAAAAATTAAATGAAGTAAAAAGCGAATTATGTTAAAGTTTTAATATATATTTTGAAATATTTCGATAAAATATTTGCTTATGTTGTTTATGATTTTCATGGCACACTAATAGGTCAATAAGTATCCATATTTAAGTTTCGCAACATAATCAGATTATATTTTCAATAAATGTATTTATAATGATATGAAATTTGGGACTCAGAACCATTACTGTATTAAAATATAATTTTAAAATTTTATATGTCGAAATTCGAAAAATTTGTCAACTATTTACTATTATTAAGATGATATTTCTTTTCTCTGTAGTCCATGTTTCCCTACATAGTCACCGTAGACACCGTAGACACCGCCAACGTCTACACGGCAACAACAACAATGGGCAGCTTGACAGACAGAAACGAGAAGCTGTGTGAGTGGGTAATGGGGTGAGGGGGTGGAACGGGTGCGCGGGGTGAATCCGCTTTTGTTTATCTACTTTAAACTAACATCAGGCACTTTTGCTATCTAATCCTGACCAACCCGACAGCTACTTAATGTCATCAGTGTGCCACTCGCTGGCATTTTCAACAAGGACATTTGGAAGTGCACAACGATTCGGGAGGAGAAAGTGGGGTGTGGGTATGGTAGTGGGTATTATGGTGGAAACAGAGGTCGACAATGCTAAACGTTTGCCATCGGGGCTCAGATTCACCGAGTGCAAATTGAATAATCGTTTGCGCTTCGCCGCATCTACAAAAAGGACCTTTTAAAAGTTCCCATTGTCCCTTTGTCCCTGTTGTGTTTGTGTGTGACAAATATCGATCATCAAGGACGCCTGATGGACGACCAAGACGCACAATTGTTTGGGTTTATTCTTATGCTCCGCAAAACTTCTGACCGACTTGTCTGAAGAGTTTTCCTTTGCCATGCAAAAAACTTTTGCCGTCCCTGTTTTGTCAAGTTTGTCATTTGTTGGACATTTATAAGCAAATCCTGATTCGGGTTCGGTGTGGGTGTGGGTTTGGGTTTGGGCTTAGGTTTAGGTGTGGATGTGGGTGTGGAAATGAACCTGCTCTTGGACCGAATGGACTGCGGGTCTCGTTAGCGTACATTGAAAGCGGGTTTGGTTTTGTTACCAAACTCTCGACTAAATGAAATTGAATGCCCATCCCAAGGAGTTCAA
Organism: Drosophila gunungcola; assembly: GCF_025200985.1. Taxonomy (NCBI): domain Eukaryota; kingdom Metazoa; phylum Arthropoda; class Insecta; order Diptera; family Drosophilidae; genus Drosophila; species Drosophila gunungcola. Next base: position 4,206,724 of record NW_026453167.1, on the reverse strand, counting down.
CTCAACTGTGAGGGCTTTAAAAAGTATTTGCAAGTTCAGAAGTAGCAGCAGAATATTTAATTCTTTTGGGAAGTGCTCAAGCGTTATTGGACTCAACGCGAGGAGGGCAAAAGTTATGGATTAACAACGTTAAATGGTTATTTGTCGTTTAAAAAGTATTCTTGTTTGTTTTTATTTCTGTTTTTGGGTGGTTGTTAAACATTAAGAGGTTTAATTAAGAAATTGGAGTATTTAAAACTTTTTTTTCTTAAAGAACATTTTCATAATGAACCAAATGATTGAACTAAAAATTAAATACTTTCAAAAGTAGCATAAACATTATATTGTTTCTTTCGCTTTTTTGATAGTTTAATTTAATAATTAAAGTCTTTAACAATTTTTTTTTAAGTTTAAAAAAAAAATTAAAAATTAATGAATGATTACTTCAACTTAAATTGAAATACGATAAACTAAAGTAATTTTTCCTATCTCGATTAAGGTATAGATAATTAACCTTTTGAAAATAAAACATTTGTTTATACATAAACATATTTTATAAAATTTGGTTATATTAAGAAAATATTTTTTTGATATTTAACTACTTTTTTGAAAGATTTATTTGTGTTTTCCAAACGAATATGCTTATTCTAGACTAGTTGGAATCTATAATATACTGAAGCACTAAGATGGTTAATTGTGCAGGCCACTCTTCTTTTTATTTGCAACCCGGATGAGTTGCACAACATTTACTCGCGCTTAAAACTTTGATCCCCAGCTTGGACGCAGAGCACTTTTCACTTAGTCGAAACTTTGGCCAACAATAAACCAAACACCAGAGTCGATGTGTGCGCTGTGCTCTTCGAATTTGTCTTAGATCAATTCCCAAAGGTTCCAGGATTCTTGGGCGAAAGTTGGCCAAGGCAAAGGCAAAGGCAAAGTCTAAGGCAAACAGCGAGGACTTAACTTTCGCCGGATGCCATTGAGACTTGGAGACTTCGGAGCCTTGGGCGCTGGCCTTTTCCGCTCAGCTCAAGTTGAAGGCACCTGTGCACCATTGCCTTTGCCATTGCCATTGCCATTGAGCTACAAAGACAGCAATAGCAAATATGTGCATAGCATTTAACGAGTGGCCATCGCTTCTGGTCGGACATTCGGGTGCACGTGTGGATAAAATTCAATTTCGAGCCATTGACAAACAAACGTGATGAATTCGGGGACTGAGGATATACCATGGAATTAATGTGAGCCCGTCGAAGGTCGCCCCTTCGACGCTTGAACCATTCATTGAGGACTTCAATGCTTTTGTGAATTTTATGTGGTCATAAATCGCCGGCATGGCATAGAGTCTCTCTATCTCAATCCTTTGCTCGTCCTGTAAGCTGGCGTGTATTTATGGCCAAAAGATACATAGATACTCTGCTCGATGTTCACACACATACTCCAATACACTCCACTTTAATCCACTCCACTCCACTCCACTCCACATAAAACAATGAAACAGTGTCGACGATTGTTTTCCAATTTGTGTAATTTGTTGTTTATTTTGTTTATAACTACATCAATAAATTATGTATCGTATCGTATAATTCATAATCATACTCTTTGAAAGCGTGAGAACATACTGGAATTGCAATTCGGCAGCTGGGTTCCTGATTCTGATTCTGCTTCTGATTCTTATTCTGGTTCTAATTCATTTCAAAGTGGTCATCTGTGGGGGGACTCTCCTCCACTTTTGATGCCAAAAGTCTAGTGTAGTAGCTTCGTTCGGAAGTCTGGGCGTTTTTCAAAGAGTATATGCGGTAAGTATTTTCGAAACATCGGCCAGCCGAAGATTGTTGAATTTGCATTTATGTTATGATTAACTTGATGACAACATCGAAGATCGACTGTGTGTGGGCTACTCTACAAAGAACCGTCTCTCATTCTTCAATTCTCCTCCAACTTGGACACATTTAGTTTAAATTTAGATTGATATCTGCTTGCTAGCTGGCCAGGCTGTCTAGGCTGTCTAGTTGCAGTAATGTCTGCTCCAGTTACAATAATATTCATACCTAATTCTTTAATTTCTTAGTTCGCGCAGCGTAAATCGTGTTTGTAATAGCTTTCTCAGATTGGCTGGGGGGATTTGTTTAGTATCTGTTTGTGAATTAGTTTGGTTTGGTTTGGATGCGTGTGTGTGTTTGAGGTTGTGGTTTTCTGGTGCGTAGTGTGTGGTGTGGTGTGTTGTGGTGCGAAGAACCGAATTAATAAGGCCACTTATCCATATATATGCAGTGTGTACGTACTCGTAAATAGTCAATAGTCAGTTATGCACACATCCCCTGCCATTCCAATCCGATTGCCAAGGACACTGGGCCCTACACTTTCTACATGTCTGATAATCCCTCGCCTTAGCTCCTTCCATTATCCATTGAAAATATCGCCTTTAACTTCTAGCCTTAACTAAAGTGGCCTCTAGGTATTTATATGCTTGTGTTGAGAGTGGGTGAGAAAAATTCCATAAATTTTGTGTGGCTCTAGTTAGTGATAAGTGTGCCAAATTTGTTGTGTGTTTGTGTGTCTAGAATATTTTATCTATCCAATAAAGCTGCAATTATTTTGCGCTTGCGCTAGTATTTAATGTTGAACAATACTTTTGTTAGTGGCGGCTACTTTTAATTAGAATTATATGCTTATTAGTTCCGATTCGGGGTTAAGGATTCGTTTCACTTGTGGTTGTTGCTGGTAGTGCATTCGCTTTTCTATTTCAGGTTACGCTTTAATGCCTACTAATGCCATTTCAAATTGTTCATGTCGATCACTAAGCCGAGGATAAACTAATTAACTACGTTCTCATTATTGTTATGTTCAGCTCAAGTTTCTGCATCCATGTACATTTACATATGCTAATAAAAATCCATCTGCGGTTCCTCATCTCAGCCCATCGTAATATCGTAATATCGCAACGTGACAATTGAGCGAGTGAGCCACCGATCGATGGATCGACTCCAGTTCATTTAACTATGTGTACGCTATATAAATGTATATTTGCCGATTCGCCTCTTGGCTAAATGTACAGTAACAGATATGGGCCTATATTATAGGTTTGTATGCGGCATTCGCTCTCGCTAAACTCTCGCTCGCCTTCGGATGCGTCGCTTCGATTAAACTGATCAATGGATCAATGGGATCGAGCTCTATCGACCCTATGTACAGGATTCGTGGGGACGTGTTCGTAATAGGCGGTAATACATTTTATAATTTCATATGTAGCAACAAAAATAGTCTAATTGTCGATGTAAAACACAGGAAATAAATTAAGCGCTGGCGCTGGCTGCTGTATAACTTAGTCGAATGGTTATTCATTAACATTAAACGTAACTCGAGTTAGCTGGAGCAAGCACGGAGATTAGCGACTGCTGGTTGCTTGGCTGGCGGCTTGCTGGCTTTCTGGCTTTCTGGCTTGCTGGCTTTCTGGCTCTCTGGCTCATGCTTTAGTGGTTGCTGAAGTAAAAGTTGTTGTTGCGTATGTTGCCACGGGTTCGCCAGCGGATGCAGCTGAGGAGGGCCACGCGGGCTGCGCGCAGCAGGATCTGACCGTAGGCACAGCAGGCGCAGATGCGCCTCACCCGCTCGGCCAAATTGCGGCGACGACAGCGACGGGCGGGACGATGCCAGCGGGGCAAGTCCTGCCGGCGACGCCGTCACTTGCGGCGTTGGAAGACGCGCCGCAGTGCCTTGCGCCAGAAGAAGCGCTGCGACTTGCTCTTTGTGTGCAGCTGCGGCTCCTCCAACTGGGCGGCAAGCCCCACGTCAAAGTCCTCCACCAGGTCCACGTCTTCTGCTCCAACGGCAATGCGACGACGTGTGGGCGTGGCTGGCGCTGTGCGGGCCGTGCTGGTGGCCATTGAAACATGTGGCTGTGGAGTGGATGGCGCCGAGGCTGTGGTCACAAAGGGTGCCACTAGATAAGGACGGGCCTTCAGTGCCGCCATTGCTGCCGCCGAGGTGGAAGCAATTGATGAGATGGAGGCCAATGTGGCAACCGATGCCGAAGATTCCACATAACCACCGCTAACTCCTCCGCCGCCTTCTGTCGTTCCCGTCGCCGCCGCCGGCAATCCTGCTCCTGCTCCCACTACCGCTGCCGCTACCACTACCGCTCCATCTGCCGTTGCTGGCTGGGTGGCACGCAGCCAACAACCAGGTTGCATCGTATCTTATCTAAGCCACGGGTGCTGCAGACACTCCGCGGCGGTGGCTCGCTTGGCCGGATCGAACTCCAGCATGGGCTTGAGGAACGAGGCGAAGGACTCCGCCTCGCTGTGCGACCACTCGTACTTCTCCAGCAGGACATCCATCAGGCCCCAGGGCTTCAGGCCGGTGATGTTGCGCAGTTCGCCGCCCCGGTTGAACGACTGCTGGGCATAGGTGCCGCGGAACACAATGTTGCGCGGTATGGGACCCAGCAGCTCAATGATGTGCGCCAAATGGTCCTCGTCGCGGGAGTAGGTGTCGCCGGAGTGTGGCTCAAACAGATAGTCGCCGGTGGCCAGTTCGAACACCATGCAGGCAGTGCTCCAGATGTCCGCCGAGGTATCGTAGCCGGAGCCGAGAATCACCTCCAGCGAGCGATACTGACGCGTCTGGATGTCCTCGGTGAAATGGCGATCCACCCAGCAGGCATTGCCCAGATCGGCGATCTTCACATAGACGCTGCACTCCTCCAGCGCCGGATCCCGTCTGGCCCTGCTGTGTTTGGCCTGCGGTGGCGGAGGAGGCGGTGGCAGCATGGGCTCAGAATACGGCCCATTTGTGGCCGACGACGAGTTCTCCACGGAGCCGCTTGAGATTTTCGAATTGCTATTCGAGTTGGGCTTAGAGCTGGAGTTGTTGTTGTTCGTCAGCTGCTGATTCGATGACTGCTGCTGCTGTTGCTGCTGCTGCTGCTTTTCCAGTTGCTTCTCCTGCTTCGGTCGCAATGGCATCTTTTTGCCATTTGATTGTCCTTTTAGAGTGCCGCTCGAGTTGCTGTTGGTGTTGGAGTTGCTGTTGCTAATGCTACTACTGCCATTGATCTGGTGGCTCTTGAGGGCGCTGCTGCTGTCGCCGCTGCTCGTCGAGTTCTCCAGCTGTGGCGCCTGCTGAGCTTGCGGCTGGTTGGATTTGTCTAAAAAAAGAATAGTTAAATAGGCATTAAAAACCAAAGTCTTTGAAAAAAGGCTATAAAAGTAATAAAAAAAAGCCTTAAAGAGACAAAACAAGAATTTGGTACAACAAAAAATATATTATTGCATTAAAACCATTTCCAAAACTTTAAAATTATTATTTTTTAATAAGTCAAAGCCACTTTCGCAAAACATTGACCACAGATTATCTTGCGATTGTGAAATTGCCATCTTTTTCTTAACAACAAATAGTTTAATAGACATTAAAAAGCAAAGTCGCATTTGAAGTTTAAAAACTTATAAGCTTTTTGTAAAAAAAAAAAGGTCTCAGCATAAAACAAAGTGAAAATTCTTAAGTATTTAATTGTTGTCATTTTCTACACAAAAAAACAAATTTGGTGCTATTATAGCATCAAGATTTCATATTCTAAGTCTGACTGGTTATGGAATTGGGATCAAAACCACATCCGCAAGACTTTGATTTGACTCCATAGTTTTCAAAAATGTTTTGTGGTTGTGGAATGTAATCCCATTCAGCAACCGCAAGACTTATTAAAAATTATATGGACAAAGTCTTGGAGGAAGACGTTTTTTATACAATAATGGCACTAAAATTGTTATTTGTTCTCAAAAATGTACACAAACATACCTTATAATAACTAAATGCAAATATAACATTTTATTTATTTTAAGCTAATCAATAAATTCAATTTTTTGTCAAAATTCTAGATGCTTGCTAACTAGTTAGTTTCAAGTTCTAAACCTTAAGTTAGCTTTATACAAAATAAAGAAAATAAATGTTTTTTGGACCTATTAAAGTGACTTACTCTTATTCTTCTTTTTCTTCTTCTTTTTGGCTTTGTCAGCGCCCTCAGCTTGTTGTTCCGACTGCTGTGCCTGCTCCTTTCGCTCCGGACGCTCCTTGCGCTCGTGCCTCTCCTTCCGCACTGGCTGCGCAGCAGCCACTTCCTCGTCCTCGTCGCCATCATTGTCCTCCGGCTCCTGCTTCACCTCCACGTCCTCATCGCCATCGGAGATGCCAGCATCGCCGTTCTGCACCTCATTGTGATTGACACCGAAGTCCGTCTGATCCTCGCCAGCATCCTGGCCTTCGACTGGCTGACCGCCCGCCTGCTCCAGGTAGTCACGCTGCTTTTTGAACAGCTCCATGCGCTTCTTGGCCTTCTTTTTGAGCTTCTTCTTGCGGTTCTTGCTCATTTTGCCGGTGATGGGCGGCTCGCGATACTCCTTGGGCGCCCGGCTGACCAGCGAGGGATACATCTTGGAGTTCATGCAGTACAACTGGGTGGCTTCGGTGGCCAGCGAGCGGACATGCGGCTCGTCCACGCACAGCAGCACGTTCTCGGGCTTGATGTCCGTGTGGATGATCTTGCAGCAGGTGTGCAGATAGTCCAGACCCTCCAGCACCTGGCGGGTGATGGTCTTCACGTTGCCCAGCGGTATGCCTCGATAGTTGGACTTGCGAATGAGCTTCAGCAGATTGTCGCCGAGCACCTCGAACACCATGCAGATGTGGGTGCCATTGACGCCGGTGATCTTGAAGTCGTCCAGCATCTGAACGGTCTTCTGCCGGCGTGGATTCGATGGATCCGTCTCGCGCACCGTCCTAAGAATCTTGATCTCGTCCTTGGCCGTCTCGGCAAAGTGCGGCGCCGACTTGACGATCTTTATGGCCACATAGCTCATCTCCTGCAGATCCCAGCACAGCCAGACGGTCGAGAAGTGACCCCAGCCCAATTTTCGGATGACATGGTAGCGACCTGCAGAACAAAAATGACATTAATCTCGTGCTCTTCTCGTCAAGGGGCAAAGTTCAGGGGATTGGGGCAGGTACAGGGCAGCACGGCACCACTTAGGAAGATGAAATCACAAATGTTCGCCTCGGTCGGCAATAAATCCATTTTAATCGCATCACTGTCACATCACAACTGACCCAGCGACTAGCCGACCGCAGGGTTACTACTACTACTGCTGCTACTACCCGTTTAAATTCAATTAAATTCCGGCAGTGAATGCAGTCGAGTGCGTTCTTTTCGCGGTGGCTACTTGAGATGGACAGCCTGAGGGGCTTGTAAGAAACCGAAAACTGGTTTCATGCTTCAGCTCTCATAACAATGTTATAACCTTTGCCAAATTTCGGTTGGGAAAGCCATAGTTAACAGGGGTTGTTTTTATAAGAGTTAAGACTTAAAGCATTTCCAAAATAGGTCAAATTTGTCACTTGACACGTTTTTTGCTGATGCTCAATGTAGACTGTAAGAATATAAAATAAATAAACTCAGATCAAGTTATTTTACCGAAACAGAGCAACAAAGTAATAGTAATTTGATGAAATCTTAATAAATAATACTTTGATTAACACCTAACAGAGTATATAACATATTTATAACTCTCAAAATATTTCTCCCTCTTCATTATAATAACCTAAACCTAGTGAAATTCTATTAATAATTCTTCCTTGCTGCAAATCCGCTTGGATTAATAAAACAGAACAAGTGAGGGGGGCAGAAAACTTGGTCGATTCGATTCATAATAATATGCAGCACTATGAAGTGATTTTGTGGAGCTTTGTTGGTCGTTATCAGGCTCTCATTGGGTTATCACTGTCAAGCGATAGCTTGGATTTTCTTTCTGCAAAAGCTGCAGAGCCAGCAAATGGATTTGGAAAGCGGCAAGCTGGCAACTGGCAGCTGGCATTATAAAATGGGTGGGGAAAACAAGCAAAGGGGTGGAGTTCCGGGCGACAATGCTCGGAGGTGACAGCAGCTCGCCCCCAAACGCTTTGCTGTTGCTATTGTTGTCGTTGCCACAACACGAGGAGAAGGCGCCTCCACTCCTCCTACTCCTTGCTCCCCGAAAAAACAACCCTTGCCCAAAAGGGGGAGAACCACCCGCTGTGCGTTCGATTTATCTGTGCTGTGCGCCTTTGGCAACCTGTTGTTGTTGTTGTTGCTACTGCTACTGCTACTGCTGCTGCTGCTGCTGGTTTTTTTTTATTTTTTTGGGTCGGTAAATGCCAATATGTGGAGGGGTGCTAACAGGTGCCTTACCCTGAAACAGGTCACCGATATTGACGGGGTGGTAGCCACCCTTGCAGTAGTCTTCCTTGAGCTCCTGCTCCTCGTTCTCGCTATTCAGCTCGGATTCGTAGGACTCATTGGAGCTGCTTCGCGGTGGCTGCTGCTGCTGCTGCTGCAGATGCTCCTTTTTCGAGTTGCTCTTGGACTTCGGTGGCTGCGCCTGTGGTGGCTGATATTGGTCGGGAGTGCCGCCGGATCCTCCGCTGGACGTGGAAACTGTGGCCGTGGCGTTTACCTTGCTAAAGGCAGCCGAAATTGGCACATCCGCATGGCTATTATTAGCATTATCCGGTGCCTGCAAGTTCTCGCTGCTCTGATTCGGTTGGGAACTGGGATTCTGGCTGGGATTGGGCTGCTGATCCTGGGGGCCACCAGTGCCGTTCTGCTTGCCCCGCTTCTTGTTGTTCTTATGACGCTTCTTCTTCGCCTGAATGGCCAAAACGCGTCGGTTGACGTCAGCCTTGTTCATTTCGCTGCTGCTGGTCGCTTCTATTTTACTGCTATACCCTTTATTTCCGGCCAGGTGTAACAGCTGTTCTGCATGGCGAAGCAGGAGGAGCAGAAGAGAGAAAAGAGGTGTTTAGGGGAAGGCTGATAAAAATGGAAATAATAGGGGATTAGAGAACAGAAACGACAAGAGAAACACACAGCAACGTGCACAAATCTCAAAAAGGCAATGTTCGAGGTTCACGCTGTTTTTCTTGCTTTTGTTGTTGCCTCTGCCCTGTTTTTTCTGTTGTTAGGTTCACGGCCCTCTCGTTTCAACGCAAAACACAGTTAAAACGTAGCTGCAAAATCAGCTAAAACATCAGCTAATTGTCTACTTGCCTCGGGCTCCCACTTGTTTCCAATTAACACGGCTGCTGCTTCGATTTCTGCACAAAATTAGCACAAAAAATCTTCGCTAAACGCCAAATCCCAAAACTCGATTCCAGTGTGACCGCACCGCAAATCTCACAAAATACCATCGGCCCTGGAAAAATCTGCAAGAAACTGGGAATCAGTAATGCCAAATGAAACGCCTAATTTGAAACATATGAACTTTAAAGAATTGGACAACTACGGAATTAAATTTGGTCCCAGTTGGTTTTCTTCTTCTAACTGCTAAAATGTAGGTAAAATGTTTTTAAAAATTACTTTGTGAATACACAAATAATTATTGTCTCTAAAAATTTACATTGCTTTATTAAGGTTATGGGAAGCAAACGTTTTACCGTAGTATATTTATTTATAACACCTAATTAAAATTAATATCTACATTAAAATTATATTACATTCCGTACCAAATCACTAAAGTCAGTTAAATAAATGACTTTTAATTGGTGTGTGTAATAAATTTAAAAAAAAAGTTAACAATAGCTAAAACAACAAAAAATTGGCTAAAAGCGGAAGCACTGATAGCAAGGTCTACCTTTTAGCGCAGACTCAAACCAAAAAAAAAACAAACACCAATAACAACGTAACGTAAGCTCGCTACGTTATGCGATTCAGCTAGCTCGCTTGCACGGTGCAGCCCCATAATGCCGCCTCGCTTGCACCCACTAGTACTTAATTCGCTTGGCATTTTTGCGCAGCGTTCGCTTTGCCAATGGCTCTCAAAAATGCAGTTTCCCCCGACTTACTTGGCTTCGCAAGTGGCCGCGGATTAGGCCAATAGCATCTCGATTCGCCGGCGTCGATCAGCTGCCGCAAATGCAGCTGAAACGAGCAAAAAACACGCGCACAACGAAAAATCCGCAAGTGGAAAAAACTGCTACGGAAAAAGCAACTCTGCACGCGATCAGTGTTGCAAGGCGACGGGCGTGACCAGCTGATTGGCCAGTGCTGTTAGACGATCGACCATTCGGTGACCTACAACACTAGAGGCGTTTTGGCGCAATTTTAGTTTTTGGAGGGAAACTGCATCTAGTGAAAAATCGTGTGGCCACTTGTAATTTGAGCAGTGCGCTGGCACGACGTGGTGACCGATAAAAGAATTAACAAGACTAGTGAATAGTGATTAAAAGCCAGACGTGCCCATTTGCCAACCGAGCCCAAGTGCTGATAGACCATTTAGCCAGCTGCACTTTTAATTAGGAATAAAAAAAAAACACACAAAAGCAATGGCACAGCCATCGGTAGCTGCATTTTTCACCAATCGCAAACGCGCCGCCTTGGACGATGCCACTGCCATCAAGAACAGGGTAAGCAATCCGCCCCAGCAACGTGGACAGATACAAAAGTATCTTTTGCGAGTGCAGCTAGCTAAGATTGGCTTTTATTTTGCAGCGTTTGGCGGAACCCGCTGAAAATGCCACTCCTTCACAATTGCCCACAACTGGCGATGGCGACCAGGATGCGGATTTGGACAACCTGAAGGCGGTGGCCAGCGGCGTTCGCACCAGATCCGGACGCACTGCTGCCCGTCTGATTGTCACCGCCAGCCAGGAGAGCAAAACCAAGAAGACACCAGCTGCCGCCAAGTTGGATGGCCACGTAAAGCAGCCGAAGCTGGTGCAGTTCATCAAGAAGGGCACCCTGTCGCCCCGGAAACAGGCCCAGTCCAGCAAGCTGGACGAGGAGGAGCTGCAGCTGCCGTCGTCGGCCAACAGTGAGCTGACGCCCAAGCTGACCATCACCAACAGCAGCCAGCAGAATGCGGACAATGTGCAGCGCGGCCTGCGCACGCCCACCAAGCAGATCCTCAAGGACGCCTCGCCCATCAAGGCCAGCAGCGGGGTGGATCTGCGCCGCCAGCTCACATTCGACGAGGTGAAGACCAAGGTCTCGCGCAGCGCCAAGCTGCAGGAGCTCAAGGCGGTGCTGGCCAGGAAGGCGGCCCTCGAGCAGAAGCGCAAGGAGCAGGAGGAGCGCAATCGGAAGCTCCGAGAGGCTGGCCCCTCCCCCTCCAAGGCGAAGATGAGCGTGCAGCTCAAGGAGTTCGACACCATCGAACTGGAGGTGCTGACAAGGTGAGCTAAAGACTTATGTAATAATTAGTATAGTGTATAAATTAATAAGTTGGTTAAGTAGGGACTATATCCTATATTCCGACCTATATCCTGTGTATTCCTGTAATTCTCTCTTTTGTGTTCTTCAATCATACTACTTTGTATCATAATTATATTTGCCTATCTTACATAAAATGTAGCTATGAAGTAACCCTTTCATATGCTTCTTTATATACTGTAAAATATTTTATATACTGAATTTTACTTTTGAAATCTTATAACTTCAATTCATTCAAATTCATTTCCTCCCTTAAAATATATAAACATTTTTTGCATTCTGATTTATATCCTTATATTCTTTTATGATCGTAAGATTTACCTATGTATCTTACATAAAGGTATTCCTTCCATATGCAATATTATATCCTGTATAATATTTTATATCCTGGCTTTGTCTTTGGAATCCTATAATTTCTATATAAAATATAAGTATTTGTTGCATTCTGCTTTGTATCCTGTAGAATACTTGTAATCAACCTTTTTTTATCCTTTGGCCTACGGAATGATGCTTGAAATTAAATTTTCTGATTGATATTTCAATGAAATAGGAAACCATTCATTATTCGTTTTGAATCTTAACAATCTTTATAAGTAATTGCATGAATATATGATATAGATACATCATTAATAGATACAACATTAATTTGATAAAAGATATTGCAATAGTTTCTATTTTAATAAACTGATATATTCCTGATTATGGATTAGATATGTGTGATGTCCTGCACATCCTACATAGCATTCTGTCCCACAATATTTAAATCGAGAATCAAGTTAGCTCCAACACAATGCGCAAGATTTGTGCCTGCCACAACAATTTCAACTTGGCTGGCTGGTTGGTGGCCTAGAATCGGCATAAACAAACCACGGCGTATGGAGTGTGGACTGTGAAAAAAACCGGGTAACATCATTTAGCGAAAGGCCAGCAGTTGCTGCCGTGCCGTGCAGTTCTGCTGCAATCGAGGTCGCTCTCCGGGTCTCCGGGTTATTCAAGCGCTCGCTCGTCGGCTGTTGCTGAAGTTGCACATTTTCCGCCCAAGTCAGACTCTAGCAGTGGTAGTCACCGATGGCTTGGCTTGGCTTTGGCCATATAGTCGTTTTTCCACGAGCCATTGCTGCTGATTCGTGACGTCTGCACAACATGCATAAATACTTAGCTATCTGGCTTGGCTGACTGACCCTCCCCATGCTACACTATGTAGTGTGTGTGTGTGTGTGTATCGCTATGTGGTATAGCTATATGTTTACCCTTCGCAGACGTTACAATCTTGCCTGACCTTCCCTTCCCTTCCCTTTAAAAATACTTATTTTCCGCCCGCATTCGGGGGTTGCTTTCTCTCCATCGGAACAAAATAAGGATCTTAACTGCTGTACTGCATGGGAATGCGAGTCACCATCGGGATGTGTGTGTGTATATTGTGTGTTTTGGGTCTGTTGCTCAGGTAGCAACCTTTTTTCGTAACGGTTTTCTTCAAGGAAGTTTTCGAGGACCCCGAATAGGAACTATTTTCGAATAGGAAAAGGCAAGGGAAATCCCTTTCCCAATGACAAACCACTTTGGTGCTTCAGGAATTTAAATATGTTTGTTTGGATTTTTCATAACAAAAGATCTTTGAAATGATGCAATTTATTATTTTAAACAAATTTACAAAAGACAAAATCTGTATCACACTTGCAATTTTTCATTTAGGTAAAATAGCATTTTTGTATGCTTGTTAATTGGCTTAAACTAACAAACTAGTTTGTAAAATAACTGAAATCCTAATAATACCCTTTTTGAATTTTAAATTGATACAAATGCTATTATCATACTCGATCGTTTATCAAGCTAGTTTTCGAAAAAACCATAAAAAAAAACTAATAATGAGCATAATAAATTAAATACTTTTACATGAAATTATTGAATTTTAAATTGAGACCTTTTAAATTATATTTGTAATTTTCATATAAAAAATATATATTGTTTGTTAAATGATTTAAAACAAAACAGGATTTTTTATTTTATACTTTTCTGATTTCTTATTATCTGAAAATAAAAACTCTTAAGAAAATGTTAATTTACTAAATATATATTTTTATCATAATATAAACTTTAAGCACTATTTATCAATAAATTTACTTTCTAAGGGCTTAGGTAAATTTCTTTAAGGCTCTAATACTTTTTTAACACAACTTACTAACTAATAATTATTATTAATATAAATAACACATTTTAAGACATCTCCCTTAAAGCAGAATATGTAGTATTATATTTTAAACCAAGTTTTATAGTTGAATGTACTAATTTACTGATTATACTCCCTGTTTCTCCATTCTAGCCCCCTGAAGACCTTCAAGACACCCACTAAACTACCGCCTCCCACGCCGGACAAACATGAGCTCATGTCGCCGCGCCACACGGACGTGTCCAAGCGTCTGCTCTTCAGCCCGGCCAAGAACGGATCACCCGTCAAGTTGGTGGAGGTGCCGGCCTACAAGCGCTACGCCAGTCTGGTGGAGGGATCGCGGGCCGGACAACTGCCGCTGCCGTACAAGTACCGCCACTTGCTGGACGTGTTCAAGGGACTCGACTCGGTGGTGGCCATGTTCCACAACCGCAAGGAAACGATCAGCTTCAAGAAGCTGAAGCCGGCGGTGCAGCGCATGCTGCGCAAGAACTTCACGGAGACCCACTTGGCCCAGATCAGGCACGTCTATCCGGAGGCCTTCATCTTCAGCCAGGTGAAGACGCGCAACTTTGGATCCGTGTCCAAGGCGGACTACTTCCAGCTGATCATCAGTCCCAATGTGGAGCCGCTGGCCGAGCAGCAGCCAGTCGGAGAAGCCACAGCGCTTCGGCAAGATCGACGAGGACGATGTGCTCGCGTCGGCTCAGTCGACGTCCATGAATCCACACGTCATGACGGCGCGCATGCAGCGTTTCCAGAGCCTGCTCCTCGAGCGGGTGATGCGGGCGCACGACCAGTTCCTGCGTTCCCAGGATCCACCGATCATCATTGACAAGGCGCTGACCCGCTGGCATCCGCAGTTCGATCTGGAGAGCTGCCCGGAGGTGGAACTGGCCGCGCTGCCCCAGCCCCCCAATGTGGAGAAGTACTCCTCGGCCAGGGACATCCTGTCCACGGCTAGGAATCTGTTCAACTGCGCCACGCCCATGGAGAGGGCCATGGATCGCTATGAGGCCAAGTTGGAGGCGGACAAGCAAGCAGCAGCCGAAGGCAATAAGAAGGCAGAGGAACAGCCGCCAGGAGTGGGCACTCAGACCAATAAGGATGTGCCTGGACCATCAGGAGCTGCGGAAAAGCCAGCTGCAACCGATCAAACAGCCACTGCCAAGCCAACGGTCAAAGAGTGCTCCGCCCCAGATGCAGGCTCCAATTTGCTGAAGGGACTGCCCAAGTCGCTGATCGAGAAGATCCGGGCCAAGCAGGCGGCCAAGGCCTTGGAGGCGATGACGCGGCGACCCTCGCAGGATCAGGAGGCCACCAAGTACTCCCGCTTGCCGGAACTGGCCCGGCACCTGCGCAATGTCTTCGTCACCGAGCGGAAGGGTGTGCTCACCCTGGAAGTGGTCATCAAGAAGATCCAGAACAGCTTCCGGGCCAATCTCACGCCGCAGGAGATCGAGGCGCACCTCAAGCTGCTGGCCAAGGAGCTGCCCAGCTGGGCATCCTTCCACGAGGTGCGCAAGACCATGTACCTCAAGGTGGCCAAGGACCTGGACATGAACAAGATCATCGAGAAGCTGGAGAGCGTGGCGAACGCGAAGAGCAACTGAACCGGATACACGGAGGAAACGCAACCAGGACGCGGGACCCCGTCGAGCAATGACCCTGTGGCTTCATCCAGCTATATCTTTAAGTACCTTGCTTAACTAGCTAGCCCAATACTTGATAATGCAACCAGATTAGGCTAAGCTTCCAAACCATTCTGACATCTGATACATCGAACATCCACAAGCACCTTGACAACCCAGGATCGGATTCATCACATTCATTACCCAAGCAATCATTATAACTAATTCTATTTGGACCAAGCGTTTATACATTTATATTTGGTAGTTTTAAGATCATTTTTCATGTTGTACCACGTTGAATAAATAAATATTTTTGCTGGAAAATTATATCTATTTTTAAATTACTTTTTGTTTTGGGAAGTGAAATACGATAAAACTGTTTATTTATGTTTAACATATTCATTGATTTGTTCATTTCAATGGTTTTTTTTATGATTTTATTGGATTTCTTACTCTTGATACATGTTTTTCACTCATTCGGTAAATATTATAATTTTTTTTAAATATTCTCACTTCTGGTTAATTTATTAGTACTTACTAAAGCGCCCTCTATTGGTAGGCGACAGAAGTTTATTTTACATGAATCTACGTTGTAATGTAACTTGTTCTTGTTTACAAAATAGTACCCAAGAATGTTTGAATCTGGTCACACTTCCGCTAACAACGCGCCATAATCAGAGAACAATAATAGTCTTTATTTATCTAAAAACCATGGAAAAAAGCGACCAAATAGCGGATAAGGAAGATGAAGCGGAACTGCCACCACCCACCACAGCAATTTCGGGTCAAATCAAGGCCATTGCCAAGGACACAGTGCACAAAATCTGCTCCGGACAGGTAAACTTTATATCTTTTAGTTTGTTTATGTTTGTTTAACTTTATTAATTAACAATTACAGGTGGTTCTCAGCTTGGCGGTGGCTGTCAAAGAGCTGGTGGAGAACTCCATAGATGCGGGTGCCACTCTGGTGGAGATCAAGCTGAAGGATCAGGGATTGCAGGGCGTGGAGGTCAGCGACAATGGCAGTGGCGTCGAGGAAGTGAATCTGGAGGGCATGAGTGAGTTCTAGGATCTGTATTATGCAAGAAGAGATTGTTAATCCTTTCCCCCCACAGCTGCCAAGTACCACACTTCGAAAATCAGGGAATTCGTGGACCTGCTGGGCGTGGAAACCTTTGGATTCCGTGGCGAAGCTCTAAGTTCTCTATGCGCCTTGTCGGACATGGTCATCCAAACGCGGCACGAGTCCACTGAAGTGGGTGAGTCCTTGTCATGGGGATTATTTACTCTCAAGCTTATTAAACCACCTCCAAATTCCAGGAATCAAGGTGGAACTCGACCACGATGGCAGGATCAAGAAGCGTTCTCCTTGTGCCCGTGCCGTGGGCACCACTGTGACTTTGGCCAATCTATTTGCCACACTCCCAGTTCGTCGTCGTGACTTCACCCGCAATATCAAAAAGGAGTTCACCAAGATGTGCCAGATCCTGCAGGCCTACTGTCTGGTCACCAAAGGAGTGCGCATCCTGTGCAGCAATCAGACGCCCAAGGGCGCCAAAACAGTGGTGCTGCAGACGCATGGCAACCAGGAGGTGCTGGCCAATATATCGGCCATATTTGGAGCACGCCAGGCGGCGGATCTGGTGCCCCTAAAGTCGCCCTTTGAGCAGGGTCAACTAAGCGAGGCGGGATTGCGGGCCGATCTGGAGTCCTCCGCAGATGCAGCCGACACCACTTGCCCCCAAATCAGCGCCGAGGATGTGGAGCGTCTTAACCAGGCGGACTTTCAGCTGGAGGGTTTCATTTCCAGCTGCCGACATGGCGCTGGACGTTCTAGCAGAGATCGCCAGTACTTCTTCGTCAATTCAAGGCCCTGCGATCCCAAGAATGTGAGGAAAACACCCCATGGAAAAGCTTTTTTAAAAGAAATGTTAACTATTTCAGATAGCCAAGGTGATGAACGAGGTGTACCATCGCTATAATGTCCAGCAGCAGCCTTTTATCTACCTAAATATTGTGACCGCTCGCTCGGATGTCGATGTGAATCTCACGCCGGACAAACGCCAGTTGCTCATCAACAATGAGAGGATTCTGCTGCTGGCTCTGAAGAAATCCCTGCTGGACACCTTTGGCCAGACGCCAGCCACATTCCAGATGCAAAACACCACCATTGTAAGCATGCTGGAGCCAAAACTTAAGCAGGAGAAAACCGAATCCCCCAAAGAACTCGTCCAGGAAGACAGGAATGGCGAAGCAGACGATGCAGATGTGCCCATTAGCTCTTCGCAGAGGTTCATGGATGTGCTCACCCAGTGGCGACGCACTGGCGATACCAAGGGCACGGCACCATCAGTTCCTGTCAAGCGCCGCTGCAGTGAAACCGAAGAGTTGGCCACTCGCTCCATGAAGATGCAAAAGATTCATACTTTTCTCAGTCAAGAGTCGCCCAAGGAACAGAGTTCCAAGTGCGAGTCGGAATCTGAAGGAGCAAGTGATAATGAAAAGGGAAAGGAGAGCAAGGAACAGGGCTGTAGTCTTGATAATAGTTTCCTGAACTTAAAAGAACTGGCTAAGGAGTCGGAAGGTAGGAAATCATTAAATAATCCTTATCCAATAACTAATGTAAACACCTTTTAGCCTATGACCTTTTGACGAAACCAACCAAAGAAGCTCGCATTGATTGCAAAGTCTTTACACCAGTTAAAAGCCGACGTAGCATCATAGAAATCAAGCCAGAACCCAAGGCCCTGGCCAAACAGAAGTCCCCGCCAGAAACTCATTCAGATCCGCCCAGCCTAACCCAGTTATCCGAAGAAACCGATATTGCCAGCGACGATGATGACCACATTGAGCTGCCCACTCGCATAGAGTTCGATGAGGAGGTGGATGAGGGTCCGCCGGCCAATTTTTCAAACGGAGAACTGTGCACCACGCTGGAGGAGATTGCCTCCTCCTTGAAGGCCCAGGAGCAGCAACAGCGGGATCGCAGGGCACGAGCCAAGCTGCAACGTCTGCGTTTCAAGACCGAAATTAATCCAAACCAAAACAACAATGCGGAGGCGGAGCTGCAAAGGGAGATTGGAAAGGAGGACTTTGCCCGCATGGACATCATAGGACAGTTTAACCTGGGTTTTATCATAGTCAAACTAGAGGATGATCTGTTTATTGTGGATCAGCATGCCACCGATGAAAAGTTCAACTTTGAGACGCTGCAGCGCACCACTCAGTTGGAGTATCAGCGCTTGACGGTGCCCCAAAATCTGGAACTGACGGCTGTTAACGAAATGGTGCTCATTGACCATCTGCCTGTGTTCGAAAAGAATGGCTTCAAGTTCGAGATCGATCATGAGGGTAAGCTTTGGATTTATATATAGTGTCTTTACTGAAGAATTCTTTGATTGCAGCTCCTGCCACAAAAAAGGTGCGACTGCTGGGCAAGCCGCATAGCAAGCGCTGGGAATTTGGCAAAGAGGACATCGATGAACTTATATTCATGCTACAGGATGCACCCGAGGGCACCATTTGTCGACCCTCTAGGGTAAGAGCTATGTTTGCTTCACGAGCTTGTCGAAAATCCGTGATGATTGGCACTGCTCTAAACAGGACCACAACAATGAGGAGACTTATCACCCAAATGGGGAGAAATCGACCAGCCTTGGGTAATATTATAATGTGTCTTTGAACAGAAGAATATGTTTAAACAAATGTCTATCTATCAGAATTGCCCACATGGTCGACCCACAATGCGTCATCTTATTAATATCACAATGTTGGCAGACAACGATGAAGATGAAGAGGTGGCTTCTGAACCTCAACAGAATCTAGAATAGTTACAAATAGGTTATAAAACAAAGCATGAAACACACGGTTATTATTGTTGCAGTTTTAATTTTATTTAACTTTTCTTTTGAGCCACTAAGTATACGTCATTGTTCTGTAAATGCTTACTTGATTAACGATTAAACGACAGGATCAGACTTACAACTAAAGACAAATACAAAGGTTATCACTTGAGTATGTCTAACAAGCTACTCGTTTTGTTGTTTTGTTTAATAACTATTACTAGATCGTACACTAAATATATATATATATTATATTTGAGAGGCTACATACTTTCGGGTATATGTGTGCTATGGCTTAGTTTTGATTACTAAATGCTGCTCATCCTTTTAGTGACTATTCGTAACTAGAGTCGGCTGAGAAATTCAACGATTTGGCAAACAGTTTACAACTCAAACGTCTGTCGGTTGTCTTTCGTAATTGGCCATACACAACTTACTCTATTTATATTTCGTATCTTACAGCTGTCGTATCGTATCGTACACAAACAGTTACTCAATCGTAGATCCTAGAGTTTAGTGTTTAAAACTATAAGTTTGCTAAGCCACAAGTATAATTAATCGCTACATTCGTCCTGTTTAGTGTATAAAATGCATGGCACCCATAGGGAACAGAGTTCGTTGAGCAAGTTACCTTAGAACACAACACTACAGTAACTTAGTGACTACATCATATATGACTACAGCTACACTTTGATTCAATATTTTTCATTTGTCATTTGTCATTTCGATTCCAATTTTCCAGATTTTGTTTTGTTTCGTTTCGATTCGTTTTGTTTTTCGTTTGCGTCGTTCATACATTTTGTAAATAAAAGGCAACTCATGAACATTTTTGTTTTCAACAACAAGGGACCAAGGGCCTCACGCTGATTTTCCCATCTCACGTTAACAAACTTTGCAGGTGGTTCAGTTCTTAGGTGTTATATATGTTTGTCGGATAAGTTATCTTTGGAAACAAATAGTGATTTGTCACTGGAAACTGGGTGAAGACAGGTGAAATTGGGAGAAACTTTTCAAAAAAACTCAACAGAGAAAATCAACGCTTAGTTTGTTAAGTTTTGAATACATCCTGTTTTCGTTTTCCTGTTTCTACTGAATTTGGCGGAAACAAAATTTCTAAAAGTTTAAAGCTTTTTCTTTTAGTTTCAGAAATTCTATAAAAAAACAGGTTCCTTTTCCGCCAAATTCTCTAAAAAGGAGCCCTACCAACAGGTAGTCCTTGGGTTTCTAATTTAAATCCACAGTGGACCAATGGTTTCCACTATGATGTCCAGCACATCCTGACGGCCCATCTCCTTGAGCGTCAGCAGGAGCGCCATTATCGTGTGCGACACCGAGTTGGAACTATTACCGGGGCAGCTGTTCGCCCTGCACTCCCACAGGTTGAGAATCTGTTCGGTGGGCGAGGCCTTGGTGGCAAAGTAGGCGATGTACCGATCCGTGTTGAGCTTCTTGGCCAGCAAGCGCCAGTCCCGCTCGTCCGCCCGCGGAGGATCCAAGGCGGCGCAGATCAGACGCTTGGTGGCATGCGGCAGCTGGACAAAGTCCATCACACAGCTCTCGTTCACATAGTTGCCCTGGCGATCGATCGAGATGGTGGTGTTCGTCGTGGAGGCCAGCTCCTCCGCCGAGCCGCTCATCGAGTGGGCTGGAATGTTGAAGGTATAGTAGTCATCCTCGCTGCCCTGGCCAAAGTCCACGCAGAGGGTGTTCTGGTCCTGCCGCCGCAAGCTGAACTCGCAGTGCAGGATGGAGTTGTTGCTGAGGATGTGCTGGTAGGGTATGGCATGCTCGTAGGGGGCCGCCGCCTCCACATCGGCACTTCTCACGCGGATACTGAGGTTCCGGCTGTTCAGCGAGAAGGCGAACACCTGACTCTCGCCGAGGAAGCTGCCGCCCAGCTTGGCCTCCACATTGGCGCAGATGTCCCGGCTGTTGGGGAAGTCCTTGACCACGTAGATGCGCAAACTGCAGTTGGCACTGCTGGGCGGGGTGTGCTGACTGAACGCCAGCAGCTTCATCTTGATCGAGGGCTGCTGAACGCGCGGTTCCGCCACCACGGTAAAGTGGCCCAATTGCTCCGTCATGATGAACACATGCCTGGCCTCCAGCTGGACAAACATGGGTGTGTTGATGGTCTCCTCGCCCACGGACACGGCCCGCCGCCAGTTCACACTCAGTTCGTCGTGCTCACTGTCCGCATGGTAGATGTGCACATGCCACTGCTCCGGCGCCACGAGGCAGTGGGGAATCTTCAGGATCACCGGCTTCACGAAGCTATAGTTGCGCGGCGCACTGTGCACCACACTGCTGCACAGGATGGAGCTCTCGGTGGCGCAGGACACGCGGCTGCACTCGTCGCTCAGCAGCAGCAGGGACACGTGCTTCTTCAGGTGCTTCCCAATGGCGTGCTCCGGCACGAAGAGCAGCAGCTCTCCGCCATAGAGGCGCAGCTGCCCTCCGGCGCTGCCCAGAAGCTCGTAGCTACTGCTCTTCGAGGCGTTCAGTATGGACAGCTTGCCGTTCATATCAAATGTGGAGTTGGCTGTTGAAGAAAAAGGATATTATATACACTGGTAAAAAAAAAACGTAGTAAATGTACTCAATTTAAATATTTTTCCTTTGATTTTCATCCATTTAAAATCAAAATATTAAAAAGTTTTAAAATTTTACTTTTGGCTCTTTTCGAAATTGATTTTAATAACTGAAAATTTAATTTTATTTTAAACCATATTTAGTTTAAATAAAATGTATTAAAATCAAATTTTAATCTATATATTCAACAATAATTAAAGAATTTTTATATTAAATCCTGCCATTAAAAACGCTTTGTATTTACAATTATGATTTAATATTAAAATTAAATATAAAGTATAAAATGTTGAATTCAATACTCAGATATTTATTTATACTATTTAATTTTTTATTACTTACAGGTATCTGCGGTGGAGGATTCCCCGGTCTCGGATAAGTAGTCCACACTCAAATGGTCTATGGGATTTGTGTAGCTGAAAAGGAGGAACAATCCATAATTATTAAAACCGTCTTTCATAAGTCTTTTGGCTCATAAAAGTATTAAAAGTTAAGGGTATGGGTAAAGAAGAGAAGATTAAAAAGTTTATGTCTACACATTGTTAAAAAGCAGCAAAAAATCGTATGGTGGAAATAACTTAACTGTGAGTACCTAATATCCGTGACAAGAATATTAAAAAGCGCATAACTATACGCGGTCTTAGGCGAATTTTAATGACTGATGAGTCATATAAAAATGTTAGCCCCCTTGTGCTTGACAATCTTTTAACTTTAACAACTAAGAAGGGCGGATATTTAAAAATGTTAGGAGTTCAAGAAAAAATTTAATAATATTTAAGTCCTCTTTAAATAAAAGCAATATAACTTAAGAGTCATTAAAGTTGAAATGGGAACGAATTCTAACCATTTCATTGTAGAAATTCAAAAGAAGGTTCACAATAGAAAAAAGATATATCAAAAACCTAATAATGTTTAAGCCCTTTTCAAATAAAAGTAAGGGAATTTAAAAAACTTCTACGAAATCGGAGATAATCTCCTCATATTAAAATGGTGCCCTGTTTATTTGCAAGTTATAAAGTTTATGGCCAGAGTATTTACACCATATTGTATCAGAATCAAGACTCAAGAGTAACCAAAGGATAAAAAGGACATATAAGAGGGCAAACTAATAACATTTATGGCTTAATTGTAGACTCACTTGGCGGATAGATTGGGCACATCGTAGTGGTGCTCCGTGACGCCTCCGCATCCGATGCCCATGCCCATGCCCATGCCCATGCCCATGATGTGCTCGCCGGGCAAATAACGATGTCCGGGATTGACGTAATCGTATCCCATGTTGCTGGCCTCGATGTGCATGCGCATCTCCTTCTTTTCCACCACGCCGGGCATATAATCCGCGTCCATTACTGCAAACGGAGTCGGAATACAAACGGTCAATTGCTGGCGGCGAACGCAACACGCAACAGCACGCAGGACGCAGGAGGAGTCCTGTTTGAACTCACCTGAGCGGGCCATGTTGTAGTGGGGATTGGCGCGGATGCCACGGCGGGCGCAGCAGATGAGCGCCGTTCCAAAGGCGAAACACACCGCGGTTATGAAGGCCAGTCCCAGATAGAGAGTCCAATCGAAATCTGCAATGGCGAAAAGATGCGCATTCATATTAAACTGCTGAATCGGCTGATTATACCCTGTAATCTCAAGCAATGGAAGGTATATTTATTACTAGACTCACACATAAAATATGTAACAATTACATAATAATCTTACTAACATTAGGCATTAAAGGGATTATACATTGGTTTTTGAAAAAATAAATTTATGTTTTACAATTTATTGCTTTAAAAATAACACAATTTTATATTAAAAAAAAAATTTATACAAAGAATGGGGGTGCTACAGAATCCACTTTTGTTTTTAAAATATTGATAAAGGAGCCTAAAAGAATCGTTATTTTTCGTAGTAAATGCATTGGAATATCAGATTAAAATTAAATTGTATTACTCATTTTGTATACTTTTTAACTCTCTTTTTTTGTCTTTTGATTTATTTTACAACTTCGTATTTCTCTTTGTTCCGACAATCAGCACATAACTACTGAGTATTTCCCAGCTTATCATCGGAAATGGTCCTTAAAAATCCGTTCACCTTTTACACAACTGAATGGCAATAAAGCCAGCCTGCCTGCAATTCCAGCCGGCGAGCCAAGATGCTGCCAATGCCGCCACCCCATTCCAATTGCCAATCTTTGTGTGTTTGGGCATTAAAAAAAAAAAAAAAAACGAAAGATTTCTGCGTAAATCCGCCACCCTCATGCTTTTCAGGATGCCTGCCAAGCGAAATCCACACATTCATGGACGTTGAGTCAACCCGAAACCGAAACCAAAACCATGCCATACATACCATACCAAAAACGAACCGAACCGAACTGAACTGAAGTGAACCAAACCGAACTGAACTGAACTTTTCCATAACCAAACAGGCATCCGCATCCTCTCTCACCCATTGTCATCAATCCCGAGCAGCCATGCGTATCCGTATCTGGCGGAGCAGAGCAGTGTATGTCTGTATTTAATGTTTTATGTTTGTATGCTCATCCCCAGTCCAGCTCCGTCTATTTCGCATTATTATTCGCCGGCGGCCCCCCGTCGCCAGCAGTTCAGTTCAGTTCAGTTCGCCGACATCCCAGTAACCATTCCCCATCTATATGCCCATCTCCATGCCCATCTCCATGCCCATATCCATGCCCATCTCCAGTACTCCCACCCATCGGACGCCCATTGTTGCGCTGCCTGTTTCCGCTGCTGTGATTGTTGTCGTCATTGTTGCTGGCGCTGGCGGTGACTGGTTGGCCAAAAAGGAATCGCTGCAGCGCAAGGAATTACTCTGTATATATTATGATTATTATGCCATAGTAGGGTTCTAGCCCTGTGAGTGAGTGGGTGGGTGGGACGCATTATACAATGTATGAAATGAGCAATTATATTCGCTGTAAATCAGCAGCAGAGCATCGGAAACAGCACTAGAAGTAGAAGTTGAAGTCCCTAGCATCCCCAACTGGGATACTCCAAGGATCTCTTTTGGATCTCAGGGCTTTCGTTTTCCCTTCGCTTTTGTGCATTTTGCATGCTGGTTTTTACTTTTCAGCTTTTTCCTCTTTTTTAATGCCTCCTGCACGGGACATCAAAAGGGGATTCGTCTCCTTGGCCTGACAAATACGCTTTTAATATCAGATGGTTGAGTACGAAGAGCTGCTGACAATGGGCCATGATGAAGCCGCAGGTATCGGTGGCCCCAGGGATTTGGCCCGGATTGGTATGAGCTTTGCCCAATCGTAATAAAATCGAAAATAAGCTGCACTGTGTCGTGTCGTCGTGTCGCTCTTCGTAAACTTTTCAACAGGCAATCAAATAAAAGACAAACCTGCCAAAAAAAAAAAAAAAAGAGATTCCAGCCAGAGTCCTTGTACTCTGATCCTTTCAATTACACACTGTGACAGCCATCTAATTGATCCCCATGGACCGCACAAAACTATGTTTGAGTTGGGTCAATCGCACAATTTTACTCCCACTCCCCCGCCGCACACACAGCATTGAAAATCGAATCGCAAACAGCAACAATGACACGGGAAAAGCCCTGAATTTGGGGTGGCAAATGGGGCAGGATGTGGACTCTGATTCTGATGCTGCTGTCTTCTGCCGCACGCCTAATTATCTGGCAAAGCACATAAACCCTTAGCCAAAGAGACTTGTGTGGGACGACTCCCCACTTAAATCTCAATTCCAAGTGCTGCTGCTGCGATTGATTTGCGACGGACCCTTCTTCGATTGGGTTTGGTATGGGTATGGGTATGGGTATGGGGATTGGTATGGGGATTGGCACTGCCATTGGGAGTCGGAAGTTAAGAGTTTAGACTTGGGGGGTTTTTTGGGGTGAACTGTCCCTGCCCGGCTTTCTATACTTTCTATACTGCTATATATATATATATATATATATATATAAATAAGCTCGTGGCCGTGCACAAACAAATGCACTTGGTTAATTTCCCATTGTGACAATCAGCGTTGAGTGCTCGGCTTTTGTGTGAGAGTGAGAGGTTGGGTTTTTGGAATCTGGCTTCTGTTGTCTAACTGTCTACTTTGTTGCTCCAGCCGGGCTGGCATTCATCCTTGTCATAAGCATAAGCATGGACTACTGCTACTACTACTCACCATCCTTGCCAATCTGGCACTGTTCGCCGCGGCATTCGGCCGTTTGTATGTCTTTTCCGGCGCACAATGATTTGCCATATCCTGGGATATTGTCGGAACTGGAGCCAGTAGCTTCGCTGGGGTTTCCTACCCCGGTTCCCGTTCCTCCCGCTCCTCCTCCTGCTCCTGCTCCACCCGAGGCGATGAGGGCGGCCATGCCCACACCGGCTCCGAGGAGCAGATCACCGGCTTCCTCCGCCGCCTCGGAAATCTGAGTCTGGCCCTGAGTCAGGCACTTCCGGCGACGCACTTGAATGCACTCCGCGGAGCAGATGCTCCAGTCACTCCACGCCGACCAGCGGGCCACTGCAAATGGATGGGGTAAGGGCAAAAGCACAGGCAGTTTAGAAATCAAAAGTCATATTAACATGATTTAGCACACATTCCCGACAGCGGCACTCCCCGGGTCATATATCACGACTAGGAGCAGGGAGCAGGGACCAGGGACGTGGCCATCCCCCCTTTTTAGCCTCTGGATGCTGCCACACAATTACGCTCTAATAGATGGTCCATGGGGAGAAATCGAAAGTTTGTTCCCACCATAAAATTAGTGGGTCTTCCTACTCCTCCTCCTCCTCCTCCTCCTCCTCCTCCTCCTCCTCCTACGTCCCTGTTTCTAATTTTTTTGTTTCCATTTTACCCCCCTTTACGCCATTGGCGACGCCTCTGTTGATTTTGGGGGTTTGTGCGTGGGTGGGTGAGTAAAAGTGATTGTCATTTTAATGCTTTTCTATTTTCGCATTTTGCCTTGCTATTTCAATTTCCCTGCTTTCTTTTAGGGTCGGGAAAACGGAAAGTCCGAAAGCTAAACAAAAAGCCAAAAACTGTTCATGGTGTGATGCATGCCAATGGCAGCTGAAATATATGTTCGACAGCAATGCACTGAGACAAAGTAGTTATGTAAATAAGTATTAATAAATTAAAGAACAACAAAATGTAATTAAAATATAAACAGCAAAACAAAATTGTACGACCAAAATAGCTTCATAAATAAATAATAATACTTTTAAAATGTATATTTAAAATATTAACTGATAATCAATTTGTAGAGCAACATTTCAAAAATTAATAAACAAATAAAATGTGAAATAATCTAGAATAAAATTATTTCGAAACGACAGAGTATTTTAAACACAGTTCTGCTAAAATATGTTGCTTTCAATATATAAATCGTGATTGTCGATATGTTAAAATCTCTTAAACACAAAATTTAATCAACATTTAAGTTAATTTATTTTATTATTTAAGAAACAACATTTTATTATTAAACATTTTAGAGAATACCTTAGTTACGTCCAGCTTTCTTCTTTTTAATTCATTAAAAATCGAGTAAGCTTCCATCATCCAATTACCAATTCCAGATGTAGTTTTTCCCTGAGTGTGCACACATACTGATATAAATACATCGGCATTTGGCACTTCCTGTTTTGGAAACATAAAACCACCCCCAAAAAGGGCGCACTGAATTCCGGACTTGTCGCCAGCCATCATCACATTGCCAGGCATTTAGTTTCCCCCCACGCCATGCCGTGCGCATCCTGATCAACCCCCCATCCCTGGACGTATCCTTTTTGACAACAGCCCAGCCCTGCCCAGCCCAGTCCAGTCCAGCCAGACTGTTGCATGAATCAGAGAGCGTAAGTCGTGGTAAGTGATTTTTAAGTTGCTATCTGCCGCAGTGACGTCACTTGCGACCCCGCAGGAAAGTAAGTCACTTCAGTTAAAGTCAGTTAAAGTTCCTTTTTTTTTTGGGAGAAGTCCCGAAACGAATGACGCCACGCTTGGTTGGATGCTGATGCTGATTCTGATGCCTCCGGTTCGGTTTAACACGATTGTTTATTGGATTGTTAAGGCCCCAGTGAATATGGGGGATGCCCAACTTAAAAATGTAACTGTCGTCGGCTCGTTAAGCATTCAAGTTTAACTGCTCGAACACAATGTCGTATTGAATCCTTTGGCCCCCATTCCGGGAAGCCCCATTCCCATCCCCATCTCCATACCTCCCGGGATGTGAAGCCTTTGAGGGAAATGCACATTGTCGGGCTTTCGGTTCAACTTACTGCGCTTACTCGACGAAATGTCAAATCCATCAGGGCTCACGATTTGAGTGTCCTCTGTTGTTGGCAGGCGACAGTGGCGACAGGACGACGGGACGACGGGATGACGGGATGACGGCGTAATCATAGGCGTTGGTGGGCGTGGCGGCAGGACCATAAGGTTGACACGGTTCCATGGGGATGAAAAGTCGGCAGATTGAAGGAGTCCGGACCAGAAAAAAAAAAACGAGAAAAAACGAAAGCCAAGCGAAATTTAAAATTAATTTTATGACACACTTTTCATAGAAAAGAAATACCCCCGACCACAATGGCAATGGTCCCCCTCTTGACGACCGAAAGGCCCCCTTCTGGAGTATATATACTCTCGTATATACCCACTCCCACTCCCACTCCCACTCCCGTTCACAGTCCCATTTGCCCCGCTTGTCTGTCAACAATTGCTCATTGCTGTGCCCGCTGTGCGCCTGGCCAAGTATCCTACGAAATCTCCGTGTGGGTGAGTATCTGGGCGAGCACTACAATACAATACAATGCAATACAATAAATTTACATGAATAAAAGTGAAGAGTCTCAAACACATGCCGCCCGTGCGTCTGTCAAAAAGAGCGCCCCATCCACCACCAATGCACCTCACTCCATTTGAAGCCATTCCATTCCAGATTTCATCCTCGGTCCCAAGTCTCTGGTCCCTGCTCCCTTTCCCCCCGGTTTCATTCCTTTGTCACCATTTAGTCGGTGGCACGCCGACGGCAGGCGTTCCCGCTCCCGTTCCCGCTCCCTTTCCCGCTCCCATTATCATTCTCCACTGCCAAAGTCGGCGGCCCAATCTATCCATCTATATACGCACTCGCATGTGGAGATATCTGTCGTCGGTCCAAGACACCGAATGCGTGTTTAAAATGAAATACTCAGCACTCACTCAAAAATGTATTGTGCCATTGTTCGAACTGGGCATGGTGACTATGCAGAGGGGTTGGTCTATATTTAGTACTAAGTACATGTATTAAGTTATTGTTCTTTAAAAAGAACTTGAGATGATGAACTCCAATAGTTTTGGCTATATACATATACAAACTTCAGTTTCAAAATAATAATAAACTTGAGTTAACTTTTCTATATTTTCATTTCTGTATTCTAAATTTTTTAAATAAAAAAAAATTCTTTTGAGAAATATCCTATTTATTATATAAAGTGAGTATATACGCAAACATTTTACCAATTTAAATTTGAACTCTATCTTTTGACTTTTACCTAAATATTTTATAAAAATGTAACAAGATTAAAGTTAACAAATTGTTAAATCCCAGAACATGAACTCCAATAAAGTTGGGATTAAATTCTAATGAAGCAAAAATTGAAATATTCCATACTAATCCTGTACGCCGCAAATCAATTTCAATACCACTTTAATCATTTATGTAAATCCCATTTCATTTGGATTATGATAATCACTGAAATCCTTAGAGTATTCCTAGTTCGCATTGACCCTTAAGCTTATCTTGTCTTTTTTCATTATTATTTTTTTTTTTTGTGTGGAACGCCCCCTGAACTTTTGCGTTGTGCAGTGCTTTGTATTTTGGACTGTCCTTGCCACTCTACACCCCCTCCGTTCCCCTCCCCTGGCGCCACCCATCCTCCCTGGTGTGAAAAATACGCGTTGTTCTCGACGCTCCAGGAGATGTATCGACAGAGTCAGCGGGGTGGACAAAGGGACTTTGGGTAAACGGGGATGTGCAGGTGGCGCCCAAGTTGGAATCCCGGCCGCAAATGCCATTTAAATTGACAATTTTGCTGCTGCCTCACCAGCTAGCTGCCTTAAAGCTTGCCAACTGGCACCTTTCTCAACCCACCAGCAAAACCCGTATAATGGGCGTGTTGGCCGCAATTCGTTGCGCCCACAATTTTGCGGATGACCGCAGGAACGTACCTGGACATGCGGCGCAATCGGGGGACTTCTGGATCTGGGGGCCCGGACACTGGGCGCCCCCATTCAATGGCATTGGATTGTTGCAGGTTCGAGAGCGTTTGCGTCCCTGACTCGGTTTACCAGCACACTTGCATTCGCGCCAAGGACTCCAGGTGCTCCAGCCACCGTTGACTGCGGAAATGAAATCAGAAATAAAACAATTAAGAGCGTTATCGACCAGTCAAGCGGGCATGAGATTAACCGGTGCTTATATCCAAGAACTTATCAAGGGTTTAAGGTTTAAAAATCTACCAGATTCAACTTGGTTCATCGTTGAACATTTGTTTTTATCAATTCAATATGTTTAAATACAAAGCTCATTACTTTTAGAAGCCATGTTTGTAAAGATACTTGCCAGGTTGCTAGGCATTTTTAAATTTAATAAAATCTGATAGGTTTATATTTTGTCTTTTTAATATATAAGAATTTCAAATGAAATTTGAGCTTAAAGAAGAAAATAAATTTAAATTAAAATTATTTCCATTAAGATATATTTTAACGAGGCTCCTCAAGAACCAGGAAATTGTGTTATTCCGAGATTAAACTTTAATGAACGACAAGGGCTTAAGGCAGGGACTTTTGTTTTATAATGCGGTGGTATATTAAGAGTGATTTTCAGTAAAAAACAATTAGGTGTTTTTTATTAAAATGTTCGTATTCTAAGCTGTAAATAATGGAACATAATTTTATAGGGAAAATTTACTTAAGAGCAACCAATAATCATGGACATGGAAGTATAAAAAGACTGTGGGTTTTTTTTGCCTTTTATCTGTGATATTTGTATTCTAATATGTGTTATTAAAAACAAATGGATGTTTTTGATTATTTTTACCATAAAAAGTACCGTGTAATAGAAACGAACTTTAAAATTCATGACTGTGCCCTGGCGCCCTTGAATACTGACCATAAACGATGAGCACGGCGGAATCGGAGACGCGCCTGCCGGCTATATTCTCCGCACTGCAGCTGTAGTTGGCCATGTGCTGCAGGGCCACCTGGCGAAAGGTGAGCGTGCCGGCCGAAACGCTGATCCCCGGCTCACTGTCCGCCGTGATGACCGCGTTGTTCTTGTGCCAGGTGAGCTTCGGTTCGGGGAAGCCGCCGGGTGGCTCGCAGCGCAGTTCCGCCCGACTGCCCAGCTCCAGGCGCAGCGAGGTGGGCGACTGGTTGAAGGACTTGCGAATATCTGTGGTGGGTGAAAGGACAGATGCCGGATACCGATGTAGTTATAGATATAGATTCAGAAACAGATAGGGGTAAGCTAAGCGAGGGTCAGTTGTTGACAGGAAGCCACCCCTGGCCAAGGTGCAATGCTAACTACAAAATGTACACTTTAGTGAACATGCTAAAACACTTGAAGAAAATAATTGGATAAGTTGAAACTTAATGTAGAACAAATAACTTAAATGTTATGTTTCCTAAAAATTCAGCTGTTGTAACTGATGTTGAACTGTTTAATTTACAATTAAATTTTTATCAATAAGGATTTAAGATATATCAGCTTGTAGGTTCATTACGATTAGTTACAAGTCACTAATAAAAGCTCTTTGATTGCACATTTTCTTTAAAAGCTTTAGCATTATTTAGATTTATTACTTTTAAAATAGTGAACATAAAAATTAAATAGATTTATAAGCTAAGATTCTAGATAATTTGATGTAAACTCTTCATGTTGCTTTCAGTTTGAATGACTCATTGTTTTTATTTTTTAGTAACCTTATACTTTTAATTTTTATTCTGACTTTTTGGATCACAACCAGAGATTTTTTTCGTTTTAATTTATGATAACTGATGTTTAACTTTAGTAAAACGTGTTTAGTCTGTACGGGAATTTCTAATATTGATTTAATATAAATGACTCATTATTTTTTGTTTATATTAAAATTATACTTATAACTCGAACTTTTTAAAAATACAATTGAGTCTCTATTCAAAAATAATGTATTTATTATAATTTATGCAAGCTAAGGCTTTAGTTTGTAGCTAAGTTTTATATCTTTTAAGGTGCATAATTTTGGCAAACAACTCATATTTTTTTATCAGTGTACTCACAGGCAATGTGGACGGTGGCGGCCTGACTCTTGACCACGCCACGCGACGACCAGGCGTGGCACTCGCACTTGAAGGGCCCGTCGCCGAAGAACTCGTCGACCAGGTCGCGGTGGATGGTGGCGGTGACCTCCTCCATGTTGACCCCCGTGTGCGGGTCCACGTGGGTTTCGTGCGTGGAGGGCGGTGGTTGCGAGCTGCCGCTGCACTTGAAGATCACCTGCAGCGAGTGCGAGGCCTTGCACTTGAGCACCGCCGGCCGGTTCTTGACCACGAACACACTCTCCGGTTCGATGAGGAAAATGGGCAGGGTGTTGCTGGCCTCGCCGGGACTCAATTTGCCGGTGTTGAACTCCTCCAGGAGTATGCCCGATCCCGCTGCCGCTCCGGATGCTCCTGCCGAGGAGGATCCCTGTGGCGGCCTGGCATTCTCATCCTCGCTGCTGTTGCCCAACTCCACGTGGTTCTTGTGCGAGGCCGTCTCCTCGGTGACCAGGGAATTGGCGAAGGGGGCCATCGCCGTCAGCGGGTCAATTGCATCCTCCTCCAGGGAGGCGGACAGACTGCCATAGTCCAGCTGCGGCAACTCCCCGGAAACTGGCAGCAAAAGCAGCAGGATTAGCTGCAGGCTAACCAGCAGGGCAATCACATTTCCGGCTTTATTAATCACCGCCATGCTTCACTGCTGTCAGTTGGCCCGTCGTTCGTCGGAGGTGTCGTCCTGTCCTGCGCTTCCTGTGCAACTGATGCACCTGCAGGGACACCTGCAATTGCAACTGCACTAGTCGTTCCTGCTGCTGCTGCTGCTGCTGCTGCTGCTGGCGATGTGGCAAGCTAGCTGAAGGAGCTGGCATTAGCATTAGCTGCACACTCGCTCCGCCGACGTGGTGAATACGATCTGGAAAGTCAGATAAGAAACGCCAGTTAGCTACCTTTTCTACTTCGGCCAGGCAATTTGCGCACTTGGCAATAAGGCGATTATTTACCAAGCGGTCTGTCAAGCCACGAAAGTGTCCATGGCTTGACTAAAGTGCTCATATCTTTGACGAACACGCTTGGCATTAACAAACTTATGGTCTCGGACTTGGATTACCCCATCATATACGACTTGTTTATACTCTACAGACATAGAAATATTGGTTTATTGGTGGTATTTCTTGTTAGTTTGATAATAAACTTAATAGACCAGCTATTTGATAACAAATAGGGACCTCAAAGTATTTATATTGAATTATCAAATAAAAATAAGAACTCTCGGATCAGAAATATATATATAATACATGCTAAAGTAGTTTTTTTTTGACAGTACAAAGCATGAGTAAAAGTATAAACTCCAACCTATTTTAGTGGCAGATGGTAATTCGAGCTATGGATGTTCGACTCTTTATAAGATACTCCTAGCTGCACACCTGCCGTTTTATTACGCAAAACCCTTTTCTCATATCAAGAATAAAAGGTGTCAGTTTACGATCACATTCTCCAGAATCCACAATGCTTTAAGGGTGGCTTAAGGGTCTAATGAGAAACCCAAATAATAATGTAACAATACCCTTCCATTAAAGATGCTCTCTTCACGAAGAAAACTATCTGAAATTGTATTCCCGTGTTTAGATATCATTTCCTGCCCTGGGAAGGCCCTACTTCAGTTCACTCCGATTGCAATCTGCTGACAGGATCAATGGAAAAATGAAAATGTATCGTCTGCACTTAGGGACACTTCCTGTCCTGCCACAGCACAATCGATGAGTTGTCTCCATCAATCAGGGGACCAATACTCCCCAACGACCGACCAATTTTTCAAGTGTAGGGCAACGTGGTCACAAGTTACAAAATATTTCCCATTAGCCATGCAAGTCATGCGTCAGATTCTACGAATCGTTGGTACCTAATCGAAATATTAATAACAGGTATAAGTATGCCCAGCCACACTGCAGTTCTCTGGGCATGGGCACAGGCATGGGCACCTAGGCGGTTCGTTCAGGACGTGGTATCCTACACGGGCTGTGGGAAAAGCGCCTTTTGTCTTTTGTCTTTTGTCAGAGCTATTATGTGGTCGGTGGTGTTGGACTAGAGTGGACTGGAGTGGAGTGGGGGAACACGGAGAAATGAAGGAGGCATGCCTGCACGAACACCGCGATAAGTCCGGCCCCCGTCTTTGAGCCTAACTTCGAGTTGGAGTTTATGCGTTTGTCTTTGTAATTATGTATTAATCATGCATAAGTTTAAACTCAAAAGCAGCCCTCCGCTCAAACTCAAATTTTATTGCCGACGACGACGTGGGGCCATTAAAAGGCGCATCAAGTAAAAGTCGATATGTAAATTTTGCGGAAACGCTGATATGCGATAAGTGATTATGTTCGGGGAGATGGAGACGGAGACGGAGACCATGCGCCACAGCTCACAACTCACAGTCACCAACTCAAACTCAGCCAAATCAGAGGTACCCAGTAGCAGCCGTGACCACGAATCGTAATAAAATATCGGGTAATCAGAAGTTAAAGGGAAATAATACATTTGATGGGTCGTCATCATCGTTTCATTCGGCTTAAGCGCCTTTATGCGTAATTCAATTGAATTTACAGGGTGCTTGTGGACACTTGAGTGTCTGTCAATATTCTCCTTCGTGTGTGGATGGGATGGTGTATGGTAAATGGTAAATGCTATATGCTATATGCTATATTTGGAGTGTGGGCGGGCTCAGCTCTCATGTAACTGACCAGATTATAATAGTATTCTTCCGGCTCTATCCGCTTTGTTTTGTGTGTGCATTCAATTATAGATGGGATATTGAAGCTCGTTTTGTTTTCGATTTGTCTAGACTTTTGTTTGACGAGGCCGAGATTGGGCCACATTGTGTGCCGGGCTCGGGCTGCTTAGCTAAATTACATTTCGGCTAAAGTAAATCGATATCGCCATCAGCGAAAATCGAACACTGATTTTCAGCTCTCATATAAACA
Organism: Drosophila gunungcola; assembly: GCF_025200985.1. Lineage (NCBI taxonomy): Eukaryota > Metazoa > Arthropoda > Insecta > Diptera > Drosophilidae > Drosophila > Drosophila gunungcola. The sequence goes on along the minus strand of NW_026453167.1, from coordinate 4,172,061 downwards.
AAGCTTATTTATTACTGCAGCAGCAGCTTCTGTGAAGAATAATGCTGAATTGAAGGCACATATTGACATGACAACGGAACCACTGATGGCGAGATTAATCAAAGTCTGGCACATAAAATGCCCCGATTCAATCGATTTGGAGCCTGCCTTATCGGACCAAAAGCTTCAATGATCAGGGGCGGAGGGGCATTGTACATTACTTTTTAATAGATTTTTAATGAACTGAAGTAGGCCAAATGGATTGTAAGAGGCGCTTATCAGCGACATTTCATTGTCTGCGGGTGTACTTTATAATCGAATGGGTTTTATTTATTGAATGCAAACTTGTCGTTGGCAAATAAAAAACATGCATTGATTTTGGCACGCAAGCATCCGGGGAACCCCCCTCCACTTCCACATCCTCATCCTCGCAATGAATGACTGAATGACAAACTGTGGGACACACACGCACATGCACTGAGCAATAAAATGTTTTGGGAAATTAAGAAAATATTTTCATGTAAATCCACACTTCACAGAGATAAAGTTTTGTACTGTAGTTCCACAAATGTACAAATGGTTTAAGCACTAACCAGAGATTGTCATTCAAAATAAGTAAACTTTAAATTTAATTATAACTTAGTAATGAGATAAGTACTCAGCTTGCTAAATACTGCAATTCAGAGTTCAGAAAGGTTTTGTGCAGTGTTAACTTTTCAGACTGGAGAGAGATTACTGCGTTTGACTGAATGGTATTAAACAAATTTATAATCCACTTTTCAAAGCTTTAATGGGTATTGATTTTCGCAATATGAGATTTGTTTGAATGAGATTTTTCTACAAATTAAAAAGTTGAGAAATTCGATGGCTACTGAGTTCTGCAAATTTTTGTTTATAATTGGTAATTTTGTTTTTGTTTAAATCCATTCAGTTAAGAATTACGGCAATTGTTATATTAAACTTGGAATATTGTGGTCTTGTAAACATTATTTTTAAAAATAATATATTTTAAAGCAGAACAGAAATATTTTGACTTAAAAAAAATGATGGATTACCAAGCCAACGAAATCCCCCATTTCAGGTCCTTTTTTTCTCTGTGCAGCCTTTGAGATTTATGGCCAGATACGCGAGTTGCGTGTGCATGTAATCATCCTATATTGTGAGGAGAGACGCCACCGAAGTCCCGCTGAACTTTGATGATTTCCCAAGCTCTCCGATTCCGCGGAGGCGGAGAAGGTGGATGAGATTGTGTCGCCGGCACTTGCTTCCTAGGCAGCCAGCCTGAATGAATGGGAAATGCGAATGGAAGACTGCGTGGGATAATCGGCGTCGTATTCAATTTAATTTCACAACTATTGCGGAGTCTCAGCGAAGTGTAGAGGCGGAGAAGCCCTTCCTGTGCCGAATGAGAACTTCCAAGTGAACTCCAAGAACTCAGATTCGGCTGCCATCATTCGGGGGATGAGGATGTGGATGTGGATTGGGCTGGGGGATGGGGGATGGGGGACTGGGAGATGGGGAACAATGCCAGAACACACAAAACAAGTGAGCATTCTATAAAATAATTGATGACTGACTGACTCAGTTGCTTGGCAGCAATAATTTTTATACTTCTTGAGCACTCGCGCACACACTCTCGAGCACTAAAATCAAATGCCACTCGAAACGCTGCGCCAGTCGCTTTGGTGACTGCCCTGAAGTGGATCCATGGATGTGGATGTGGATGTGAATGTGAATGTGGCTGTAGATATGAATGTGGCAGTAGATGTGGCTGCCGCAGATGCCGCTGCCTCAATTGCGTGTGACTTGGGCTTCTGCTACTCCTCCTTGTAGTTATGTTGTACAATCGCCGGAACATCTGTAGCACAAATGAAATCTTTAATGCCCAAGGGACCGTGCTGGTAACTCTGAGGCATCTGTATTTCACATGTTGCGCATTTTGCCCACACACTCACTACACACACTGCTCACTGGGCAACTTGAGACCTTATAGAGGCAGCTATTGTGAAAACTCAGCTCGCTTCGCATTTTAGGTTTCGGGCCACGCTTGTCTTGTAATCAAACAATTAAAGATGATTTTAATTAATCTATTTATAAAATCCTCCCCCAGTGCCGCCGTCATAACTGCTCAAAATTGAATGCGACGAGCGTTGCTTGATCGAACAACCCAACGGGGGATGCGAAACGACAACAAACATCTTTAAATTAATTAAGCGTAATTGTCGAGGAATTAGAAGTAGAAACAAAAGTTTCAAGCATGAGTTATGGGCCCAGATACAGCATACATGTTACTACAAGACACACTAGATACAATCGTTAAATGATGTGGGGGAGGGATAGGAGGGCCAGCATACTTGTGCCCGGCTGCTTGCAATAAACAAATTATTTATGATTCCATCAGTTGCCTAAGTAGCACAAACTGAACAACTGATGACGGCCCTTATCATTTGTATCGTATTAGCAAAGTTCTAATGTGTCCGTTTCCAAACAACTGATGCCCGTGGCCTAATTTATGTTGCCAAAACTGGTGCCACAAGATGCCAGCTGATGATAGCCAGAGAAATACAGAAAAATAGTAAAATACATAGTAGTTGCCTACGCAACTGCCCAAGATGCAATGATAAGAGTTCGGGTGTGTAGAAAGTTCTGCCAGTTCCAGACTACCTAGGCATGTTAATTCCCTCTTGATTCTCACCGGCATCGATCGGCTCGGTTCAATCCAACGATTTACGACGGTAAGCCCGGCTGCGCCCTTGCTACCAGCGGCTACCTACGTTCCCTACGTTCGGAACAAAGCCAGTTGCCGAAAGAAAATGAAAAGAGCCTATTCTTTCTCTTCGATCGACATATAATCCAGTGTTAAGACGCGTCCCGGTCCCATGAACCCTGGCGGAACCTATCGAGCCTATACGACCTCTACATATGTTGTAGAACGCTGGAATGACAATTAATCACCGCAGGAGTCAAAGATGTTCATGCAACGTTCCGTTCCCATGTCCCCTGGTCCCGAAAATCGAAAGCCGAGCCCTTGTTTGCCGTTTGCCCATCGCAGGGAACAGCTGTATCTGTATCTACGACGGGGTTTGAGTTTCGATTGCTGTGCTCTTGCACAACCCCTAAAATTATGACTACTAGTGGGCCGAGTGTGAGAACTCGTGAAGGGGTAAGAGTAAGAGCTGCGCGTAAATTGTTAAAAAGCAGAAACCAAAGTGTGAGTCCAATCATTACGTGCATTTGTCAAGGCCTGAGAATTGTTCCGAATGTCGCTGCTGGTTGTTTGAAACCCATACCATTTTTTACCATACCAGAGCATAATACCATTCCATTCCATTTCGTCTGTCTGTCTGTCAGTCAGTCGGTACGTCAGTCAGTCAGTTAGGACGTTTCGACGTCCAAAGGGGATCATTATATGCCAATTGGCGATTGTTTGTTACCCGCTCACCGACCCACCGACCCACCAACCGACCCACCGTTTGTCGCGGAGGGTTGGTAATTGCAATCCACATTTGAATTTACATTTGAATAACGGTTACAGACCCGAATTATAACTGTAATTGCGGCATGTTGATCGCGGCATCCCGCCGTTCGGAGTTGTTATTATAATTGTAGCTGCATCTTTTATCAATGAATTGAGTGCTGCACTCTCATGAGGGCCTCTCGACAGCCGCCCGTCCACCCCCCATCCCAGTGTGTGACAAGAAAAACAAAAATAAACATACTGAGAGAAAATATAAATTTCAGAAATCGATCTAGAACCCCGAAATACAGTATTTTCATTTTAATTTATAGTAGTTTCATGTCAGTATTATTGGGTGTTGTAAAACTCATATGATCTGTAATTTTTTTTTGAATAGCTCCTAAACCCGTATTTGATCTGTGCAATTGTTGAAATGGTATTACTAATTTTAATTTTTACTTGTTGTTTGTTCAAAATTGGTTCTTTTTTAAAAACTAAGTTGATTGATCTTTTTTATCTACTATAAAGTTAAAGAAGTAATGAATCATATCATCTTAAAAACTGTTTTTCCTTTTATCAACCCTTATCATTCAATAACAAACAAAGTGGAAAAATGTCCAAGGCAAGTATTAATTTAAAGCCATCGTTTAACTCTATAAATCATTCAAAGAAATGAGTTAAGAAAATAAATCATCGCTATTATAGAAAGCTTAAAGCAAAAACATTTTATATTTTTCAGGTGCTCTGAGTTAAAATTCCATGATGTCTTTTTTTCCTGTGCACTAGCACACACCGTTCGTCTCACAGCAAATACACATGGCTAAGCGCAATCATAAAATACAAATAAAAATAAAAATACACGATGGCGTTCAAAAGGGCACGCTTTTCATAATAAACATTAGCGAGCGGCCCTTGGTTCGCCCTGTAGGCCCTGTGGTCCCCCCCCACTCCCCCGCGGTCACATGGTTCGAGGGTCGTCCGATCCGCTCCAGTCGGTTCCGTTCCCCCCCACTCCCCCGCAAACGCTCCTGGCTCGCTTGTTTGTTTGTGAATTGGTCGTCTTTAGTTACACTTGAATACGTTTTGTGTGTTGTCACCGTAGTTGTAAAGTGTGTGTTTGTGTGTGTGTGTGTGTGTGTGTGGGTTATGGTTAGCTGGTCCTGGCCCTGCTTCTGGTCGGCACTTCACTTCACCTCCTACTCAATGCACTTTGCACCTTAAAATAGCATTGCAGTGGCATACTTAGCGGCGCAGGAAGCGACGACGGCCGACAACTGCAGTGCGCCGCCCCTTTGTGTGTCCTGTTTTTATCCTGTCCGAGCAACTGGGGTTTCTTATTATAGTTAAGCATCGCTACTTACCCGGTGTCTCGCTTTTGTTGCTCCCGTTTCTGCTGCAGTGCGACCAAAGGAGCGGGCTGTTGTCTTAGGAGCCAACATGTATCCAGATCCAGTTACATGTCCCCAGTCCCCTGAAATCCTTGCAGAGGCCACTGGTGTGGTGTGTGTGTTAGGGTTTGGGTTTGGGTTGTTGTGTGTGCTTAGGACATCTGTAACCTTATCGCCTTTAGTTTACTTGTCTCCGCTTACACTCATTATGACGACAGAGCACTTCACTACGCTTTTCACTCAGCACGGAGAAGATATCCTGCTGGTATTGACACTATGGCACAAGGTAAGTTATCTCTATCCCGCATATAACTATATATCGCCGTTCACACGATCTCGCACTTGGTTTTCAATACGCGCGCGCTCGAATATACGAAATTCGAAAACAACCACTGCGTCGAGCCGGCGTGCGTTGCGTCCGTTTGCTTCGGCGTTTTCCGTTCAAGTGAAACGTGAATTGTTCGTGGCCAGAGCAAAAGGCACCAACGACATAGAGCCCTGCACTGGGAGAAAAAATCATCATGAGGTCAGAAAATCACACCAAAAATTCCGTTCTTAGAACAAGTATTTGCAGGTTTGATATATACATCTAGGAAAATGTATAACTTGACAATAAATTACATTTTGTATAACTTGAATTTCTAATTTTCTTACTCAAGCAAAACAAGTTGACTCAAGAATAATCAATTTTCAGTTATTTCTACTATTAATTTATGTATTTCCATGTTGTAGTTTATTATTAAAATTTATTCTTTTGATCTCTTATAACTAATCATTTTTTTTTTTTAAGTTTTTAGTTTTTAAGTATAGGAAGTTAAGGTTTAACCACTTCCAGCTTGATTTATAAAATTTGTGTCTCATCATTGAAAGGTCTAACTAATTAATCAAGATAATCAACTCTTTTTTATCATCTATAAATTTTGTCAAATTTCAATAAAAAATTTTATATCTTAATCAACATCGGAATTGTAAAGACATGTTTTTAGACGTATTGCATTGCTTATTTTTTTAAGTGTAGTTGCGCTCTTTGATTCGGAGTGGCGCTCTCTGTCTCTCTCTCTCCCCTCGCACGCAGCATCCCCAGGAGGAGCATGCTGTGTTGTTGTTCTTCGCAGCATATGTGCAGGAAGTGGGGGAGTGGGAGCCCAAAGAGAGTAAGTGAGAGAGAGAACGCTCTCCCGTTCGGACGCACTTTACGACGTGGACGTTGATGTGGATGTATAGGTACGAGTATGTATATTGGCTCCTTGGCTATTTTGTATCTTTCCTGCCTCCGCCCGCGTGTTGTTGTTGTTGTCGTTGTCGTTGTTGCATTCTAATTTTACGCACTGGATTCCTGAGATGCTTTCATATTCCATTCCCGTTTGATGATTTATCGACTGCAGCGGCAATTAAAAGGCCTTTAGCGCTGCTTTTTATCAACTCGACTCGGTGACATTGGAGTTTTATTTATATTTTGTTGTGCGCGCACACACACACCATCACTAAAAACACTACGCACTCACACACACGCACACCTTAGCCAGGAGATTTTTGTTGGCTTTGATTGCCGTTTTTTTTTTATACGTAGTTTCTCGTTATTTCACTTGAACTTTACCATTTATTGCGGTTTAATTGCACATTTTATGAGCCAGACATGGGTTGCAGTTTTCCCGACGAAACTTTTTTGTTTTTTTTTTTCGGGGAGCGCATTCCTTTGGCATCACTCAGTCACTTTGGCTCAAATTGGAGCCTGTGCTCCCGCAGATTACTCCCGCCGGACAGTGTGACCAGCCGGCGCCAAGGGCTCCAATCAGGGTTGAAGGTTTTCCGGGAGCGACTTTGAATCCTTTGGCGCCAGATTTCATAGATAAGAGAGCTCGTTCTAGAGAAACACTCACGACTTGCGCTTAGAATCTTGGTAAAAAAATGTTTTTTAAATAGTTGGCTTACAGTTTTAAACACAGTCGATAAACACAATTGTATATGCAGAAAAGTAAACAGGCAGCCAAGCTAAAGAAAATTTATTAAGGAAGAATTTCAAGGCAATGTTAAGAATCATAAATAAAATATTGCGAGCAATTTAATCGCTATTACAAAATGTCATAAGTGTTCGCGCTTTCGGGTGTGTACTGTATATCAATTAAAATACTTTATTAAATTTCTTCGTATTTCATTCATAAATAATTTTGGCGACATCTAGCGTTCGGTTTCCAAACTTTGGAATTCTACATTTAATCTACTTGGGTTTACTGTAACAAGCGGCAGGTAGAGAAACTAAGCTAAAAATTATGTTTGCCAGTGCTGCCAGACCAAACAAAATAATTATTATACAATCTGGTAAAAAGGACTACAAATTTGTACCCAAGAACAGTAATATGAACACTATTTTTATGTTCCTGAAAAACAGCAAAATAAATATATATTATTTTTGTTATAAAAAAGATTAGGAATTGGTAAAATTGTCATAAAAAAGAGTAGCAATTGGTGAAATTGTAAATTTGTTTAAGTTTATTCCATGGAGAATTTAGCAAGAATTAAAAAAAAATTAAGCTTACAAATGAATTAGTTTTTTTATTTGGTTGTAAAAATGTTTATATATTGAGCTTTTACATTGGAGATAAAATGAAGAAATGGCAGCTATTGGTTACCAATCCTGGCGAAAAAAATGATGAAATTAACAAAATCCTCCAAAAGTAAAATAAGCTTACCTTTAGGCAAAGTTCCTCGCACTCTGCTTTGGTAAAAAAGCGATTCCTGTTTCCTCCACAAAGGGCATAAACAAAACGGATGCAGGACTTCTTCAAAGGGTCGTAGTACCAGGCAAAAACTCCCTTGCCACATTTTCCATAATTTACTGGTAGATGGCAAATAGCTGATAATATAGTCTGGTTATTATTCACTAACAGGCAACTAAACACACTATGCTTGCACCTTTTTGTTGTTTGTAACTTTCATAGCTAAATGCAATCGTAAATCCAAGAATCAATAAAAGGATAAAGCAAGAAATTAAATGCACCATTTTTTTATTTTGTGCTGGAGTCAAGCAAGTGAAAGAAACTTTTGGTACTGCATTCATCGAAGCAATGAAATCAGTTTATATATGAAAGGCAGAAGTCTGTTTTTAACAAAGCATTTGTTCGTTTTTACCTACTAAAAGCTTTTAACTCAACTTACATGTTGGTACCATCTTATCGCCAGCTTTTCCAAATGATTCATTTTTATTTACCAGGCTTAATTACATTTTCGCGGACTATAGTTAGTTACAACAACATATTCTGACAGTAAAATTATTGACGCCTTTCTGCGACTGATAGCAAATTTTAAAGATCACTTGATCTCCTCTAATATAATTTTGACATACAAATATTTAATTTTATATTCAAAAATATATCTTGAAATTTAATATATATTGATACTTTCAAATATGATATATATGAACGTAATAATTATACATTGTTTAATTGCTTAACTCTTAATGTATATGAAACATTTTAACTAAATCAACAATCAAATATACACTCTGCTCACAAAATAAGAAGTTTTGTTTGCTTCTGCTGCTTCTAACTGTCAAATAAAACGACTAAGAGTCATGTCACTTAACATTCAAGACACAAAAACATATTTATTTAAATTTGTTACAACTTAAAGCACGAGTTAACTAGTTCTTATACATGTCGCAGAGCACTTTCTCCATGGGCGTGTTGCCAATAGTGCGCTGAAAGTAGATGGACTCGATCTTGTGGGAGCTGATCATCCGCAGCAGTGGCAGCATGAGCAGGAGTCGTCCGAATCTGGCAATCTGGGCCGTGAACTGCGTCTTCGTGTGTTGCGACAACATAACCTGATAGATTAACTTATTAGTTCACATCACCTATTCCCATATATAGCATACTTACGTGCGCCTGATCCTGGAGATTCTCAATCTGCGCTGGATCCTTCAGACCACGTGTCTCTGGCCGAAACAAAACAATTGCCTTGAGGCAGGCAAATTCAGCAGGATCAACTAGCACCGCTTTGTATTTGCAGAAGATCTCGTGAAGGGTTCGCACATCCGCCGCCAGCTGCCAAAAATGTAGGTTCGCATAAATAAATATCAATTTAATAAAGTTTGCCAAAACTTACCTCTTCCTTTGTTATGCAAGTGTCGCCATTGGCGTTGTTCTCCAGATTGTTACAGTGCTCCGCCACCGAGAAGAGGGCACAGCCCGTGGGATCCAAGGGGATGCACCATTGGATGGCATTCAGCAGGAACAGCTCGGACCAGGACTCCTCCAGCAAAATCACCTGATTAGGAAAGCGTGTTTTATGAATATTCCTAATATCCGAACTAACAACATTTAAAATTAATTTTTCCTTCTGCAACATACTATATGCCGAATGTAAATATAACTCAACACCAAACCTCTTAAAATGGTATTTATCCTTGTACCTCAGAGGCTCAATACTAGCTTTTATTAGTAGATAATATTTATTAATTTAAGCCCACCTGATCCCGAAAGGAAAGTCGCGCAAAGCTGGGCAGGTTCTTGGCCCACTTGACGGCCATGAAGAGAAGCCGGGCACTCGTCTCATAAACGGTTTCGTGCTGATGGGCATACAAATTGGGTGACATGAACTGCGGCATGATGAAGCTGGAATCCGATCTGCTGACGGTGTGCGGCTCCTCGTTGTCATTGGTTACATCTATGGAGTCATCTGCAGAGGTTTGCCAATGAGTTATGTATATAGGTTATATTATTGATATATATATTTTTTTTATTGAAGAAGAGGAGAGAGTCACCCAAAAGAGCTGAACTTAGCTTAAGTTATAAACATTATGTTAGCTATGAACAAATAAATGTAAATGGTAATTCTTTTTTTTTTTAAGTCTGTGAGGTGATTTAGTCATGGAACATCTCTAATATAAATCATTCATATTACTATACCATTGCATTAGTCATAAATGCTTACGTATATTATACATAGAAAGCATTATTATATTATAATATTGTATAATATCCTTTGTAAAAAGCGTTCAAAAACTTTAGACAAATAATTATAAACTCTGACAAAATAAAAAAAAATTATTTGATTTTGTTATGTACTTAAAGTCACGAGCATATGTTAAAAGCATCTAATATCCTAATAATCATGACTCTATTTTAGACTACCCACCATCATTGTCGTTTTCCATCGTGGGACTGGAGGAGCTGATGGAGGAGACGCTGCCGCCGGCATTGTTCTTCTCCTTGGCGTTTTCCGGGGCCGGTGAGCTCGGGTCGATGGAGTGGTTGCTGCTCGAGTTGGTCGAGTGGGAGGCGTTGCCGCTGTTGGCCAGCTCCATGCCATAGGCCTTCTCCTTGGGCGAGTGGTGAACGGAGGCGGCGTTGAACATGGGAAAGCTGCCGGCGCCCATGTGATTCGCAGCCAGCTGCATCGAGGAGGTGAGGTGGTTGTGGTGCAGCAGTCGTCCAGTCGGCAGGCTGCCCAGTGCTGTTCAGGGATCAACAAAGGGCATAAGTTAGGGCCGAAACTATAAACTGGGGGCCGGGGGGCAGTGGCTACTCACTGGGCGGTGGGAGAAGTCCGGAGCCGTAGCAGGGCGGCGACAGTAGCACGGGTGGTCTGCAAATTGGAGTTGCCCGCAGATTTTGGGCGGTTAGATAGACTTATGCTGATGACAGCCCAGCCACACCACATGCACTCAAAAAAATTACTTTATAACATTTTTTAATTGTTTGGAAACAAATTTTGTATTTAGAGAATATACCTTTCTTTCAAATACGTTAAGTGCGTTTTGAAGTTATTGCCTTAATAATTTTATGTATGTCTTCAATAAGTTGCTGTCTATTTTCACCTTAATCAACTTAAATTTTCTCCTTTTATATATAATATTAGCTTTCAAATATTATTTAAAAATATAACATTATTGAAAACATTTCCGATAATTAATTTGAATTCATTTAAAAGATAATAAAAAAATTTTACTTTCCGACCAGTGTAATAAGAAAAGAAGAATTCATTTCATTTGTTTTATTATATTAGAATAAATACATAAAATGATTGAAAATTGTTTTTAACATGATTTCAATTATTAAGAACAATTTCAGTGGCACAAACAAATTTAGTGTGTATCTTTGTGAAATAAGGATGTTTAAGCAACCATAGATAAACACTCATAGTTCAAGGATAATTCATCAAAAAGAAGTCAAGACTATATTTTGTTAGCAATATTACATTATGAGCTATGAAAGGTTTAGCCTAGCCCGAAAATTTTACAAAATAATATTTTGTCTGCACTCGATAAGTGCATTTATGTGTTTTTAAACCTTTCATTTCATTAAATTTTTTTTTGTAAAAAAACAGCTTTCAAAGTCATTAGACTTTCAATATTTAAATGGAATTTTTTTGAGTGCACGGCCGTGGAAACGGTAACACACACTTACCCGAAAACTCCGACGGCCACGGCGGCCTCGCGCAGAGCCCGTCCGTGTTCCATCTCCCGCAGCGTCTCCGGTCGAATAGTGGCCGTGTTGCGGGGCTGCCGCTCATTTTGCACGGCTGTAATTGGAAAACAAATGCAACTAACATGAGCACTCAGCGGAGTCTAGATGGGACGTGGACGTGGACGTGGACGTGTTCGTAATGAGGAAATGTCACACTGACAAAATCGCTTCGAGGCGCACAGGTATCGCAGGCCCAAATCTAGTCGCGTGTACCCTGTCCTCGTCCTCGCCGTTCCTCATCAGCATATGAAATTTGCCGAGGACTCGACGAGGGGAACAAGGCCATCCATTGATGGCAAATTGGTTTTGCGGTCACGTGCCGTTCACGCCCACAAATTGTTTCGCCATTTGTTTATGCAATTTCACCGCACAATGAGGCTGCGCCACAAAAGCTACTTCGCGCTAATGGCGGATCCGCAAACTGTGGCTATTTTCCATACGACTCGCATAATTTACGGGTAAATTAAAGGAGCCATCATAGAGTTGGTATAGAGTGTGAAATGTCCCTGGTGAGAATATATGGTGTGAAAGTCACGACTTGAATGTGAATTGATATGAATAAGTGGATGGACCTATATGCTTTGATACTAACCTTTTTTAAGTTCTCAACAAAAAACTATCAGGCTCATTGCTTTAAAGGTTATAAAATTTAATTTCTCAAAAAAATGAATAGCTTTTCTTTAAACTAAAACAGTGATAATATAATTGTATACCTTTGCAAAAAAAATATTCTATACAAAAAAAAATTTAAAGAAGGCCTTAAAGACTTTTTCAACTATGACATCAGTTTAATTTTGTAAGCTTGTAAAATATTTTTTTAACTATTTAAAATAAGCCAATTAACCTTTAGAAAACAAAAAAGTATTAAGCTTTTAATTGTGAAAAACAAACATATATTTTTATGACTTTTTTTGGTTTAAAGAAAGATTATTAATATATGTAGTTTAGAAACTTTTATAACTTTTAACGATTCCATACACATTATTATAAAATTAATTTATGTATAGATAAATGTGTCTGAGCTTCATACAAAAACATATTAAAGATGTTTAATCAAGATACTTGCAGTAAACTAGTAGGAAGAAACCTATTGAGCAAGTTTTTCATATTCATAAATCCCTAGTGACCCTTTACTTGCAAAAAGGTAAGCACAATCGATTCGTATTGATTTTATAAACCTGAACCTGAGTGACGGCTGCTGTTTGTCTATTTACTATTCAAGAAATCGAGCCACTGTTTGCTCAAAGTTTCTGCAGCCATCAAAACAATGAGTAAAACTTTCAGTCAAAATGAACAATTGGGGTGCAGTGAAGTGGCAGCGCTAAAGCTGCATAAAATCTGTCAAAGACAACACGAGCAGCAGGTAACAAATCAATTGGGTGAGCAATATGTAAATAAGGCGAAAGGAGCACCCGCACCCGCACCCGCACCCAGAGGTGAACCACCCCGAAATGAGATGATGTTCCCTGATGTGGGATTTCATCGTGTTCGTGGCAAAGGGTTCGAGGTTAGATACGTAAATGCTGGGGCACGTGTGGCCGGGCTTTTGAGGTCCTGTTAAAGACCAATTAAACGTGCTTCAGTTCATTAGAGCGAGTTGAGTTATGATAATATGCAGAAGTGAGTAGTAGTAAGTAATACCCACCATCCTTGTTCATTCCCATTTGAAGGCACTTCTTGAGCCTGCAGGCCTGGCATTGATTCCGATGGGCTTTGTCCACCACACAGCGTCCAGTTCCCGCCTGGCAGCTGAAAAAGAAATCAGATTCGATTAAAATAGTGCCAGGAGACATAATCAGGTTATCCTGGGGCGATAACGAGATTTGTCGTGTCAAAAATTGCAACATTTGTCGATTTCGGCAGCAGACTAAGGCCAACCGAGCGTAAATCCAGCCACAAAAGCACTTCTGAATCTGCTGGATATATACAGGACCTCTGCTTCTATTTCATCGACCTCTGGTCCAGTCCTTTTGTTCTGCCCTCGTGGAACTTTAATCAAATCAGGGCTGAGTGGCGTGTTCTGAACATCCCACCCACGGAAATCCCCTGACTCAGAACCACTTTTAGCCCAGTCATCGCCTCCCTTTTTGCCCACTAAGCCTGCGCCAAAACTCAAAGATGGCCAACGCTCCTAAAATCTCGAGTCGCCCGTTTCGCATCCATTTTATGTGCTTCGTGGCGCCTCGGCTCAAATCACTTAGCCAAATGTATCCTTCAGCCACAGCCCTTGTATAAAAGTATATAATTTAGGTATTTTGTGTATGCAAATGTCCGGTTTTCGTAAACAAATCAAGTAAATTGAATATGTGTGAATGGGCTTTCTCATTCCGTTGGAATGCCAACTTGTGTGGGTCTATAAAAATAATCACATAATATTGCCATCTCTCATACCAACAAACTTCCAGAAATAGACGATGAACACATCACTTTATGTATACCAAAACTACGGGGAAAATGGCCTCAAGAGGACCCATTTTGACTGAAGGCACAAAATGGTTTAAGCCTTGATACTCTAGAAATTTTGCTTTCTATTCCTTAAAAAAGATTGGTTTTTTCTAATTGAATAGACATTTTAAAATAAATTAAAAACTTTTAAATAACCATTCCTGAAAATAAAATTTCTAGTATTCTACTAATTTACTTATTCGAAGTTTTTATATTTCGCAAGCGCTAAAAACAAGTAAAATGATTTCAAATACTGAAAGTTCTTGAATTTTTAACATGTAAGAATTATAAAATCTACATCATGACTTTTATGTAGTTTTAAAATATATATTAATATTCGATTTAAGATGAAACAATTGAATGCAATACGTTAAACAGGTGCCACAACAATTATTATTAATAAATATAAGTATCTAAAATGTTAAAAAATTATATTAAATAAATGCATGAAATCCTAAAATTTTGTTATAGATGTAAAATAAATTTTATAGATTTGTATAGTGTTCAAAGAAAATTATAATAAACAAATATAAATATCAAAACTGTTACATGTGGATAAATTACAAACCCTCCAAATTAGATCAACTATATTCATAAATTCCAATAGGTATTTTTATAGCTGTGAAAAAACGGTATAGATTTTTATCATGTTAAAAGAAAATTCCGGTGAATAAATTCGAAAGTTCTGATTGGAAGCAATTGATTATAATTGAAAACGGCTTAATGGGACCACCGGAGACAAGGACATAAAAAGGACCAGGGGCCAGATTGACTCTGTCGGCAATCGGAAAACAAGTCACGTCGGTGAGAATATACACTAGACCTGTTCCCCGTTCGTATCCCTTTTCCATGTCCGTAGTCTGGAGTGTATGCCTCGCTTAGTCATTCCTCTGCAGGGGAGGATGTTGCTCTATTTTATCTAGAGAACCGCCCCCATTTTTTGACTTTGTTGCGATTCGGCTTAGTCGGTGGGCAAAGAAGAAGATGTCGGGAGTTTGGGTGAGGGAGATTGAGGGAGGATGAGGGTGCCGGGTCACATTTGGCCAAGTGTTTTGCGCTTAAGCCCTCCATATCAATCTCATGGGACCGCTGGGATATAGAGATTTCGACGTTTGTGATTTACCGCGCCTGCCGGAAAAGAAAACCGCAGCACAAAATATACATTACTGTATCATAACTTTATGTTTTTGCTGCCATTGATTCTGATTCTGTCGTTTTGGCTTATGGGATATTCGGCTGATTTAATGATAATTGAAAACCTAAAACAAACTTTGTTCAGTTTTTGATTCGTATATTTGTGTATTCCTGTTTTTATTTTTGGTTTCGCGCATTTCAACGTTGAAATAAAAAGTTTTAAACGAATTCACTTTAAATTCAATTACAGTTTAAGCTGCAATCGGGGGAGAAAGTGGATTGGCATCCGCACATGATGCCATTCTGGGTACAAAGTCAACGCGAGGGCAAATATGCGCATTCAAAAGTTGACGCTCAAATCCCAAAGATTTGAATAATTGTAATGAATTTGGCAGAGCTCCGTAATCCGCCAGACGGGCCTCCAGGCACAGCAGCCCACTCCACCAGCACCACCCACTTTGAGCAAATGTAGCAACATTTAATGGAAATGAAATGGTAATGACCGGACTTAGGACCGCACTCAAATCTACACAGACAAAAGTAGTGATTGTTTTGTAACATATTAAAGAACTTTATGCTTTCAACTCTGATCATTTCGTTAAAAAATCTTCTTCTTTTGGTTTTTACTAAACATTTATAAAGATTTTAAGATCCAGTTTCAGATCAGTAAATTATATTCTGTTTTGTTGCGGTTCATTTTATATTTGAACTGAATAAGTCGCTTCAGTTTGTTAAGTTTTTGAAAAAAAAAATGATTCAAGAATATTTAACAAATAGTTTTGATAGCTTATAAAAAAATAAAAATATTCATTGGATTTTGTTCATACTTTTTAAAACATTGTTACGGAGGTAAGTTTTAAAAAAAAATTTCACAAAGCTTAAGATATTTCTGTACCAAAAATATGGTAATGTTTTTTTTTATAAAAAAAAGTATGTTTTTGTATTAAGATGCAATTGAAAAATGAACACCCATTTATTTTGTTTAATGTGTACCTTTTTCTTTTTAAAAAATATTTTTTTTCTCTGTTTACCCACCGATAAATGAGTTTCCGGCGCACACTGCGCTTGAAGAATCCGGAGCAGCCATTGCAGGCGAGGATTCCGTAGTGCTTTCCCGAGCTGGTGTCGCCGCACACCACGCAGATGAGGCCCAGATTCTGGCCCTTAATCCGGGTCATCGAGGAGGATTCACTGGCCGACGTGTGGTTCATGGAGTTCGCCGCCGCTGCTGCTGCTGCAGCCGCTGCAGCGGCACTATGGTTCCAGCTCAGCAATCGACCAGCGGACACGTTGGGGGCGGCGGGATGAGGGGGCGGTGGTTGTGCGGGCGTGGCCACGCCCACTGATGTCGGTGGGGGCGTATAGCAATGCCGCGGGGGGCTGTGGAGCTCTGAAATAATTCAAAACATTAGTATGCTACAAAATGTATTTAAAACAATTTAATTTACATTTAAAACAAGTCATTTAAAAGGATAATTTCTTTTGGTTTATACATAACTTATTCTTACAATAATTAAATTTGTATTATTTCCATTGAAATAACCTATATTGATAAAGCAATTAAAAACAGGTTTTCAAAAAATAAGGATCTTAAGATCCGACATTTTATAAGGGTTTTTATTATTCTACTAATTATAAGTGTGTTTAATAAAAATATTTAAGCTATAATTTCATTTTCTCAGCACACGTATTAATTAAATATCAGTTACCAATAAGAAAACTTCATGATCCATTGTCCAAACTGATCAAGGTAGAAGGAGTATGCTATTTATTATTAACTGAGATTTGCTATAGAAAATTTGACCAGCAAGAGGCAGAAATAAACTTAGTTTGTTGTTTGATCTCATTGAAGCATAAGCCATTTAAAATTTCAGATCTGATTTTAGCTTTATTCCCATTCCCTCAGTGGTAATAAAAAATCACTTATGTAGTTCATTTAAATTAAATCCCAATTTGTCAGATGTACCACAGGAGAAGGGGAAGAACCTGCCGATCTTATCCCTGCGTGGCGACATTGACGCCCTGTAATCCGCAAATATATTTACACATTCAATTAGGGTGCCATTAAGCCAAACGGCTCTCGACCAGAGCGTGCCGAGCAATCTGTGCGCAAAATTTGCCTCGGGGGACGATTGTTTTGCCATCACACCCTAATTTGATTGTAGTTTCCTTACTGATTTTTTGATGCACTTAACCCTCGAAGGACGAGGAAGAGGACGAGGACACATTTGTTACACTCGCCACTTGGCTGTGCGATGGACCATTTCCAGGGTTCCTGGTTTTTGGTTTTGGTTGTTCGTTCGGATTCAAAGACAAAGTCAGAAGGCCTTTCAGCCTTTCAGCCGGTACCAACTGGCAGGGATCTGCGGTCTAATGCCAGAG
Organism: Drosophila gunungcola; assembly: GCF_025200985.1. Lineage (NCBI taxonomy): Eukaryota > Metazoa > Arthropoda > Insecta > Diptera > Drosophilidae > Drosophila > Drosophila gunungcola. The sequence goes on along the minus strand of NW_026453167.1, from coordinate 4,154,809 downwards.
GATTAGCGTCATATGCTTGCATTTTCCGGGTCTCCGTCTTTGTTAATTTTATGAGCTCGTTGAAATTCACTTTGGCCCACTCCTGCCACTGCTGCCAACACACAAAAGTGTTGAGGGCTGTGTTATGAATTTCTGAAATTTTTGGCGGCCTGACTCGAGGTCTAATTCAATTTGGTGATTATCGCAAATTGAATTTGCTCGGCCACTCGTGCATGCCATCAGGATGTTGGGCATCGATTTAATTCGAGTGTCTCCGCAGACAACTCGTTACTACAAATTGGTAATTGAAATTGGAAATGTGTCATTAAAACAGTCAAATCCGTTTTGGGTTGTTTCTTTTCAAGTTGTTTTATTTTTGTATTTAAAAAAAGAAAAGGAATGGACAGTCCCTAGCTTTGTAACTGACCCTCCTGGTAATCCTGATCCAGAAGATATATTTTCTTTATCATCAACTGATCTGTGCTACAAACATCCAAAATATAAGTATTTTGCGCACAGGTGAAAAAACGTAGTAATTCAAAATATTTCTTACTCAGTTTAAATATTTTTCGGTTTGATTTTTGTTTATTGCGTTTTTTAATTATTTTAAATATAAAAATATTAAAATATTTGAATACTTTCGGAATTAATTTTAATATCTGAAAATTTTAATTTAAATTAAATAGGAACTATTTTAAACCGGATATATTTATCATAAATTTTAATATTTTAACTAAATAACCATGCAATTTAACTTGCCTTTTATATTTAATTTAAATATTATACATACTTTGAATTCAATTGTCAAATATTTATTTTTATTATTCGATTTTTGTATCAGTGCGGACATTAAAAGAAAACAGTAATTATTAAATGTTAATCGTGTAATTAAAACGAGTATAATTTTAAGCTTTATAATTTTAAAAATCCACACCTAAGAATTTATTTCACAATTTTATTAGTATGAATATACGTGGCAATGGAAAATAGTATTTCACTTTCAGGTTTAAAATATCAAAAGCAGTTAAACTTTTTTTTTTAATTTTTTCTTATGACAGACATTTTAAACAGAAATCTTTGGCTATCCAGCATTTTAATTTCTTTTAAAAGAAACCCTTTCATTTTTTTCATATAACGTGACCTGATTAATCGTGGGAGTAAGGCGCCCGAAAAAAACGTCTAATTATATTTCACAAACCATTTCCCTTAAAACGTGATATTACCCTTAATATAAGAAGCAAATATGGTTGCTGTTTATTAGTTCTTTTCCATTTTTCTTTTTATTTCCTTTAAAACAATTAAATAATTTGATTTTCAGATGGGAAAAACAGTTTTTTAATAACTCTGATTTAAAAGATTGATAGTTTTATTTAAATCATATGTGTACTTTATCTATTTTTAAGAGAAATATTTTAACATCTCAATTTTTAAGCACGGTTTCCATATTATACAATATTTGGAACTATTTTTATGCAATTTTTTAGTTAATTTTTTTGTTAGATATTTAAATTTACCTTGGGATGAAGGACGCGTTTCGGAAGAATTTTCTTCTTTATTCATTTTGCTGTTTGTTGTTGTAAAATTTCACGGTTTTTTTAACGTTCGGCAGCAAACAACACTTTTATTTTGATTTTTTAAATCCTCACTTTTAAAACACACTTAGCTCCATGATTATTTTAACCCGTGGAAAAGCGACGGCAACTGTGGAGTCCTTTGAATTCCGCTAATGAAACCGACCAAATCCGATCCAAACCGACGGCACTGCGACTATGCTGCGATGATGTTAACGTCTCGATGTACGATTTCAGATTCCAGATTCCGGATTTCAGATTTATCATAAAAGCGTGACAGGAGCTAAACAGTGATGTGTCCACTCCAGCAGTCGGCCAACCAGCCAACGGGCCAACCCCAGACTAGGAAAAAACCATATCGCAGGATATAATCCGCGGTCGCTGAGTGGGCAGCAGCAGGGGTTCGAGTGTATGTACGTGTGTGTTTGTGAGGACAAAAAGCACAGCACAGCACAGGACACACACTAACACTAATACACACACGCACACACCACTAGCAAGAGCAGAGAGCATCGAGCATCGAGCAGCGAGCAAGGAGCAGTGAGCGAAGGATAACCGCACACTACCCACCCGCCCACTTTGTTTTGCAAAGGGGAACGGAGACTTTTAGTGGCAACTCTGGTGGCGCATTTGCTTGTTGGCTTGCTTTGATTCGTTCCTTCTTGATGCTGCGGCAGCAGCATGTCCTTGCTGCCATAGTGTATGTGTATGTGTGTGAGTGTGACTGTGAGTGTGACTGTGAGTGTGGGTGTGGGTGGGTGTGTGTGGGTAAGCCAAGCCACAATCGCAATCTCCAATAAACACCCGGCTCTGCGCTCTCTGCGCACACACACAATCAGAGAAGCTTCGGCCGCCATCATGACTTAAAAAAAGGAGCAAGGAGCAGAGAGGCGAGCGGAAACGGAAATGGAAGTGGGACAGGGGAAGGGGCAGAGCAATGGTGGCTCCCCACCAATACAAATACACATACACCCACAAACTGGGCGACGCAGCTGCGCGGCTCTGCTGCTGGTATAATCGTCTTGGGTTTTGACATTTTGTTTTTGTTTTATAATACCCTTTGTGATGTCGGCGCTTTACTTTCCTCTATCCCCTCTTCCCTCCCTCTTGACCCTCTTCCAACGACGTCACTCTTGGCCTCGTCTTCTAGCCAACCTCCCCCTTCCCCACACAATAACACCCTCTTCCGCCCACAATTGCCACCTCCCAGTTAACTGTAATTGAATTGAAGAGAAAATTGTTTTTGCTCGTTGCTCTGTAGGCGTTGGTGTGCATGTACTAGAATCTGCATAAAGTACACCAAAATTTATAGCCCAAGGAGTTTAGAAAAGCAATAATGCGATTTATTTATTTGCTGATTAAATTGTCTTAAAAAATTATTTTTTAACTATTAGAATCCATAGAGTATATTTAAATGATTTATTTATAGACCCATAAAATAGTATTTTAAATGCGTAGAAATAAGGGATAGAAAATAATCCTTATTTGCGAATAATTTAATAATCGTTGATTTTAAATCAGCATGTTGGAAGATGTACTCTTAAAACCAATTGTTCTTCCCCTGTTTTGTTAAGATATTAAACTTCTACTGTCGTATTGTTATATATTTTAATTAAGTCTCAAAATCAATTGTTTTTGGTCCCCTGTTTGCTTAGATATTAAGCTACTACTATTTTATTGTTATATAATTAAAATTAAAAAAAAATAATTTTAAGATTATTTAACTAACTTTTACCTTTATATACCTTTTATATATTTTTAAGTGTAAAACTCTTTAATGGCCCAACCGTTTATCGAAAAAAAATTTAATAAAGAACAGTTATTATACTTTAAAACAAAATACCTAAGTTTTTGGTACGTAATCATTTAAAAACGTTGAAACGCGAACTGCTCTTAATCAAAACTGGAAGCACATATGTTTATAAAATTTCAAAGTTGTCTTTAAGGAGACCTATGCAATTCTCTTAAAAAATTCTCATAAAAAAATATTCCCATTTCCCTTGGTAAACATTAAGAAATCAATTTGTGTAAATATTTACATACATGCATTATTGGTAGAGTAAAATAATATGTTTTTAATAATATATGTTTCTGATTTGTATTGTGAATATAATAACATTTTAGCTTACTTTCTAAATTATTGAACAGCTAAATCACTTCAAAAGGATGGACTAGTTAGTTTTTTTTTGTTTTGTATCAACTGATACATCAATAATTTTGATTGTGTAATTTTATTTACCTTTTCTGTATTATATTTTAATGGATTATTTCAAAGCGCTGTTATTCAAGGCTTTATTCTGGGAGAGCTAAAGTTCGGCCCGGGTCCACTAATCCAATAATCGATAAATGTTGCCTGCAGGCTGGAAGTGGAAGTGGATGTGGAAGTGGGTGGTATGGGTGGGGATTTCCGGAGAAGGTTCCTCCGTTCCGTTCCCCGATTTCGTTGTGGGGCTTTTGCCATGCTTAATGCGCCGACATTAACTTTGTAACAAATGAGATGTCGGAATACAACAGTCAGGATCCTGCCAAGCCGCAGCCCCTCCTCCCGCTCTCTGCTCAGCTCCTTTCTCCACTCTCTCTCTCTCTCTCTCTCTCTCTTTGTGGGGGGAGAAAGCAAGAGAGCAGCTGCGGCTGGCAGAAGTTTATGCTCGGGACAAAAGTGAACAAATGCAAAAGTCAAAGCGCTTTGCCGCCATAGCCACGCCCACAACGTCGAGGGAGGAGCGAGAGAGAGCGAGAAAGAAGGAGAGTGAGAGAGAGAGCGGCGTTATCCTGTAATAACCGTGCATCAAGGATAACCGGCTGTGCGAGCGGGACAGCTGATGTCGTGCGAGCAGGACGAAACGAGGCGACAGGGTTGGTTCTTGACATTTGAACGGCGACATTTCGCATTGCCAGGATACATACACGAATACACCCACACATCGGCAAATCTCTGTGAATCCCAACAACCCAGTGGTGGATGGAAGGGGGTGGAAGAGGGGGCGGAGGGCTGCGAACCTTATAAAGTGCAGTGCACTTTATTTAATCAATCAAAACTCATGGGCGACTCTTTTATTCAACAATCAGACACTTTGTATCTTTGATTTACTTTCCGGTCAAGTAGGATTGTTGGGGTCTGAAACTTTATTTTTTCAATAAATATAACATGTTATTTATATGCGTATAGTTGACATTTTAATTTTAAAAAAGTTTTTTGTTTAATAAAATAGAGGTTGACTAGCTTAGACATTTGTAATAAATCCAACCCCGTGTCTGAAAGCCCTTTGTCTATTTTATTTACCTACAAAGTGGGAAGTTTTTAAGTTCATTAATCGCTAAATGAATGTAAATAATGTGTACTGGCCACTTTAAATGAAAACTCATGCTCTCTTATGCTTATATTTGTTTACTCACCAACCCAAACTGACTGTTAAATAAGCATTATAGATTCTCAATAGTTCCAAGATTATAATTGAAAGAAATTATTGTATTTTAATTTTTAGCTTATCAACAAATTCAATAAAAATTGGCATAACGTTAACCTAAAGCCCAAATATAAATATTCATTTTTTTTCCATTTATATTTTCTAAAAAATTTAAATATTTTGATATTAGTCATAACAAGATAATAGAATACAATACACAAAAACAAAAACATATTTGAAAAAACCAAACAAAAACAAAAACCTGTCTTTGATTTACATTTTGTTTTTTTTTTTGGTTTCAACTGACCTATTGTTTATGTTATCAACATTTTTGGGATATTCTACTAGGTAAACATATTAGATGAGAGTATTCATCAAACAGATTAAATGTATTTTACAGATTATGTAACAAATGATGTACGAAACTTAAGTAAAAAGAAACTTACTTTTCGAAAAAAGGACTGAAAAATTTAATACTATTTTGTATTAACAACGCGAAAACTTTGTGAACGCAGTAGTTCGAGACGATTTTAATTTGCGAACAATTGTGAAACTATGTCGAAAGCGCGACGAAAAGGAGTGGCTACGATGATGTTCGATGGATCACTAACAATTATATTTCAATAATTTCTCTTAGAACCTAACTTATGCTACGGTGGCGAGAGACGGGGCGAATTCGCAAGAGCGAACAGACGAAAGCTTTATTGGCTCCCGCTCTCGCCCTACAACTAGTGATTTAAATACAAGCGCTGAGTGCGCAAACACCGCCCCCTCTGAAGGGACGACGTCCTTCAGCCCAGAACGGGCAACAGGGCCAGTCGGTGGACAGCTCGCCGATATTCGCCGTCCTGCGTCCTGACGTCCGCCACGCGAACCTTGCTATCGGCGCCGGCGTGCACCGCTACCACTCGTCCGATCCTCCACTGCTGGGGCGGAAGATTGTCTTCTGCGACGACGACGAGCGCTCCCACGACGAGGTTGGGCTCCCCCTGGTGCCACTTGGACCGCTGTTGGAGGCTGGAGATGTACTCCCGGGACCATCGCTGCCAGAACCTGTGCCTGAGAGACGAGACACCTCGCCATCGTCGCAAGCAGGTCAGGCTGATCTGGTCCGGGAGCGCCGCTGATGGTGGGGCCAGAAGAGGGCCGCCGATGAGCAGATGCCCGGGGGTCAGGGCCTCGCCGTCGTTCGGGTCGCTGCTTAGAGCGCCGAGGGGCCTGGAGTTGAGCACGGCCTCCACGCTGGTGAGCAGAGTTCCGAGCTCCTCCGCGGTCAAGAGGTCTTGGCCTACCGTCCGAAGGAACAGGTGCTTTGCAGACTTCACACCTGCCTCCCATAGTCCGCCGAAGTGCGGTGCTCTGGGCGGTATGAACGCAAACTCGCATCCTTTTTTTGATGCGAATGTTTCGATACCGCCCCCCTGCTCCTCCAGACGGGCTCGGAACTCTCTCATGTGGCGATCTGCGCCGACGAAATTGGTGGCGTTGTCGCACCACACCTTTTCCGGAATCCCGCGACGACTCACGAACCTTTGAAATGCCAACAAGAACGCATCAGTGGTTAGGTCAGACACTAATTCTAAGTGGACCGCTTTGGACGCAAAACAGACGAACAAGGCCACGTACGACTTGTACGGTGGCTTACCACGGATACGATACGTTGTGCTGCAGGGACCACAAAAATCAACGCCACAAATATTGAACGGGCGGAGAGCTCGAAGTCTATCTGCTGGCAAGTTTCCCATAATTTGCGTCAAAAGTTGCGGCTTACAGCGAAAGCAGCGCATGCACGACCGAACTGTTCGTCGGCAGACTTCTTGAGCATTAACTAGCCAGATTTTCTCGCGCAGACGACTTACGAGAGCTCGTGGGCCAGCGTGACAGTTCGTAACGTGCAGGTATGACACATAGGATCTGACGAACTGTGAGCTTTTAGACAGCAACAACGGGAATTTGGCTTCGTACGGGATAGGAGCATTCAATAACCGACCCCCAACTCGTAGCAATGTCGAGGAGCACCAATCCGATTTATTTTCCTGAAGAAAAGGGTTTAACTTTTGAATATTCGTTGCTACCGGTTTATTCTTCCGAATTTTACTTATGTCGTCCCTGAACTCGTGAAATTGGACAACTTCGACAAGTTTATCAAAAGCGAAATCCAGTTCTCTTGGCGAAATACTTTTTTCAAAGGGCTTCGACACCTTTCTGCACCTTTGAATAAAACGAAAAACCCACACGAAAACTCTCAGAAGCTTCAGGTGCGACGAAAAAGACTCTATTTTCTGAAGCACATAATTTGGCTCTGGGCTGACTACGAGAGCTATTGCCGATTTGCGTAGCTCCATCGACATTACATCAGCCGGCAGTTCGAAATGTTTATTTACAGGCCAATTATTTTCTGAGTCTAGCAAGAACGAAGGCCCACCGAACCAAATGGACGTTGTAAGCTCCTCTACGTCACATCCTCGGGACACTATATCTGCTGGGTTGACTTTCGTGGGAACGTGTCTCCAAATTGCTTTCTCCGACCACTCCTGAATATCTGCAACCCGGTTCGAAACAAAAACCGACAACGACGAGGGATGGGTTTTAATCCAGTGTAAAGTGATCTCGGAGTCTGTCCACAGGAAAACATTCTCAATGGGAGAATTTAGCAATGGCCTGACACGATTATAGAGATCTGCTAAAAGGTGAGCTGCACACAGCTCAAGGCGAGGCAAAGTTTTCGTCTTGAGGGGAGCTACTTTCGATTTGGCGGTCAATAAAGACACTTTCAAACCTTCAGCAGTTTGAGTCCGAATGTAGATGCACGCTCCATACGCTCGCATGGAAGCGTCAGCGAAACCATGTATTTGAATCGGGACTTGTGGATCTGTGTTGACGAATCGCGATACCTTAATTTTAGGCAGCTGCAGAAGCGTCGCTTTAAACGTCTCCCACGACGTGAGCAACTGCATCGGTAGCGACTCGTCCCAATCTAATTTTCGAAGCCACAGTTCCTGCAACAACATCTTTGCCTTTGTGACCAAAGGACACAAGAGGCCAAGTGGGTCGAAAAGTCGAGCAGTCACCGACAAAATATTTCGTTTTGTCGCGCGAAGATCCAGGAAAGAGTCATCCAACCGAAATTGAAAGTAATCTTTAACCGGTAACCAAACCACGCCAAGGGTCTTGGTTACGTCTGAGTCTGCCATAAGTGGCATTACAGCGCTATCAGATGCGGATAACTCTGGGCAGTTTGAAAACCACTTTGCCAATTCAAAGCCTGCCTCTTGCAAGACCTGAGAAACTTCGTCTCGAAGGCTTTGCAGGTCCTCAACGCATCCGGCGCCAGTCAACAAATCGTCAACATAAAAATCATTCTGAATAACCTTTGCGGCTTTTGGATGAGTTGCTTGCGCCATCTCTCCTAGCCGCATTAAACACCGAATCGCCAAAAAGGGTGCTGGCGAAGTTCCATATGTAACGGTGTTCAACTTAAAGATTTTCAGGGACTCAGAAGGATCTCGTCTCCATACTATGAGCTGGAAGTTACGATCAGCTTCGTCCACCATCACTTGGCGATACATCTTTTTGACGTCGGCCGCAAGGGCAAACTTATGCAATCTAAACCGAAGCAGAGTCGAGTACAGCTCCTCTTGAATAGTTGGGCCTACCATCAAGATGTCATTCAACGCTACCTGCGTAGAAGTACGGCTCGATGCATCGAAAACTACTCTCAACTTAGTTGAAGTACTTTGTGGCCGTAAAACGCATTGGTGCGGAATGAAATAGTGCGGAGTATTCGGAATTTTGTCATTGGTGGAAGACATGTGGCCCAGTGAAACATATTCCTCCATGAATTCAATATACATCTTCTTCAGCGAAGGGTCCTTTGACAATTTCCTTTCTAGCGACAAAAATCTACGTTTCGCAACTTCGTATGACGAACCAAGAGTATTTGGGTCAGATTTAAACGGCAAACGAACCGAAAATCTACCGGACGACAATCTTTGAGTATTTTTCTCAAAGTGTTGTTGACAGAGTTGTTGCTCAGGAGTATGGACTTTAGCCTTGGGCGGCAAGTCCTCCACAGACCAAAATTTCTGCAGGGTTGTGTCAATTGACTCCAACGCTTCCTCCTGGCAGCTGAGATGTACCATTTTTTCAGCGTTTTTATTATTTTCAGAGGCACATCTGCCTGACACTATCCAGCCGAGAACTGTCTTTTGTAGGATGGGGAATTCAGGCCCCTGCTTTATCTGGCCAATAGATAAAAGTTAAAGAATGTTTCAGCGCCGATAAGCATATATATTTTTTGGGGCTTGAAGAAGAATGGATCTGCCAACTGAATATTTTCAGGCACCCTCCACCCGCTGGTGTTCACCGCTTGATCCGGATGATAACCAGAAATATTTTTCATAATCCAAAAATCGGACGACAATTGGCTGTTCCCTATTCGCGACTTCACAATCGTGTGTATTTTTTTTGTGGCTTGGGCATTAGTTCCACCAATGCCTCGCAAGCTCATGCACACGTCCTCTCTTGTAATTTTGAGCCTCTGAGCGAGCTCGTCGGTTACAAAGTTTAATTGTGAACCAGAGTCGAGCAACGCTCGAGCTAATACAAACTCGCCGCTTTTTGTTTGGACGCTCACAACAGCAGTTGCAAGAATGACTCGATCCGATGCATTCGCATGCAAAACATGCGAAGTGGATGGAGACTCCTGCATGAGCGTGGGCTGAGAAGGAGGTGGCAACGCGAGATTTGTGTTTGGGGCATATATATGTAGCAAAGTGTGATGTGAGGAATTGCACACTCTACATCTGTTCGATTTGCATTTTTTGACCGTGTGACCCTTTCTTAAACAGTTAATGCATAAGGGTGCTCTTTTAGCGAAATCGAATCTTTGCTGAACTGTCAGGGCTGCGAAGGAAGCGCAGTTTCCAATCTGATGTTCAGCTGAGTTGCAATACATGCATTGAACAGAGTCGTTCCTGGCAGCGACAAACGAAAAACTCCTATTTCCATTCTTCTTAGGGTTAGATTGGGCCTGCTGAACAGTTTTGGGCTTGGAAGCCTCTTCTGCTACCATGTGTTGGTATCGCCTGTTGAGGGCCGCCTCACATTCGCTCCAAAGTGGAAGCGAAGTATAATCTAACTGTTCTTCCCATTTTCTTTTAGTTCCTGCATCGACCTTGCTCATTACCAGATGTATTAAAATGGCATTAGTAATGCGTCTATCATCCCCAATAGACAGCAAGGAGTCATACAAGGCTGTGACCGTGTCGATGAGGGTTCTCAAGGCTGTAGCTGAAGGCTGGGAAATTTTTTGCAAATTAAAAAGTGTCGATATGTTGTCAAAAAAAATAAGACAATCATTATCGTACACCCGCTTCAGGCTAGCAAGGGCTTTGGGATAATTTTCCGCAGTGACTTGGAAGGCCCTAACTGTTCCTAAAGCGTCTCCAGCTAAACACGAAATTAAATGATTGAATTTTTCAATATCGTGTAAAGTGTCATCTTTGTCAACGAAAGTTTCGAAAAGGCTTATAAAATTTTTAAATTCGGAGTGTTTTCCGCTAAAAGTTGGGAGTGCAACGCTCGGCAGACGGCATTGAGGCGGGCGATTTGCTGGCGGAGCGGATTTCTCGATATTATTTTGTTTGGACTTATTTAAAATTGAAATCAGCAATGACTTTGTCATTACGGCCCTCTCTTCCAACTCTTCGCGGTATACATCTTTTGTATCTTTCACTTCTATTTGGTTTTGCAAAAGTGAAGCGTTTTCAATGTGCGTATTTAGAATCTCTAATCGACACTCAAGCTCGACCGGATTTATAGATAATTTAGCTTCTTTTAAGTGGCGATAAGTTCGGTTAATACTTTTCATGCAAACATCTCGTTGATGTTTAAGCTCTTCGATATCCTTAGTTGCCATTGCGTTTATTTGTATTTATTTAGTTGGTATCGAAGAGGTTTTAAATATTTATTTTTATTAAATTATTTTTTTTTTTTTTTGTTAAATAATAAAATAAAATCAACGATCGCACACGGTGTAAGGGAGCTAAGTGCCGAGAGAATTACAGCGAAAAATCTAAATAGGGTTTTTATATTTTTTTTTATATAAACCCTGCGACAGTATATGCCGCACGCACGCACTGTAGGGGAGTTACCGCTCAAGCTCAAGCGTACCGACAAAACGAACAAACGTTTAGGCAGACCGAAAATTGCACTGCTGCAGCGATCGAGAACGAAAACGACAAAAGATAACTCGAAATAGCGGCAGCGGTGTCGGTGTGCGTGTGTATGTGTACGCGGCTAGCGGTTCTTCCTATGCAGATGCTAACGGAGAATGATACACTGACCGATAACTAAGGGCAACGAATATATAAGCCTGATGCCAAAATGCGCGCAAAATTATGAAAAGCGCGGAAAATTGGAAAAGCGCGGGAAAATTCTGAAAAGCGCGGGAAATGTTCGTACAAACTGCAGCGAAAGTTATTGCCGCTAATTTTCTGAGAGCTTCAATTTTTACAATTTGCACTTTTTTTTTTCCAGCTATTTTTATTTATACCCTAAATTGGTGCTCACTACGACGAAAGTTGGGGGAATTAAGTTCGCACTAATTGGGTCGACGACGAGTATTTTATTGCTTGTTCTTTGGCCAAAGCGATTCACATATGTATAATTCGAAATAGATTATGTTTATTGTAGAATTTTGGTTGTTAGTATGTATATGCAAATTTTTATTTCTTGGTTAGAATGCTCACTATCTACCGATTTTTACACGAATGCAAAAAGTTGAAAGATGGGCCAAAACACAATTGACAAAACGCCACAGATTAACTTTCAACTTTTGGCACTCTATACCTGGATGGCCGACTTGATAATTGCAACTTCCTTTTTGTCTTCCATTGGCGGCAGCAGCAAATTGAGCAATTAAAATTGCCGAAACGTCAGGCGCAACTTCAAGAACGGCAGAAAATTTCCAGCGACGAAATTATTGAATTTAATTTGTTGGCCGAACCGACACGAATAAATTGGTTGTTGTTGGTATTGTTTATAGTTTTCACCGACAAAAAAATTAAAACTCGCGAACTCTACTGCTGATCACGTCGGGGTCACCATGAAAAATTTAATACTATTTTGTATTAACAACGCGAAAACTTTGTGAACGCAGTAGTTCGAGACGATTTTAATTTGCGAACAATTGTGAAACTATGTCGAAAGCGCGACGAAAAGGAGTGGCTACGATGATGTTCGATGGATCACTAACAATTATATTTCAATAATTTCTCTTAGAACCTAACTTATGCTACGGTGGCGAGAGACGGGGCGAATTCGCAAGAGCGAACAGACGAAAGCTTTATTGGCTCCCGCTCTCGCCCTACAACTAGTGATTTAAATACAAGCGCTGAGTGCGCAAACAAGGACGTCTGTTAAAAGATATTAACAATACATGGTAATGACAGATTATAAAATTAATCGAAGGTTTGTTTATTTTATATTCTGTTGCTATTAAATTATAATAGGTAATTAAAAGTCTAATCTTCATATTGACAATTTCTTGCGATCTGGTATAAAAAGGGACAGTGCTCGCTTTCGACTTCAGTTTAAAAATATAATTCAACATGAAATTAGAGGTAAGGCAACTAATCTGTGAAAACAGAATCCCAAACTTAAAAATACTTAATAATTTATAGATTGTCCTATTTGCCTTATTGGGCGATGTATTGGCAAGACCTGGATACGACGGAGGTTATGTCGGACCCGCTGCCGTGCGAGTTCATGGAGAATACGGAGGCTCAGAGCCACGTATTCACGGACCGGGTGCTCGGATAAATCAGGAATATTACGGCGGACAAGAAGGACACGGACGCGTGCAGCCACGCATTTTTGGAAGATACGGCGAACCTGGTGTTCGGATCAGTCCGGGAGAACATTTCGACGGACATCGTGGACATCATTGACATCACGGACATAAAGGTCATGAAGGTCATAACGGACATGAAGGACATTACGAACAGCATGGAGGGCGCTACTAAATTGTCCACATTTAAACAGTAAATAAAGCAATCATATAAAAGAATTTTACAAAATTAAGGTCATCATCAGTTTATTTTTAATTTTAGATCAGAGAGCATGCAGAGAGATTTAAAGATTTTGATTGCCACTTTTAATTCAGGTTTCCCTTAACATCACAATGGTGGTAGTAACAATACAATTTGGGGAGCCGAATTAAGACGAATGCTTCCAGCGAAGGGAAGATATTTTTGCAGGAGGCCAAATGTTTCGTAACAAAAAAACAAGATTGTGTGTTAAATAAAAATTTGAAAATCTAACTGTATCGGCAGCTAAACATCAATATCAATATAAATATTATTTCGCAACTAGGATTGTTTGATTAAATTTCTTAATCTTAATTCTGATCAAAGATATTTACATTTTAATCGAGCTGTTAAATAAAAGTATAGTATATTTACTAAAGAAAACAACTTGTGGCGTTTTTATTAAAATAAAAAAAAATACATGTGGTGCTTTCTCTGTCTGTGACTCAATTGATTATTTTATTTAAAGATATTATTTAATTATATTATATTATTATATTATTTAAAGAATATAAATACCTTTGAAACAATGCGGTTATTCTCATAAAAAATAACAAGTTTTCCTAAAAAGTTACTCAAATCAAAACTTAATACAAAATAACTTTTCTGTTTTGGGCTTTAATAAATCCTACAAATTGACATAAAAATACTGGTGAGTAAGCTAATGGGTAAAAAATCATTCTTAATCTAAATTGGAATACATTACCCTTCATATTAATGGCTTACCTTGCTGTTTTTCTGGCCAGTCCTCATGATTTAACGGTCAGGGCGTATTTGGCGGACAAAATGGAATGAATGCGGATATGGTGGTTGACATAAAGGTTTTTGGTGTCATTAAATCGCAGATTTTTAAACGATATATAAAAAAGTCTTTGGAATAACAACAACAATTATGGTTTTACTAAAAAATACCCTCATATTTACATTAAGACTTTTTAATTTGGTTTTGAAAAGCTTTTTACTGAAATTTAAAACTAAAAAATGTTTCTTTCAAATGGTTTTTTGATTTTTGAAGGAACCTTCAAATATCTTATTTAAATAGTTGGAACGATTTTATGGACGTTTTAGAATCTAAAACATGTTCTAAGCCAAATCTAATTTTTTATAATCTTTTAAAATTTGTACGAATTAAAAGCGAAATGTAAAAACAATTGCTTTAATCTTGATTCTCTATGTGTTGGTCTGTTAACACCCTTCATGACGTTCAAATACCAAGGCGTCTTCTTATGAACATCATATTCATTACTCATCAATACAAAAATCCAAAAACTCTTTTTTAATTTGTTTTCCATTTTGAAACATTTTTAAGGTTTTTTAAGGAAATCAAGAGTGCTTTGGAGCAAAGATATGAAAAACAATTATACGAGAACACCAGGCCCGTTCTATATATTCATTTAAACCAAATCTTTTTAAGAAAACTATTATTTCCAACTTAAAGTTATTTTTTTTAATAGATATATAAAGTATAAATTGTTTTGTTCCTTATATTTGTACTTTATGGCTTTTTTGTTAGCATTGTGGCCAAGAAGGAACTTGAGGGTTCAACGGCGAACATCAAGGGCATAAAGAAACCTATGGTGGTGGTCTTAAAGGATCTTGTGTAGCATAATGATAATGGGAATATCCAACGGTTGCTATAAAGACTCTGAAAGACCTTTTTTTTAAACAATAAGAAGGGATCTGGAAAAGTATTTTGCTAACAGAACTTGTGACCAGCGAAGACAAACCACAACTTAGCATTAATTAAACCACTCTTTAATACTCTTTAATTTATTAGTCCGTACGCCTTGCCAAAATACGGCATTAACACCCACAACAAAAAAAAAAACAAAATTTAATTTGTTTGTTCTTTCATCTAACGTAGTTGCAAATCGTTTTCAGGCCAATGTCAAAGAATATCTTCATCAACTGAGGGAGGATTGTGAAACAATGGGAGATTTATTGCACGCCTTGTTTAACAAATCATACCCAGGTATGGCCAGGTACATTTACCCTCCAAATTATGGCCTGAATGTGGCATGTTTACTTTTCAAATTGAGCGCACAATACAAACCAAATGCGTTTGACACTAAAGTCAGGATGCCTCGGTCGGAGATAGTTCCGGGGTTTGGGAATCCAGGGCTCTTCCTTCGGCTCGGCGAATGCCCCATTGAGCACGGTGGCTGTAGGGATCGGGAAAATAATGACGGACCATAGACACACATTGAGGAAGGCACAGTTACTATTTCGTTATATTTTGAAGACTCAGTTTTAATCTAAATAGCAATCTATAGGTTTGTTCAATTGTTTGTTCGGTGTTTTCTTTTATTTTGTTTGTTGTTGTATATGGGCTTTAATTTGAATATTTATTTACAATTTATTTAAGACTCGTTACCCTCGTTCAAGTCAAATATAGTAACAGTTGCAATAAACAAGCTTTCAACTTATTGCTTACGTGTCTCATCAATATAATTTACAAGAAAAACTTACTTAAGGCTAATCTCCGTTGATGTTTAGCTTTATGTCTCTGTGCTTCACGCATTTATTTAATTTACTTTACGGATATTTACCGGCTCCGGCTGCTTAAATTGTTGATGCTTCGTTTATTTGTAGTTATGTGTATTTTTACTAGTGAGAATATTGGTTGGTTAATTGAGAGTATATATAATCACTATATATATCTGACTTCTATATACCATATTCAACATTTGTAATTTATGTACGTTCGTAATTACGAGTTGGGCTTTTACTATGCGCTTGCGGTTCGTTTGTTTTCTTTGTATAAATAAAATAGAATATTTTGCTTTTGCTTCGCTTCGAATAATACATGCCATATACATACATATAAGAAAATGCTCGATTACGATTCTCATAACTTATGGTTCGACGTTAACCAAATGAGGCCCTCGGACAGGCCATCGCCGGATGTGGCACATGATGGTTGTACATACCAATTGCGATCTCTTATTCTAGTTAAACCTAGTTTTTCCTGGATTTCATGGGGTTTCATTGCTGCAAGTCAAAAAGAAGATGCATTAGCAGCTTGAAATTGATCGCTGGAAAAGGCATTAGTTACCATCAGGCAGATCCTGTTTGTTAGCAAATATCAGTATGATGGCGTCGCGCATCTCTCTATCGTTAATTATCCTATGCAGCTCCGTGCGCGCCTCGTCTATCCGATCCCGATCCGCACAGTCCACGACGAAGATCAGACCCTGCGTACCCGTGTAATAGTGTCGCCAGAGCGGTCGAATCTTATCCTGTCCGCCCACGTCCCACACATTGAACTTGACATTCTTGTAAGTGACGGTTTCTACGTTAAAGCCCACAGTGGGTATCGTTGTAACTGATTGCCCGAGTTTCAGTTTGTACAGGATCGCTGTGGGTATTCAAAAACAAAATAAGTTAATAAGTCCATTTGGTTTATTTACGAAAATATAACGTGTTCGAATTCGATTTTGACCAAGCTAGTTTTTAATAGTAATTGCTTTGTTTCAGTTACCTATACTTTAGTTCCTAAGAGTCGATTCCAATTTTTCAGATCGATAATAAAGTAAGTCAGCCTTTTAAGAAGGTTAAAAGTGAAAGATTAGCCCTAACTGATACTTTATAAATATGGTAGGTACTTTGTTGACTACAAACAAAAATTTAATGTAAATCAGAAATAGATAAAGTATGGAAATATTTAATATTTATCCAGAGGCATTTTGAGATATGATTAATATTGAATGAATCAATTTTTAAACAATAAAATCTGACATATCAGAAATATTTTTAAAATTTTCCCTTATTAGTTTTACGATTTTTTTTTTTTTTGCTGTTTTTTTTTACTATACATCTGCATAGTAGAAATAAAAACGAAGAGATATTCCTTAATGTAAAAGATACATAACTGCAAAGTCTTAAGAAATTTGTGTTCATTCATTTACCTATCCTATCTATCCAAGTTGTTTCTAGAGTAAATATCTTACAAAAATAGGTCCAAAATCCAATTTCGAAAACCCTTTAGTTATGCTCACTTGTTTTTCCAGCCGCGTCCAGTCCGAGCATGAGAATTCGCATTTCTTTGTTGCCGAAAATTTTTGACAGTAGCTTTCCCATGGTGCTGATGTGTCATCCATTAAACCTTAGCCAATCTGAAAAATAAAAAAGGGAGTTGACAAGGGGTTTCGAATGAACATGGCATATCACCGACACGATGGTGGGGCGGGATTCAGGGCAGGGTCAGTGAATTTCCAGATAATAAAGCCATTGTAATACAGTTTGCCTCACTGGCAGTTAACATATCAATTTATGATATAAGAACGCCGACGCGCCAAGGCGCGTATATGATATGTACACATACGATATACAGACGTACAAACACAGGCCTTATAGAGGAGCTTATTCGACGGCGGAAGTTAAGAGCATTATTTTGCATAATAATTTCACTTACATTGTCAGCTCATTGCTAAAAAGCAACAAAAAAAAAAACGGGGAAGAGGCAGAATTTATCAGTGGAAGAGCTTCCACGCACACACACGCACACACACATACTCGTACACATACATAGTACAATTGGACAGATAAACACTATAGTGTCTCGTAAATTAAGGCAGAGTTATCTCAATTACGGACTTATCGCTGGCTCCACTAAATGGGTGGGTGGATTAGCCCCGTTCCGTCCCACCACCGAGCATATAAAGCCGGCTTGGGACCCACGATATCGGATGGTTTCTCAGATTCTACGGAATTTCGCTCGCTCTCTCGCGTGCCTACGTCACAAACACGCCCGTAACACACATGCACATCGCACACACATATATACACACCCAAGTCTCCTGACGACCGCCGTTACGCACCGCTTTCCAGCCCAATTCGTTCCACGCCGGCCTGAAATCCGTTAACATGTAGTGCCTAAGTGCGCGGGCCAGGCAAATAATGCATTTGCTAGCACACCACGGCCAAAAAACTATAACTAACAACAACAAATTTGCACTAATCTTCTTGTATTTATATACACATACACGATCTGCGGTTAGGAGATTACGAAACGCGCTTAAAAATGCCAAAAGCGCGATTGGAATATACCAAGAGCTGTCACTGGTCACTCAATTCGTTTGGTATTCACGGAATAAGTTTTTTAGTGTGGTTTTGTAAATAAAAAGCAGGTTGAGTTTGAAATGCAGACAAGGCTTAAAGATTTTTAAGGAGGAATTTTCAATTTTAATGCTTTTGAAACGTAAAATTTCGATTAACAGAAATAGTTTTGTTAATTGTTCACAAAGATTAATTAATTAACTAGTTAACTAAGCTAAGTTACGGAAAATAAATATTACACTTTAGAACGTGCTTTATTTTTCCTTTCTTTGAGAATTGAATTAATATATATTTTTGTATGAATATCATAATTTTTCCAATACCAATATAATAATAAAATATTAAATATTATATATAAAAACTAAATGATAAATAATCCAGTCTTAACGATATTTGGGGAAATGGTCATACAAATATTTTGGTATATTTACTTTCGCTAAGTATCAAAGGGCGGTCACACTGGTACCGATGACTGGAGTCGACTCGATTACATGTTATCGGAAAGCGGAGATTAGCCTATCGACGACCCAAACAAGTAAGTTCATTCATATCTTTAAAAGTTGTAATTTGATTCATATTTTACCTTCGAGGTTTAAACGGTAAAGTTTGGAAGTTATGGGCCATATTGCTATGACAATTTGTAATTCTAATCTGTATACTTTTTCTTTACAGGCTCTGGGTTCTTCGATTTTGAGTCTGTTCGCGATTTGTATTGTTTGATTTTTGAGCAATACTTACGACACTCTACGCTGCTGGCTTCGCACTGGGGAATTATGGAACTGAGTTAGTCGTCGTCCAGGTCAGACTCGGAAAACATGGCAGGCATTTGTCCCCGGGAGGCGGTTCGGGTGAAAGTGAAGGCAAGTGAAAGGAGGCCAGAAGGCGAGACAACAAAGGGCTGCTTTAATTGTGACATTCTAACAATCTCTTTCGAATCTCCTCCCACAGAAATGCGAGCCCACAGCACGGCCGGAGTGGCGCAAGTTCTCCGTGGATCCGCAGATCACCACGCTGGAGGTCCTCTACTCCCTGCTCGCCAAGGCCTTCGACGTCAAGTCGGACTTCTCCATCAAGTATAAGGCCTTCGATCCGGCGGGCAATGAGATCTACCTGGCCGTGCGCTCCGACTGGGATCTGGATGCCGCCTTCCTGCGCATCCACAACATATCCATTCAGACCGCCTCGGAGCCCTGCCTCATCCTGCAGATCGATGTGAAGCCTTTCACCGTGGTCAGGGAATGCGAGACGGAGGCGTCGCCAGGCCGAACCTCAACGGGAGCACCAACGCCGGCCACTCCTGCTCCTCCTGCGCCCGCCCGCGAGCTGATGTCACCCCTGCAGACCTTGGGAGTCTCCCAGAAGTATGTGCAGCATATGCAGACCAAACTGGGCAGCTCCATCTTGAACCAGATGGAGAAGACCTTCTCGATTGTGCAGAAAGCCTTCAACCTTTCGGATGAGCACATGGCAAACTTGCCGCCACGACCGCCCATGTGCGACAGCGAGTTCCGGCTGTTCCTGGACGCTCTGGGACAGATCCAGCGCAAGGATGAGCTGCACCGGGTCATCTTCCTGGGCGGCATTGAACCCAGCCTGCGGCGCGTGGTGTGGAAGCACTTGCTCAACGTTTATCCCGGTGGAAGCAACGGCCTGGCCTTAGATGGCCACCAGCGGATGGAGTTTATGCGACGGAAGTCCGAGCAGTACTGCCGACTGCGGGACACCTGGAAGGCGGCCGTGAAGCGAGGCAGTGCGGCCGGGGAGCTGGCCTACGTGACCAGCATGGTGAAGAAGGATGTGCTGCGCACGGACCGCCTGCATCCGTTCTACGCGGGCAGCGACGACAATCAGAATATCGCGGCGCTCTTCAATATCTTGACCACATATGCTCTGAACCATCCCACGGTGTCGTACTGCCAGGGCATGTCGGACATTGCCTCGCCACTGCTGGTCACCATGAACGACGAGGCGCAGGCCTACATCTGCTTCTGTGCCATAATGGCACGCGTTCGCGGGAACTTCATGCTGGACGGGATTGCGATGACGCAGAAGTTCGCACATCTGACGGAGGCGCTGAGCTTCTACGATCCGGAGTTCTGGGAGTACCTAAAGTCGCAGCAGGCGGACGACTTGCTCTTCTGCTACCGCTGGCTGCTGCTGGAGCTGAAGCGCGAGTTTCCCTTCGAAGATGCCCTGCGCATGCTGGAGGTGCAGTGGAGTTCACTGCGCTACGGAAGTGGCGGGGAGCAGGAGCTGCCGCTTTTCGAAAAGGTTAGTTTGTGAGTTGTTACCTAAATTGTACGTCATTAATAATACATATCTTTCAGGAGTTTGTACCCATTACGGACTGTTCAATGCCCAATAGTGCCAGCACCTTTTCCAGTTCGTACAGCGCCACGCCGACCAGCCCATCCTATCTGCTGACCAAGCCTCGCGAGAATCCCTACACTAAAGTCTGCGCCCTGCGCCGCCAGAGCTCCTCGGCGTCGCTGAGCTCACTTAGCTCATCGCTGGGCACGAGCCATGCCCTGGACAACACGAAGCGGCTGAACCACAGCCTCGACGACAATATGTCGCGCCATGCGACCGCCGCTGCTCGCCGGCAGAGACGCACCTCGTCCAAGGTTCATCAGAGTCTGGACGAGTCCAAGATGCTGGCGCTGATCGAGGGCGCCATGGAGAACACAAAGTTTGCACAAGACTTGTCCGCCGGCGAGGAAAGCGAAGATGATGATGTATTCGATAGGAAGGACTCTCCCAGCTTTTTAGAAACCAATCCCTTTAAGGATGATGCCCAGCGAGCACCAGAGAAAATGAGTGAAGCCACACCTCCAGTCTCGCCAGGTCGGGCCTTTCTCTGCAGTTCGTCTTCTTCCAACTTCGACGAGGATCTCCTTGAGCGCAAGGCGAAGCTGCAGCACAAAAACATTCTGGCCGTGAGTAACATCATTGCCAAGCAGCTGGCCACGAATGCCAGCCAAGTGAGCGAGAGTGTGAAACGGGTGAGCAACTCCAGTGGCGGTCACTTCAAAGATCTCAAGGAAAAACTGGCGGCAACCAGCCGCATCGGGCTATCCTTTGACGGGGAAGGGGGGGAGGACGATGCCGAACGAAAGATGCCGCCAAAGCTTGTGAAGAACTTCAACGAATTCCTCAACTTCGCCACAATCAACAAGAATCGTATTTCCGATCGTTTTGCCACTCAGCCGCAACAGGCGACGGCTGCGACTGCGGTCACCAAACCGGTGGTGCAGCTAACGAAGGGTGGACTGGGCAGTTCCTTGGACGAATCCGATTCCTCCTCGCTGCCGGAGACCAGCTGGAGCGCGTCCACGGCCGCCACGGCCATACATCAGGCGCAGGAGCTGAGCAGCTACAACCTGCAGCTAGATCTCGAGAGCAATCACCAGTGCGATCCCGACGATTCAAATACGCCGGATCAGGATCAAGACCCCGACCAGGAGTACTATCCCATGACGACGGCCATAACGCGTGAGCTGCGTCTCGAGGCGGAAAATCTGGATCGTCAGGTGTTCGGACTGCCCTTTACGGAGGGCGGCGAGAAGCGGGACGATATCGAGTACGAGAAGTTGGACAAGGACGCACTGGACCTGGTGGAGGACCTGAAGGAGAACGAGATCATCACCTGTCCGGATGTCAGTGAGCTGCACATGCGACGTCGTCAGCGACTGGCGGCCAAGAGCAATAGCGTCCAGCAGAACGAGTCGCATGCCTTTAATCCTTTCATCGACGAAAGCTCTCTTCTCCTGGACGGGCACAATCCATTGGGCATGCGCAACAGCAGCAGTCTGCCCGAGGTGATCCTGCCCATCTCCACGGAGCCCAATCTGGTGGAGGTATCGCCTCTGGTGGAGATCGCCACGAATGCGGACGATGAGAGCGCCTACACGCGATCCCCGCAGCGTTCGGCCCATCTGAATGGAGTCAGTGGACTGAACGCCACGGCGGCTGCACTACCTCCGCCCTCGGAATTCGGCGGAGGCAATGCCTTCCTCATGTTCCTGTGCCTCACCCTGCTGCTGCAGCACCGCAACACGATCATGAAGGCCGGCATGGACTACAACGAGATTGCGATGCACTTCGACAAAATGGTAAGGAAACACGATGTCACCAGGGTGCTGAATCAGGCCAGGCGCATGTTCGTGGATTACCTCAAGGCGCAGAGCAGCCCACAGCGCCAGCGATCGCCCAATGGGTCTGTGTCCACTGGATCCACGGCCGCCCACTTGACTGCTTCAATGCCGGCGTAAGGTGATGATAATCCTGCCCAGCTCCTGTCAGACTTTAGTATTTCCACAGTTTAGTAAACCAACCTCTTGAGTATCAATCTCTTTGCTAGATTTCAAAAAGGTTTTTCAACATTTACGAATCAGTCTTCTGAAATGGAACTGTTTTGTTTAATCCAATCACCATTTCATTATCTAATGGTCCCTTTATGATTTCAATTATCCTCTTCACTTGTTCCTTCTAAGTGTTTGTTTATTTATACTTTTCCTATCGCACTCATTGAAATATTTAAACTTTAAGAACTTAGTGGAAGCTTGGAGTGGAGTATTCCTGCTCAAGGTGGAGGCAAAATCAAAGGCACTTGTTTGTTACAACCCCTCAATGTGAAACCAATGTCTTCTTTCTTTAAACGTAAACGGATTTTGTACTTTCTTATTTTAAACTAAGCCATTATTTATATTTATTCATATATGTATTTGCACCTTTGCCAAATGATCAAATGCGAAATGTAATTGGTTAAAAATCGCTTTATTTTACTAGTCTGCTAAAGCATTCCATGCTCTTGTAAAGATTATTTTAGACTTGAATACGCAGCTAATATTAATTTATGCAATCAAATTGGCGGAGAACCTATAACCCAACTAACCATGATCTTATTATCTCTAAACGTTCTTGTATCTTATAAAATCTCTTAACCTACTCGGAAAACAAAGTAATTTTGTAAATTAAATTTGAAACCAAATGGTAACAGTTAACGCCTATGCTATGTAAAGTTACGAAAACCAACTTTTAAACAATCGATTAATAAACGAATTCGAAACAATGATTACAAAATACACAATTTATTGGAATCAAAATAAGTTTCAAGTACAAACAAAAATAGGAAATCACTTCAAACGAAACAAGTTTACAAACAGAAATCAGAAGTTATACTTTTTCTTCAGTCGCTCGCGTATGAGCACACCCTTGATCAATTTCTTCCAGTTGCCGTAGACGCGGGTCTCGTACTTCTCCTGCTCCTTGCGCACCTGCTCCTGCTGATCCTCCTCCCAGGCGGCCGTGACCACCTCGCGGAACTCCTCGCAGACGATGAAGCCATCGTACATGGGATGGCAGGCGCCCTGATGGAAATCGAAACCAATCACTGCATTGGCACAATCAATGTTAAGCTTCTTGCAAACTCTCATCAAACCAGGCACTGAAATGGAGTATGAAAAATGGATTATGTTGGATTGTAAATCTATTATGATGCTTACGCCTCAAATGCACAGTCTTTTTGGGCAGCATGCAGGCCTTGAAAAGCTCGACATTGCCGTAGGCATTGCGTGGCACAAGTCCATTCTCGGCTGTGGGTGGCTCGTAGTCCTGCGTCTGCCAGTAGCCAAAGATCTCCAGGGGCTGGTCCTTGATGACGGTGCGTGTGTTCTGAAAGACATTAAAAAAACAATCCAATGTAGTCCCCTGTTTAGAAGGGAACACTTTACTTACCCTGTCATACTTAGGGCGCGCCTTGACCACCTTGTAGGGTTGCTCGCCCAGCTTCACAACGCGCGCACTCTTGAGCCAGATGTCCCGCGAGTGCAGGAGATGCACACAGTCCCTGGCGTACACCGGTTCGCCGCGGATGAAGCCCAGAGTGGGCGCATCCGGTGGATACAGGCCCTGGAACTTGAGCAGGTGCCGCTCCAGCACATAAAGCGGATGGTCCTTGAAATCGCCAATGGACGTCGGCAGTGGTTTGTTGGCGTGAATGCGGCGCAGCTGGTCATCCTCTGTGATGTCGCGCTTGGTGCGACGCCCCAGATAGGGGGCGATGGTTTCATCCAACCAGGCTTTCTCCACACGCGCCTTGCGAACAGTGGTGCTCCAGCTGGCGCAGTAGCGGGCAGTCACATCCTTGAGCGTTTGATCGTCCTGGAAGGCAAATACATAGGCCAATCCTGGCGTGGCATTTTTCTGCAAGGCAAAGAAGGGGTCATTATACGTAGGGTTTTATATAAATGTGGTATGAACTCACCCTTATGGTGTCCACGCAGTGTAGTTTGCCCTTGAACAGATCTATGCAGATCCACTGCTCCTCCACCTCGGACCACAGCTCCACCCACATGTCGGAGGCATCTGTTCGACGCTTGGCCCTCGAGCCGCCCTCATCGTCGGTGGACATCACGCGGCGATCCTTGCGCAGGTTTTGCACTGCTTTGGGCAGCACAGGAGCCTTCTTCACCGGCTTGGCCGGTTCGAATACCTCGTCCGAGTCCTGTGACCTTTGCAGCTTTTCCAACCTTATGCGCTTCTTGGGCAGTGGCGCATCATCGCCGCCATCCAACTGGGGAATGCCCAACGTACTGGGCTTCTGGCCTCGTCTTCGCAGCTGTCGAACAGGCACAGCTTCGGATAGAAAGCTGGGCGAGATTCGTGCCTTGGTGTCTGGGCTCTTTTGGTTCCTTTGCGGCGGTACTGGTGCCGGATTTGGAGGTGCAGCAGTTTTGGCGCCAAGAAAACTCGGCGAGATGAGTACTTTTGGGGACTTGCTGCGTGATCGGGTTTCCTGGGTTCTGCGCTGCTTCTCCACCGGATTGGCGTTCTCCGTGTCACTGTGCTTGGCATTCAGTTGCTTCACCTTGGACAGCACCAGTTTGGGCAAGACGGGAGATCCAACAAGCGGCTGTTTCTCCACCGTTGTGGCTTTCACTGCGGCTCTGCGTGTTCGTCCTGCAACCGGGGAGAAGGTAGCCACAGGAGCCGTCCTGGGTTTCTTGCCATCTCCTGCTTCAGCAGCGGCTTGAGTGGTGACCCTCTTCAGCAGAGCCGATTGGGGTTTTACTTTGTTTTGTGTTGGGGAAACAGCAAGAGCCGCCTTCGAGGTACTTGGTTTGTCCTCAAAAGAAGTGTCCGATGTGCTGGAGCTATGGGATGTTTGATGTTTGGATTTTTCAACCAGCTTTGAGGCGAGACTTGGTTTTGCAACCTTCTTATCCTCTTTTTTTGATGAATTTGAGGATTTGGAACTTGTAGAGGTAGTTGGTTTTTCCTCAAAAGAAGTATCAGATTTACTGGAACTATGATAGTCTTTTTGTTTGGATTTTTCAACCAATTTTGTTGCAAGACTGGGTTTGAAATCTGTTTTAACCTCTTTGGCTTTACTTGATTTAGCAATTTGTGATTCTTTCTTAATAGATTTGGAGGTTGAAGATGAAGAATTGGCAGGTTTGGGGGCCTCCTTCTTTGTACTTTTATCACTGCTCTTATTTTCAGCCTCTTTGGAAGCAGTGGCTTTAGGTTTAGTTGCCTTCTTATGTTTTTTGGGCTCCTCATCCTCAGTCTCCTCTTCGGTCTCCACCGTCTGACTTTTGTTCTTCTCCTCCTGCTTTAGTTTAATGGGAATCAAATCACTGGCCCCCGGACGCAGCGGAATTGGCTGGAGATTAACGATCAGGCGACAGTTCATGCCCATTCCCCGCGCAAGGACAATGAATATGAAGATCATATCCTGCTTGCAGCGGGCTTCCTTGCGTTTGATCTGCGCCAGCAAGGCATCCAAAATATCCTTCTTGGTGGCACTCGATTGCTCGGAATATAGACTGGGACTTAGCAGCTTGATGGCCGTCTTGAACCAGGTGACAAAAGACTGCATATACTTCAGTTCGGTGCCCCGTTCCGTGGGATAGGCATTCCGACTGGGCAGTAGTTTGAGGGCAGCTTGCATCAGGGCATCCGATTCGCCCAGCAATCGATTGTACTTCAAACTGCGAGCTATCTGACACATCAGGCTAACTTTGTGCAGCAGCAGCTGGCGTTCCTTGATGTCCCGATTGAGGCGACGCTTTAAAGCCATCTCCAGCTCGAGCTGGGTCTTCTGTTCCCTGGTGGGTCGTAGTCCCTGGAGGCCCACGTGGATCTCAAGGTCGCCGGATACGTTCGGCGTGACGGCCTCCTCGTCGTCGTAGGAAAGTTCTGCATCTGGAAAGGGAATTGGAAGCGGGGTGATGATGTGGCACTGAACTGAATGAGAAACAGTGATGGGAACTGTTAGGTTTTCCTCTAGAAGGTTATATAGTTTAAAATATACAAAAGGTAAGATGATAATTTCAACTCAATACTATAGGTTTTTAAATAGTTTCCAATAAATATAAATTTAAATGCGAATTTATTAGATTTCTTATTAAAAGTGCAACGCAAGTTTTAACAATAATGTTTAATATTTTCAGAAAACTAAAGAAATATTTTAAGATACTAAGACACTTCCCATCACTGATGAAAATGCGGGAGGATTGGGCAGGGAGGGCAGATGTGAAACACCCAGACAGAGAGCTTGGAGTCCTTTCAACATTTTGCATTTATTTATTTATATCATTTAAAGTGCATTTTAAATTTCAATTATCGAGTTAATTACAATCAACATTCACTAAATTGCGCTAAAATTACGAGTTTCATTTGATTTATTGCATCGTTTATTTGAGTATATCATTAGTTAATTAGATGTCATACTCTGCATGCAGATTTTTTTTATGTTAAGTGAATACAATTTCGCTAAAGTAAATTCGTTAAACATCAGTTCTAATTCGTTAGCTACTTGTTAATTTCTGTGAAACACTTGCAATTGCCATAAAGTAAGTACACAAATAGTTGACTTGGCCATTTGACTAGCTATTCAAAATTATTATTTATTTTACTGGTTTTGCGTTTAAAATCTTCTTGTATTCCGTCGTTTTGATTTGGTTAACTGGAGTCTTTTGGACTTTTTCCTGTTTCGCGTGGCAAACCGAAATTGAAAACTCACCAAAAATATTAAAATAAATGCATTTTCTGAGAAAAGTATCGTTGATTAACAGATTATTTCGATAGGTGCTCGTGTGCAGACATTTAAACCACGTTTAAAATTCGATAAACATACAGTTTATGCTTTAGACTTGTCATCCATTTAACACGCAGATTGAGCTTAAGCTAGTGCAAAAACGTTCAGAAATGTTTTTAGTTGATTTGATTTGTTTGACATTTAAAAAGAAACTTTGATTTGATTTTAACAAGCTTTTATGATAGTTTTTCCATTTGATCTTTTCTATAGATTTAAGTTGTTTTTATTTTCCGCGGACAACTGGGATTTGAGTTTGTTTGGTTTTTGGCATCTCCTTAATGAGGGCATGCATCAACGGACTCATGGCCTGGTTAAGTGGGTATAAATAGGTTAGTAAGCCAAGTTTCTGGATAAAGCGTTCTCAGCAAGAGCCATCTCATACGCTAGTTCCTCAGTCTAATCGACTAACAATATGTTACAGTAAATAGGTATTTCGTAGATACATGGCCATTATTTTGACGCGGCTCTTCCAAATGTACATTCATGCATACAGTTGCGGTCGAAGTAAGGGCTTTACAATATCGAGTTTTGATACAAAACAAGAGAATATGAATTCGGAATACATTAAACAATGTTCATTTGAATAGATAAATCAATTATAAAGTGGTTTCTATCTCTATCTCTAAATAATTGGGACTAATATGTTAAATCATGCTCTTGTTTCGACCGCAACTGCACGGATAAGTTAATGATTTCTATCTTCACATTGACAAATAAACTTAGTACAAACAAAACTACACAGTCTCATACAGAGCAATTTGGAAGCTTTTTTTTGTTTATCAGATACCAGAAATGCCAGCGCCACAACCACAACTTTTGGTAAGCATGCTGTACTGCCTCCTGCCATCTTCGTGGAGCCAAACTACTTGCATTTTCGCCTACCTGCCACTTCCTCAAAATCGGAATCATCGGTGTCGCCGGCAGTGGCGACCACTGTGGACACGGGTCGCGTCTTGGTGTGGCGCTTGATCCGCGTCGACTTGGTCTTGCTCAGGCGCGACGGTTCATCCAGGGTCGGTGGTGCAGCAGCAACTGGTGGTGCTACTCCTCCTCCTCTCCCTCCAGCGCCCGCCTTCTTCCGCTGATTACCCTCCCGTTCCTCCAACTCCACGCTCTGGTAGTTCTGGTTCTCGCCCAATGCAAGCAGCGCATTGACATCCATGGTGGCAGCCTGGCTCCTCTGCGGAGTGGCCGTGGCATTCCGCTTGCTCAGTGCATCCCGTGTGCGCTCCAAGCTGTTCGCGTTCTCCAGGAGACCGCGAAAGTCGAAGGCATTGCCTGCTTTATCCTCGAAGCTGCTCTCGTTGTTGTCCTCCGAACCGGAGCCGGAGTCCGAGAGATTCGTGATGCCCGCATTGCAATCGAAATGGGGCGCCGGCGACTTCTCCTTCTCCTTCTGGCCGCCGGCAAAGAAGGTGGAGTGCAGATCGAGTTCGGCGGGATTCACCAGGTAGTCCTCCACACTGGATTCGCTGCTGGAATCAGCAGGATCGTGCTGATCCCGTGCACCGCTTTCATTGGGCGTTCTGGCGTTTTTTGAACCCGAAGCCCGGGGCGAGTTCTCCTGCAGCTGCTGCTGCTGCTGAGATGGTGAAGTGGGAAATGTCTTGGGTGGCGGTCGGTACTTGTTGTACAGCTTGGAGCGCAGTGACTGGCCACTGGGCTTGCGTTTCTTCACGGAGGAGCCCTTGATGCCGCTGGGCGGCTTTTGTTCGCTGCTGGGCGATTGGGTTAGCAAGTAAGTAAAGGCTAGCAGAGGATCCTGACCACAATACTCACCCCTTTTTGCCCGCTACGGCCGAGGAGCGTCCACTGGAACCAGCGGCTCCTCCCTCCGCCTGCAGATCATCGAAGTCGCTGTCGTCGTCGTCCGACGACTCCCCCTTGGCGTCCTCCAACTTCCACTCGTCCTCGCTCGCCGAGAATCCTTCGGACACGGAATCCTCCTCCTCGTCGGACATCTTCCTTTGCTTTTGGGGGCGCTTTACATTTATGTATCGCGAGGCGTGCCACTTAGTTATTGATTTTTACTGCGCAGTTTTTTGGGGCACGCGTTACACAAGACTATCCTTTGTGCCTTTAACTCCTGTTTAGTGGGTTAGGTTGTGAGTTTAACTGATAAATTTGCCCCTGTTTGAGCTTGGACGATTTAAATGAATTGCGAAATTCACATTTTCGCGCTTGGGTAGAAAAACAGGCAAAAAGCAGAGGCCGAGAACAGCGCGTCAATGCCCAGTGTTGGAAATTGTCCAGATTCCAATGGGAATACATTTTGAATCGTGTTCCCACTTTGGATATCTTCCAACGGTTTCATGGCGTTTATATCTAAATAATTCAATTTAAGCCTATTTTCTAAAAAATAACATTATTAAAAATAATAAGTTGTTTTCAGCAAGAAAACATTATAAAACAAGATATTATGAACAAACAACAACAACCACATTATTTATATGGAAGATCTTAAAATTAACAAATGTATATTAATAATAATAAATATATATATTAAATTTTAAAATAAATGTTCTGAACATTACATTAAATGAAAACAACTTGAAATTAATTAAAACTAAATTTAAAAGTAAACGACAAAAATATCTTACCGCAATTTTTCAGGTCTATCTATTTATGGGAACAGTCATCGCTAATCGATTTACTTGGGCACTTGACAACACTACCAGAGTACATCTGTTAATTGTTTATTTACAAAATTAATTGAAAATAATAGGAATGATGAATTCCTCCGGTGAACTGCATCCAAATTGGCTGGCTCTGACCACTCTGCCCCTGCAACTCAAGCGGTTTGTCCGAGCAGGGGACCCAGAATTTGTTCCCGAATCCCCTGTTCAAATCAAACACAAAATTGATGGCTTAAATGGATTGGAGGCCCAGGAGTTCTACAAGGAGGTGCTGGATGCACCTACCACCTCCCAAGTTTCAGTTCCTCGTCCTAGTACAAGAAAAGAAGCAAGCAGAGTCCCAAGGAAACCACAACTACCTTTTGATAGGAGCAAGTTCTTTCGTTTGGCCACCAGCAACAAAGTGGAGGAGTTATCCCAAATAGCAATCTCCGAAGACGAGCTTAACTCCCGGGATTCTTTTGGTTGGACCGCCTTGATGATGGCTGCCTGCGAAGGAGCCACCGAAGCAGTAGCCTGGCTTCTCCAGAGAGAAGTCCATGTGGAAATTGCTGACAAATCTGGGAACACAGCTCTAAAGCTGGCCCAGCGAAAAGGGCACTTGGAAATAGTACAACTATTGGAAACTCTACCCATTTCCGGCGAAACCAGTGGTGATGAGGAATCAATGGATATCAACAGCCCCTTTTACTGCGAAATCTGCAAACGGGATTACAAGGAGACTCCCTGGCCAGTTCATCAAACCTCCACAGTGCATCAGTTCAATCTGAAGGCCCTGCCCGCCCATAAACTGCACAAGTTCAATATATCCGCTAAGAATCGGGGTCTCCAGTTGATGGTGAAGCAGGGCTGGGATCAGGAGCACGGCCTGGGGCCGAGTCAAAGCGGTCGATTGTATCCTGTTAAGACCGTTCTGCGCAAGCAACGCACAGGCTTGGGCATCGAACAGCAGCCGGCGAGGGTCACCCACTTTGGAGCCTTTGATTTAAACGCTGTTAGGAGAAGGGATCCCATAAATCAGCCGAAACGAACGCGAAGCGATATGCAGCGGGAAAAGGTGCGGGAATGGAAGCGGGAGAGGCATCTACGCAGGGAGTTAAGCTAAATTATTACATCTTGAAGATTAGAATTATACATTGTATATAGATGAAAATTATGTCGGCCTATCATTTATTTGTATTGTACATCAAGGACCAAATTATTTAATTCTAAGATTGAACACCAACAAAATGAAACTTAATTAATATGGGAGATTTTAAATTACGTTTTTCTTACAACGTTTATAAGAATAAGAATATATATAGAATAGGAATACCATAATGCTAGTTTTCAGCCTAACCACTTGCAGTGGAAAACCTCCTGACTATAAGATTAGGGATACATTAACATCTGTTTTTTAACTATTCTAAAAGAAAATTATCTGATTTATTAAAATGCTACCTAAGTTAGCAACAAAACATCTGTTTTTTTTTAAATCTTTAGAATGTGAATAGTAAAGTACTTATATAAAACTAAAAGATTGTTGTTTCTATTATATCAATTCTATGCAGTTGGCAAATTAACAAAAAGTTCGTTTAATCTCATTCCTAATAATACAAAACTAAACTTTTTCCAAGTAAAACAACTTAATTTTAAACTATAAGCTCAAAAAATATAATTAAACACTTGGTTGATCCTGAATCGGTGACCTTGGCTTGTCCAATCCTTTCCAGCTCCACCTACTGCCAACCTTTCTGTGTGCTTATGTTTAGGATGCGGATACTTGTTAAAAGGAGTGTGAGTTTTGGATAATACTGTTGCATGTGCTCTCTCTCCGGCACTTTCTCTCTCCATGACATCCTAAAGTCCTGACCCTGAGGCCGCGTTGACACGGTTTCCGCTTTGCGCCTGCGTCCTGCGGTTTCTTTGACCCCCACTTCGTTCTTTGGCCCCACTACGACGAACGGTATATAAGGAACTTCTCCGAAATCCTGCGCCCAGTCGTGTTCGGACTGCTGTACCGTTAGGTGGTTCCCGTTTTTTGTACCGTTAGCAAAAAGCGGCCGCGGAGTGCAATAAAAATAAGTTTGCAGTGCGTGTTTTAAAGTTGTACTCACACGCTCGGCAATTAAAAGTGGGAGTGCGGCGCCCCAAGGTCACCGCTAGCAGGCGTTCCACTTTTGGTAAACAGCTTAAGTGAATTATTAAAGTGTTTGGAAAAAACGGTTGGTCAACGGAAAAAGAATTTTAAATTCAAAATGTTTATTCCGAATTGCAAAGAGGTGGCAGCCCTGGCGCTGCCGATCATCAACACGAACAGCTGATTGGCCCCGCGTGTGTGTGTGTGCGAGAGAGTGTTTTGCCGCAATTTGTTGTTGGTGCTCCAACGTGTGCGGTTCGCTGCGCGCATTTAAATAATTTTTAAAATAATTAACAAATATGCCGACGTCTTGCTGCTAAACCGTTATCGTGTGCTGTGCCAGTGCTTTTTTTGTGATATTCGTGTGTGTAGTGTCCCGTTACTTTAACCGCTGTCCAAAAAACGCGCAATTGCAAAATACGCAAAGCTGGCAAGAATTACACTTACATATTTCTGAATAATTAAACTAAATACGCGGCCATGTGATTGCACCGTGGGTGATAACAAACAAAACGTTAACTAAGTCCTCGGAATAACTCAGTTTTCTCCCACGGGCTCTGCATAAAACAATATTATTTAATATACGCTCAGATGTTCTTGGGCTTTATGGTTTATTTTCGTAGCATTTATTTCGGTGATTTGTTTGGTTTGCATTGAACATGTACATATCGTTCTGCTCTCTTCGCACGCTTCTCTCTCTTTGCGTTTTGCCCTCTCGCGCTCGGATCGTCATTGCCAGCCTCCCCCTTTTTTTCCAATCCCCACCCCTTCCCCCTCCGATCAGGGCCCTCTCCATGAACTTGCTTGTTTTTGTAAAATTATCCAGTGGCGGATCAGGAAGGGGTCAAGCGTTCCCTTGAAAGTAAACAGAAGTAAGACACAAAAGTCGAATAAAAAAATAACCTAGTTTTCCCTTTCAAAATTAAAAAATTATATATATATTGCCGAACTACGATAAAGGGCCGCACTATTCTTACCGTTCCCAGATATCGAATCTTACTTGGTTAACTCATGTGAGCTAACATAAAATTCATCTTAAATGAATTTCAATCTAAAAGCTCCCGTTCCCCCAGTATTTTCTTCTACACGCGCCACTGGACCTTACACGGCATTTCTTTCCCATTAACCCCATCGATTCAATTATTTAGACAACACAATGCTATAACCAGTCAAGTGCAGAGGGGGAGGAACAAATAATAAAAATAGGAAAAAACTAAATAGAACATTTTTATTATCTCAGCGACGCCTTGAAATGCTCCGAATCTGTTCCGAGCTTGCTAAATGTACACTTTCCAAAAAACAGTCCTTTCTTAGT
Source organism: Drosophila gunungcola (assembly GCF_025200985.1). Taxonomy (NCBI): domain Eukaryota; kingdom Metazoa; phylum Arthropoda; class Insecta; order Diptera; family Drosophilidae; genus Drosophila; species Drosophila gunungcola. The sequence goes on along the minus strand of NW_026453167.1, from coordinate 4,121,531 downwards.
CATCGCTTGTATTAACAAATTGCGATCATGTTTTTCTATGTACAGATCAACTTGCCTACATACAATCATTTTCTTTACACTTTTTGAAACTCGATATTTACTGAAAGAAACAAAAAATTTGCTTCAACACTTTTTATCTTTGATGTTTTATTACTCAAACATGAATCGGTTTTTTTCATAGTCATCTTGTTTTTTTCCTCGAAGCTATAATGTCTATTAAAGCAAATTTAAATCGGATAAATGAGACTGTTCTTACATATTCATAAAGAAAATTTCTTATCAAAAGTTTAAGTGTGCAGAAAAAACGTTTTCTTAAAAGAACGAGGAATTTAATTTCTTATTTGATTTGATATGTTTATTTCTTAGACTTTTTTTTCTGAAAAATGACAACCATTACTGGTTTGAGCTATTGAAGTTCAACCGTATAAGCAGAAGGCCAGCAGACGCTATTTACTTCAGTGCTTGGGTGGAATCAAATCTCGTAAATCTTTAAAATCGTAAACCAAACAAATGCATAAGAGCCGAAATGAAAATGTTCAATGTTTATTATTGTAAAATAAACCAAGAGAGGCGGACCGAAGAGCTCAGAAATGAGATAAATGAAATGCCAAAACTTCCGGGTCATTGCCTGAACGCAATAGCAATGGCAAATGGAATGGCAATGGCAATGGGGAAAAGTCGAGTTTCCACTCTGGGGCTCTTCTCCTTCTAAGGGCCCTTCAATTTTCATTTTCCTTTGTGATGCAAACTAAAACCCAAATATCTGCGTGTAGTTAAAATAAATTGCAATCAAACGAAACTAAGCAAAAACACGCGGAAATTATATTATTTAAATTTCTTAATTGCTAAACACTGTAAATTCCTGGCATATACCCTTAGATTGTTTATCCAAATACCCTGCCAACATTCTGCGGAGACCGACATAATAACCATTAAAGCAATTACAACAATTATAAACAACAATATCGAAATGAGCAATACAAAACGCATGAACTTGAAAAACAAATTTAAGCATGCTTGATCCAATATTTGGGCATCCAGGTCTTAAAAGTGTCTACGAGAAAAGCTCCAAAAACAGCAGCAGAAGCAACAGCACCCGCAGTTTCGTTCATTCAGCATCAACTATACGCAGAGACAAGTGTTACTGCTCCAGCGTTTTCCGCTTGGCCGCCTTTTCCGAGTCTTTAAAGTGTTCTCCCAGGTAAGTCCACCTAGATAAATGCAAATTAATTCGCAGTACGCTAGTGAGCGTTTGTGCACAAGGGGAAATAAAAAGTGTGTACCATTTTCTGTGTAGTCAAATGGTTGTGTACTTAAATACAACCAAAGAATATATATATATATTTAAAAATTATTTTATATTCAAACAAATAAAATATTTTTTATATGTTATCTTGGGAAAGCAAAAAGGTTTTGATATTACACAAAAAAAATACATTAAATTTTAAATTTTAAAGAATTTTTATTTGCCGGAATTCCAAATGGAATCCAAGTTTTGGTGAGATGTTCATGTGTCTGCACATTGCAGGGCGATGGCTGGCATAAATCTCTTACCTGAAGGAATTTTCTAATATCGCGAAGGTGCTGCATACCAAGCGGTGCTTGAAATGAGCAATTTGCCAAAACTTTCGGCATAAATTGTTGCCCAAAGTATCCGCCCCTTAAAGCGACGCCTCTGGCAGCCAGTGTGTCAGTGGCGTGGCGCAAAAAAATTAACAGAAATTAGGCCTGAAGTTTGTTGGCAAGCTCGCAAATGTGTTGTGGCTTAAAGGGATAAAGAGCTTTTGCGTGGAGCAACAGCAGTAATTAACATTAATAAGACTCAGGCTAGTGGTGAAGGAGGTTTCGGGTGGGTATCATGGGGTTTTCGGGGGGAACTAAACTGACGACTGAGTGACGAGCCTCACATTACTCATTCGCAAGACGTATGCATGTGATTTAGTGGGAGGGCCCAACTTGCCAGACAACTGTTCTCTATTCTTTCGTTTTCCTTCTCAAGGCCACGCGTTTTGAAATATGCACATAAATTAGAAATAATGTGCGTGCGACTTGTTAACACGCCCGATGGAAAGTTATTTACCAAAAACCCACACACAAAAACACGCACAAACTTTTCCCAGGCCAAACTTTAACCCCCGAAATGTGTCCTGTTGTGGCCAGTGTCAACATTTCAATAGGCTCTTAATTGCCCCATGGAAGGGCTTGACATTCCGTAGAGTGGCTACAACAAAAAGATTGATACATTAATTAAGCCAGGGCCCGGGCTATGAAAACTCCGGCTCGATTTTCCTTCTCTAGCGGGACTTTCATTGTTGCCGCTCTTAATTGGCTTTCCCGGGAGCGGAAAAGGTCAGCGAAGTTTGATTAAATTTTCTTTAAAAAAGCTTAATTGAATCCTGATTACGGGTTAAGTCAGCTTCCTACGCACAACTACGGGTAACTATCGGAAAATGCGAAAATCCCAGGTCGTTTGGCGACGTTTTATTAACGTGCCATTGACTCTCAAGACTCTAAATGTTGCAAAAATGTCAGCCAGTCAGTCAGTCAGTCAGTGGGTCGTGGGTCGGTCGAAAGTGGAGGAGGCATTCGATTGAGCGTGTAAAAGTGGCTCAGCAAAAGGCAACCTATACGGCTAGAAGGATGCCAAAAAACTTGTGGCAGCGGCAACAAAGTCCATTGAAGCGCGAAATCGACTTAATGCATTAGTCGCCGGGAGTGGAGAACATCAGAAAGACACGTAGAGCAAACATTTGCGGCTTATGAGTGCGAGTATATGGGAATGGCAACGTTGCCGTAGTCGGTAGTCCTCCCGGATAGGTGAACATAAAGCCCGGCGGTATAAACTTGAAAATTATGTCAGGCTGTTGGCAACAATGTGAGCGTGAATCTGGCGCCAAATGCAAGTGCCACCAGAAGTGGCATAAAAGATGGCAAAATGACAAAATGGCAAAATGGCTAACAGAAAGTGGATCCCGAACAGCCCAGACTTCGCATATTCATATCGCTTCATTGCTATGCAAGTTGGTAAACTTGAGAATCCGACAACAACAGCCAGAGCGGCAATAAGAACGTCAACAAGTCGCAATAAAACACAAGCAAACAAAACTCACTAGCCAGACAGAGAAGGCATACAGATAGGAGATACATCTGCCACCCATAGATGGAGATACAGATACAATCTCAGATGGGACGTCTGGAGCGACAGGGCAAACAGAAAATTCAAGGTTCTTAAGATGAGTTTCCTGATTAAGATAAATACACTGAAAACTTGGCGCACACACTTCCATTTAAGCGAATTGCGTCATGAAATGGGAGAATCTTGTCGTATTTTAATACCCTGGCAAAATGATTTATATAGCAGGCACGTGAAATAACATATCATATCTTTTAAAGGTAAACAAATAAATCCCCGCGTGTTTACCAATAAAATCTCTTAACAAATAATGTTTTAAGTGCGTGAAATTTTAATTGCAATATTTAATTTATTTACGGCTTAAGAGTGCTTCAGTTTGATTGCAGTTAATCTCTTTTATTGACAGAGGCCGGCCGCCACTTTAATATGTTTTTATCCGAAAGGTTTTTGACTTGGGCCAGGCAATTAAAATGTATTTTATTGTTCTTCACAATCTCAGGCCGTTACCATAATAGATAAGACTCTGCGAATGCGATAGCAACTGAATAATCTGTTTGCCGATTCACTTATCCACGAGCGAAAGTTTTCAGCTCTCACCTAGAGAATCGAATTAAACAGTCCAGACAGATATATGATCTGAAAAGCAAAACAAAAATATTATTACCAGAAAAGCCAAACAGAATGCACTTCTTTGAAGACAATAAAAAAGAGTGTGAAAGTATTACTCAATGGTTAAAGTTTATTGGAAGAGCTAACATGAAATATATGGGTTGGAAGCACGTGCATTTAATATATTTGAGTATTTGGGAGAGGGGTCAAATTTAGCTGATAAAGTAGGTGCCACAGCTGACCATTCAAACATAAAACAAAGATTACTTTGATTGGATTTTGTGCCATCCCAAAAGAAGCTAAACAGAAAAATATGCAAGTCTAATCCACATATTGATGGCCAATAGAAAAAGTCTCATGTTGATGACTCTCAATAACACATGGCCTGCCATTTAATCACTAATAACTGACCTCGGTCTATCACATTAAAATACCAGATTTATTGGGTTATACTTTTGCACAAATTGCGATAACTAATATCTGACTTTTTGGTTTTTCCAGTTTAAACAATCCTAATCATATAGTGCAATTGATCATAATTATTATGCTGCAGATATCCGTATTGGATTATGGTCTCATAGAAATTAGCAACATAAATCAAAATGTGTAGAAAATTGCGTTATAGTTGCTTGCTCTTCTTATTTTAACAAATGTCAGAAAGCACTATTTCAAATTTTATCAATTAAGCTGACCATAATATTAGCATGCTCCATATATCATACATATGTTGATTTTGGTCTGTTATTATTTCACTCTGTTTTTTGTGCATAATATAAAATAGTCGCTTTCGTTCGCTTTCTATCTATCGCAAGTCATAATGTGCACGTTTTTATAACTTTATCAGAAAAGCATTTTTAATACAGATGTGCTGAAGCAAAATAAATTTGTCGCATGTCATAAACAGAACGCTTTTGCGTTTTTTCCTCGTCCGGAGGTTCTTACATTTTTAATGAAACACAAACATATTTTGTAATAGGTTTTATATTTCACTCCCTTTACTCTTTCCTGCACCTTCGGCTCCACTCGCCCGCACACAATTCACAATTCATTGTGCTCGGCAAGCGTTTTGAGTGCCTGGGCGGCATGTATATGTATTAGCAAACATTGGGCTCCTGAAAGTCCGCATTTGCGGACCCTGTTAAATGCAAATCCCGTGAATTGCTGGCCAAATACCTCTTCCCACAACCCATCCAGCGTTTATTCAAAGGCATATTGGCGATTTGGGTTTTGGGATCAGTTGGTCGCTTTGGGTGCCATTGTGTTCCATTTGGCCGAATGTGCAAATATGGCAATCGGTTTAAAGTTTAAACAAGCTTTTCACATTAAATCGACAATCACACAAACACACCTTAAAAGCGGACATAAGCCTCTTAATGGCCAGAAACCCGGAGCATCAAGCACTGCTTCACCTAACACCCATGTCGCATGGCACACACTGAGGAACCAAAAACTTGCAGCGAAAGTTACGTGCATAAGAAAGTGGTAAACTTATTTGCACCACACGTCTGGAGAGGTCCGGGGAAAAGTGTTGACATGTCATTGCAACGAATGGGACAGCTTTTGGAATTTATTTATGCGCGTGACCCCGTGAAAGGGAAGGCCCGAACAAAGGATGGGTGAAATTCAAACATAGGGATAAACATAAGGGCGAGCAAAACTGTCTGACCTTGGGAAATCGTGTTAAAAAGTGGCAATCATTCTGCATTCACTTGAATATTTAAATGAGCTTAGTACAAGGCTTAGAAGCAAAATTTCATGTAGTTTTCTGAGTGAGTAGTTTTCTGAATAGTAGATCTAAAAATGGTATATTAATTCAGCTTCAAAAATGAAATTATTTTAATAGTGGCAGTTCCTTTAAAATAGCTCCCTTATTCAAATAGCTCCCATGAAACACAAGTTTCAGATTCACGGTTGATAATTGAGTGTTATAAATAGTGGAAAGTTTGGCTAGTTCATGCTATTGCCATCAAAAGAACCGGTCGTAAACCGGTCGCAAATAAAATTCCTTTGTGTTTCGTGAGCTTGACACGCACTGTTGGAATTGGACATTTTTATAGCTATAGCTTTGGCCATAACATGGTAGAGTGATATTAAATATTCGACCATACTAGAGTTCCATGACTGACTATAAAAACTAGTCGAATGCAATTAAGTGACATTGCTTTTACAAAATTTTAAATTAAGTATTAAAACTTTATTTTAAGCTTGGGAAATATGCACAGAATAACGCATTTACACCGCCATAAATTCAAGTTAGGATATAAAAGGGCTGGTTTTTGCACAAACAAATTGTGTATTTTTTAGATTGCAATTTCGAAGTTGTGCTGTTTTTGCTTTTGTTGTTCTTAAAGTTTGGTTTCCTGACCTCCAAAACTTGGGTAACCTCAATTCGTTGTACTGACTGTTTTTTTGTTGGTGTTTTATGTGCATTATTACACATTTACTTGCATGTACTGTCGACTGCCCTGATTTCACGACTTTTGAAATTGTCTGCCCATGTTCAAAGCTTTTTACAGGGGTCGCCAGTTGCGCCGTTTGCGTGACTTTTCATAGCACGTGATTAACTTGCAGCCGCTGACCCTTCACCACTTTTTCACCATACCATACCCATAGCATACCCATACCCATACCATACCATAGCATACATATCTGTGCGCGCTCGTATGGGGTCAGCATGCAAATGACCATGGTCCACCGCGTGTTTGCATGTTATAAATACTTGCAGTTTTGTATATGGGGCTCGCCCCGGCTTCCCAACATTTAGCCCGTTGTGTGCTGCTTTTAAATGTGAATTTTACGGTTTTCACCTGCTCCTTTTCACTCGGTTACCTGGTACCTGTTGTTGCCCATAACTGAGATTGCTTTTACATTTTGATGCCCGAAGTTACCGCTTTAATGTGCTGCCCGCAAAAGTGCGCTACGAAAAGTAAAAAAAGTGAACAACAGTGAAGCTTGTGTAAATCTGACTTTTCTTGGTTTTCTCGTGTGAAACTTAAAACAATATTTACCATAGTGGCTAAACTCTTGTTTTTAAGAGTTAAATGCGTGCACAGATGGCAAGTAAACAGCGAATTTCTTTGGTTTAATGTCGTTTTCAAGCGTGCAAATTATGAACATACAAATTTTAATCGATTTTCAATTAAATCGATTTCATTGTATGGTAACATAAGTTTTGTTAACCTTACTCTTAACAGAATACCAACATTCAACATAGATTTAAATATTGCTTCCTAAATAAATTTATACCTTGAATGAGAACGTTTGGTTTTATTTAACAAACATTCAATGAAACAAAATTTATTTGTTAGAATTGTGAAAATTAAATGCTTCACTTCAACTACTTTTATCCAATTTTATTGACTTGATAATAATTCTTGATTGAACTGGAAGTATTTAAGCTGGGGCTATGTGTATATTGAACAGCTTACCTTTGGATTCTGCATTTTAATTAATACATTCATGAGTCTCTGTTAAACTGTAAAACCAACACGAGGCAATGGAACCATGCAACAGTTGGATAAGCTGCTCAATTCCTTACTCGATAATGAGTTGATGTCTGATAGCAAAAGCAGGCAGCCGCAGAAGACCAGGCGCATTCAACGACAGGCAGTTTACAAGGCTGACTCAAGACAAACCACAATCGTCTGAGGTCTGAGGGTGAATCTGGGGGGGACAACAGCTTGGATGCCAGTGAGCCATCCCCAACCAGGACATTAATGTGCAGCTGCGCCACTTGCAACTGCCACCGTGGGCTGTAAATTTGCTGGCATTGTCGTCGACGCTCACAAATTGCCACCAGGAGCTCCATGTGTGCATGCAAATTAGCTTATTTAAGTCGATGGCGGCGGGAGTGTCCTTGGGCGTCTATTGATTGCTGTTTAGCTTAGTGTGCCAATATCGACTCGTTGGCACATGTGGCAAGTGTCAAATGTGTGCTAAATGCAGTTAGTTGAGAGTCTGTTAGCGCCATTTGAGGCGAAGAACCTGCGTCTCCATCCATCAGTAATTAGCATAAAAAATGGAACAGTGTTAGTCAATCAGTGTGATCATCGATACATTATAGAGGTTCATTATTTCCGATTTTATTGTGTAACGTTTTGTTCACGTCCATTGTACATACCATTAAATGGTTGATAAATCACATTCCACCACATGCCGAGGTAAGGACAAAAAAGCACAAAGTCATGCAGGACTATAAATTTAAGGAAGGAATGTAGCCTGTGTAAGCCGTTAAATACTCTATTGTGAACTTGAAATAATCCTTGGTAGCAAAGCGGATTTAAAGTGACTGCAGAGACTGGCTTATAACCGATATTAATCAATGTATAGTAATAGTATATAATTTCGTTAATATATATAATGCAATATTAACGATTTAAGATTTTTTGTGGCCTTACTAGAACAAGGTGTTTTATTGAATTATTATAAATGAACAACCACAATCTAATATACTGTAGTTATCCGTAATGTACCTGAAATATCCTATCGTTAATGTGTTCGACACATAATACAAAAGCCCACAAATGGAGTACACAATGCATTTGTTAATGCAAACAAGAAAGTAAATTCCGCGATGGGATCTGTTCAGTTATTTGTGGGGTGAAACTGAAACTGGAATGGCTACTCCATTAGAGCTAATCTCCGGTGTGCGGTGATTGTTTGCTTTACGCGGGGCAGAAAAGTGTTCAGCGTCGGCTGTCCTGGTTGTTTTTGGTCGGTGGCTTTGTGGTCTTTGCCTGACTGGTGTGAAAACAGCCACAAAATGGCCATAAAACATTACCCAGCAATAATAATAACGAAATCAGCCAGAGCTGAGCAAACCAAGCTCATAAAACAAACACAAACACCTCCCGCGAGGGACGCGACAACTCGACTATTTGTGGGGTATTGCAAGTTTACCTTCTGGCATAACAGTTGAGAGGGCAAACGCAAACACTCGACAAAATTACAAATGTTCGAGCAATATGCAGAAAAACCATGTTTTTTGAACGAGTTAAAATTATCTTGAATATACAGTTTTTTAAGGTGATATCTGTGACGTCTTTTATCAGTTAAAATTCAATTCATCATAATTTAATTTTAATATTAATATTTAATATTTAATATTCCAAACAGAACGGAAATCTATGGCTTTTGTAGTAATTAAATCTATTTACATGAATTTTGAGAAACTTTTATTTAAATCTTATTAAAATAACGTTTTATTACTTAATTTGTCTTCTTAAATGTCAGTCATTTATTTTTCCTAGTGCTCAAGACCCAAAACTGTTGGCCAAATTTGTGTCTTGGCGCAGAAAGGGTGGCTGAAATTCCACCGCGGTCCTAAGTCAACAATCCCGGCAATTATAACCGGGATTTGTGCGTTGTTATGGCCACCTGCTCGGAATCTCTTAATGCAGCAGGAGTGCATCTCAGAGTCTCTGCAGGATGCCGTATGGCGCCCATTAGTGTATGCTAATGAGTTGGCCGCGAGCAAACTCCCGTTTGTCGTCAAACTTGCAGGCGACTCAATTGCGTGCGAGTACCATTTAATTTTGGCACACAATGTGCGCTAATTGAAAGGCGCTCTCAGGTAGCTCCAGGATGCTCCAGGTAGCACCACATTTTCATGCTCAGTTCAGCTGGTTTCGGTTTGCCTTTTGTTGCCTGCCATTAAAGGCGAATTGCTGTCGGTTGGTTGCATAAATTGAAAGGAGCTGTCGGTGCCATTGCTCCTGCTGCTGCTTTTGCTGCTCGATTCATAGAAAATTACGTATACGCATTCGCACATGTCGTCGCAGTGGGAAAAGCAGACCCACATCTGGTGGATGTGGATGTGGGTGGATAGGTGGTTGTGTTGCCTGTATACTCCTAAATTTATTGCTGCTGTTGGTGCTCCCATTGTCGTTATGGCAGCATTTGTTGCGCTACTTTCAGTCTTCCAATTTGTCGTCGGCCAACTTTGGCCCGATGTATTTACTTTGCTGCCAGCCCTTGTCTATGCTTTTGGGACAGGAAACTCGTTTAAAAAAGGATTTCGGCCCAAATTCTGGTTTAGCTATGGCCTTCAATTTCTAATTTGAGCACAAATTCGAATAAAATGAACCGAAGTCCATCTTACATAGCTCAAACAGACCGCTGCCATCATTTTTCAGACAGATGAATTTAAATTTGGGAAATTGACAGGCAGATATAAATAGATAATAAATCTATATATCCCACTAACTATGCATATGCAGTAAAAGTCAGAGTTTTGTGACAAGCATACTTGGAAACGAAATACTTTTAACTGTTCAATATAGGTATTATACTGTTTAAACCTTTTCTATATGAAAATATTAAAGTAGTACTGGTTTATAATCGTAAAGGTAACTGCAAAAGTATATAAGTTTGTTAAGTAATTTAATCTTTTTTGCTAATTGTTATTCTTACAATATCCCGCATTCTATGACTAAGTTGCCATTCCAGATTCGGGTTTTTTTTTTAGTCATACACATGTAGTCTATTTTATAAGCCAACAAGATGTTTCGCAAGTTTCCAAAAAACAATTTGCCGTCTTTGTGGCAACAGCGGCTACGTCTCGTCCAAACGGTGTCTAAAGAAGCTGTCAAACAACCGGAAAAGTCCAAAAAATTAGGTCCAGATAGGCCTTCCATCGTCGATCCACCGAAGGGTTATAGGCCCAATTGCAAGACCAAATTTGGGCCACTTGATGACTGCGATCGGATCTTCCAGAATCTTTATGGACGCCACGATTGGCGATTGCAGGGAGCCTGTGAACGGGGCGATTGGCATCGAACCGGGGATCTCCTGGAGCAGGGTCCCGACTGGATAATGGAGCAGGTGAGCAAGAGTGGACTGCGCGGACGTGGAGGAGCCGGCTTCTATGCCGGACTCAAATGGGAGTTCCTGCGGCAGACAAAGTCGGAAAAGGTGCCCAAGGTTGTCATTGTGAACTGTGCCGAAGGAGAGCCGGGTACCTGCAAGGATCGGGAAATTCTGCGCCACGAGCCGCACAAACTGATCGAGGGCATGCTGCTGGTGGGAGTGGCCATGGGATGCTCCAGGGCCATTGTATACATCCGCAATCGTTTCTACAACGAGGCGTGTAACCTGCACTTTGCCTTGGCGGAGGCCTACCATCATGGCTTGGTGGGGGACAGTGCCTGCGGCTCAGGGATCAAGTTCGATGTGATGATCCAGCGGGGAGATCGGTACTTGTGTGGCGAGGAAACGGCCCTGATCAACTGTTTGATGGGTGAACTGGGACGACCTCGTCGTCGTCCGCCCTTTCTCACCGAGAAGGGTTACTTCGGGCATCCCTGCTTGGTGATCAATGCCGAGTCCATTGCCGTGGTGCCCGCCATTCTGCGAAGAGGTCCCGACTGGTGGGCAGGATTGGGTCGCAGTTACAACACGGGCACCAAACTATTCTGCCTCAGCGGTCAGGTCAACAATCCCTGCACTGTGGAGGAGGAGATGTCTATACCCCTGAAGGATTTGATAGAACGACACGCTGGTGGAGTGAAGGGCGGTTGGGATAATCTGGCGGCCGTATTCCCAGGTGGTCTGTCCACACCCCTGCTGGATCCTCCAACGGCCGCTGAAGTTCTAATGGATTTCGATTGCCTAGCGGCGGCGGGCAGTGGTCTGGGCTGTGGATCTGTCATTGTGATGACCAAGGACATTGATCCTTTGGCTGTGATGCTGCGTTCCATTCAGTTCTTCGAGAAGCAGACCTGCAAACAGTGCACTTATTGCCGGGATGGTGCCATATGGCTACCGGAAATGTTCGCCCGATTCGTCAAGGGTCAGACACATCCGCACGAGATCGACTGGACACTGGCCATAGCGGATAAGATCAGGAATAGCAAACCCATTTGCGCATTGGCCTATAGCCAAGTTAGCGTGGCCGAGAGTCTAGTGCGAATGTTTAGCAACCAGATAGAGCAAAGAATCCTTAAATATGCTAAGAGATCTTGAATTTCCTAAATTGTTTAGCTATTTACTTATTTAATTTAATATAATTAAATTATTAATACTTTATACTTAGCAATTTGCTTTGAAAAATCACAAAACTGAAATGTATTATTAAATGGCAAACATTTGCCTTCATAAATTATATTTTGTGCTTGCTCCCAGATAATATAAGTCGATTTTATTAATATGCGAATTGATGAGTTCTCGAAATGCAGAGGCAGAAAACTTATATACAAAAATTGTTTATTAACAGCTTATTTTTATATGACCACAAGATTTACGCCCACATTATTACTTGTACTTATATACTATGACCAATTTTGGCGACACACTTTTGCAAATGAATAAGGAAACCAAATAATTTATTTGCTCTTATTCTTCTAATCATTTGGAAATAAGTTAATTATAATTAAACTTTATTAGTCTGCAGAAAAATCCAGCTGACCTATGAAATGTGAATACAAACGGCCACTAAAACTTATTGTTCAACGATAGATAGAGATTTAATTAAGATGAATGGCTGGCTAAGCTCTGGCTAATGCGGTCAAAAAGAAATAAATCTTGGGCTACTTTCAGTGAGCACCACAATCCAGACCAGCCAATGGAAAAAATGTTTCTTCTCTGGGCTCGCAAATCAATGATGGCACACGGCGAATGATGACAATTTAAACGGCTATTCAATCCGGTCTGTGGTCGTTGCTTCTCGTTAGTTAGCTGGTTGCTCTTGGATTTCACTTTGCGGCTGATGAGAGCCATTATGTTGGCCATGTCCTGTCGAAAAAAAAAACAATCAGGGAAAAATCATGAAGGATGAAAAGCATGTGAGAGTGGAAGTGTAGTGATGGAGGTGGGTCAAAATGGCAGAGGACACAATGTTGACATAAACAAACACCAGGGCATTTGTCTGCGCTTGAATGATTGCAGAGACAAGAGCAGCAAACACGAAAAGATTTACCCCCAACACGAGGACGTGTCCATGTGCCCCTGAATCGTGTTTGTGGGTCAGTTTACCCTTGCCATTATCCTTTCTCCGGCGGCTGCTTGCATTGCCAATAATCAGGGCTGCCCAGATACACAGCTCTTGGCCCCGCTAATTTGTTTGGCTCTCGGACAGCGCTGAAGATGGAGAAAGTGCCATCCGTATTTACGGGCCAGCAGCGAAAGTGTTATTTTTTTTCTGTTTGAGTTGGCACATGCTGGCCAGGATCATTTCTCATCGCCGGAGGCAGCAGCCTGCGTCAGTCTTATCTCAATTAGGGACCCATTCATCCAGGCAGGCGAGCACTCCTGACACTTGACGACAGTGTCCGCAGAGGTGCCTCAAACCACAATTGGCAATGACTGATGGCCATACAATTAACAGTTACGGCCACTTTGGGGTTACACTTTTCAGGAAATTTACAAAAAATAACTACAAATTTTGCAAACCCGTTGCAGAATTATGCAGGATAATAGTATATAAATTAGATAATGATTAAAGAATTAAATGTAAATGCACTCTTATGAAAATCAACAAAAAATTACTAGAAACATTGGTAACCAGTTGCAGAATTATGCAGGATAATAGTATATAAATTAGTTAATGATTACTGAATTAAATGTAAATGCACTCTTATGAAAATCAACAAAAAATTACTAGAAACATTGGTAACCAGTTGCAGAATTATGCAGGATAATAGTATATAAATTAGTTAATGATTACTGAATTAAATGTAAATGCACTCTTATGAAAATCAACAAAAAATTACTAGAAACATTGGTAACCAGTTGCAGAGTTATGCTGGATTAAAATGTAGTGGTTAATTTTATATTACATACCATAATAAAATTATTTTTTAACTTTAATTAATTGTTACGTAAACATCATCATCATCGCATGGCCATTAAAACGTGTTTAACGTGTCCAATAACAATTTATAAGAGTTTCTAATAGTATATCCTGTAATCAATTTACAAAAAATTGTTTTGATGCCAATAGTATATAAATAATAAAACACATTAAATGCTTAAATGTCCTTTATTGACTGCACTCGTAATAGGATTAAGCCCATCAATCCCACTAGGCAAATTGAACAAGTGAATGAAAAAATGCCACTTAATTACTTTTAATAAAGGCAGTTTTTTTTTCTTTTTTGGCGGAGACACATATGAGATTTTCTTTTGTAAAGAAAATTGTTCAGCGAAAGCGAAGAGGATTAGAATCACGTTGTAATGAAACAAGTGACGAGGACAACGGAAATAATGCGAAGCTGGGGTGAGGCCACTGTGCACATGCCGGGGCACATGGCTCCGGTTCTGTTTCTGGTCCTGGTTCTGGTTCTCCCGGAGGCGGACTGTTTCATCCTTGTCTCCTTTCCGTCGCAATTATTTGCGCGCCAGTGGGGGAGAAATCTTTAAACAGTGACGCAAATGCGGGCTGGCGTATAAATTTCACACCCAGCGCCCTCGTCGGACTTGGCAGACTGATTGTGGCACTCAAGAACACTCCTCAAGTGGTGGTCCTCGTGGCACACTGCAAATTACAAAAGAAAACCGCTGTAAACTTGGCGACCAAGTTTGTTGCGAATAGTTGCGGTACTTAATCCACGATTGATATGGCTTTCGCTTTTCACTTCAGTTAATCACATTGCCACCGAGTAGTACTCTTGCTTTCATCATCATCGAACGAACAACAAATTAAAGAAAGCATCCCAAATAATTTGAGACAAACACGCACACACACATTGCCTGCCAGGCAATTGCTTATTAAAGTCCAATTATAAGTTCGAGCCATCATTAGGGGGGGAGGGTTCAAGGACCAACGATAAAATGTCTTTTGTTCATGCATAAATTTAATGACGCGTTATCTCAATTTTGTGCCTTACTGACTGCACAAAAGTTAATCACATGTGGGTGGAAATCGTATTTAGATATTGATTTTGTCGTCTACTAGCTTTTTTTCTCTTCATCCTGAGTGTTCGTTGCACACATCCACCGCCCCAGCTCCAGCGGATTATAATGCTCGAGCATAATCTCGAATGAAAGCGAATGTCTCGAATTCCGCAAATTAAGAGCACCATCCAGACGCAGGACTTTTTCTTCGGCTCTACTTTACTTTTGCTTTCTCTCGCTTTTTTGGCTTTTCTCGCTTTTCTGGCTTTTTGCCTGTCGTTTTCTGTTTCTAGGGGTGCCAGGGTGCTTCGTGTTATGGCACTTGATTCATGCTTAGCCGGAATACTTGGCATAACTTTTGCTGTTTCCAGCGCTTATTTTATTTCACTTTCTGGCCCAGCTCAGCTCCGTCCGATCCGCCCACTCACGTCCTGTCCAGAACTTTGGCTGCTGCTCTGGCCAGCTCGCATTACTGCAATGAAGAACAGCTCAGCTCAGCTCAGCTCAGCGCCCGTCCTGTCACTTGAGACGGATACGCATTCGGGATTGGAGACGGCGACGGCGACGGCGACGGAAACGGAGTCTGCTGGGCCATGTGCCACATGCCCACGCATGGGGAGATCAAATGGAGTTAGTCAACGGTCGAAGGTTGCCGCAAGGGGTTGCAAAGACTCTATGAACAAAAAATACACAAATTCGTTTGACATTAAAAACGTTTTAAGCATTTTATTTCCAAACTTCGTATTTTTGTAATACTCCAAAAGGAGTTATTTAAGAGCCTAAGTTTGTCGGAAACAAAACAAAACTCAACGAATACAAAACCAAAACTCGGTGTAGCATTTTGAACATTAAATGTATATGTACATGTTAATTAAAAACTTCGTACAACATCAAATCCTTTTTTGCTTTGATTGAGTCTAATTTGGTAATAAAAGGGCTTGCCAAGAGTTAAAATGGAGTGATTTCTTAATTGTTTTATTTATACAAAAAAGGATGTTAGATGGATTTACATTATGATAAACTCATTTGAGTTTTGAAAGAGTAGCATACAATCTACCAGATAAGATTTTTTACTAAACTATCTTTATTATATTATATATATTATCTTTCCAGAACTACATCAACCATTCCGCCCCGATCCGCCGACACCCTCAACTCGAGCTACACATGTTGGGTAAATTCACATCGAATCATGTCCAGGTCTACCACCAGTACTCGCGACCAGTGCCCGTAAAGAAACCCGTCAAGGTAAGCTCTTGGGGATCTTGAGTCTTCGTTTGTTTTCGTTTTCGTTTCCGTTACCGTTTTCTCGTCCTGTTTTCCTTAAGCAAACACAATTAGCATGCATTAACATTAACAAAAAAACCCTTTCATTGGCATTCCTTGGAGAGCTTCATAATTGGGTGCAAGGTGAATGGGAAAATTCCATTGTATTTATTTTGTTTTTCAATTTTGTGTGTCCTGGCATTCGTTTTCGTTTCGTTTTTCATTTGTTTGTCCCGTTTTTGTTTACACTGTTGCCGACGCACAAAGGCGGGTTTTTAATATGGGGAGCTTGTCTCAATTTTTTTTAGAGAGTTAGTGCTTTATAGGGGATTTTCTCGTACTCGTTTCCTGCATGACAAATCCCCTTGCGGAGTATTGACGCACAGCACCAATATCCTTCTGCATGCCTGCACGCCAAATACAAAGCGAGACTAGCAATACCAAGCCATAAATAATTGATATTTCATAATTGTTTTTCTTAACCCTGCAGGCCAAGAAGCCTCACTCGCAGGCGGAAATCAATTGAAGCGGATACCCAACGTCGTCGTCCACCGTCCACCGTCCACCATCCCACGTTCAACGTCCACATCCACCACATCCACAATCCTCCCAATCCTCCCAATCCTCCCACACTCCTGTTTCAGTTGTTTATGTGTGCGTGTCTGTGCGTCCGCTGTGGACGATGTTGAAACAGAAGCGTTTGGCCAAGCAGAAACCCAAAGCGAAACCGGTAAGCAAAATCGAACTACCCGAGATCGAGAGGTATCCGAATATCTTCTCAAACTCCCCTCCACCATTAACGCCTATCTCTTCAGGTGCTTTTAATTTGATCTATATATATATTTCACCCATCCACAACCCAAACTCTTCCTCTGCTCTGTGCTCTATAATTGCTATTTGACTGACTGCCAAACTGCTTTGTTGTGGAAAGCTGAACTATTTCGCTCTATAAATTTCCTCTTGAGTTTTCTTCCTCCCCCCCCCCTTTCAATAGCCTTGTTGGAAACTATCTAGTGTAGTCTGTAGCCAAACAATTGCCAGTTCTTGTTCGTAGTTTCTTTTTCAACTATATCGTAGTAATTAGTTGGCCCAACTTTTTGGCCATTTAACGTATTTATTGGATATCTATTTTAAGTAGCTTGCTTCTTCACCTAGACTTTA
This sequence comes from Drosophila gunungcola, assembly GCF_025200985.1. Lineage (NCBI taxonomy): Eukaryota > Metazoa > Arthropoda > Insecta > Diptera > Drosophilidae > Drosophila > Drosophila gunungcola. The sequence goes on along the minus strand of NW_026453167.1, from coordinate 4,104,532 downwards.
GCTTACTTAATTAGGCCTGTTCTTGTTTTCACTTTTGCCACAACAATTTGCAAATGTGAATTAGTGCAATGACTTTACATTTTTGGTACTAGTATATATGTATATTTAAACATTTTAAGTTTTGGTCTTAACTGTTAAAAAAAAAACTTTTTTATAGTTACCGGAATGCCGACTAAAAGAGAACTGTAGATTACATTAAACTTAAACTGTAAAGTATGTGTTTTAAATATTTTTGTTTTGTTTTGTAATTTTGTCACATTATCTTATAGTTTCTTTAAGCCATTTGGTTGATGAATTTTAACTTTTATATGGAATATAATGAGTTTTAAAGATTTTAACTGTGATTAGTTAACTGTTTAATTGAATAATGATTTACAATTTAAGTTGCTTTATGAATTGGTTTTAAATAGTTTAAGATTTATTTTGTATGATTTATGAAGTACAAATACGAAAAATACTAGTACTAGGTAGATTCATTTATTTGTGGTTTCACTTAATCAATAAAAGATAAATTGCAGGAATTAATATTAACGCTAGTATATGAAAAGTAAAATGTTTAAAAATTGTCAGAATTAAAGTGAAGATAAGAACAAGCCTGAAAAATTATGTAGGGAAGAAAGTTCCACTTGCCGCCTGAAAGTATGCACCAAAACCAAAACTTTAGATGATTGACACCTGTTTTGTGAATGTGGTTGAGAGTATCTGGTTGGGTCTCTAGTTTCCTCTCTTCTCGGTCTTATCATGAAAACTATCCAACATTCTACTGACAGCTGCTTATCAGTGTGCAACGAGTTGGGGGCCAGCTGTTTGACTTATTCGCCAGCAAAACTTCAACTGCTTGGCCAGGGGGGCCAGCATGAAAAACTTTGAAAATCAACATAATTATGTCTTTCATATTTTTCCGTTTACGATGGGCATTAAACGCTTTTAAACTGCTAAAGTTTGGATTAAAATTTTTTCCAGAGTTCACATACTGAAACGAAACACTTTGAGATCGCTGAGAACGCTATGAGTTACTCTCTGATGGGGCTTATCGCTCTCGATTTTTTTTCTGTATTTGGTTGTATTTTTGTCGATAATATTGCCGCTATATTTGCGCCGCTAATTGACACCGCTCGCCTTGGCCGACTGGCAAGCTCTCCGCGGCGATGGCTCAGTGCTCAACGCGGCTCCGGGCGAGCCAAGCGGGAATCGCTCGCTCCGAAAGCGCCTACACCGCGAGAAAAAAGGCGGTCTGAAAACGGAACAAAAATAACAGTCTCAAAAACTGTATGTTTTAAACCAGAAACATTTTAATGTGTTCCTTTAACAAAGAGTAGATGATTATTTCAATAAGTTTTCAAAAAATTTACCTAATATGTTAGAACCATTTTCAAAGCTAAAAAATAAATACTAAACTAAAAAAAACTTAAAAGTCTTTTGTTAAGTAAAGAATATTTACCGTAAAAAATTTTTTTGTATAAAATTATCTGAAAAGAAACCATTTCTTAAACATTTTGTTTATATTGTTACAATATGTTTAAGCATCTTAAAAAAATTATCTCTAAGATCTTCTTTTATATACTCATCATTGTAATTGTTTAAAATGAGAATCTTAAAATAATTAAACATTATTTTTTTTTAATTCAGACTCTTAATTTGAATTCGATTTAAATTTATAAAATATTCCAAAACTAAATAGATTGGTATTCATTACATTTGCAATAAAATGTAATTAAAGTACCGAAATACACATATCCGAACTCTGTCTCAAGAACGCACTATCGTTTTAAGAAGTTTATTCTCGGTGTACGCACAGTAAGCGTTGTTCGCCGGGAGATTAGATTTGTCGCGTGAGTGAGTTTCGAGCATGTGGATACCCCCAAACCCGCGGAGCAAGTGCATTTGGAGCTGACCATGTACTTCGAGACCAAATGGATGTTTGTGAGTAGACGGGCCCTGCATGAGTAATTGTATTTAATTGGCGATTGTATGGCAGAGAACTGCGTCTTGTGGGTTTTTAAGGTCTAACCGGTCTATTGGTGATTCGCTTGACATATCTATATTTGCTGTTTCGGTTTCTGTTTCTGTTGTCGATGTCTCCGCCGTTCTGTTGTCGTTTTGTGTTAATCAGCAGCTGTCGACTGTGAAGTAGAGAATTCCGCTACGAAGTACTCTCGCCTGAGAGATGGCAATTTGGCTTTTAGTGGGAAAAAATTACACTCTTATTGTTTGAAATGAAACAATAAAATGCGTGTGTGAATAATATCGTCTTATTTTATGTCAGTTCAGACTTATTAGTGAAAACATTTGATCATTTACTCTAGTTTATTGCAATTCTTTAATATATAGAAAGTAATTAGTAAGTTAAGCAATAATATTCATCCATGTCCTTATGTTACTAAATACGTATAACTAACTTTAATTAATCAATAATTTATATTAAAAATTGTTTATGGTAAAGTTTAACTACTTAAATAATGCTGGGAGCTTTAATTAATTGTTTTAATATTTGTTTAAATTTGAAAAATCTAAAAGCATAGTTATATTGGTCTTCGATCGACATAAGTTTTGCAAACTATTTTGGGCAACTTATTTTGTTGTTATTTTATTCTCAGGGGCGTTTCTTAGAAGCACTCGTGGAGCACGAATTGTGCTTAACCCTTAAATTGTATCCCTTTTTGAATGGATGTTTAGCAGCTCTGCTTCGGAGCCAGTGAATAAACTTTGTTAGGGGAAAACTGAGAAGTCAATTTCGCACTTCCTTGGAGACTCAGCCATGCAAAAGCGCGACTTGGCAAATGCGCTGAATACCCCCATTGCCACTTCGCTCTTCGAATCCATCACCACGGCGACGTCTTCTGGCGTTTTGCGAGAACGAATGTGGCACTTCATCAGCCATGGCAACAGCCGCAAGACCAGCATCAGAGCCCCCGAGCTCCCGAGCTACACCATCAAATTTTCCACTTTGCGAGCCCGCAAGTCAACAGCAGGTGAAACACTGAAGGACCATCCGTAACCCTTTCTATCGTTTATTATTCGCCAGCTTGCATTATGCACGATAGGATGAGATGACGGGACTTGATGTGCGTATTAAGTGCTGTTTATGTTGCACAACTTTTATCGGGATCGACAAGACAGGTGGCCCGGCAAATTGCATCCTGCGGCCGAACATCATCGGGCTGCGGTTTAATCCTAACTGCGAGTGCATCAATTTTTATGCCCGTCTCCGGATGGTAAACTTAATTGGATAACCGCATGTGCATGGCTCTTTTATTTCACTTCCATGGCATATTTCCGAGCTTGGCCATTGTTTCTCTGATTTCCTGTGGGAGTTCAAAAGCAAACTGCCTAATTAGTTTAGCAATTTCCGACCAGAAAGTCAAAGGGGTAAAATCTATGACCCCTGCCTCCAATCCAATCCATTGAAATCAAGAACTCCAATGAAGTGTTAAACAAAAGTTAATTAATTAAGTTGCTGCTGCTGTTATAGTGCTCTTATTTTATATTTTATATTCGGTCGTCAATGGCTATTAGCCATGGCTCTGTTGTTCTGCGGCCCGGCCGTTTAATTAATTTGAAATATGCCACATTTCCTTCCGCATCCACTGAACTGTGTTTTATGCCCACACAAAAGTTTTGTGGCTCTTCGGTTGCGCCGGAGGCAAAAGCTTTTATTTTAATAGACGCTGCATGAAACGGCCCCGAAGAGATGCCAACATGCATCCACATCCTGGTACTCGTATTATAAAATGGCGCATATATATGGCTATGCTTTATATGGCTACATCGAATGCCCAAAGGTTTCGTTTCGGCAGCAGATAAGCATAACATTCTTAATGTTTCGCCCCACTTTTTGCGGCTCAGCTCTCGTCTATTTGGGGGGCTAAAAGTTTAATTGGTTTTTCTCCCGCTCGGAGAAATTGTTCGGGCGTGACCGTGGGAACTCGGAGTTATGAGTTGTTAAACTTTGCCCAACCATTTTTATTCAGTTCATGTAAACTTGCAGTTGATGTGTCGTTTTGGCAGTTAGAAAACCACATTTTAAACTATTTAAAACTGCATGGAGTACAAATATACTGAAATCGGAAACGAAAAGTCCTTCGGATGAAAGCTAAATAATTAACTTTTTACATTCCTTTTAGCTCTCTCTAAGCCTTTGCGCTTAGAAACATGATTGAAGTTTAAATATATATGTTTAGAGTAAAGGAAAATGATGTTCCATTTTATATTTGTTTATCTTGCTTACGATATGCTATTGAATGATTTTTACATATCTGTCGTCTGTTAATGAATTAGGGTTTCGTATTTAAACTGCAAGAATATTAGCTTGTAGATCTTCTTTACTATATTCTTCTCATTTGTGTTGAACAATTTAAAATTAATAAACTAATTCATTAACAGAGATTTTTGGTTTTTAATTATTCAAACCAGTTTCGAGTAAAGTGTGGACGTGCTTTGTGGTCATTTTCTGGTCTTAGTCCTTGGTCCCCAATTCATTTTTGTGGTAAATATCATGAATTCAGTGTGTGAGCTCGTGAACTTGAGCCCCACCTGTGGCCACCACCTGCAGCTGTCACCCACGTGTGTGGCCACCTAGAAAGTGTAGTTGCGAAGGTGCAGTGCAGACACTTTCCTGGTTGCTACTTGAGTGCTAGCTGCAGATGTAACTGCCAACGTTTTGTATCAACACCAGGCAAAGTACTCAGACCGAGTCTGTCCTTCACAATAAGCTACGGGCCAGAAGTGTCAGGATGATTTGCGCTCGGTAATTCAAAGCTAAGTCAACCAGTAGGTGCATACTTTCAGGACAAGTAGCCTTAACCTTTCAAATTAGAATGTAAAATTGAACACTAATAATATTAAATAATTGAAAATGTTTTATAAAATAATTAGAACACATTAATACTTTGATTTGAGTACCTTTTGTCAAAGAATAGTTATAATCAAAGCGGTCTGGTAGTAAGTCAACTTAGTTTTGCCCCCACACAAATGGTATTCCGAACGCAACGGAGAAGAGCGTTTTGTTTTAAGTCTGAAAACTAATTTTAAAAACATCATATTTTTCTTCTATTTTCAACATTGCTTTGCACAACACAAATCCCACATATGTACACTGACACGCCAATCTATGCGTAAAACTCAAAAACACCCAACGAAAACGTGGTCCTTTTAAAATATATATTTATTTTCGACCTTGATTTGGATTTGATTTCGTTCTGCGACACAATGAACAATCCTTATTATACATTTAAATTATTGTGCTATGATATGTTAATTAATCTTTTTTGTGTTTTCACACTCTATTCTCCCACATACACCCGCCACACCACACAAAAAAAACAACACATCCAAAAAAAAAAAAAAAAACATTATGAATAATATGCCAACCACGATATGTTGTTGAATTTTCAATGCACCATTTCGTGTGTCTGTGTGTGTGCGTGCGTGTTCAAAATTGGCGTTCGAAATTGCACAAATGATAAAATAATAATATATACCAATATTGAAACATCAAAAACAACGATTACCACGACCTCTAAACGACGACAATAAACCAAATCTGCAATGTGTTTGTGACACGTAAACGTTAAAACAACTTGACAATTGTAAAATCTAAATGTCACTGTCCACGTACACCCACAAAAACAAAAACGAAAACAAAACCATACCGAAACTAAACCAAACGAAACCCTTAAAGATACCATGGGGACTGAAAAAAATCTGTTGGGGTCTGATAAATATAACCGTGCCCAGGGTAAGCAATCAACATTCCACTTTAATTTGTATATCATTTAATTGTTTTCGTTGTTCGTTCGCCCACAATTGCTGTTGTTAATTATAATTTGTTTACTTAAATTTATAAACCTAATCGTTTGCATTCGTAAAATAGCCTACTAATGTGCACTTAACCCATATGCTAAGAAAAGGTATTTTAAATAAATATTTCATTGGATAACTGAACTAGAGGCTGGGCTTTCATTGGCAGCAGCGCTTCCTTTCATTGAGCTGCCAAAAGTGATTAATTAACTGAATTATACCAGGAATTCCATTTAGTAGATTGTGCTTACGAAGTGCTGGCAATTCCGCAAATTAAATAGCATTTGACTTAGACCATCCATTATTTACTAAATCAGGGCAATTATTTAATGTCCTTGCACCCAATTTCCAGAGTCTTGGCCCAAATCCAACTGCCACTAATCAAATTTTGGCCAAATGACAATTTGGCTGGCCACACAATTGCTCCTGCCAGCTGTAATAATGTCCTTTGGCTGGTATTCTGGCTTATTAGGCGGCATTATTAAAGGTTATAAACTTGTCCAAACCAAAGTGCTTCATACTTTTGGGCGCGTGGGAAAATGGAGCGAGAAGCTTTTCGATCTACAAATGTTTCTAGGTAGATTAAAGGTAGTTGGACTTATCTTTAACGAGAGCATTATCCCATCCACCCACTGGCATCTGGGAATGGGAGTCCGAAATGGAGGTGGGCTCTCGCAGATTGGCCATGTGTATATGCGGCTTTCGGATGAGCCGACCGAAAGGTGAGCTGCAGGTGCGTGTCAGTCGAGATTCACCTGTCGCCCGATTCGGTTGCGGATGCAAATTCCGTTGCAGCTGCTGCTCGCGAACCGCTTCAAATTCAATTAATTAGAGCACATTAGCGGAAAATAGCGTATAAAACCGGCGGGAGGGCAGCAACATCATCATCAGCATCATCATGGTGGTAACCGACTCGCCGCTTGCTCCGCACAAATATCTGCGTCGAATTTCGAAGGATTTCTCCACCGTTCGGAGATATAGCAATACACCGGCTGTCGGCTCGGTGCGCGCCTCCACATCCGCCTTCATTGCGGCAGAGGCAGCTGCCCATCTACCCACTTGTGGCACCCCATCCCCCAGAAGTCCGCTATCCACGCCACTAGGCATTCGCCGGCGCCAGCGGATGCGGAAACGCTCCTCGGTCTCCTCGACGCTATCCAAAGTCCTCATACTCAACGTGCGGGATTTGCTGAAGGCCCATGCCGGCAGTGAACCGCTGAAGGAGGTAGGCAGGCAGGCAGGCCCAATCCGCCACTATACACTATAAAGCTCCCCCTTTTAACCACTGGGAATCCCAGGAGCTGTTTGCTCTGAGTGGATTCAAGGGGCTGGCTAATCCCACATTGACTCTGCAAAGTTTGCCACTTTGGCTTTTGTTTGCCACACGTAATACCAAAGTTGCAGCTAGCCAAAGTTTTGATTCGAAATTGGAATCAATTGTGCGGGTGCCGGAGGATTAAAGTCGTCATAAAAACGTGACTTTGGTTGGCTTACATAGCATAAACTGCCAATAGTGCATAGAAGCTGCCAATCACATAGGGCATTTTAGCTGCAATTTGTTTTTGAAAACCTTAAAGGAAGGACATTTTTATTCAGATTAAGAGCTTGAAAGGCGTTGTTAGTTAATGAGATTTTGTACTTTAGGTGAAAAAACTGTTATATCAAACAGAATATCCAAGCTATTTAACACTTTGTTTGTTTTAATTTAACCCTTAATAATTTGTTGCAGTATAAAAACGTACTTTTTTTTAAAAGATAAGCGTGTTTCAAAACCTAAAACCAGAAATGCCAGCTCCATTTAGATTATTTTGTTTGTTTGCATAATTAAATATTAAAACTGGGTTAGCTCAACAGTGCCAAATGTAAATATATAAATTAAGAACGTAAAAACCAACGACAACCCCCTCACCTACATTGTAAATATTTTATTCTGTAAGTGCATACGTTTATTTGTTACATTCGTTTATTGTCAATTAACCAATTTGTTTTTTCAGTACTTGTTTTTGAATTAGTAATGTTAAAATAGTGATTGTATTGTGTCGTCGTTGTTTATCCCCAGAATTTGTAATTACTAAATAATTATTAAAAACTATTTGCAATTCAATTAGTTGGCTTATAACTTATTGATTTAAATCTATTTGTTCAAACCTTCTTCACTGAGGCTACTTAAACCGAACTTAACTCAACTTTTGGTTGACAAATATTTCCGATTATTTGTATATTGCATATTTTAGGCACCCTTAACCCTCGATATCAGTCATGCTCTATGACTCTTTCGTTGATCTGTATACTTGAATTAATCTTTTGTTCCCTTCAAGTTATTTTCCATTTTGCTCCTCTAGCTGTATATTGAGTGTATAAAAAGTGTAACTATGCGAATTCGTACTAAAGAGGTGTATAAATTGTACAAATAATATTTTAACCGATTTCAATTTTGTTCAATGCAGCACCAGCCGCGTAGTTGGATCGAGACCAATTTCCAGAAGCGCGAGTGCATCAAATTTATACCATGCCCAAAGGACGATACAAGGTAAGTGAAGTCTAACTTCATTTATTTGCATTAAAATACATCTTATAAGAGGCAGCAGCAGTAAAAGGGGAAGGCAGACTAAGAGGTCCCAAGTCCAAGACGAAAGCTTTTGACCCAGTTTCGCATATCAAAAACGCTTGCCGAGATGCAGTGGAACGCCAGTGGCCCAGTTCCTACGCCATTGTGTATTTAGTTTCGTTTTGGGCGTTAGCATTTATTGTTTATTATGACAGGCTCTTTCCCAAGAACCAGCAATTGAGATAAATGCGCCACAAGCCGGGCCGCGGCCTTTATGATGCTGATGCTGTTGCTGATTCTTATTCTGTTTCTGATTCTGATTCAAAACCAGATCCAGAAACAGATTCTGGGTGAAAGTTTTCAGCACAGATAGCGGAGATGGGTTTATGGCCCCAACTGACTTTACACGGCTGTTATCAGCACTTGGCTGGCCAAATATTTGCTAGCTGGTCTACAGTTTTCCCCCGCCGGCTTTTCACGGCAACCGGTAGCTGTCAGTCCCGAAAGCATCTCCATTAGTTGTCCTCAACGAGTTGACTTTCAGTCGTAGTTCTATAACTCAAACTTGACTAATTAAAAACAATTTCCCAAAATTGCTCTTCATCATTCATACTTTGAACTTTCATAACTTTAAATGGAATTTTAAAGTTAAGAAGAAAGTTTAAGAAGAAACGTTTGATTTGCTGGGTATTTTGGTTAAAGTTCAAATCGACATTTCGCATTTTTTAGGTAATTAACATTTTTGGCAAGCCTTCAAAAGTTTTGTCGAAGTGGATTTTAATTGAAATGTAATTAAAAATGGAATTATCCAAAGTGTAGGCTGTCTGAAGCTATTTAACTAAATCTTTTTATAAGCAAAAGTTAGCAATGTAAGATTTTTCTAAGTACTTACAGCATTTGCAGGGTATTTAAGTTAAAGTTTTAATGGAAATTTCGCATTTTCATGCAGTTTATATATTTGGCAGCCTATAAAGGTTGGCGATGTTAATTTATAATTAAAATGTAATTAAAAATCGAATTAATCAAAATGTAGACTTTGTCAAAAGTTATTTAACTAAGCATTTTTTTAGTAAAAGTTTGCTTTGTAACATTTTTCAAAGTACCTATAGCATTTGCAGGGAATTTTGAATAAAGTTAATAAAGTAGTAATTAATATTTTTGGACAGATATCAAGTTTGGCGAAGTTAATTTATAATTAAAATGTAATTATAAATCGAATAAATCAAAGTCTAGACTTTATCCTAAGTTATTAACCCGAACATTTTTATAAGTAAAAGTTTGCAATGTAACACTTTTCTAAGTACTTATAGCATGAGTAAATGCAAAACCTGATTTAATTTCATTAAACAATATAACAAACAGAATATTTGTACAACAAAGCTCAAACTCGAAGACTTCATAATTGAAATTTGTAATGTAGCACAATGTGTTTCAAGTCGGAAAGTTTGTTCTGTATAGGGCATGTCTGCCACACATCACTCGCGACCGGTGAAATGTGCCACAGACACGTGTCGATTAATTTGATTATTTAATTTCTATTCAAGCCGATTTATTTGGCTCAAGCGGGAATTGCTCCAGGGAGGCTGTGTGTGTGCGTGTGTGTGCGAATGTGTGTTTGGGGGCTCTAATTGAAATGCATTATTTAGCAAACAATTTTAAGCACCTGACAAGAACATCAGCTGGCAAGCAAACAGACAGTCAGTCGGGTCGGGTCAGACAGGTTCATGTTATTGCCTCTGCGTTTGCTGCTGCCATATTTTTCGGGGGGCCACAAAGCCAAACACTAAGGCACACACGGGCGTAAATAACGCTTTATATCACACGTGGGCATTGCAAACAAAGTGACAGGTTAAGGCGGATGCGTGTGTGTTCTCCCGGGGGGCGTGGCAGTGTGCCTGTTGTTTGCCCAGTATCATTTTCACCCACGCATCAGTCAACACATTCGATGGGCGGAATGGTCAGGATGTACTCAGGATATACCTGCATGGCTTGCTCCTTAAAGCTGTAGTTGTTGCTCATCTGTTGTTTTTTTTTCAAAAATGAAACTGCTATCTCAAGTGTTAAGTGTGATATTTAAATAGGGCTTTTTTTGTTAAAAGCACATCAAGGCGTTTATTTGGATATTGGTTTGTCTCGTTTTTCCTGAATTGAAATGAACAAAAACTTAATTATATGGAGAAAATCGAAAACGAAAATGGGAAACCAAAAACGAGAAAGGGGAAAAAAGACCCCATTTTAATGAATACGAAATTGAATCGCTACGTGTTGCTTTTTTATAAAGAATTGAAAGTCATTGTGCCAAAATAAATATAACTTTAAAATTGAATCTGCTTCAGATTTCATTTCGCAGATTCTTTTCAACAATTTTAGATATATAAATATTTGACTAAATAATTAAATCTTTTCCTGACCTAAGATTACGATTTTCTTACATTCAGTAATTATACTTTTATTAATAATGCATCTGATGTGATGATAAGACTTACCAAATGTTCTTCAATTTGCGTTAATGTTACCTGAATGTACTAAAAGACTTACAAAAAATATTTAACTGAATCTTTATTATTGATAAAAATAATTAAATTCTCTTTCAATAATATTCAAACTTTGTTACGATTACTCACATTCAGTAATGACACTTTTATTATAAATTCATCTGATGGAATGATGAAGCATAGTTCAGATGTTCTTATATAAATTAATATGTATGTACACAATAACTTAAAAATATTTAACTGAATCCTTAAGTTATATTCTTATCTTTTAAGCAAATGGTAACTAATGTGAATTATGGGTTCTGAAATTGACTTACAAACATTTAACTGATTCCTTAAAGTGTTTGTTTAAATGAGCCCAAAGAACAAAATTAAGTTATATTCTTATCTATGAAATAAATGTAATGTGAATTACCTTTTGCAGATGCTGTTGTGGGCAGGCCCAGATCACGCATCAGACGATTCCGGGCATCGAGAGTGGGTCGCCGGGAGACCTATGGCTGCCCACGAAGCACACCCGCCCGCAGCCCACAGATGCCTACGGAACTATCGAGTTCCAGGGTGGCGCCCATCCCACAAAGGCTCAGGTAGAGGGAAATCGTTTTTAGAGGGGTTTTTATTTTTATGACTTTTGGTCGTGTGTTTTTTCCAGTATGTTCGCCTGTCGTTCGACACACGGCCAGAGCTGCTGGTGCAGCTATTCACCAAGGAATGGAATCTGGAATTGCCAAAACTTTTGATCACCGTGCAGGGCGGCAAGGCCAACTTTGATTTGCAGGCCAAACTGAAAAAGGTGAGCAAGTCTGCGAATGGCGGGGCCCAAACTTTTGCCCAAAAGCAACAAAAGTGGCAGAAGAAGGGTCGTGTGTCACACGCTAATTGAATGGCCGTGGCTCCCTGAAACGGAAACTGATTTCTATTTGATTCGCAGGAGATACGCAAGGGACTGCTGAAGGCGGCCAAAACCACGGGAGCCTGGATATTTACCGGCGGCACCAACACCGGTGAGCATTCCGTTTCATTTAAGTTTTATGAAAGGACACTACCCAGTTTTATGGCCGACGATTACGGCCAGGCCAACTTAAATAAGCACACGGCAAAATGAGCAAGGAAAGCGGGCAGACAAGCAAACAAACAAACGGGGGCCCGGAAAAAACGGAAAACTTAAAGAGGAAAGCGGAGGAAAACAGAGTGTGGATGAGCGACCCCAGTCGAAAATTAAATAAATAAAATCCCAAGCGGAAATCACGCAGCCAGTGATTGTACACACTTCAACTGCTTGCCCGTCAACATATTGTGCTACCCAGTAGGCCAATGTTTGGGGTATACTGGGACTACTTTGGGAAAGGCGGTGTAGGTGCAAGTGGGTTACCCAAGTAAATTGGATTATCCAGGCCACGGAGGGTGGACATGAGCCATCTCGTTTTTTTCAGCACGCTCTTTAAATGAAAGTTCTATATAAGCCTTTTGTAAATAAGGATAATTTATTATTCAATTTGTTGGTTAAAATGTTTTTAAGTGAGTGGAAGTAATTGATAACGTACCAGTTTTCATTAATCAAAAAAAGCATCAGTTTTTACATAAAAAAAAATACCAAAATTTTTATTCCTATATGACAAAAAACTGTGGTGGCTTAACTTATTTATTTGTTTGTGATTATACAGAAAATATTATAAAAGGACCTTTCCTTCCTAGCTGTGCATATCATATTCGCATCAGGATCCCCCGTATATTTTATTACATTTTTCATTCGACTGTTTTTCGTCCTTTTTTTGTCGTCGTCTGGGTTTTGTGCTTGAGTTGTTATTAAATTTTAGACACATCCCCCCAACTAAGATATAAAAATCTGGAACTGCGAAGAGCGAGGGGGCGGTGAGACTATCGCAATCCTCGGAGACGGAGACCAACTTGTTTACGCACTTGCTCAACGTGGCTTGTTTTTTTTTTTTTTGCTCCCCAACCCAGGCGTCACCAAGCAAGTAGGCGACGCCCTGCTCCTGGAGGGTCAACAGCGGACAGGACGAGTGGTCAGCATCGGCATCGCTCCCTGGGGCATTGTGGAGCGCAATCACGAGCTGCTGGGCCACAATCGCGAGGTGCCCTGCCACAGCATTAGTTCGCCCAGGTAATGCATATTTTATGGCACCAATCAGTGCCTTAAACTCACTGACTGCCTACTTAGCTGTTGCAATTCCCACTGCAATTAAATCGAGTAACCTGTTGCCTTGGCTCCTCCCCTTTTTTAGATCAAAGTTGGCCGTGCTGAACAATCGCCATGCCTACTTCCTGCTGGTGGACAATGGCACCCAGGCCAAGTACGGTGCCGAGTTGATCCTGCGTCGCAAGCTGGAGAAGTTCATATCCAACCTGAAGCTGCACCCATGTAAGTCGGCGACAAAAGCCACAATGTGACAGCTCGACAGCACAAAAGGCCAATCAGGCCGCAGATTGAAGCTCCTTGTCATCGGAGGCCATTGAGAGGCATTTCTTTTCATGGCCACTGCCGCGGGCTAAGCTCCGGATGGCAGGGACTTTCAGACTGATGTGGCGAGCTTTTGTCGGGCGTTTTTATTGCACTCGAAAAAATACAATAGGACATTCATAATGAGGTGGCTTTCTAAAAAAACGATTTGTTTTGCTTGACAGTTAGACAGTTTTATTCCTATAACAAAAAGCTAAGAGTTAATGAATACCCTTGATGCATTAAAATTAAATTTTTCTAAGCTGCTTAAAGTTTAAAGAGATTCTTATCATAAATATATTTGAAATATGTTTATCATAATAATATATTATATGCAAAACAACTGTGCATTTTCTTTATACTTTTCTTTTTAAAGATAAGTCAGGTTTTTTATGTTGGTAACTAACCCATTAACAAAACCAGTTTCCTAAGACATTTTTAAAATTTACTTATACTTCTAGCAAAGAATCACTGGCTTAAAACAAACGGTATACTGAAATTTATTTAATTTCTTTTAAATAATTTCTTTGCTTCAAACATTAAAATAATTTTTTTTGAAACTTTTGCAACTCTTGGGAAAACTAGTTTCTTAGTTTCAGTTGAATAACATTTTTTTTTAATCTATACCGCAACTCTATAATTTATTTGTAGTATACTCTTCTCTCTTCAAGTATGCAAGTATTTATTTCTTAAGAATTCTCAACAAGTACGTTACATTTTGTTAATTTAAATAACGAGTTACACACTTTCGCTGAGTGTTTCGACACCACACCAGGTGAAGAGTCATAATCGACCTGTTGAACCCCCAGTAGCGGCCTGCACCCAGTGAATCAGACTAATCCCCGTGCATGTCCCCCGTGGATTGCCCGACTCAAATCTTAACCTCTTGTGCCATTCTCCCGTAGTCACACATTCCAGTACGCCCGTCGTCTGTCTGGTGATCGAGGGCGGCACCAACACGATACGTGCGGTGCTCGAGTACGTGACGGATTCGCCGCCGGTTCCGGTGGTCGTATGTGACGGATCCGGGCGTGCCGCCGACCTGCTCGCCTTCGTCCACAAGTGAGTATAGCTGCAGATTCGGCTATTCAATATGCTTAACCTTTAAGATATATGGCATTAAAGCGTAAAGTTTGCCTTGTGTCGTGGGAGAGAAATGAGAAACCGCAGTTTGTGTAAATTTAATTAAGAACATGTTGGCATGTCCTTTCACCCGGCATGCGACATTTGGCAAATTATTTAAATTTACCCAACACAAGCCTACTTCACCACAAAAAGAAAACAGGGGAACCGGGGAACGAACCTTTTCAGTTGTGTGCCACATTTAATTTTGTTGTTTAATTAGTCTGAATAATTGGGCGCCCTTTCTCGAGCTGTGACAATGCTGTGTCTGACAAAATTTGTACGCAGATATGCCTCGGATGGCGAGGAGCAGCCGGTGCTGGAGTCAATGCGGGACTATCTCATCGGGACCATACAAAAGACCTTCGAAGTGGGCCTGGACCAATCCGAGAAACTCTATCAGGAACTGCTGCAGTGCACGCGGAACAAGAATCTGGTAAGATAATAAGGGAATAGAGGGTTTTCTTTCATTTTGTGTGAAAGTTCTGGCTATTCTAAGCTATTACTGACATTAAAATTGAATTTCCTGAAACTATATGTTGAGGAAGTAAATGGGTTTACAACTACGATTGGAATGAAAGTGTGGCCAGGAGTGCTATTTCTATTGAGTAATTTATTTCATACCTTTCATATGCAGAAGATAAACCTTTATAGTGTGCATTTTATTATTATTTAAGCACCCACAGTGCCGAGTTGTTTATTTAATATTTATGCCAAAGTTCCCTTAGCTGTAAGTGCAGAAATTGGCCCCAGGTGAGTTTTCCTTGGAATTATTTATAGGTGTGAGCCATCAATTAAAATCGCATAACCCAGCGGGGCTTTGCTCAACTAAGTTGCCCCAAAAGATGGGAGCTTCAATTTATTAAAAGTGTGAGAGGCTAACTTTTCAATCACTTGAGACTTTTACGCGCAGCGATTTAAATTTTTAATTAATGCTTGTAGACCCACCCGTTGAAATAATTAGGCTACAAAATTCAATTGAACGTGTAATGAATTTTAAATCACCGGCAGTTTCCGAGTGCGAGTGCGAGTACGAGTACGAATATTTGTGTGCCAAAAGTGCTGGCATTTCGTCAATTCCGCCGCAGATGTTATTAAGATTTTAATTGGTTTTTGAATGAGCAGGACGCGGCGGCAGGATCTAGCATGTCCTTTTGCCCGGGGCCCAGGCCTAGGCAAACAAATTATGTGCGACGAGGGGGGCTGCGCTGGGCTACATTTCGAGATACTTTGTGCTCTCCTTATTTTTATGTACATTTATTTTTTTTTTTCAATTTCTCCTCCAGATTACCGTCTTTCGCATACAGGAAAAGCCGGAGGGCGAGGCTCAGGAGCTGGATCAGACCATCCTAACGGCCCTGTTTAAGTCACAGCATCTCAGTCCGCCGGAGCAATTGAGTCTGGCCCTGACGTGGAATCGGGTGGACATAGCGCGCAGCGAGATATTCGTCTACGGCCAGGAATGGCCCAATGGTGGGTGATGAGCAAGCCTAGGGTGATTCACCCCAACCCCATCCTTGCATTTGCCTAAATTACAATGTCTTTGCAGGGGCCCTCGATGAGGCGATGATGCAGGCTCTGGAGCACGATAGAATCGATTTTGTCAAATTACTGCTGGAAAATGGTGTTTCGATGAAGAAATTTTTAACAATACCGCGCCTCGAGGAGCTCTACAATACCAAACACGGTCCGGCCAACACGCTGGGGTGAGTTTTGCTTTCCTTTCTCCTTATTGATGCTGCCTTCCAAAAAAAATATTTTGCTTTTGGCCTATGCAAATTTCAACATTGTCCTTGTGCCGTTTCCATTCATTCAGCTACATACTGCGCGATGTCCGACCGCATATACCCAAGGGCTACATTTACACGCTCCACGACATCGGCCTGGTGATCAATAAACTAATGGGCGGCGCATATCGGTGAGTGCAGTGCCAACAGCTCTTCCAGCTGCTATTTTTCCACAGCTCACATTAAATGGTCGAATGTTGCGGCGAAAAAGAAATTGATAAGCCTCTTTATTTGCTCTGCTTACCATTCGAAAATCCCTAAGAAAATAGCTCATGAAACATTTGAAAACCTCTTAAATTACTGATTTGCAGTGGGCCAGTCTTTTCGTACTTTCTTCTTTCATTTGTTTTTTCCACACTTATCAAGGTTTTTGTTAATTCCAGTAACATTATACGCTGTTATAAATTGTTATTACAGAAGTAATTGTAGAAATTTGTTTGGGGAAAACAAGGTACAAGCTCACAAAAATAAATAGTCATAGAAACTTAACTATTGTTACATAAACTTAAAATATTTTACTGTCTAATGTTTTTCTTTAGAGTCACATTTCAAAACTAAACAACATAAAAACACCTCACCTTGATTTGCCCAAAAAAAAAGGGTTAGATTTGCCCGACTCAATGGGCCAAGTCATCCCCAAACGTGTTGCGGATTAAACCTGATGCCTGAAAATTTGTTCATGAAAGTGTAATAAGTTTGCACATCAAGTTAACAAGAGCCGCGTTGCCTGGCAGTTGGCGGTTGTTTCGCTTTGTCATGTTGCTGGTGGTGATGCTGCAGAATGGAGCAGAACTGGAGGGCAAAAGTCAAAGGAGAACAGGATGCCAAAGCAAAGCACCCCTTAATTATGCAGCATTAATATTTCGCCAGCAAGGCGAAAACGCGGCTGCGGTGCTGCTTAAATTCAGTTAACGCGGCTCTGGCGACCACAATTCTGTTTAATATCGCTCATAAGTTGCGGCTGTTTGGGTCAGTGACTGCTCAACCCGACCCCTCAAAAGCGGTTTGTGGTCTCAATAAAAAACACCTCCGTTGGCCAACTGACCGCCCCCTG
Source organism: Drosophila gunungcola (assembly GCF_025200985.1). Classification (NCBI taxonomy): domain Eukaryota; kingdom Metazoa; phylum Arthropoda; class Insecta; order Diptera; family Drosophilidae; genus Drosophila; species Drosophila gunungcola. Next base: position 4,087,266 of record NW_026453167.1, on the reverse strand, counting down.
GAATCACTCAATTTAATTAAAAATCATGCACAAAACTGTGGCCCTAACAAGTTGACTTGGCTTGATTGGGCCAGCTGAACACTTAAATCGCTCAATTTCAGTCTGGTTGAAACACAGAAATTTAATTAAAATATTATATTAAACAACAAAGTTAAGGAACATGCTTTCGGGTTTTTGGTTAAATGAACCTTTATAACTAAATAGAATTATATAATATAAAACAAATCAATCAAAAGTCGAATTCAATTACTAATAAAAGTTAATTTCCCTTGATTTTCAATCTCGATATTTTGGTCCTTGTCGTTGGTTTCGTCCCTAAATGCTTTTTACATTCAATAAAGCCATTTTGAAGTAAAGTTGAAGCCCTTATTTACTGAGCGTATAGAATCCCTTTTTTTATGCGAACCATAAGCAAACAAATTTGACACTACTTGTCTTTTGTAGTTCGGCTTTCTGTTTGTTATTCTACCATGGTAGCGAAACACTGTTTCCGTGATTTCTGGCCTTTGTGCTCTAATCAAAGGACCTGGCTTGGCCGAAAGTCATCTGACAAATGCCCATCTAAATGGCAAAGGCTATCTAGGCAATGAGCCGGCTTCACAACTGATGTGTTTATATTAAATTAGGGTTTTCGGATTCGGTCCTTGGCCTTTTCTCGGTCGGCTGGCTTACATCTAGCCTGGCTTCTGGCATTTTTGGGCTGACTGCTGCCTGGCTTTCAATGTCTAGACTGCTAGACATTTAAATGTGTCGTCGATGTCGTGAGCAGGCTGGAAAGTTGGCCATAATTAAAAGCGTTAAAGTTTTGTGATTTGATTAACATAAAAAGCGAATGTCCTGGCCTGTTGCTGGTTGTTGCCTTCAGGGTTCAGTGTTCAGGGGGCAACTCAATTGATTTGCCTTTTATTTGTCATAAATAATTTATGGACATTTGTGTTGATGTGCTGAATTTAATTGTGCGCTCGTAAAGCGCCGCCAGGTGCTTCCGAATTTGGTCAGGCCAATAAATTTGTTCTGCCTGCGAGTACGAGACCAAAGCAAATTACATTTACATTTCGCGATGGAAATCTCTTAAGCTGTGAGCAAACAAAGGGCCAAGAATGGAAAAAATTACAATCGAAATGGATAGCCGTTTTCATTGTTATTCAAGTCTCCCTGCAGCAACGGATGTCCATCAGTCAGTTGGCGTTTTTGAGAAAAGCTGATACAATGCGAAGTTACTGAGGCAAATCGTCGGGAGCATTAGATTGCCGCCGCCGGCGCAAAAGAACCAAGAACCCAATCGCAACTAGATTTCCGTTCCTTTTGCCTCCCCACAGATCCTATTACACGCGCCGCAAATTTCGGCCCATCTACGCCAAGGTTATGAACAGCTATGCAAATGCCTGCCGCAAGTCCTCCACCTACCAGTACCAGCGATATGCCGGAGCCAATTCGCTCAGCCTGGTCACCGGCCTGCTGCCCTTCACCTCGGAAATGGCCCTCTTCGAGTTCCCCTTCAACGAGCTGCTGGTAAGCGCTTTTCATCACCCATCCCCCATCCGCCCTGTTGCACATCGAGCCTTGCCTTCCAGATTTGGGCCGTGCTGACCAAGCGACAGCAGATGGCTCTGCTCATGTGGACGCACGGCGAGGAGGCGCTGGCCAAGTCACTGGTGTCCTGCAAACTGTACAAGGCCATGGCCCACGAAGCCGCCGAGGACGATTTGGATACGGAAATCTACGAGGAAGCTGCGCTCCTACGCCAAGGAGTTCGAGAGCAAAGGTGGGTCAAAGGGTCACTCAAATAGAAAAACTATTTAGAACTTAATTTTGATTAAAATTACGCCTATAACACATATGTTATATATGTCAACAACAAGAAAGTTATAATCAATTAATAATTTTGTATTGTTTAAAAAGTTTTTTTAGTCTCTAACATACGCAAAGTAAACCCAATTAGAATCTTATTATCATAAATTCGTCATTGATAAGAAAACAATATTGTTTGATTATTTAAATAATTGTAACTTACTCAGTTACTATTTTAAATATTCCTTCAATTTGCCAAAGTTAACCTAAAGATTATCTATCTTTCCTTGCTTTGAAGATAGTTTAGTGAGATTTAGTGAGATATTGTGTTATATTATTTGTAATATGTATTTAATTCACTGAGTTAATATTTAAAAATATTTTTTAATTATTCAAAGTCGACCAAAAGACTTTCTAATCAAAATAAACAGATCATTACTTTAATGATAGTTTAGTGAGGTTACTATTAATGTACTATATAATTTATAATATATTTTTGACTTTCTGAGTTACTTTTTAAAAATATGTTTTAATTTAAATCCTGCAGAAAGCTAAATTTTTAAATATTTCAGAACAAGTTTTTACCCCCGAAGTTCTTCTTTTTGATATGCTTAGTTATAAGGCATTAATGTTAAATTTATTATATTTTTCCGTTTATATTTTAGGCAACAAGTTGTTGGACTTTAGCTACCGACAGGATGCCGAGAAGGCCCAACGCCTGCTCACCTGTGAGTTGCACTCCTGGTCAAATCAGAGTTGCCTTTCGCTGGCTGTGGCTGCCAACCATCGTGCCCTGCTGGCTCATCCCTGCAGTCAGGTGATCCTGGCCGATCTTTGGATGGGTGGCCTGCGAACCCGCAAGAACACCAATTTTAAGGTGAGTTTAGATTTTGGCTAGAATTTATTTATTTTATTCGTTATTGTAATTATAATTTTAGGTAATTTTGGGCTTGGCGATGCCCTTGTACATCAGGCAGCTGGACTTTAAGTCGAAGGAGGAGCTCCAACAGATGCCGCAGACTGAGGAGGAGCATCTGGAAAATCAGAATCTGGACAATGACGACTCGGATCGTTCGCAGCCCGATGCCGAGGTATTTGGCTATTAATTAAGTAACCCAAAGCTCTTTGTTCATTTCTTACTAACTTTCCGTTTGATTTGGTTTCGTTGTCTATATGTGCCAGTCCATAAATGTGTGTCTTTATACGTTTTCAGCTCAGCGTTTAGTTATTATGTTTGTTCTACTAATCTGAAATCTAACGTTTATCATTAACCACTTAACGATTTATCGCTCTGCTGTTCATCAATCCTAAATCAAAATCTGTCTGTTTATAGAGCGCCCTTTTAAAAGCCAAAAGATCCATTTCCTTGAGATATAGGATGGGTGCGGGTGCTAATAATCGCGAAAAGGTAGTAACAACCAATCAGATCTATGCCAACTACATGGCTTCCTATTATACTTTGCTGTTCAAGTCGTCTATAACTATATCTATATCTATTATATGCATACACACACGTATATGTTCTCTTTGCTGTCTCTGCTCTCTTTCTGTCTCTATCTCTGTATCTCTGTCTCTATCTGGTTGCCAGATCATAAAACTATATGTACTGTTCTATGTTTGCCATCGGAATCGAACATTCTATCTTCACACTTTATTTGTTTCGTAAATATTTGTGCTTTGGTCTGTATCGTTATATGTACAGGGAATGTACACTTTTTCTGCTCCAGTTACTTTGAAAAATAACTAACTTACTTTAAAAAGGGGGCTCTCCAATTAGGGCTCTCTGAAAATTTTTCCATTTTTATCGATTTTTTATGTTTATTGCTTTATTTTTGGATAAACTTAACCAAGCGGCAGCGCGAACACGTGTTGTTTTCATATTTTAATGGTTCAGGAATCTCTAAAATGGAGAATAGGACTCATTTAAAATTCATAACATCTCGCTCAGCTCTTAATGTAATGTAATTTCACCACTAATGATCATTTGAATATGTATTTTACAAAGTGCAAGCTTGTGCCAACTGAAAATAGTTCGCCCTCCTTTAAGAGTGTCTCGAATTCAACAGATGTAAGTGACCGAACATTGCCCGCCCTTCATTACATTCGAGTAGCTTTTCACCTCTAATGCTTGCCATAAAATTTTAAAAGTCCTCCCGTTTGGCTCGAATTGAGTGCGAATTTCCATTAGCAGTGTAATGATAATCATGGGCAAAAGCCGAGTGCTGGCTTAAAGTTAAATTAAGTAATAATCTCGGCACAAACTCATACCCAGCCATCCAGCCACTCAGTGAAGCCAACAGAACCACATCAAATGCCACAATTCCAGCAGGTCTATGTCAAACTGCCAGTCGAAAGACTCGAGGGGAAGCTCGGCACTTGTGCAAATATTGTTTTTCAGTTACACGGACACTGCACAAAATCCAACCACTTTTCCCATAAAAGGGGGTAATCCCTTAATCAGCAAATCAAATTAAATTTCATTGAGTGCCAGTGAAAGGAAGGAAGGCAAGGGCTTGTATTTAATAGTAGTTTGCTTTCACCCCGTGTATATATGTGTGGAATGCCTAAGTATGTGTGATCAAGTTATTGGCCAATATTTTCAATACTTTTCACTTTAAACATTTCTCTGTAACTACAAATCATCTTGGAATACTGTACCTAAAAAACACGCTGTTACACTTCTACACCTCTCCATCTGAACTCAAGTATCAAGTATATTGTCCAAAGATCACCGCTCAATAAGATTAGAAAGTAAAACTAAAGAGTGATTTCCCTATCTGATAAATGCGTAAAATGTGCGTGAATTGTTGCAGGCTCTATTGGCGGATACTTACTCAGTGCGCGATACAAAAGTACACGAAAATGGCAAAGTGAGTAATTCCACAAAAAAACTACCAAAAAAAACACACACAACCTACTCGTATATTTTTTCATTCAATACCTCGTACCTTCGACTCAGAATGCGATAAGACTGCCATTTTGCTCAACCCGCATATCATTTTGTATACTTGAAATGACAGCACAGAACAGAATCAACGAAATGCCGTTTTCCCCCGTGTTTGTTTTTATTTCTATTTGGTTATTGTAGTTCAACCCGTAGGTAAAAAACACAACGAATCACCAGAACCCCACAAACGACAAAATGGTATCACCCAGTTACTACTACTACTATACTCAATCACCCATCTATATAGGGATGGAACAATTGAATTTGACATCCCCACACGCCATTCTAATGTCCCAGTACTTGTGTCGTATCAATTTGCAGGTTAATCTCACTGCTGGAGCGGAAGAACAGCCCTCCAAAGTTAGTTGAACCCGTATTTAAGTTTTACTCCTTCAAGATTTATTTTAATTTCAATGGCATTTCTGTAACTGGCTTTCGTAGTTTGTCTCATTTTATTCCTATTGGAATGTGCATTTCGTAGTTTCATTCGCAGCCAATTGTTCAAACTCAACAGTACACCTTTTATTAAATTCCCTTCGATTTTCCTCAGTAGTACGTACAGTGTTACATTTTTTGTCAACACATTTGGGAATACGAATACCCAGTGGCTAAATCCATTTTGTTTTGCATAATGCTTCAATTAATTAAATTGTTCTGCATGCTGTGTGTGTGTCTGGAAACTAAACACGCCTATAAATAGCAACAGCAAATCGAGCCTTAAACACCAGCAAATTAATTAGAAAGCAAAAGCAAATCACATTTGACACGCTGATTTAACGGGGCGTATACGCAATCCCCCAATGTACAGTATCCTCACGTGGCTCTCTCTTTGAATGCTCTCACTGCACATTGATGATTTAATTAAGGCCAAAAACTATCGAACGCTTCTCCGCCTTGCGTCCCGGCCCAGCAGGCCCACTAATATCGTCCGCATCTCTCCGCAGGTCTCCCTCACCGACTCGGATCCCGCCCAATTCCGGGAGTTCTTCAATCTCTCCGAGTACAACGAGGTGAAGCAGCACCAGCCACTGCGCCTCAAAAAGAAGTTCTACGAGTTCTACACGGCGCCCATCACCAAGTTCTGGGCCGATTCGGTAAGTGGCGGAAATAACTATCGATCTGGGTATGGCTATGGCTAGTGTGCTCCATTTCCGATGCAAGAGCACTGAGAAAAAATTTTCAGACAGCAGTTTAAAAAAAAAAACTGTCTCATAAATTTAGTTATAACTTTTTCAATGCTTAGAACAGAAACTACTCATTTGGAAAAAATGCACTTTCAGTTCCAACTTTGAGTAGGGGATACAATTAATATTGGTTTTTATGCGAGGTTTTTTTAGGGTACATTTTTTTCGTCTCTTATAAATTTTAATTACTCATAAAATGAGTTCTCAATGGTTGAAAATCATTTACTATTAATCAAAATTAAAAATGAAACAAAAAACGAAAAACATAAATTACACCACAAAATACCTAAAAGGTATAATTTTCTGAGTCACCTGCTTCTTAAAATCAAATTCTTGATTTGTAGTGCAATTTGTCGAAGTAATTGGTAATAATTAGAAATTACTGACTATATTGGTAGCCATTTTTAGTGAAAAGATAAGTTTTTTTTCTGAGTTCATGACCCTGGTTATGATTTTGAAAGGTCTTTAATTCTTTTTGCTTTAGTTTCATTTGCTTCAACCTCCACCATTTCAGATTGCCTACATGTTCTTTCTCATAATGTTCTCTTTCACGGTGCTGGTGAAAATGGATAAGATGCCGCGGTGGCAGGAGTGGTACTCGATAGCATATATCACCACGCTGGGTTTCGAGAAGGTGCGCGAAATTATATCCTCCGAACCGGTGGCCATTACGTAAGTAGACCCATATCCATCCCCCCGCACACACCTCCATTATTGGTGTTTAATTGCATCTGGCAATGAGTGCAAATGAAGCTGGGCGGATTTCACAGTTGTGCGCATTTCCATTACATTTTGTCTTCAATATGTGCCTCTCACGCATGAATTAACGCGTCTTCGATGGGTCCCATTAATACGTATTCGCCGTTCAGTCATAAATTCTCGGTGTGGGCGTGGAATATGTGGAATCCGTGCGATGGCGCCGCTATAATACTCTTCGTCATTGGTCTGGCCTTCCGGTTTCGGGAGAATACCATGGACATTGGACGGGTCATCTACTGTGTGGACAGCATCTACTGGTACCTGCGCATCCTTAACATCCTGGGCGTGAATAAATATCTGGGTAAGTTTGGGGTTCTTAAGTCAAAAAACTAAGAATTAAAATAGGCCAAAAACTATATTTTATTAAATTAAAACAGTTAATGGTTGTTATATAGATCTGCTAATCTAAAGTTCCTTGATATTAGGACTATATAAAAATATACTTTCTTTTTGTTGCCTAGTAGCTTAAAGCATTAAACAATGTAGAGTAAAACCTGCCGCACATAAACTTGTTTCCTTTTTAATTTAAAGCATATATCAGTGGGTTTATAAATCTGTAGCGAATTAAGAAGTCGTGTGGTTAGCTAAAATTTTTTGTAGATTACAGTATTTAAAAACAAATTATATTTTAGTTGCTTATAGTTTCCCAAGTGGTTAAACACTAAAGGAATTCAACAAATGCCGTGCAAAACCTGCTGCACTTGATAAAATTTGTATTGGGAAACTCTTTAACTCGAGTTAATCGTGAATAATATTTTGCAGGTCCCCTGGTCACCATGATGGGTAAAATGGTGAAGAACATGATATACTTTGTGGTCCTGCTGGCCGTCGTCCTGATGAGTTTTGGGGTCAGCAGACAGGCGATTCTGTACCCCAATAAACAGCCCACCTGGAGTCTAATCAAGGAGGTGGGTTATTTAAGAACTTAATGCTCTCGACTACCTGTAAATAAACTAATTCCTTGATCTGAGTGTATGTGCGTATGTCAGCCTCATTAACACACAGCCACACACACGCACAGAAGAGTGTGCTTTTTACGACGATTTCTATTGCAGCTTTAGCCATAAATATTACTTACGATGCGGAGTACATACATTTACTTAATAGCAAGCAAAGCAAGTTTTTGGCCTGCGTTCCTCAGTAGTGGTGCAAGCAAAACATTGTTACGTATGAGTAGTTTTGTCGATGGGTGCTCCATTCCACCACCACCCATTTTACATTAAGTAGTTGACTAATTAGAATTTAATCAAAATCACCTAACAAATGCCGCTTAAATTGACCGTCTCGTATTGTACTCTTCTTTCTTTCTTTCTGTCATTTGTCCCTCCTACATTTCGAACTCAAATCTGTCACTATCTCGCCTCACCTTTTGCCATTTTTAATCGCATAAATCACATAAATCACATAAATCGCCCGTTAAATGATTTCGAATATTGCCAAAATGCCAGGTTATTGCCGGCTCTATTACGGCCCCCGGATTTCTAGGTGCCCTGGGGCACAATACCCGTTCCAGCTATCATCGTGGCTACCATACGATGGGTGCACCACCCGTGACCACCACTGCAGCCAGCACCACCAGCAGCAGCACCAGCACCACCGCTTCGGGTTCCAGCTCCACAGCGGCCACCACTTCTACATCTGCAGCTCCACCCAACCACAATGAGCATTCGAATCTGACGAGCGGCAACCTGACAAATGTAAAGCAAGATGTGATTTGGTTTGCTATTTAGAGAGCCGACTGTAGAATGCTCTAGCTGCGTCTTCCAAAAAAAAAAAAAAAAAAAAAAAAACAAATAAATAAATAAGAAAATACTCAGATATCCTTGTGTGCCTATATGCTGCATATTCGTGTGGTCTATAGTTGATGTTGTATCTTGATGGAGATGAGTGTGTTTCAACTTGAGTTTTATGTGGACTTCCCTCCTTCCTACTTTCAACTCCGTTGGATTTTCGACTTAATCCCCTTAATATTTAACCTATTTTTTGCTCTCTCCCCTGACTCTTGACCCGCTTAAAGCTTAGTTCTGCTCCGAAAACTGAAATTCTTTAGTTCTCCCCTCGGCTCTTGCAAAGGAAACAGAAAAAGCCTCGACTTAAGGTTGCCAAAGCCTAATCCGAGTTGAATTTGCAAGGGTAAGGCCAGCTTCGGCGTGCCGAAACTCTTCTCCTCCCTTCTGGTCCAAAACGCATTTTTTTCAATCGTTGTATTCTGCATGATGTACAAAGAAGTATTTAGCCCAAATCTTTAGCCGCTTTAAGGTAAATGTGTGTACTCTATTGTCGCTTATGAATATTTATATCAAGTCTTGAATTTTTTTGTTTTGGTTTAATTTATGTATTGGTTTTGCCTGCTCGAAATATCTTCACCGTTAATTTAATCCCAATAGTATAATTATCTGTTTTGCATGCAAATTTGTAAGCTGCCTGCTGCAGCTTAATGCAAATATTTAGCTCTAGGTCAGCATCAATGCTTATTTAATGAATGATAGATGACTGCTAGAAGGCAAAAACAAAAATTTTAATTAGAGAAAACCTTTGCATAATGTTGTTTGTGATCCAGCTGTTTTATGCAAATGAGATGGGACATCATTGTGTAAATATATATAGCGCATGCTGGTTTCAATTTCGAAAGAAATGCTTCGGAAAATTAGAAATCAAACTATGTTGCATCCCATACACACCCACCCCCTAAAAAACTCACCCACACACACACACACAGATGCCGACAGGTGTTGGCTAAAAATAACCAAACTGTGTTTCAATGTGTAAAACTTGCATTAATGTTTGGCGACGGTCGCAAATTGAATTACGCCCAACCATTTCGTGTCTCGATGGAGATGACGATGGCGATGGCGATGGCGATGGGCCACGTTCTATCAGATGGCGCTTTAATGGTGATTTTAATTTATCGTTGTCCAGGTCACCTTCCAGCCCTACTTCATGCTGTACGGCGAGGTGTTCGCCGGCGATATCGACCCTCCCTGCGGCGAGGATCCCAGCCAGCCGGGCTGCGTCACTGGTGAGTATTAATGCCCACAATCCATGGCTCTAACGAAAAGTTTAACACACGCCAACTAATTGGATTGCAGGCCATTGGGTAACGCCGATAACCATGTCCATGTATCTCTTGATTGCCAATATTCTGCTGATAAATTTGCTCATCGCCGTGTTCAACAACATCTTCAACGAGGTCAACTCGGTGTCGCATCAGGTGAGTGCGATCGAATGCTGGGGGTGTTTTACAAAACTAAGCCAAAGGCTATGTTTTTTTATTACTTTACTATCTAAATTTTTCAATCCCATATATTTTGGAAAGTAATTTAAAGAATTCAACTCAATATATTATATTCAACCCTATTTAAAACTATCAATATACATAAACAATCCAAAAAGCTTTCTAATACGAAAACTCTTACTTAAAGTAAGAGCAATTATCAGCAATTTTAAAATAAATTTAAAACTCGGAAAAAAAGAACACATAGCACATAGTTTATATTTTAAAATAAATTTATTTTTCTGCTATCATTATAATTGATTATTGCAAATTTGCATTCTGATATTTTTCATTCGTGATTGTCTCAAGGATTTTAGTTAGAACTTGAAACTATCAAGTAATAAGAAAAAGAGTAATGAAAATTAAAAAAAATTTAAAGTAGATTTTAAACTGAGCAAACAAACACATTGCTTTAGCCACAAATAGGATGCATTTTCATCCAAAATATTCCCAGTTAACTGATCATTTTCAATGACATGCCTTTGCCCATTTAGGTTTGGATGTTCCAGCGGTTCACCGTGGTGATGGAGTACCAGCAGAAGCCCGTCCTGCCGCCGCCCTTTATCGCGCTGTGCCACTTCTACTCGCTGCTCAAGTACTGTGTGCGAAAGGCGAAAGGTGAGCCCGGGATGAGCAAGTTTAGCTTTGTTCCCTGTGAGTCTATCGTGTCTGGGCCTTTGTGAGCTGAGCAGCAATAATGTACAAATATCTAACTTCTCTCCCACCCGCGTGCCTGCCCCAACTGTCGACTGTGTGTGTGCTTCTGTAACTAACTGCATTACGTATACGCCACCTGCTCTTTTGAATTGAAATCAACCATGCCACTTGGCGAACGACAACAATAACAACACCTCCTAATTGGGTTATGCCGAAACGATTTGCCTTCCTTACCATTTCATGCATTTCGATTTCGATTTCAATTTCTCCCTGGGCGCTGTTGTTATTGTTGTTGGTTTATCTTGGTTTTTCTCATTTTCCGCCCTCTAACCAACCCATGTAACATGTGTCCACTTGATCGGCATTCCGCAGGATTGGAGGTGCAGCGGGACAACGGTCTCAAGCTGTTCCTGGAGAAGGACGACCTGGAGCGGCTGTATGACTTCGAGGAGGAATGCGTCGAGGGCTTCTTCCACGAGCAGGAAATCATCCTCAATCAGTCGACGGACGAGCGGGTGAAGAACACCACGGAGCGAGTGGAGACGATGTCTCAGAAAATCGAGGACATCAATCAGAAGGAAAACATACAGACGGCCACCGTTCAGGTGTGTGGTAATCAGAGCTCCCTTCTCCTCTTTTGCCCTTGTTTTTTTTTTTTTTTTTTGTGACATCTCAATCCTGTGTTTGCATTTTTATGTAAATTTTGTGTGTGATTCGTGTTATCCGAAATGACATGGGTACTGACAGCATGTGAATTGAAAATTGGACACGTCCGAGCGACCATTTCACTGCAGCCGTTGCAGATTTTTATACCCTTTGTTTGTTAAGCAGACCATGTAAAGTGTATATTTTCTTGATCAGCATCACTAGGAGCGTCGATCTAGCCATGCCCGTCCGTCTGTCCGTCCGTTTCTGCGCAAACTAATCTCTCAGTTTTTAAGCTATCTGCATTAAACTTTCCCAAAAGTTGTCTTCCTGTTACAGGTAGTACATAAGTCTAAGTTTGGAGTTACGCTTTTTATTTTATTCAAATTGGAAAACGATATCACATAGCAGCCGTAGGAGCGATCAAATAATTGAGCTGTAAATCATCATAGCTTCAATGTTTTTAAAAATATATGCAAGTAAATCATTATTTTAATGTTTTGAAGAATGTTTAATTTTTGCAATAGCTGCAAGGGTATGTGAACTTCGATTTTCCGAAGCATCCTTTCTTGTCTTTTGCCAGTGTTCGTCACATAAAAATACATTTATATATCCTTCCACTTAATTTGCTTCCTTTTGCTTTGCAGAACATTGAGTTCCGGTTGCGAAAGATGGAGGAGTCCTCGGAGCAGATACTCTCCCATCTGGCCGTCATCCATCGCTTCATGTCCACGCACATCGCAGGCACGGATGATTTGCGTGGCTCGACGATAAATATTCCGGCGGAGATGCAGCGCATGCGCACCATCTCGATTTCGGAAACGGAGGCTGGCGGCTGTTCCGGCGGAAATGGAGGTGGTGGCGGTGGCGGAGGAGGCGGTGGAGCCATGGTGCCACTGGGCTTGGGTGCCGGACTGAACTTAAATTCGCTGCAGGTGCGTCTGAATTACATATCGCTGCAATACCAAGCACACTGGGACAGAAAATGTCATTCTGAACTCGATATTCTGAGAACCAAAAACTAGATTGCTCAAATGACAATATGACAATATGACTTAGGAGACATTTTATTTTTAGATTGCAGTCATACCAACTCTAGGGGTTTTACAAATAAATGTTTAATACTTAATTAGAATATTTTCATTAGGGACCTTATTGTGTTGTATTACTTTTATTTATATATTTATACTTTTGAAATGTTTTGTTAAAATATGTTATTTATGCAATAAATCATTGAATCCATGACCTCCCCTTTTTTTTGTGCTCACACTTTATTGGCGAAAATATCTAGGTGACCACCCGACGTCGCTTCAATCGTTCGCTGACCGAGGTTCGTCCGGATGCGTACATCTTCGACGAGGGCACTCACTTCGAGGTGGTGCCACTGCCCGAGGAACCCGATGAAGTGGTCAAGTCCCGCGAGGCACTCAACGAGCAGGTTGTGCGCAAGGCATCCATGCAATCGGAGGCGGACTCGGACATCTATTTGCCGCTCTCTCAGCGACCTTCGACCTGTGAGACTGTGAAGCGGACACCGTATGTGACCGTGCGCCAGGATACGGGTGCCAGCACGGAGAGCAAGGACACCCTAACGCCAATGGGCACCAACGATGACGACCAAACGCTGGTAGGAGGCGAGAACTCCGATGATGCGGCTCCAGACATCAGCTTTGAGGGTAATTCACTAGTCGCCAATCCGCTTCATCTTTTCTGTGTTGCCTTCTTTTTACCTGTGTTGTATATACCAAATTGTTTATACTAATAATTGAATATAAATTTCATTTACAAACAGCTGCCAGACATCGTGCACTCCGCCAACGCACTGTTTCCCTTTGCCGCCGGAATTCGGAGACCTACTCTTTGACCGGAGCGGACATGAACCGATCGCACATCAGCCTCAACCAACTGGCCTCGTTGTCCCGCCGCCAAATGAGCCTTACCCAATCGGAGCCGGACAGCGACAAGGATGTGCCCGTAGCTCAGGGCTCCATTCATCCGGGTATGTAACCATCAAAAGGGTGGACTTCCCCAGAAACAGCCTCAAATTTGCGCTCTAAATTCAGGCTACTAATCCCGTCATGCCATACCTCCTAACCAGAAAAAAGCCAATCCAAAACCGATCCAAAACCGATCCAAACCTACCAATCCAGCAAATCGATTTGGCCAAACAAATTAGCACTGACCATTTAACCATTGACCATAAGTCCTTATTGTTTGTTCTCTCGCACACATCTTTTCTCTGAACCTAACCACGAACTCCGAACTCTAGGTAAATCAGTATTGCATGCGAAACCCTCCAGAAATATCTTGCTGAAACTGCACAGCGAGTACACCTCGATCACTGATGAGCTGGAGAGCGTCTGCCACATGATAGCATCGCCCACGGTCTCCCTGCCGAGTCAGAAAGGTAAGCCAGGCCCAAAGGAAGCGAGGGTCATAAGGTCACGAGGGTCATCTGAGGTCCAGTGGGGCATTCCCAAAAATCCGTGAGCGAAGTGCTAATAACTAACCGGGTGAATGCGCAACACCCGTATCATTGCCTTGCTTCCGCCGCCAGCAAAGATTTCCCACATAACATCTCCATTGAGTGCACAACCCAACTCATGTTTGCTTTTCCACATTGCATCGACAGCTTCGCTGGACCGTCCCAAAACGGAGATGTCCCGGGCCGAGGCAGCCGCCTTGCTGGAAAAGAAGCATCTGAAGGAGTGCGAGGAGAACGACTACAAGATACTGGAGGGACTGATTGAGTCACGCGGCTCCATCGATGCCAGCGCCCATGGATTTGAGGTATGAACAAAAATAGAAAGGGGAGGAAAAGAAAATAAAATATATCAAAAATTTAAAACCTTTTAAACGAGATGAACGAGAATTTATTGTTATTTTCCTTCAAATTGTTTAATGTCATTTTCCTTAAAAACTAAAGCAATATCAAAAGTTTCAAAACCTCATTTTGGATTGGATTTAAAATTGTGTATTAAAAATTAATATGAAATATTGTTGTATATCAATATTAATTATTAAATCATATTATTAAATACAATGCATATTAAACTACAGATTTAATTTTAAAAAATTTAATTAATGTGGTAAATATTAGATTTAGATTTAATATTACATTAAAATGCATTAATTATATGTTTTTAAGCACTTTTTTTGCCCCACTACTGTTATTTTGACTGCAGTTGTATATTTTAAACTTTGAACTGCAATTACAATACCGTCTGTAAGGGTATAAGAATCCCAGTTTTATCACAAAAAGTTGCCTTAACTTAACCCACATTTTTTCCCCCAACAGATCGGCGTATCCATAGACTACAGCCATCGGTATCCGCTGCGACGCGAGACTGCCGTGGAGCTGTCCCCTTCGAAGCCCTCGGCGGATGGCGACCTAATGGGCGGAGGAGGCGGTGCTGCAGGCGGCGGCGCCGGCGATAGTAGCGATACCAGCGGGGCTGGTAGCTGCGGTGCCATGGTCGTCGGCTCGAGCGGCTTCCAGCTGAAGAACGAGCGTCCCTGGCAGCGCAACTCGTCGATGGAGCAGCAGGCGTATCCATCGCCGCTGGTGCCCACGCGGGCCACCAGTGACTTCCTCAATCCGCCGTACGAGGGCACCGGCCGCCTGTTCAAGAAGTCCAGCGAGAGCCTGCAGAAGAACTCCAGCACGGAGACGGACTACTCGGTGCATCCGTACCGCTTCATCAAGCAGAGCTCCAACGAGACGAACACCTCGCTGACGGGCTCCTACAACGTGGACACGCCCTCGCTGACGGCGGAGCCCTCGCTGGACGCCGGCGACTCGCACTCGGCGACGGGTGTTAGCATCAGCGTTGGCGCTGTGGGCGGCGCTGCCACGGCGCGTTACCAGCCCATCCGTACCGCCTCGGTGGGCGCGGCCGACGGCCGGCGACTGCGGGAGGAGAGCTCCAGTTCGCTGGACCTCAGCGCCTCGGGGCCAGTGACGACGCAGGCAGCGCCGGCACCGCCAGCGCGTCCCATGCAGCTGAAGAAACAGTTTAGCGTGGACCAGGGCAAGCCGTCTCAGCCGGCGGAGCCATTGCCAGAGATGGCCGAAGCTGCTGGCCAAGCTGTTGGCCAGGCCAAACTGATTTCCACGCTCAAGCCGCAGCCCTTTGCGAGCAAGCTGGGCATGAACGTGCTGAAGGAGAGCAGCTCCAGCACGGAGGAGGGATCGGGCGGCTCGTCCGCCAAGAGCAGCAGTCCGGCCCTGACCATACCCCAGATCAGCACCCATCTGGTGCAGGACGAGATCGCCAAGCTGTCGTCGAACATCAAGAGCAGCACCGAATCGGAAAAGGACCCGCCATTCAATGAGACAATGTGTTAGCAGAGTAGCCCATGGATATCCATCAGCTCAATGGGTAGAACTTGTACTAGTCACAGGAGTGTGGGGTGATGCAAATGCTAATGAAGTAGCGTTGAGATCTGGGGAAAACAGATATCTGAGATTAGGCATACATATTCTTAATCGAGCAGGTCGCAAGTTACATAGGTGTTAATGATTTTGACAATACATAGTTCACAAATTCTCTGTATTTTTATACAAGTATTTATTTAGAAAGCAAGAGCATCGTCGTCGTTGTTGTTGTTGTTGTTGTTGTTGTGGTTGTTATACACTCTACAGGTGCAGGTGCAGGTGCTTGGAATATCTACTATCGTTTTCGTGTCAATAGGAACCACCAAAGAAATCGCACTTAAATCATATTCACATATTCGATACTTTTACAAAACTCCTAGCTGTAGTCAGTCGTACATATTGCAACGTTGCATGCAACCTTCACACAAAACATATCTGAAAGCAACCACTCTACTTTATCCAAGCCGATCATGAGCGCTTACCTCAACTCAATTAGAAACTTATCGCAGCCTAATGTACTTGTACTTACTTATACCTGTAACTCTGTGAGTCGAGTCCCATGTTGTAGTCCACAGCTCTTGTGTAATGTGTGTATATCGTCTCCTTAGATAGCCCGTTTTACTTGCTTATGTGGGGGTGAGAAGTTCGTGTATTCTATGAGCAGCTGCCTTTTTATGGCGGCCCCAGATATTATTGTACATAAATAGAGTAAATGTTATAGGTGTATATGAGATATGAGATCGATTAAATTGTTCATGTTTGGCCAATGTGTGCTAATAATTTAGATTAGTTTTTAAATATTTTCAAGGATTAAGAATAACAATGCATTTTAATAAACTATTTATGAGTGTACTTATTTATTTTAAGAATTCTATGTTATTTTTATTAAAATAAATTATTAACACTTTAAGAAATCCATCAAAGGAGTTCTTTTAAAACCAATCCCTGAATATGGAACATCATGTGTTTGACTAGGAGGTTGAGTTAGTAGATATTGAAAACCTCTGCCTCCAATGGTTCCTCCGTTTCCAGCTCCTCACCCCTCCGCAGTTACCTCGAACTCCTCACGACTCTTTTTAGCTAACTTCTTTAGTTCCTCTTTCGCGCTTAAAGAATCCCAACTAAGGAGCAAACAGCTTTTAATATAAGAAACTTTTACCAACACCAAAACGTACCTTGTGAAGAGCATAGGTTAAGAAAGCGAGCAGCAGCACGCCTCCCACCACGGCAATAATAATTATCCAAATGGACAGTTCTGCAGGCTTATAGATCACATTTGGTTCCATCTTCCGGTTGATTTTCAACGATTTGGCTGTGGGATCGGCCTTCTTGAGCAGCTTCAGATTGGTCAGGATGACAAAATACTCCCATGGATCCTTCACTTCCTTGAGATCCACGTTAAAGCTTATGTTTAGGTTAATTGGTTTGTCCGGCCTTAATTGGACACACATTTCGGCCCGGACGCATATGGTCATGTTGGTTTGCCGGCAGTCCAACACAATGCTGCGATTGCTCCCAACGAGCAGTTCGTTGGTCAGGACTTCCGAGATGCTATCATTTGCCTCACGGCCAAGATGCCTAGGCTTTCGGGTAAACTTTTCCAAGGGGTAACCATGGAGAAGGGTATTATTCTGGTCGTACAAGTTAATGCCCAACTTTTGGGAATCATAGGTGGCCTGCGTCTGCAAACTGGTAATATTCATGATGGGTATGATTGCCATAGAATTATTTGGCCTATAGGCTACAGGAATATAAAATGATATCGTTAACTGTTCGATTGTACTGGGACCAAGGCTCTTGATCCTATATTGGTCAATGATTTTCGCGGAGTAAGGGTAATGATTCAGAACAATTAAACCATTTGTAGGACCTCTGAAAATCAATACGACTCAGATTAGTTTGATTTACTTAGATGTGGATGGTTATTGAATCTTACCCGCTGACATCGATCTCTGTGAATTCGCTAAGGCCTATACTGTTTGCTTGCTTGTTGTCCTTGGGATTCCTCTCGTTTCCGGCACTAAAGACTTCTGCATGGATGACCAGCGACTGTCCACTGAGTTGGCTCGTATCGAAGCTGATGGTGATGGAGAGACTTTGACCTTTGGCCAACGGTCGTCCGTGGTTCAGGTCGCAAGTCATAGCTGCGTCGACGACCTTGCAGTTTGGGGGAATCTGAGCAAAGGCCAGGTGGGATGTGCTGGTCACGTTGAATTGAGGCAGGTAGGCCTTCTCTCCCTGGTTGGTTATCTTATAAATCATACGCAGGGTATCGGAACTGCCCAAAATATATGTTGAGCTATGAAAATTGAAATGTGAATAGTATTAGTCATGACCCTGATAAATATATAAATATATATTAGCCTGCACTTGGCATACCTCACTTTCTTGCTGCTAATTTGAAGATCAGGGACACAAACATCGGAGGCACAGTCCGTGCTGAAGATAATCTTCTCCGTGGAAAACTTCGGGTCCGCCGGATCAACAATGGCGCAAGTTTCGCAGAACTCTATTGTAAGTGAACTCCCTATTAATTTATATATAAAAACCTCAAGGATTTAAGCTTACCCCCAGAGTTGGGTATCTTATTGGCCAGTTCGTAGTGCAACTCCAATTCGATGGCCACAAAATTGTGTCCGTTATGTCGCACCTTAATATAAAAGTGGCGGCACTTCTCGTCTAGACTAGCAGTTGCATTAAACCTCATCTCGTTAGTATTTGCTGGGTCAAACCTAGCCCGGTTCAGGTCAACGGTTATCCGGAAGTCCACTTCCTGCTCCTGCACACCCCTTTTTGGGGCAGTGGTATTTAGCCCGAAGCAGGCCGTGATCTTCACCTTTTCTTGCCCCAATTTTATCTCTCGCGATTCCGGCTTTATCGTGGCATGTATTTTAACGACGGGATAGGCGCGATACAGATACACGGCCTCAGCATTGGGGGCCCCGATGGCGAAGTCATTGAATCCATTACCATCTATGTCCGATCCGCGTGAGAGACCATGTCCAAACATGTGTGATCCGTACTTGGAAGCCTGCTGGGCAGGAGCATCCAGTCGCTGACTTGGCTGATCCCGCAATCCAAGTTTGCCGCCCAAGTAGATGAACACCGATCCGTTTCCGGCAAAGGGAGCTCCCACGGCAATGTCTGTATAAGGAACCAATTTTTAATAAATTTATTTTCAAACTCACTTAGTTTTTGTGCTAATTGCCATTAAATAAATTGCTCTAAATCTAAAGCTCTTAAAAGAGGCATAGTTTACATAATGTATTTGATTGCTACCTACTGACTGATAGACGTTTAAGGCTAGATCGATTCGACTCAATGGGGTGGACCAAAACTCACCATTAAATCCGTCGTGATTGATGTCTCCCAGACGCGATAGAGTAGTTCCGAAACGGCCTTTGCTGCCCGCTGGCGACTTCACTATAGTCATTTCAAAGTGGAACTGCAATGATAAGCTCAGCATTAGTCAGCCCAAATCCGAAAAGCTAGTTCAACTTATTACTCACAAAGCCCTTGTTGATGAACACATATATGGCACCATTGTCATAGGAATCGTCCAGAGAGTGAAGGGGAGCTGAGAAGATGACGTCCGTTTTTCCATCACTATTGAGATCTTCCGCCAGTACTGAGTAGCCGAAATATTCGCCAAACTGTGCGCCCTCGAATTTGTAGATCTTGTGTATGCCCTCTCCCTGAATATCGAAAATGTATGCCTCGCCGGAACGGTTGTTGGCTTGAGGGGCAGTGGCCACGTAGAGCAAGGTGGCAGGATTGAGGCTGTCAAAGTATCCGGAGCTCACGGCATAGCCAAAGTACGAGTCCTTCTCCTGATCCCAGTTTTGTGGCTTCTTCTGGTTGTCGTTGGGGGGGCACTTCTTGGAGTTCATGTCCTCTAATTGAGGACTTACGGTCGGGTTGTCATCCAAGATCACAGATCCCCTCCAAGTATCGATGCCTGGAGCTCCAATCAGAAACTTGGAGTTATCATCCGTGACATGGGCACTCAGTCCCAGTTCGCCCATCTTGTAGTAGTAGCTTACGTTGGCCTTGTTTACCTGCATAGATATCGAGCGTAGGGGTGCAATGCGGGTCACATTCTCCGGATTGTTGGTATTTGTATTCTGCAACCAGTAGCAGACTCCGTTCATATAGTATTCGTCAGCGGTGGGAGCGTAGAATCGGGGAGCACAGACGATCAACTTATCCGCATCTTTTGTACCGCCGTCCATGGTTCCGCCCAGCCACTGAAAGTCCCTCCCTTCTCCCTCGAAAATGGGGCAAACTCGCTTGTATTTAACATTTCCTCGGGAGTCCACAACATACGGATAACAGGTTCCGTTTGTAAGAGAGCACTTAAAGATCGCCCCAGTTTCGTTGATGTTGCGCTGCGATTCTAAGGTGGATTGAGCTCGAGGAGCTCCCACTATAATGCTGCAATCAAAAATGAAAAGCACTGGTAATAAAAAAAGCAGTAGGTCCTTATATTTCGTACTCAATTTAAAGATATTTCGCTTTGATTTTAATCCAATCCAGATTTTAGTTATTTAAATAAATATAAATATAAATATTTAATTTAAATTTAAACCATATTTAACTTGAACAAAATGCATTTAATCAATTACGAACCATTTTAAATCTAACGTTTTCCTCATCAATTAAACTATTTAATTATGCCATTTAATATGCATTGTGTGTTAATATCATGATTTAATATTTTCCTTAAATATAGGGTTGAGTGTTTTCAGTTCGCCAAAGTTATATTACACGTTTAATCTCAACGAATTCCAGAAATGTTCCGCTGAGAACACACTCACAGATATCAAGATAAAGCCCATGAAAAACCCTTGGTTTTTTAGTATTCCATACAACAGTTTTTATTTTGTGAAATTGTAAATTAATTTAATTTCGCACAATTCAGTAGGCCTAATTTCACTTTTGGAACCTTCCTCACGATGATCACAGCTAGCAACTGGACAACTTACCCGGAAGGACGGACGACGAGCGAGAACCCAAAGTAGGAACTTCGCGTTTGGTTCAAATAGGTCTTCAGATGGCTTGGGGAATTTATTACTTGGGTCGGATAAGGAGAAATATTGAAAGCATCGCTCTGGTATTGCAAGGTAAGAAATACGAGGAAAAGCAGCCGATACATTTTTAACTTAACTTGTGTTCGAACTTTAAAATAACTAATTTGTTTTTAAATGGATAAAGCTGGCAGCCAAATTTCGAGTGTTCACTCTGCGAATTCTTGTTAGTAAATGAAATGAGATGCTGCAGAGCAGAGTTCTAATTTTGTTTGATAAAACATTATACCCATGAATCAACATTATGTATTATTACTATTATATACTTAAATTACTCATTCATTTAGTGTTCTGTAAATATAATGCTGTGAAATAATCTATTTAAATTGAATTTTACATGCGTTATATTAAAATAAAAACAATTTAAGATATGAATAAGTAACATATCTACTTTTTTTGACTTGCTGCAAAAAATAAATATGTAGTGGGCAAAACAAATTTAAATACACTGTGCACTGAAATTTCATATAAAATATTTGTAAACTTTTTTTTGCGCACTGTACTAACCAAAAGCGATTATTAATTATTGGATAATGCCGTTTTATGTGGGGTCATATCATGAACAGATTAATAAATCACAATATGCTTGAAATATGTAAAATACTTTTGCCTTATCATTTTACCTTGTAATTTAAAAGTAAAAACTACTTCTTGATTGATAATATAAAGTTTTTTAACATTTTTATTATCTTTTCTTAAAATTTGGTTTGCCTTAACTTTTTGTTTAAATGTATACTTATTAATTTAAAATTGTTGATAGCTTTAAGCCCAAGAATTTGTGGTATTCGTTCCACAGAAACAATTACGAACGAACAATTTAAAAATGTAAGTGCTTTATTATGTATATGATTAGAACTATGTTTTTGTACATTATCTGTATTACTTACAGTATAAAGTTATGGAATTTTTCTGATAGCAGCCAAAAACTTATAAATTTGGATGAACCAACAACTTTCCTGTTTTCTTATAGATTATACACACTTTTAAATAATTCTTAATGGTTTTAGTTGAGAGGAATCTCTATATCTGCCTCCGCATCCGTACTCAAATCCGCTTCTACCATACCCTCCTCAAAAATTTCGCGAATCAACCTCCTTTTTTTGTTGCGAAGGGTGCGCTTAAAGAATCCAAGCTATGAAGTAAAGGGAATCATGTTAGGAATACAAAGTTTCTTAGCCAATGCAGTACGAACCTTGTGAAAACCATAGGTTATTGCAGATAGGATCAAGCCTCCACCGATTACGGCCATAAATATTTTCCAGATGGACAGTCCAGCATGCGTGTATAACACGCTCGGTTCAATTTGCCCATTTATCACAAACGAACTGGAAGTGGGATCGCCCGCCTTGACCAGTTCCACATCGGTCTGAATGACAAAGTACTCCCAGGGCTCTTTAATGTCCCTTAAATCTGCATTAAAGCTTATGTTTAGGTTGATGGGTTTATATGGTCTCAATGTGACATGCATCTCGGCATGTGCGCAGATAGTCGTGTTGGTTTCCCGGCAGTCCAACACAATGCTGCGATTTAGCGGCGGCTTCTCGAAAAGCCTTTCGAAGAAGATGCCAGCTTCCTCTGTTTGGTTGACGAGTAGGCTTTGGAGATCCCTACGACTTCGGGTCTGGTCGTAGTCTAGTCCACCCTGAGTGGAATTTGCAATGGGAAACGTATTGAGCAGAGTATCGTTCTGATCGTAGAGCTTGATGGGCAACATAAGGGAATCGTAGGTGGCCTGCATATGCAAACTGGTCATGTTAATAATGGGCACAAATACTTCAGATCCTGGCGCCTTATATGCCACGGGAATATATACTGACAGCGTTAGCTGTTTGATACTACTGGGACCGCGACTTTTGACCTCATAATGGTTCATGATTTCCGCAGAGGAATATATACATTTTAGAGCAACTTGACCGTTTGCGGGACCACTGAAAATAATAAGGATTTTAGTTGGATTTTATTATTTCCGATTTTTTTTTAAATTTTTTTTTAATTTTACCCGTTGGCATCGATCTCGGTGAACTCCCGCAACCTGATCTCGTCAATGTGAATGTTGTCCGTGGGGTTCTCTTCACTTCCGGCACTATGCACTTCTGCAGAGATGGTCAGCGATTCGCCACTGAGTTGGCCAACATCGAAGCTGATGGTAATGAAGTCACTGACGCCCTTGGCCAACGGTCGTCCGTGATTCAGTTTGCACACCAGGACGGCTTCGGCAGTAAAGCAATTTCCAGGAACCTTTGCGAAAGGCAGGCTCGACGAACTGGTCACATTGAATTTGGGATAGTAGGCGTTCTCTCCGTTATTGGTGATCTCGTAGCTTAAACTTATGGTATTGGCACTGCCAAAAATAAAAGTGGGGCTGCAAGCAAAGTAAATCCATTAAAATAAAGTACAAAACAAAAAACGAAATTTGCTTAAAGACAATGAAAGTTGTATCGATTTTCCGCGATTCGTCCAGATAGGGGTAAAACTGGCAGACCGACATGGCTAGATCGGCTGTTCTAGTAATCTTTTGATATGTCTCCATTACTATTGACCAAAATTATAATATCCTTCTGAAAGGATTAAACAACTTATACCTAAATCTTAGCTTACCTCACATTCCTACTTTTCAGTTTCAGATCGACGACACACTCATCTTTGGCACATCCCGTGTTGAAGGTGATCCTATCCGATGAAACCTTCGAATCAAAAGGATCAACAATCGCACAGGTTTCGCAGAAATCTATTAAAGGCAAGCTATTAAGTGATTTAGTTAAATACCAAATTTGAGCTCACCTTTTGAGTTCTGAACCTTCTTCGCCAGCTCGTAGCTCATCTCCAGATCGATGGGATCGAATATAGGGCTATAGCCCATCTGAACAACGATATCGTGGCATCTTTCGTCGAGACTGCCATTTGCCTTAAAGCTCATCTCATTGGACTGTGTCTGGGCAAACCTAGCCCGGTTCAGCTCCTTGTCAATGATCACCCGGAAGTCCGTTTCCTGCTGCTCCACACCAGCTTTCTTGGCTGTGGTACTGAGCTTAAAGCACGCCGAGATCTTCAACGTGTCCTGCCCCGGTTTTATCTCCCGTGAATTGAACTTCACCGTAGCATGTATTTTAACGACGGGATAGGAGCGGTACAGGTACACGGCCTCAGCACTGGGCGCTCCTATGGCGAAGTCATTGAATCCATTACCATCTATGTCCGCTCCGCGGGAGAGACCATGTCCAAACATGTGTGATCCGTACTTGGAAGCCTGCTGGTCAGGAGCATCCAGTCGCTGACTTGGCTGATCCCGCAATCCAAGTTTGCCGCCCAAGTAGATGAACACCGATCCGTTTCCGGCAAAGGGAGCTCCCACGGCAATGTCTGTATAAGGAACAAATTTTTAATAAATTTAATTTAAAATTAACTTAGTTTTTATGCAAATTGCCATTAAATAAATTGCTCCAAATCTAAAGCTCTTAAAAGAGGCATAGTATACATAATGTATTTGATTGCTACCTACTGACTGATAGACGTTTAAGGCTAGATCGATTCGACTCAATGGGGTGGACCAAAACTCACCATTAAATCCGTCGTGATTGATGTCTCCCAGACGCGATAGAGTAGTTCCGAAACGGCCTTTGCTGCCCGCTGGCGACTTCACTATAGTCATTTCAAAGTGGAACTGCAATGATAAGCTCAGCATTAGTCAGCCCAAATCCGAAAAGCTAGTTCAACTTATTACTCACAAAGCCCTTGTTGATGAACACATATATGGCACCATTGTCATAGGAATCGTCCAGAGAGTGAAGGGAGCTGAGAAGATGACGTCCGTTTTTCCATCACTATTGAGATCTTCCGCCAGTACTGAGTAGCCGAAATATTCGCCAAACTGATCGCCCCGAAATGTGCGCTGCCAGTGGATTCTACCTTCATCCACAGCAAAGATATATGCCTCACCGGATTGCTTGTTGGCTTGGGGAGCGGTGGCCAAGTATAGCAGGGTGGTCAAATTAGCACTGTTGAAGTAGCCGGAACCCACGGCATAGCCAAAGTACGAGTCAATCTCCTGGTCCCAATTTGGTTTTAGTATCTTCTTCCTAGAAGAGATATCCCGCTTAGGTCGTAACTGGCTGAGTGCCCTACTCGTGTCACGTTTAGCTACGTTGGAGGTGGTCTCCACGTAACCCCGCTGTTGGTACAGGAACACCGATCCCTTCCAGTCATCGATGCCCGGGGCTCCGATCAGGAACTTGGAGTTGTCATCCGGCACATGAGCACTCAGTCCCAGTTCGCCCATGATGTAGTATTTGCGAGTTTCGGTTCCATTCTTGATCTCCTGCTTATCTGCCGCACGGAGTGGGGAAATCGGCGTCACGTGCTGCGGACGGGCGGTCAATGTGTTGTTTACCGAGTAGCAGATTCCGTGCAGGTGGTATTGAATGGGCCGGTATAAGTCATCTACGAACCCACTGCTGTGGGTGTAAAGTCGTGGGGCACAAACTAGGAGCTTATCGGTATCCTGGGTGCCTCCGTCCATTGATCCGCCGAGCCACTGGAAGTCCTTGTGATGTGAGCTCAAGTTTTCCTCATCGCGCGAATCATAGTTTCCATTCGAATCCAGTACATACGCGGTGCAGTCCCCGTTTTCAAGGGAGCACCTGTAGATCTGCCCGGGCTCGTTAATGGCGCTTTGCGTTTGCAAAGTGGATTGAGCTCGGGGTGCTCCCACAATTATGCTGCAAAGTCATAAAAAGAGTTGATTTATGTTTAGGTATTTCTCGGAAAAATCAAATTCGTAAATAATTACTCATAATAATAAATCACTGATCCAGAGTCATGGCTGGAAATTCAAACAAGAAAAGAAGCAAACTTCGGCAAGCCGAAGTTCATATACCCTTGCAGATATTGCAAACCGTAATTCTAAAATATTTAACCATTACTATATGTCGAAGAACTAAAAAAAAATTTAAAAAACAGCAAAGTTATAATTTTATTTTATTTATTTTTTCGATTGTTCCTTTGGGAGCTATATGCTATAGTCGTCCGATCTGGCTCGTTCCGACTTATATACTACCTGCAATAGAAAGACAACTTTTGGGAAAGTTTCATTCAGATAGCTTTAAAACTGAGAGACTAGTTTGCGTAGAAACGGACGGACAGACGGACAGACGGACAGACTGACAGACGGACAGACGGACAGACGGACATGGCTAGATCGACTCGCCTAGTGATACTGATCAAGAATATATATACTTTATAGGGTCGGAGATGCGTCCTTCACTGCGTTGCAAACTTCTGACTGAAATTATAATACCCTCTGCAAGGGTATAAAAACAGCAAAGTTATAAGTTTTTTTATTTTTTCCCGATTGTTCCTATGTGAGCTATATGATATAGTCGTCCGATTTTGATGAAATTTAAACCGATATTCTGAAATATTAAACCATTACTAAATGTCGAAGAACTAAAAAAAAAATTAAAAAACAGCAAAGTTATAAGTTTTTTTTATTTTTTTCCGATTGTTCCTATGGGAGCTATATGATATAGTCGTCCGATTTTGATGAAATTTAAACCGATATTCTGAAATATTAAACCATTACTAAATGCCGAAGAACTAAACAAAAAATTAAAAAACAGCAAAGTTATAATTTTTTTCATTTATTTTTCCGATTGTTCCTATGGGAGCTATATACTATAGTCGTCCGATTTTGATAAAATTTAAACCATAATTCTGAAATATTAAACCATTACTAAATGTCGAAGAACTAAAAAAAAAATTAAAAAACAGCAAAGTTATAATTTTTTTTCATTTATTTTTCCGATTGTTCCTATGGGAGCTATATGCTATAGTCGTCCGATCCGGCTCGTTCCGACTTATATACTACCTGCAATAGAAAGACAACTTTTGGGAAAGTTTCATGCAGATAGCTTTAAAACTGAGAGACTAGTTTGCATATAAACGGACGGACAGACGGACAGACGGACAGACGGACATGGCTAGATCGACTCGCCTAGTGATGCTGATCAAGAATATATATACTTTATAGGGTCGGAGATGTCTCCTTCACTGCGTTGCAAACTTCTGACTGAAATTATAATACCCTCTGCAAGGGTATAAAAATGACTAACAACTTATAAATAAAGTAAACATAATATACATGTTATAATTATGTCTAATGCTTAATTAAATGCACAACTCTTACTTAATGTTAGCCATATCTAACTAGCTCAGAGTGCCTGCCTTAACACTCACAAATTGCTATAGCTCATCTTTCGTATATGCTGTAAACTAAACTTTTTGTTTAGAAGGTCTTAAGAAACAAAAGCCAAATAGCACCGTGGTCTGCCGTCCGACAGATGGCGTCAGTAGCAGCCCTATTGTTACGCCTGGCGGCATCTGTCGGTCAGCAGACCGTACTAACTTTTATGCTAGATGATTGATTTGGAAAATCATATTTATTGTATTTGATAAGCGAGGCACTCGTCTTCACTGTTCCCTTTTGTTTATTTTTCTTTTTTAATTATTTAGCATATCAAGATAAAAACACTAACATGCTAAAATCATCTTAAATTATTTGCTGAATTATGATCCTAGCTAGAAACACTGGAACTCACCTTTTCGGTCGGATAACAAGCGAGTAACCAAAATAGGAACTGCGTGTTTGTTTCGGGTGACCCGGGTATTTTATCACTCGGTTCGGATAAGGCGACAAATTAAAAGCTTCGATTTGCGATTGCACAACCAAAAATACCAGAAAAATCAGGACGCACATTTTGACTTAACTTTAATTTAAATTGTTAGAAACCAAATTATTTATTCACTATGCTTAGTAGCACTTTTTTTAAACCACTTTTTTGCGAGTCAAACTTTTTACAACCGAACTCTTCGACTCCTCGAAATTAACTGAACGGAATAGTGACATTTGGCAAGGCGCCGAATCTGTATGAATTGTGTGTCATTTCATCTCGTCATAAGCAAATTCATACAGATACGTCTTTAGATATTAAAATACGTAACCACACGATGGTTTTTAATATATTATTCAAACACATATAAAAAGAAACAAGAAGGAAAGCAAACTTCGGCAAGCCGAAGTTCATATACCCTTGCAGCTATTGCATTAATTAAATACTTTTGAAAACATTTAAATTATGATTAACTTGAGTATGTGCTAAAAAAAAAACATTGAAACTATGATGATTTGCAGCTCAATTATTAGATAGTTATTTTATATATTTTTATTATTTCTATGGGAGCTATATGCTATAGACGTCCGATTTTGATAAAATTTATACCATAATTCTGAAATAATTAAACATTGCTATATGTCGAAGAACTAAACAAAAAAAAAATTAAAAAACAGAAAAGTTATAATTTTTTTTCATTTATTTTTCCGATTGTTCCTATGGGAGCTATATGCTATAGTCGTCCGATTTTGATAAAATTTAAACCATAATTCTGAAATATTAAACCATTACTAAATGTCGAAGAACTAAAAAAAAAATTAAAAAACAGCAAAGTTATAATTTTTTTTCATTTATTTTTCCGATTGTTCTTATGGGAGCTATATGCTATAGTCGTCCGATCCGGCTCGTTCCGACTTATATACTACCTGCAATAGAAAGACAACTTTTGGGAAAGTTTCATGCAGATAGCTTAAAAACTGAGAGACTAGTTTGCATATAAACGGACGGACGGACGGACAGACGGACAGACGGACGGACAGACAGACATGGCTAGATCGACTCTACTAGTGATGCTGATCAAGAATATATATACTTTATAGGGTCGGAAACGTCTCCTTCACTGCGTTGCAAACTTCTGACTGAAATTTTAATACCCTCTGCAAGGGTATAAAAATAATTCATATTATAAAATTATATATATTTTAATAAAATTAGTCATATTTAGTATTAAGAAACATCACAATTAAATTCAATAACTATTTTTATGTAAAAATATATTAGTTTATTTAAATTGATTATTTTTAAACTTCAAGTTTCTGGCTGAAATCTTACCTTTTCCTTGAAAATAAATATACCATTTTTTCGACGTGGCTTTGTTTCGTTTTCGTTTTCATTTTTATTCATTCTTCGTTGTTTTAATACTCTATTATAATACAAGAATAAGTTCTAAACAATCTGTTTTGAGGCTTATGATATCCTTATTTCGTTTTTACAATTTACACATTAATAAAGTCTTTTACGTCGCCATGTAAAGTTGCCCTTACAACGTCATTAAAATTACGATTAATTAAAAAGTTTAATAAATATATACAACAAATGGCAATATGGCTGGTACAGCACACATGGGACTTTCGTACAAATTAGTTGTAGGCTACAAATTACAAGGCACACGACTTGTGCCACTAGAAAGTGAAACCAACAAGAACATTAAATGCTTTGAGGTTTGCAAGTTGCACGTACTTTTCGTAGATCGCTTTTCGTTTTAAGCTGCTTTTTTAAATGCTTGAGAACACACTCAGTGGGTAGGTAGTCTTCCCGTTGTGAAAATAGGATTTAGTAACTGGTCCATCCATTTAGAATGTGATGTGTATACGGCTAGGGAACATCTTGTCCCGAGCTAGTTATTGGCCCCACTGTTGAGGTTTTCCGCCTCCGGTTCGACGGGGTTCTGCTGAACCAACCTGTCCAGCTCCTCCTTCTTGGCGCGATTGAAGAAGCCAAACTAAGGATAGTTAATAGAATCAAGTCAGAATTTAGTTATTCATTCAAATTACGCAAGAACATACCTTGTACAGAGTATAGCTTATAGCGGCGAGCAGCAGCAGGCCACCGATCACGGACAAAATGATGATCCAGATGGGCAGTCCAGCCTCCAGATGCTTGGATATGATGTTCGGCTCGATCCTCTGGTTGATCAGAAACGAGTTGGACGTGGGATCGCCCTTCTTGAGCAGCTTCAGGTCGGTGAGGATGACAAAGTACTCCCAGGGGTCCATCAGAATGGCATTCACCTGGTTCAGATCCACCTTGTAGCGCATGTTCAGGTTAATGGACTTCTCCGGCCTAAAGTGGACGCGCATTTCGGCCCTCACGCAGATGGTCATCTCGGGATCGCGACAATTGAACACGATGGTGCGATTCACCGGCAGCTTGTCCTTGAAGTCATCGCTCAGCAGATCGTGGGCCTTGACATTCGAGATGCGAGCATACTGCTCCCGGTGGGCGGTCAAGGCCTTGAGATCGCGACGCCGGCGGGACATGGAGGCGGTGGAAACCGTGTCGGTGTCGAGCACCTGCATCGTCTGGTGCACATGTCCACTGGTGTGGATGTCGTAGCCCTGTCCATTTTGGGTGATCACAGTGCGCTCCAAGCCTCCGCTCAGCGTGGTGGTGGTGGCCACCTCAAGGGGCTCCACAATCAGCAGGGTATTGTTCTGGTCGTACAGATCCACGCCCAGCAGCTGGGAATCGTAGGAGGCCTGCATCTTCAGGCTGGTTATGTTTATGATGGGTATCACTTCAGTCTGGCCAGCCACCTTGTAGGCAATGGGTATGTAGAAGGACACGGTCAACTGCTCGATGACACTGGGCCCGTTGCTCTTGATCTCGTAGTTGTTGATGATCTCCGCCGAGTTGCTGTAGTGCTCCAAATCGATTTGATCGTTTGTCTGGCCCCTGAAAGTCAATGAGGAATTGATATGTTAAGAGAAAACTTCTATAAAATTTATATATATATAATCCTACCCGCTGGCATCGATTTCGGTGTACTCCCGCAGGCCAATCACGTTGGTCTGTCTGTTGTCCGTGGGATTCTTCTCGTAGCCCGTGCTGAATACCTCCGCATGGATGATCAGCGACTGTCCGCTGAGTTGGCTCACATCGAAGCTGATGGTCACGGAGTCACTGTCACCCTTGGCCAGTGGTCGTCCTCGGTTCAGATCGCAGACCATTACTGCATCGGCCACCTTGCAATTTCCGGGAACCTGAGCGAAGGCCAAACGCGAGGTGCTGGTCACGTTGAACTGAGGCAGATAGGCGGTCTCTCCGTTGTTGGTGATCTCGTAATTCAGACGCAGGGTATCGGCACTGCCCAAAATATAAGTGGGGCTGTGGACAAATAAAACAAGATGGCATTAGTCATCACACTGATATAAAAAGAAAGTGTTTACTCATTTAACAAAATCAAACGAAACAAGGGAGATCGCTTTAGTTGAGTGGCCCCTTAGACATTCACTGCTCTGAAAATATTTTCTAACATTGAGGAGCTACCATATATGTCCTAAGAGTTCATGAGGCAGTATGATGAGTAATCATTCGGCATTAGGGAAAATTGGTGTAGTCGATGATATTGAGCTTCACCAACATCAAGAAGAGAATAGATAAGGTTTTGATAGATAAGGCTTTGCTGAGGAAACCGACTTAGTGGAAGCTAGTTGCAGCTAGCAATCGAGCAGTTAAAAACATATTAAAAAGAGACTTTTGAAGACTAAAAAAAGAGGGTAATGTTAGTTTTTTTCCCTAACATTTGTTTTCAACCTTTAAAACATCTATACTCACTTCACATCCTTGCTCCTCAACTGCAGATCGGCGGTGCAAACAGCGGTGGCACAGCCCGTGCTGAATATGATCTTCTCGGTATAAACCTTTGGCTCCGCCGGATCAACAGCCACGCAGGTTTCGCAGAACACTGTTGAAAATGAGGACATTAGTCACTTAGTTCGGTTAAATCTAAAGCCTAAAGCTTCACCCTCCGAGTCGGGTATCTTCTTGGTCAGTTCGTAGTGCATCTCCAGGTCGATGGGCGTGAAAATGTCCTTCTCGCTGTAGCGCACCTGTGCCTCGTACACCCGGCACTGTTCGCCCAGGCCCGCATTCGCCCTAAAGCTCATCTCGTTGGTCTGCGACTGGGCGAACTTAACCCGCTTCAACTGCGTGTCGATGGCGATCCGGATGTCCAGCTCCTGCTGCTGCACCTCCGTGGCCCTGGCAGTGGTGCTCAGCCGGTAGCAGGCGGTGATCTTCACCTTGTCCTGCTCCGGTTTAATCTCCCGCGATTCCGACTTCACGGTGGCATGTATTTTAACGACGGGATAGGCGCGATACAGGTACACGGCCTCAGCATTGGGGGCACCGATGGCGAAGTCATTGAATCCGTTACCATCTATGTCCGATCCGCGGGAGAGACCATGTCCAAACATGTGTGATCCGTACTTGGAAGCCTGCTGGGCAGGAGCATCCAGTCGCTGACTTGGCTGATCCCGCAATCCCAGTTCACCGCCCAGGTAGATGAACACCGATCCGTTTCCGGCAAAGGGAGCTCCCACGGCCACGTCTTTAGAAAGCATTATTATTAATATAAAATAAGGTACATATGTAAAGTGGGAAGAGTATACCCACCATTATAGCCATCGTGATTGATGTCGCCCAGGCGAGCAAGTGTAGTTCCGAAATGCGCTCTAGTGCCCACTGGCGAACGTAAAATCTTCCGTTCAAAGTTGAACTGCAATGATAGGAGAGTGTTAGTCAGCTTTGTGTTTTAGGAATAGCCTACCAATAGTTATGGCAATTCATTACTCACAAAGCCCTTGTTGATGAACACATAGATGGCACCATTGTCGTAGGAATCCTCCAGAGCGTGGAAGGGAGCTGATACGATGACATCCGTCTTGCCGTCGCCATTGAGATCCTCCGCCAGAACGGAGTAGCCAAAGTACTCGCCAAACTGTTCGCCCCGGAAGACGTGGAACTTGTGGATGCTCTTTCCCCGCACATCGAAGATGTAGGCCTCGCCGGACTGCTTGTTGGCCTGCGGAGCGGTGGCCACGTAGAGCAGGGTTTTCGGGTTGGAGCTGTCAAAGTAGCCGGAGCTCACGGCATAGCCGAAGTACGAGTCATCCTCCTGCTTCCAAAGCAGTGGCTTGGGGATCTCGGGGGCATAGTGCTCCGGTATATACTCGTTGGTGTCCACATCACGGATGGCGCGGTGGTGGAGCGCCTTGCTCGTGTCACGTCTGCTGGCGGTGGGATTCTCCACGGGATCCACTTGCCGATAGAGGACCACCGATCCCTTCCACGTATTGATGCCGGGGGCTCCGATCAGGAACTTGGAGTTGTCGTCCGCCACATGGGCACTCAGACCCATTTCGCCCATGATGTAGTTGAAGCTGGCCTTGACGCCGTCGTCCTCCTCGATCACCTGCAGTGCCTTCAGGCGCAGTGGCGAGATGCGGGTCACGTGCCCCGGAGTGCTGGCCAGTGTGTTGTTGACCCAGTAGCACACGCCGTGCAGGTGGTAGTCCCTGGGACTGGTAGCGTACAATCGGGGGGCACAGACGAGCAGCTTGTCCGTGTCGCGGGTGCCGCCGTCCATCGATCCGCCCAGCCACTGGAAGTCCTTGCGCATCGAGTCCCAGGTGTACTCGTTGTACGGCGCATCGACATCTCCTCGGGAGTCCAAGACATACGGACTGCAGGCTCCGTTCGTCAGGGAGCACCGGTAGATGGCCCCGGTCTCGTTGATGTTGCGCTGCGATTCTAAAGTGGATTGCGCCCGAGGAGCTCCCACTATGATACTGCAAAAACAGATAGATGCGAAAGATGTGGCTTTATTTTATGTTTATTATAATTGCTATCATTACTCGTAGTAAAAAACTATGTAATATATTTTTAAAATACCAATTGACCCTAATTAAGCAGTTATTTATTTATTTTTCATAATTCTGTGCCAGTTTGCATGACTTTTGGATTAGTTTTTATATTAATAATCGATCAACTTATGAATCTTTCTTTAGGTTTATCCAATGTGTTCCTTCAACTCTGTGCCAGTTAAGATAAGTTATTATTTTAAGATTTAATGAACCTTTTATTGTTTTTTGTAAAAAAATCCATAAACAAAAACAGTTACGATATATCGTACACATATATTTCCAATACTCTTAATATTTTGTTGTGATTTTAATTTATGTTGTTTTGCTTAAGAGTATTTTGGAAGTGCAAACATAATGTTATAAACACCTGCACTTCCTGTAAATAAAAATGTATCAAACATACTTATTTAAAACAGTGTACTCAACACTTTAAAAAACTCATTTACAAACAAAACTCTTGACAGCATTCTTTTAGTATTTGCAAACAAATAAATGTGAAATGGCACCTCGAGATAAGTATTTCGGCAAGGGCTACCACATTTTATGCATATTAGTTTTCAAAGTAGAGTATGTATATATACGCCTTTACCTGGCAAGCATGAAAATATATGGGATAATGTTACGCTCCCTTTATTCGTATTAGTCAGACAATAAAGCCAATTTACTGAGTATGTCTCATCTATTAGTCGACTTTTTCGCTGAACTCAAAGACAGTCAGTCAGTCGGTAAAGTGGCTTGACAATGGAAATTCGATAAGACATTTAGAAGGGGGGACCAATCAACCTGGATTCGTAATCAATTTGCAACATACTTGTATGTAGCTCCCGGGCAAGAATACTATGTGTATTTGGAGGGCGGCTTATCAACGGTGCGGCCGCCTTAGCGGAATTTCACTGTTTCAGCGGCAATCTTATCGTAAATCGTTAAAAACTAAACGAAACTGGCAACGTTGGCTGATAACAAATTGGCATTGACAAATCTAAACGTTATAGAAATGAACGAACTCCGCCCTAAATAGCTGACTTATTGAGCCAACAAAGGTTCGGACGTGCAGCGTTGCAAATATTTGCATAACTTCCAGTTTGGAACCGCGACTGAGCTTGATATCTTCATAAAAATATGTTTGCACTTATATGTGTATAACATATAATATATGTACTTGACTACACCTCTTTGCTATGTGTAGATAATTGATATTAAGAGTATGACTTCATCGTTTGCACAAGGCATTAAGTGTACGGAATTTGTTTCTTTGACACTGGACTTGCTTTTTTTTCAAAAAAGTTCATTCAGTTTTACAGCTACTATTCGATTGGCGTTGGCCGGCGTGATTCATCGCTCACAACCTGTTTAGCCCCCGATTTTTTGGAGTGTGGAGTGGGTAAAGTGAAGATGCGGAAGCTTACCCATTGGGTCGCAGGCTCATGGTGAATCCGAAATATGACGCACGCACTTTGGGCAGAGTGGTGGCGAACTGGGGATCCGCTATCTGCCTGTTGGGTCGTGGCGAAAGATTAAAGCCATTGCAGTGGCTGGCCAAGCCAAACAGCACCACCAGCACCACCCAGAATTCGCGACCTTGCTGCCGCGCCATTAATATTTATGCAGTTTTACAGCAGAGGCAGAGCTTTCTTTTTCTGTGTAGACCACGATTATTTAACTGGCTAACACGGTGAGCCACGCGATCGACGCCTGTATTATCTTAACTTCGGAATATATTATCACTTTCGTTTTATTAACTCCAACCGCAACTACTCCACCGACCGAAATGGATTGCAAACCGTTCCGATTGAGGGTTTGTAAGCTACTAAATGAGTAATACTATTGGAAAGACCCATCGACCAGCACTTTACCACTCGGCAGCGGTGACGAGAGAGCCAACGACACACGATCGTGCGTCTCCCGATAGCCGAAAGCTGCGAGAGAGCCGCTCTGTTTTGGCCTGGCTTACTCACTTTACCGTTGGCACTCTCGTGGGAGTGCCGTGAATACCATCTTCAAAACGCTTGTCTTGCCGTTTTCCGTTTTCGGACTTATCATGGGTACTACTTTGAGATATAAGAAAATCAAAGTGTTTGTTTTTTTAAGCAGCCACCAGGACTGACTCATATCTGAACCCAACGATAATACTAGATCTAGTCAACAATAACAAAAGCCTAAATTTGCTGACATCCTGAATTTACCGAATCGAATACAGAACAAAAACCAAGATCAATTTTATTTTGTTTATAATATAGTATATTTTAAATGTACAAGAAGGCAAAATTCAACATGTAAGCATGCTAGGCAAAAATATTCTGGATACCAAAGTGTCTCAGGGGAAAAATGTTTATTTATTGGGCAAAGAGCTTGTTGATAAAAACAATTTATTGTCCTCATGATAAGCTTAAAGTAGGTTTTAAGCTGAGAAGTCTTATGGAACCTGTCAGCCTTGGAACTTAGCTTATCATAAAAACCAGAAATCGGGCCTTAAGTGCAATTTTTTTTTACCAGGTCCTAACACATTTGTTTTTTTTTTAGACTACCGGAAGTCAGTGTCTTAATAATGAGAATGTTTGAAAAATGCGTGTTCTGAAAGTAATACTGCAATTATATTCTGATATAAATTTAATGGTTGTATAAAGAATCTAATTTGTATGTTCTGAAGATATCCATTTTTACCTTATCCAGCTAGGCTCTCATCATGAATTTCTCTATAGGAAATTAATCAACAATTGGTTTCATAACAGAGCAAGTGTTTTTTAATCAGTCGCTTAGGGTGACTCATGTCTCACCCAATTGATTGTAAATGAGTTTTCCGCAGTTTAAATCGAAGAGGCCTTTACAACAAATAAAAGCCATAAACATGATAGTGCATTAACCGATAAAATATTGTATATACTGAAATGGGTTTAATAAATAAATAAGAATAAAAGCTTTTTTTTTACCGGCACATACTTAAAATAAAAATGAAAAGAATATTATATTTCCAATTGCTTCATTTTGTTCGTAAGCATATTACTTTGGTTGACTTTAAAAAAACAAGAAGGAAAGCAAACTTCGGCAAGCCGAAGTTCATATACCCTTGCAGCTATTGCATTAATTAAATACTTTTGAAAACATTTAAATTATGATTTACTTGAGTATGTGCTAAAAAAAACATTGAAACTATGATGATTTGCAGCTCAATTATTAGATAGTTATTTTTATATATTTTTATTATTTTTATGGGAGCTATATGCTATAGACGTCCGATTTTGATAAAATTTATACCATAATTCTGAAATAATTAAACATCGCTATATGTCGAAGAACTCAACAAAAAATTAAAAAACAGAAAAGTTATAATTTTTTTCATTTATTTTTCCGATTGTTCCTATGGGAGCTATATGCTATAGTCGTCCGATTTTGATGAAATTAAAACCGTAATTCTGAAATATTAAACCATTACTATATCTCGAAGAACTAAACAAAAAACTAAAAAACAGCAAAGTTATAATTTTTTCATTTATTTTTCCGATTGTTCCTATGGGAGCTATATGCTATAGTCGTCCGATTTTGATGAAATTTAAACCGTAAATCGGAAATATTTTACCATTACTATATGTCGAAGAACTAAACAAAAAATTAAAAAACAGCAAAGTTATAATTTTTTTTCATTTATTTTTCCGATTGTTCCTATGGGAGCTATATGCTATAGTCGTCCGATCCGGCTCGTTCCGACTTATATACTACCTGCAATAGAAAGACAACTTTTGGGAAAGTTTCATGCAGATAGCTTTAAAACTGAGAGACTAGTTTGCATATAAACGGACGGACAGACGGACAGACGGACGGACAGACGGACAGACAGACGGACATGGCTAGATCGACTCTACTAGTGATGCTGATCAAGAATATATATACTTTATAGGGTCGGAAACTTCTCCTTCACTGCGTTGCAAACTTCTGACTGAAATTATAATACCCTCTGCAAGGGTATAAAAATAGCATCAAATGATTCTCAAGCATCACTGTGACCTCCGCTAGCTTGTTGATTTACTTTTTATTGTTCGTACAACTATGCACATCTATATACAAGTTTGCCCCGGAACGAATCTCTGGCTTAGTCAGTTTGGTGACTCACAACGCCTGCATTTCAGTCGTAACTTTATACGCAAGACGGCGCGAAACAAATAGTTTGAGCTTGATTGCATGCGTGAAAAAACGTCAATAAATAAAAAATAATGTCAACAGATTGAGTTAGGCCAGTAACAAGCACACGTCACTTTTGCTACCTGATCCACAATTTTTGTATGCCAAAAGTAAAACAAAGTGGTGGTATAGTGAGTCCGTAAACAGTCAGCAAACATTTGTTTTCACTTTGATGGCGGCAAAGAAATGCAGAAAATTCGGCATGTCTGAGTGGTAAAATAAGTGAACAAAAGTTGTCGCTTACTTATTTCCCCAAGACATGAGTCATGACCACGTAAACCGTAAAACGTACACGCATATGACCCCCAACTCCACTTTTCTCTTGGCCTTAGTGCATAAAAACAGCCGGGTTCACATTAGTGGAACAAAAGATGCACCTCATAAAATTTCAAATTATATTTTACCTTCTCCATTTATATATTTAAGGACTAGTTTATTACTTGTAATCCCCTAAATTCTTATAAGATCTTAATTATTGATTGTTTATTCCAAAGAAATCAAGGCGATTGAGAAGTTATTGAATCAAACAATTTAAATTTGTTTTTGAAAATGGAATAAAATTGAATTCAAAAATATTATTCTGTGTTTTAATGTAAGTTCTTTATCAGAAGACGTGCGAGGCGGTGGCGCTTTGTTTAAAACTGTTTACTGTTTATGTGAGCGGACAATAAGCCATGATGCGGACCACACAAATCTCCCGCGCCATCTCCATCAGCCAAAGAAAATACAAATAAGACAACAAAAACAAAAAAAAACAAAGAAGCGCTGCAGCTTGCGGTCATCAAATGTTAAGAACAAAAGCAACCATGCTGCAGCGTTTTCCGTTGTGGAGTCTTCACATATTTTTCTCCGTTTTCGGAATTCGGTTTAATGACCCAGAGTAAGGCGACTAAAAATATTTGTGTGTGGTGTCAGCTGGTCGAGGGGGAGTGCTGGCGAGGATCGGGATGAGGGGGCGTGTGGTGCAGACGCCATCGCCACCAAATCGGATTGGAAACACTTGTGACTCATTTCGCCAGAATGCAAGAGGTATTGGGCAACAGTGAGCAGTGGAGTGCACTCTTCTTTACATTTATTTCGATTTCAGCACATACAACGGCCTGCTGCCATAAACAAACCCTCTAATTTTTTGTTTGTTTCAGCCAACTTCAATTGATGGGAAATAAATTACAGCTTGACGTGATTTTACGCGCAATTTCCGTACATAATTAGCCGCACTTCGTAATGGCCAAGAGTCATGGGTATTTTTTGGCTTTAAAGTGCTGGTAATAAAAAATGAGCAGAGGGGGGTACTGTAGAGGAAGTTCCAAATTACCCACCCAGGTTTATGGAAATAAAGTATGGTCAAGAGCTAGCTCGTTATGATCACGTACGAGTACTGCATTCTAACTAGGCTGGCTGATGGCCAGAATAAAAACAAGATATGGATGTACTCATCAGGTAGAAAAAAAACAAAAGTCTTTTATCCGAAGCTGTGGCCTGGATTTTGGCAAACATAATTTAAGTGGCAACTTTTTAGATACTCTATACTAATTTCTAAGGTAATATTAAAAAATTAATTAATATTTTGTTTTTTGCAACAAATAATAAACCATATAACTTGAGCTAGTACTTCGGGGCTCATATTTCACAAAAGTAACTCAAGCAGTGTATCTGAACCTCGATCTGGCCACTTTCTTCTTATTCAATTAACTGTGATTTGTGGCGCCATTTGAGGTGTGTGATGTCATTTCTGGGGCCCGTACTCCAAGCAAAAGTCGCCGCCATCGGGTCTACATATCTGGCCACATGATATGTAGGTCGCCCCAGCTCACTGAAAAGTGTTTCGGGTTTGTCAATTGTTCAAGACTGAGTCGCGATCTCTCAGATCTGTGGCGATTGTAATACTGCTGGCAATTGAAGTTGAAGTAGCCAGTTTTTTGTTATTTTTGGAAATTTCCGCCTGAAGTGGTATTGTTTTCGAGAGGTCTTCAAGTTGGGTTTTTTTTTTCGACACACCATTAGTTCTGTCCTGAAATTCGATCTACTTTCATACGCTGGGCATCCAATTACGAGTAGGCGAAAATAACATTTTAATTGCTAGGCAAATAGAGCGACCGAGTGTTAAGTGCCAATAAACCGCCCAATAGCTATACTAATTTTGTCAAGCTGCAACTTCTGTTGGTACCCATTTCGCAAGCTTCGGTTCGTCATTTCCGTGTGTCAGAAGTTTCAAAATATTGACAGAGGTGTTGGCTCCGAATTGAAAGCCCTTGCTTGTCTTGCGCCAAGTCAAACACTTGGTGGGTATGTTGGTTATCGGATGGAGTATCCAAGTTTCACACTCCCTACATGTATGCAAATATTGACAGCGATTCCCAGCTGGAAAATGGGCAATGGCAAGCACTCACCTGGTTTCACGAATGACTAGCGTGTATCCAAAGTAGGAGCTGCGAGTTTGGTTCATGTAGAACTTAAGATTCGTCGGGGCGTTTATCACCATGCTCGCTCGGGGCATGAAATTAAAGGCTTCGATTTGCGTGGACAGATGGGCCACGAGGGCGAGGAATATGAGGGGGAACATTTTCGATTCAACTTTCATTGGAACTCATCAAAATTAAGTTTTCGCATTCGTAATTCCACTTGAATTCACCCTCGGCCAATAAATCACAATTGCGTGAGGGAAACACACCACTAAAACAGGATCCGTTGGGTTGGCACTCACTTATTTATGATTTATTGAATTTAATTGAAGCACTCACACACTCGAGATCGTTCTCCCGAAATTATATTAATTTAATTAAGCCCAGCCGGCTTTTGGCATGCTCTCGCGAGATCTAGCTTAAAATCGGGCCAAACTTGTTTGGCTTTTGTCACTTTTGCCGGCGACAAGTTGTTGTAAACCACACGCTATAACGACTAGTGGACCATGCTATCTGCATTAATATGTAGCATATATATACACAGCATATATGGGATTTTGTTTCCGCAACACTAGTCCAAAAGCGAGGCAAGAGATCAGTGGTGCAACCGAACTTGGCACGTTTTCACTCCCCGACGACTCGAACCGAAATGAAATGAATTCAAGTGCTGCAGCAGACTTGGACAGCGACAGCCGTCGAATCCGCTGCCCGGTGTGTCCACCCCACACGATGGTCGAAAAAGAAATTCTGACCTGTGACGAAAACCTCAACACATATATCACTGCGTGTTGGCCTGCGAACACACAATAAAGCATGTTCGACTGTGAAGAATTAATATATGCATATTCCTTACGTTTGACACTTTACATTTTTATTTTATTTTTGTTAATTGATAAGTTGAATTAAATATTTTGTATTCATGTTGATTAATTAATTAATTATTGTAATTTCTTTCGATTGTTGTAGTGCTACAGAGAATTATATAGAAAACAGTTTGAGCCTAAGACCAATATTTGTTGTTCACTTATGTTAGTTCCCTTTTATTGTTTTAATATATTCTTGATATATTAAATAACTATTTTTTCAAATAGATGTAATTTTTAAAACTTGAGAATACAAAATTTAACTAGTATTGAATAGATGTTTAAACCTGTTTTACCAGTTTGGGAAAGATTCTATGTATAAGTTTCGAGCGCCGAAAAAAAACAACTGATTTAAAGGTGGTGATGTAGTCATCATTTCAATTTATTCTTGTTAAAAAGTTAACGATTGTATAACATGACTAATCTAAAACATGTGTGAATCTTACAATGTTACTACATTGTTATATATAAGGATACGTTTTAAGTACAACCTCAATCCGCTTTTGACATTTTCGGGTGGTGGCTCTCCTTGTTCGAAACGCCACTTGCATTTACACTCCCCCTACGCGATTGCCGCACACATTGGGACGCACATACATAAATAAGTGCACGCCCAAGTGCGAGGGCCTGTGTAAAAAAAAAATAAAAGAAAGAACACATCGAGCACCGTCGCCTTCTCGCTGCCTGTCACCATGGAGTTCCAACAGGGAGCCGTATTTTATTATGAATACTTATTGAAGGAGCCCCTGCTTATTTGTTCCTCATCATCTCTTATATTTCGTTATAATTAATATTTACAATGGGCTTTATGCAGGCCATCCAGGACTAGCACAGTAAAAAAGAGCTAATTGATCTTGATATTCCAAGACAACTTAAAGTTTAAATACAATGGCATATCTAGTAAGAATGTTTTCCAACTAGAACATTTGTTTATCACATCAAAAGTAGGACTAGTAAAGACCTTTGAGTTGTAGATTACAGCTGCATATTTTATCTCCTCCATTGGAAGCTAAAGAATGAACAATTAATGTAAGCCAATAGGCATTCTTCGCTAATATACACATTTTATGCCAAATCTAGAGATATAATCTAAAGATAACCCATCTGATTCAAAAAGTATATAACTATTTTTTATAAATTGTATTGCATTTCTCTACATTGTTTTGTACTGACGAATCATCAACTTTGAAATGATCTCTACATTTTTCTCTGAGTGATCACATTTTGGGATGTGGATGAGTGCAAATGGAAGCGGAGAGCATATGGCGGACATAAAGGATGCCGATCACGATTGCCGGACGAGTAGCCACCCGAATTGAGCGGCTCACGGGTGGCTCTATACGCTGTCATTGAACTTGGCCACAGTTCCTTGTTTATACAGCAATCAAACTGCTTATCAGCTCTAGGGCACATATAATATTTGCCTGGCATACGAGTTGCTGCGCTATCCACCCAACATTGGGGTAGGTTGAATGTTGAATTTGGATGGTGACCACAAATTATTAACTTTACGATACGGTGACATGAAATTGAGCCCAGCACGCGGGGGTTCAGCGGTTCAGTGGGTTCAATTAGATCAGCAGGGGAGAACTTCAGTTGACGTTGCCCTGATAAGCTGGAAAACTGCGCTTAGATCGCCCAGTGTTTGTGCGTCCAAGTAATTGATTTCCAACGCAGTCCAACCATTCCGCTTATCAAGACAATGTACAACAATAAAAACTAATAAAACGAAAGTGGGGTCTGAGGTCTGGTAAAGTTGGACCGATAAGAACAGCCGTAGAAGCAGCAGCAGCAGCAGCAGATTACCCCCATAAAAGTCAATTCACAAGTCGTCGAACGCTCCTATTTCGATTCATAAATAAAATTCTTGTTAAAAGTTTTAAAATCGAATGCTTGGCGTGGCCCTAAGTAAACACAAGAAGTTCAAAAGGGCAGCTAATTCGGCTTTCAAATGCGGCGTGGCAAGTGTTTTTGGGCCATGCCGCCACTGAAATGCACTATTAAATGCTCGCCAGGCGATTTGACAGCAATTATGTGTTGCTGCCCGACGGCAACATGAGTGCACGCCAGCAACGGCAACGATTGCAGCGCCCCAACAGCAACAACACGTCACCTGCTGGTGGGCGGCTTGGGGCGGGGGGCGGAGAGGCCACGCCCCCTTAACAGCCACATAATTGAAGTTCATGACCCAGCCCCCCAACCCCAGTACCTCCTCCGCAATCGGGGGCAGCAGCTATTTCTGGATCACATCCCATTCTCCAGATGTACGAGCATGCAGCGCACAAAAACAGGGTGCAAATTGAACTGTTCGAATCGGTCTTATGAGCCTATGAAATGGTTGAAATGGGGGAGCTGCCCTTGAAATGGATCGCTCCCAGCTACAATCTGTCGCTACACTTGGCGGAAGTTTCAGCGCTTCAACTTGTCACAATTGCATTGTGAGCGGCGGGCATTTATCAGCACATTGTGATTAAATAGTTGAACGGGAGACGCAGCGACATGCATCTCTCAAATCGACAATAACACAGCCGTGGCGGTGTGAGCTGCACTAAGGAAAAAAGTTTTCAAGCAAAATTAAATCAAAATATGCTGCTGTCCTTAAATCATAATAGAGAAATCAATTCTTAATAATAAATAATTTTAAAGAAATAATTAGAAACTTTTATGATCTTGTTTTACAGGCAATTAAAGATGAGAATATGTCCTGAACTTATTATTTAACTAATGTTTCATGTTTTCAACTGAAGGAGCTTTAACTTTAAGTATCTTGACACTCACCATAACTATAAAATGTCTAGCATTTAAAATTTGTAAAACCATAAAAATCCATGACAATTTGTATTATTTTTCCGTGTGTTTTTGTAAGTATGCAATGTACTTATACGTATATTAACCGAATCGGCGACGTGAGCTTGAGTTGCAGAGCTGCGGCGCCTTATTTGGACATTCTGAAGGCATAAATGTCAAAAGGAAGTGTAAAGAAAAAAAAACTGAACACGTCCGTGAATCAATGCAGGTGTTCGCCTTCCTATGACGTCACCAAAATATT
Source organism: Drosophila gunungcola (assembly GCF_025200985.1). NCBI lineage: Eukaryota > Metazoa > Arthropoda > Insecta > Diptera > Drosophilidae > Drosophila > Drosophila gunungcola. The sequence goes on along the minus strand of NW_026453167.1, from coordinate 4,043,465 downwards.
AATAATATGATAGAGGGGTTTGTTTGCCAGCCAGAAAAAAATATACCTCCATGCAGCTCAGAGAATAAAATTGTTGCATATTAGTGAGGTGAGCAATAAATCCTCAAGGAATAGCAAGGATTTTGTAGGCCAGCGAGACAGAGTCGTAAAACTAATGAGCAACCAACAACCCTTTGAGTTTCGAGCGCCGGCGACAGGTTGCGCTCATTAAAAAAGGCCAGTTCGTAATTGATCTACTGGCCCAAATATCGGAGGCCGAATGAGTGTCAGACGACGCCCACATAATGCCACCTTTCATGCGAAAAATCGGCCATAAGACATGAAACACTTTCACTGCGATAGTGTCGTAAAACAATGAATGAACACAAAATATCATTTCACTCTCCTTCCGGCTGTGATCTCGGTACTCTGTCTCCAATGCTTCTTGAACTCGAAATAAATGCCGAACTCTCGAAATATATGTCAAGTGTGTAACGCGAGATGTGGGACCGCAATTTACCATCAGGGAGTAACCGAACGACATGTAATTGATACGCTAAACGTCAGCTTAAGCCGTTTTGATCGTTTATTTTTTTTTTTTTTAATTTTTTGGCTCAGGGTTAGCTGAAAGGCAATCTCGTGTTTCGAATCCCACAATGTCACTGCAAATGAGCCATTTCGATCCGTAAGATCGGCAGTTGTAATTGTCATCTTTAGTGTCGCCATCGGCACTCGTTCGTTGCGCCTGGCACGTTGTCGTCATAAAACAATCAGACTATCTGTTAAATGCTCCTTACACATCACATAAAAACAGCGAGTGCCTGTCGTCGCCTGCCCAGAACAGCCATCAAAATTAAAATTCAAATCATGACCGGCTAAGAACGTGATTAGCTGCGGTCGCAGCTGCCGTTTGGATTTTTTTCGGATTTATGAATGCAAAGCCACTGCACACATCTCAAACTCCCAACAAAGGCTTACTTCTTCGTTTATGGTTTTTTACATAATTAGGCTTAAAAGTCTGGGGAACGTATGCATACCTAAATATACCTACGTCTGTATATATACAATTGTTTGAATGCCATTATACACTTGATTGGCGTCTTAAGGACAGATTAAAGCCTAATAAGAGGTAATTTACGTTAAAAATTTAATTTTCTTATCTTTTCCAAACATATCTGCAATGTTCCTCCATAACTAATTAGCAAGTTTTTTCTTCACTTATCAGCATACTTACAAGACACTTTTATAAAGCAACTTATTATAAATTTTTATCAGGGTATGTCCAAATAACTTGATAAAAAAACGTTATATTTTTTAGAATGTTATCATTTAATTTCTAGCTTGGTTAAGAATATATTGGAAATTTTACTTTAAATGTTCCAGGTTATACAGATCGACTATAAGAAAACCAATACTAAAATAACAGTTTGTTCTTCAAACATTTGTTTTTTTTTTTTACCTAACTCGAAACTAAAATATATGAATTAATATTATTTAAATTTAATTTAGGCTTAAACTGCCTATAGACAGTTAAGCATAGCGTTACCAGATGGAAAAGAAAGTGTTTATTGCATCAGAGCTAGAGGTCGCCACTGTAGCATATACTCAGAGGTAGAGGTCGCCACTGTACCAACAAAATGTAGATACTGAAAAATACTATAACCAGCTTTTCGATAGTGAGTGAGCCGTATCTGTTATCGGAATTTTAAAACAAAGCGGTTTATCATGTTTTCAAATTTGTTATCTTTTGTTTACTTTATTGATTTTTAAACAATTTTTTTCCAATTTTATTTTTTATTGTTAATATATTATATGTATTTGAAGAAGTTTTAAGAATGTTTTTTTGTACATAATCGCTGGATGTTCAAAAATATTCGTGTTGACTTTATTTGCTAATCAGTAAAACATACTTTTCTAAAAAAAAAAATAATTACTTTCAAATTTACAATTGTTTTATTTTTTTTTTTCCGACTGGCAATTTCTGAACTTGTAATAGCTTAACTGAAATAGCCTATCACTGAGTTGCCAAGGAAATGAGTCATTCGGCCATAAAACAATGCATTAAACTATTTAAGGGGCAGCACGTACTAAAAGTGAAATAAAAACGAACAGCTTTGGCGATCGGAAATGCCGCCCAGGGAAAAATCACATACTGGGAGCTAAGTTTTGGCCAAGATTCTGGGGCTCCCTTCGCTGGCCAACAAACACCAAACGCAATTAATCATGCATGGGCCAATTGTGCTAGCTGGTCAGCACTATCCATTACCAAACCGCAGCAGCAAATTCACAAGCAAGTGCGTATGAATGGAGTTCGGGAACGGAACGAAACACACAGCCGACTAACGACAGAGGATTATAAGGCGCTGTCTAGCCAATTGCAATGGCTTTACTTTGATGTAAAGTGCCGACAGCATGGCAAGCCTAAGCGGACTATTACACACAACTCCCCCACACACACATACACACTAAATATATTTGTTCATATACACCACACATGGGCTAGGGAAATCAGTCTAGACACTGGCAGACGGCTTAATACAAAGCAATTTCTTTTTGTCATCGAATATCCTTGAGGCACCGCAAATTGCCGTCACTTAAGCTGCCCCAGGCCCACCTGAGCCACGCCCCCTTGCACCACACACCGCCCAACGCCTACTGCCGCCCACTGATTGGTACTAATTATCGTGAGAAATGTCAAAGATAGCTGAACTTGGCCATATCACGCATACGCAACGTTGTGGGTTGGATTTGCATAACTGAATTCGGGGAAATGGGCTTATTTATAGCCAAATTATTTCGAAGACCATTCATTCATTTCCGCTGGCAGTTCAAATGTCATAGAAGGCGCTTTGATGTGCTTGAGACATTTGATTTATTCTGATGGGCGGAAACTAAAACAAGCGGAGGAATATGTGGTTGCCAATTTCATTCATAAAATCGAATTCTATAGCCATTGTGAGTATATGAATTTTTTTATTTTAAATGCATTTTAAAATACCTATCTGCTTAAAATATTAGGACCATGAGTTCAAAAAGGAAAGCATAATAACTCGAATTGGAATTATGTTAATTACAAAGATATAGAAATTTGTTGTCACTTAATTAGAAAACTTTTAATTGTTTTTTTTTATTTTTTTAAGTAGGTAGTTTGTAAGTATGTGGAAACAAAATTATAAGTTGACATTGATAATTTAAATCCAGTTCCAGATCTACGAGAGGAGTAAATAAGGTTTTATATTAAATCTAGACATCTTTAAAATTAAAACTAGAAGCCTAAGCCACTTATACAACAGGTATATCCTTTTGGAGTTAGTTGGTAACTTTAACTGTAAGTGTAGTAAAATATTTAAAGAAGAATATTTATAATACAACATATAACACAAAAGTAAATACTTCATACATTTTCCATAACATATATCGAAATGGAAGAAAGCTGATTAACAATTAAATATATTGTCTTATTCTTCTACTAATCTGAATTAAAATGGTAAGCTTGCTTATCTGCTATAAGACATAATATAACTTATATACTGTTGTTATCGTCAAGTAATGGTACTTTTTCTTTCGAAAAGGAATAAGTTTATGAATTGTTATTGCAACTAGGTTTTTTACTAATACTTTGGACATGGCTACATAATTTTAGGTTTAATTAAATGCGTTTTCAAACATTTCCTTTGCCATTGAAAGGGTGAATGGCATGTATCAAACAAGCGTCGCCGGTTCACTCGCCTCGAATTGTGGCGAGCAATGGCAATGTCTCATTAGATGCACTTCCAATAAATAGCCGTCGATGTGGCAGCCGCATGCATCTGTATCCATTCTGGCCATCATTAGTGGGTTAAGGTGGGCTGGTGAGCATATGGGCAGATGGGCAGGTGAGCGGGAAACGAGTGGAAAGGAAAGGCGAAGGTGGTTGCTATCAGCGAGCGGGCTTAATACGCGCCCAGCACGCCATTGCCCAATAAAACGCTCCGCGCCGTAATTGACGTAAAAATCGCAACTGGCAAAGCGGCTCCTCGGCTGTCCAGTGCGCCGGCTCCCTCGTCAAATGTCTTAATTTCCACATTTTCACATTTTCCGAGGCTGCTGGGCCCAGCGACATGCAGTTTTGTGGCCCGGCAGTACGAGTACGAGTATCTGACAATTAGATCTAAATTATGACGCTGTTTGCACCATAAAGAAATCGTTTTTCTCGGCTGCCTGACTGCCGCTTTGCTCTGGCCAAACAATAGACAGTTAAGGCCGCAGATAAGATATGTTTTCTATATGGCCGCTGCATGATTTTCGCTGCATTTAATGAGCGTTCGAGCTTATATGTTGCGGCAACATGTTGCGATCCAACCGGAAATGCATTTCCGACAAATGTTGCGTGTCTCTCACGCACACAGCTGCACAGCAGCCTTGCACAATGGGACAAAATGCCCTTTTAGCGATCATAAGTTTAAAATTAAATCAATCGTAATAGTTGCTAATATGTGTTTGCAGCACAAGATGCTTTAGATGTTTCTTCAAAAAAGTTCTCAAACGTCCCTGTAATTTTAACTAAACACAAAATGCGCAGAAACCAATTTGCTAAAGGAGCTGCATGTAAAGTCGAGCTAAAGCTTGTAAAGTTTTTTCCATTAAATAACATTTATTAGGCCTGGTTCTATTTTTTATATAGAGTCTTAAGTAAATTGGCATGAAATCATTTGATAATTTAACAAACAATTTTTGTATTTTTTTTAAATATTTTTTTTTGTCTGATTTAAATAATTAAAAATTTTTCCTTCGTTTGTTTTTCTAAAAAATAAATAAATAACAGTATTTTTAGTTATAAGTTAATGGCACACTAAGTGCTAGTTTGTCCCACAGTGCAGCGCTTAGCATGTGTATGGGTGTAAGAGTGCTGCCTCTTTTCTTACCTAAATGAGAACTTTGGTTTTCAAAATTCAGTCGGCATTCGACCATCAGATGGAGCGCACGTCTCTGGTCCCCAGTTAAAAGTAACAAGTAAAGACTAGTGCTGTGCCCAGTTTCGTGATTCCAGAACAGAACAGACAAAATCGGGGAAATGTAAATAAAGCCAGGCAGAAAGTCTCGAAATTCGAAAGCTCAGCGAAAATTGTGGGCAAAAGTGCGATCGCGAGTCGGCAACTTTTCATTTTGTTTTCATTCGTGCAGAAAATGTTTTTATTTTTTTGGGTTTTTTATTAAACTTGATTTCATGTAATACCTAAAAGTGTCATATACATACACATACTCTCTGCATGTTGGTCGCTAATTAATTGGCAAACAAACAAGTCTAAGTGCGAAAGTTATTTCTAAAACCGCAACATCGCTAGAAGGCGCAGTTAAAAAGGTGAGTTCATAATAATCGTTTAGTTTTCAGGAGTTCCTGAAACGCTTTCCGGAATGAAATCCCAGCCCCAGACAAACTGGTATTATTTGGATATTTTGTTTAATTAACATTTGTAACAGACAGATTTTTCCACGTACCATTTGCCCATCTCAGACAATAACAAAATTCTTGCATAGTTGTCAACAAAAGGCGATCGAAAGACTCAATAACAGCTCGGATTTCATGTGAGCCGATATTTGTTTTTATTTGCGGTTTGCTGAGTCTCGCAGCTCGCAGCTCACAGCTCCATCTTCAGATTCAGATTCAGATTCAGCGTTAGCTCCAGCTCCAGCTCCAGAATCAGATTCCGATTCTGATACTGATTCTCATTCACATTCAGATTCGGAAGATGATGAGTGGTGCGAAGTCGAATAAGCAAATAACAAATTTGAAGAGCGCGCGCGCTTTTCTCCCGGCCATCCTGCATATTTCCTGTTTACTTTTGGACATTTCTGGCCGTTGCTAATGAGCCGTCGAGCGATTCTTCTAAGCGAATCAACTACAAACAGTTTCGAGTGACAAGTGGCGTTTTTTGTTTTTGTTTTTCCTCTTTTCGGCCAACGCTGCGTATGTGCAACGCGTGGCATTCGAGCGCTGGCAAAACAAACATTTAGCTGTCGCAGTCTACGGATCTCAGTGGTCAGTGACTGTCTATATGTCTGTGTTTATCAGCCGAGCCTCCGCCCAGAGCAGCAATAACAACAGTGCACTGGAAAAAAAATGTGATGCTATGACCTATTCGATTAAATAAACATTTTGGAGACTGAATTTTAATTTGATTTGATTGTTAAATTAATATGTAATATTTGAATATTTAATTTTGATGTTTAAATATTAAATTAATTTTTATTGCTTTATAATTTAGCTTTGCTGTTTTAGAACGATCATCTAATGGCTAGGGCACTTGTCACAGAAAGCTCAAAATTGTTCAAAGTTTATAAGGCTATTTGGTTATTAGAGTCTAAAGTTTTACGCTTTTGTTGTTTACAAAGAATATTATTTATTTCTTTATTTTAAAACCTACCTACTACTAATAAACAAAAAGATTAAAAAAATTATATCAATTTTATTATTTAAATGCTAAGTTTATTACTTAAAGCTAAACTTTTTTATTGCAAAAAAGCTAGTAAAATCTCCAGTACTTCGCTGGCAGATGGTAGTGTGATTAATGGAAGTGCGTCCTCATTTTTATGGGAACTACCTATTTGACCCGCTCACTTCGATTTGATATTTAGCCTATTTTCTTTCCGTGCAGGCAGTCCAGCTGTCTCCTCTTGCGGTGCTGCTGCTGAAGATACAGCCACAGTCGGTTCGATTTGATTTGTTTGTTGGCTTATGTATATTTATTGAAAATTTACTGCTTGCATAACAAACAACGAGGCTGCTGCTGCTGCTGCTGCTGCTGCTGTTGCTGTCATATGCAAATGCCCAAGTGGGCGTATGGCGTTAAAGGGGGCGGGGCTGCCGTCCAAGTGTCATTAATCTCATCTCGCGCCAAAACGGAGACGCACAGTTTACTTTGGCTGATGAGTTTGCCGAAAGGAATTTCCTGTTGTTGGCGAATGACAAACTGTTTCCTTAGAATCCCCCAAACTCCGGCCAGCCTCATCGATTTCGATTTGGGCCGTTTTGTTACTCTTATGAAACCAAATACGTTGACCCTTATTTTTTTTTTTCTGTTTTTTTCTTAGCGATTTGAACCTCAGAGCACAGCACAGCACAGTTATTCAGTTGTTGGGCGACCCACAGGGTTCCGCAGAACGGAAAAAGCTAAAAATAGCTTTAGAGCCGGGTCTGGCATTCGCGATCGGTATTGCGCAATCGGCCTGAATGGAGCTCAAAGTCGGTCGGTGGTGACTGGATTGCGAGTCCAGGCGAATGTAGAATGGATGCTTAGCCACACGGAAAGAAATCAGATGCGATACGAGGTCATTACTTCAGTCGTAAAACGATCGCTATGACCCTATCTCTAGATTTTGAAGGAAGTTAGAATAAATGTTCTAATAAGGATTTTTCAAGAAGTTAGAACATATGTTCAATAAGGATTGTTCAATTATTTTAAAAGGATTAAATCAATCGATGCCTTATTCAGACTAAAAAAAAAATAGTACAAGTTTCAACAGGCTTCAAGAGATAAATCCAAACTTTCAATAATCTTGATTGTGAATAACCCAAATATAATTTAAGCAGAAAGAGTAAGTAAACAAACTACGTTTGAATAGATAAAAGTCTGAGCTTCAAAAATTTCCAAAATTAGCAGAAAACTATCAACGTAACTTAAGATTTTTGTGAAGCCCTAGATTAGTTTCTCAATCTATAACGCACAAAATATTAGTTTAAGAAATGTTAGCACAAAGAACTTCTTCACAGATCAAATTGATAAAAGCCCTAACTCAATTTTAACTTGTCAGTAATCTCAGTTTGTTATTAACGCATTAATTGTGTTCTGTGCAGTTGGATTATTTATCTACAAGTTTCTCAGGATAGGATAGCTTGTTGTCGCGTTCTGTTTGTTTGGCAACTCTATCTGTTTTCCCTAAATTATTCTGGGCCGCCGTCTGGAGAATCGGTTTTCTGGGCCGGACAAAGGGACACAGAGCACGTGCTTCCAACTAAGTCCACCTCACAATAATGCGTATCAGATGGTTTGGAGTTCTGCGATCTGGGATCTGAAATGCCTGGGAGCAGCTTAATCTAATACGCAAATGTAACTGAAGGCGGTGCAAGTTGTTTATGGTGGAATACCTGAGAGAACCGCAGTGAAATTTAGCACCACGTTTGATGCAAGTTTTTTGGCCAGCCTCGAGCTTGAGGTTGAAATTATGCACTTGTTGCTGAAGTGCAGCAGCAGCGACAACAGCAACAACAACAACAACAGCCCAGGATCAGCGCAGCAGAAGATGCAATTCAATACAAACGAAAATGCGCACAACAACAAAAAAAAACACATTTTGCGAAAATCCAGAATAAATGCCCAAAAACATAAAAACAGGTCTTTTGAAGCGGCGGCCAACGGTCAAACTGCATCTCCAGAAGAAGGCATTCGCCATAGTTATATGGTATGGATATGGTGTATATATATTTATATATATATATATATATATATATATATAGCCCCAGACAGTCTGCTTCTTGGGGTGTGTGTGTTTGTGTGGACCCTGAGTTGGGCAATGCAGTTGCCGAAGAGAATGCATTTTGTGCCTTCCTGTTGCTCCGGCGCTCCTTGCATTTTTTCGCGCTGCTGCTCCTGTACTTTTCTTATTTGTTATTTGTGGCTGTGCCCAAAAGACATTTCTGCGAGCATCAAGGAATTCGAAGCATTTGCTTACGAAAACGTTGGGTACAGCAAAACCTGGTAGGTTCGCCAGTCAGCCAAACGAATGTCCTTAGCGGATCAGTCGCGATCGGTGGGTGCTGCAATCTGCAATCTGCGGCATTTTATCTAGGCACGGCCACGTCTGATTAACACTTTCACCGCACTGCCAGAAAAATTAAGAAAAATTAAGAAATTAAATAAAACAAGTTACCAGCTTTTCAACAACATAAAATTTATGAAGGTTTCACAAAATGAAATTTGGACAAAAAGATATAAGACCAAAGTTAAAGTTTATTTCAAGCAACAGATTCTTGTATTAAATAGGTTTCGAAAATATTGTTTAAATTCTAAGCAATTTTTATAAACATAAATTTATTGAAGTTTACAAAAAATGCAATTTGGACAAAAATGTATAAAACTAAAGTCAAAGTTTAGTTCTAGCAATCGATTCTTGATTTAAATATATTTTGAGATTATTGTGTATAATGTTTTTAGATATAGTTATTTCAAAAATAGAATATTAGTAAAGTTCCAAAAAAATGCAAAAATCAAAGTTTAATTCTTGTTTAAATAGATTTCGAGACTATTATTTAAATCGAAAGCGGTTTTTTTCGGTGCAAACGGGGGATATATTGCTCGTACATGTGGATTAGTCCGTTACATTTGTCGTAACCAAGTTATTTGCGATACCGTCTGCAAAGGTTATAAAAACCCATTGACTGACCGGGGTCTAAAAATAGCCTGGGCTGCAGGAATGCAGCTCGAGCCGAAGACCGAGCTGCTGCTCCAACTGCAGTGCAACTGCACTGCAAAATCCCCAATCCCCAGTCCCCAATCGCCAATCGCCAGCTCCACGGCAAGTGCGTGTGTTATTTTTTTGTGCTTCTTTTTTTTATATTTTTTATGCGGCTCTGTGTGAGTGCAGACATCGTCTGGCGCGCCAACTGGACAATGGACAACCGCCGGATGCGGAGACGTCGACGAAACTGCAGTCCGACTGCAGTCGACCGACATACCGCCATCTAAAATGTCGCAACGCGTGTTAACGCAATAATTTTTTTGGCCGGGCCATGGACATGAACTCCAGGCCCAGACGCAGTAGGTCATTAATTGCCGGAGGGAAAGGGCTGCAGTTTCGGTTTCTGCAACAGCAGCTGAACTTTCGATACTGGTTTGAGGGCTTGAGGGGTTGAGCGGTTGAGGGGGTTGGGGGTTGAGGGCCAGACCCAGCTGAAGTGGGCTAATTGAATAGGGTAGCACAGTCGCCTCAAGGACGTTCGCCGAGTTGGCCAAATTAGGATACTCCAGCCAAGTCGTCACACTCCAGTCACGTTCAGTCTGTTCTTTTCCGTCTGCATATGTTGTTGTCTTGAGCACGTCCTTTAAGTCATGGCGACGTCGACGGCGACGGCGATGGCAACGGCAGCCAAAATAAAACAAATGCCAAACTAGCGCGCCAAACTGCAAGTCACAAACAACCAGCCAAACAAACAAACAAACCAACAAACAAACAAACAAACAGACAGACAGGCAGGCATAGAGGCTTGCTAAAGGGGAAAGATACACTCAAAGAAAAAAAAAGCGAAACATGAAAAGCTTAGTCAAAAAATTGATAATGGGAATGCATTTCGGCAAAGTGCAATTCAAATAAAAAAAATTTCCCAAAATAAAATTTAACTATTTCCAGTGGAATCGAAAAATCTAGTACCTAAATTCTCTTAAAAGATTTTTGTTCGAAAACTTTTAAAAAACCCTATCAAGTATTATAACAAAAATGTTCCAAAAAAAAAAACAAAGTCAACCGGAGTGATTGAACTTAGCTGTTTCGTAAAGTTCATTATTTGAATTCTCCCGAAAGCTTTTAATTTGAAAAAATCAATCGATGTTCTAGAATGTGGTAGCTTGACTTCAGGAACAATTTTTTCCTACTATAAGGTTGTACTCAAATGGGAAAAATGTAAGGGTTTTATATGCCACAAATGTAAATTATTGAATGAAATTTGATTGCCCATCTCATGAAGTAAAATAAGCAAATTTTTTTAAATTTTCATAATTTGATTATTTATTCCAAACTTTCTCTATGTGCACGGAGCCAGACAGACGGTGCATAATGCGGCAAACCTACAACACAGCGGCGGCAGCAGCAACAGGTTCTTTATTTTTAGTAGTCGCATTTTGAAAACCGCCTGCTCAATGTCAACTCAACGTTTGAGACTTAATTGTTGCCTCTTGGCCGTCGTTTTTGTGCAAAACATTCTTGGTGCTTGACTGTGGTTGCTGCTGTTGCTGCTGTTGCTGCTGCTGCTGTTGCTGCTGTCGCCGCCGGTTGCATCATGTTGCTGGCGTGCCACTCCAACTTCGAGCTGGAGTGGCAGTGTGCTTTGTCTAATTGAATCCATCCTTTGCCTCTTACTTCTTACCTCTTACCTCTTAGCTGTTACCTGTTAGCTGTTACCTGTTACTCGAGTGCGTTTGCCTACCCTTTTTTTTCTTTATCCGCAGCACTTGCCGTTGTCATGCCTCATCATCATCATCAGCCGACGAGCAGCCAAAACAATTTGACATTTCTAAAATCGAATTACAAATTCAAGCGCAGAGCAGCGATGCCGGCCATCCGCGCACTTCCTGCGAGATCGACGGCAGCGGAAGCGCGTACACTGAGCCAATTAGCGGCAGCAATGTCAAAGACGTCAGCAGCAACATCAACATCAGTAGCAACGGCAGCAACACAATTGGCAAGAGCAACTAGCCGCGAATGTAGAACAATTCTAAGTTTATTTATAGTAAGCGCATGGAGCGTTTTGCAAGAGTTGGCCAATTGCTGCTGCCATGGCCGTGACGTCAATGCGTTGCCCGATTGCTCTGACGAGGTGTCAATGGCACGTGAACAACAGCAACATCAGCAACAACACCGGCAGCAGCAGCAACAGCAACAGCAACAGCAACACCAGCAGCAACACGAACACTTGACCAGTTCTAGTCCAATGAAAAGCATACGCTGCACGAGAACAACACCAAGAGGCACGGCAGCAACATCAGCCGACACCGCAGCAACACCGCGAGCAGCAGCAGCAACTACTGGCGCTGGCCATCAGTTGGTTGGACAGCCTTTGATGGCTCTGTTAATTGGATTGCTGCTACTGAATTTTCGCCTGGCGGCGGGTAAGTAGTTAGTTAGCTAGCTGCATGTCAGTTTCTCCGCATCTGCCAGATACATCTGTATCTGAATCTCTGAATAGTATCTCAAGAGAGTGGCGCCTGCATATATGTATATTCGCCAGTTCATTCGCCTTGATAAATGTGTCACATTATTCTCAAATGTGACGCAATTTCTCACAGCCCATATCTCCGCTTGTTTGTTTATCCAGCAAATCCAAAAAACTGCTTGGGTCTGCCAAATCGATTCGATCACAACAAGCAGAAGATCAAAATCCAGATGAACAAAAATGTGTGAAAAACCGCGCGAATTCACAGCAATATTTGCAATCAGCTCGCGCGATTTCCATTAGCAGCCGGCACATCGCATTCCTGCTGAATCTCAAACGTAAACAAATAATATTTGTTTTGCTTAGTCCAATACCTGCACGTAATTTGACCACTGTGAAAGGGGAGCTCGAACTGTTTTCTTCCGGTTAGCTCAGGGAAATACAATTTTCATTTTACACCTTATTTTTTTTTGGGTTTTCATGTACCTTATATAAACGCTGAGAAATCGAAAACACATTAAAACTGTCAACTCAACTTATTTTTTGGCCATGGCTAGCATGATTCATTACACCATTAAAAAAAAGAAATATTGTATATTTGTTTTATAAGTTGTATATAATGTTTTTCATTAGCTTAAAAGATATTTGCTATAAATATAATCGTTTTTTTTTATGGTTTAATATTTAAACAATGCCAAAATCAAAGATTTAATACATTTGGCATTTGAGTTTTAAGAATTTTAAACAAAGATTCCCAAATATATATGTTTTTACATGAATATACATATATGTAATAAATGTTTCGAATTACATATATTTTTGGCAATGACTTTTCGGTGATAAAAATGTTATGAATTGTATATATATTTGGCACTTTTGCTTTTGAGTACACAATTTGTTCATTAAAGATTTTGGCCTCTCCATAAAAATGTAGTTGGTTTTTGGTGGTATAACATTTGTGCAACAACCGGATAAAGAAGAAGGTTACAATGAGAAGCTTAGAATTATTTGCGATAGGTTTTAAGTTGATTCCTCAAAACTTAGGGGAGTTACAAGGCATCTTTTCTGGCCTTTTGGAGGGAAAAGGGATTTTTCTGAAATTTTTAAATAAATGTTTTGATGTCCTTAATAGGTGGCACCTGTTGGCAGACGCACCTGGGCAGTGGGAAGTGCGGCCAAGTCTTCTCCACGAACATCTCGAGGTCGGAGTGTTGTGGCGCCAGCCAGAGCTTTTCCTACACAGATCGCGAGCTGAGCAGCGTGGAGTACTTCTTTGCGACGGCCATTGGTGGCGGAGTGGAGTGCTCGCCCTGCATGGGTGAGTGGCTATGGTTTGGGGACTATTAACTTATGTTTTATGCCTTATTTATGCCTACTAGAAAGCTGCAAGGGCTTTAAGTGCGGGGCCAATAAAAAGTGTGTGAAGCGCAAGGGTCGGCCCAAGTGCGTTTGTGCCCCTGAATGCGGGGCAGCGCTGCGTCGCAGGACGCAACAGCAACATCAACGGCAAATGCAACTGCAACAGCAACAGCAACAGCAGCAGCAACAGGACATGTCGCGCGAATCCCGTAGCCTAAGTAGCGAGAATTCCAACTACAATTTAGAATTAGACGGCGGCAGGCAACGCCAACGTGCTGATAACCAAAGAAAGCTGCAGCTGCCGAGCGAGTCGAAGCACCGGAGACTTTTGATCATAGACAGCAGCAATTTGCCAGTGCCAGTGCCAGTGCCAGTGCCAAAGCCAGTGCCAGATCAGCCCACAAACTCAAACTCAAACGCAAATGCCAATGCTGGCACTGCCAAACGTGGCCGAGTGGAGATGAGGGGCTATGAGAGGCGCAGGCACAGAAACAGCCATGGCAAACACTTAACAAGATCAATGACGACAGGAGCCAGAGCCAATGACTCGTCCCCGGCAGACAAGACGCCCAGGCAGTCGCCTGTACATGCAGATGCAGATGCAGATTCAGATGCAGATGCCGATGCAGTTGCAGACTTGGCTCAGTCTAGACTTGGCGACTTGGCAAATGCTAATGAACCCGCCAACGACATTAATAGACAGTCGGCTAGAGTCAGACACCAGCATGCCAGACGCATTGAGCATGCTCCAAATCCCGGTCCAAGACCAAGTCCAGACAATGGACTGCACCATCGAATGGCAACAGAAGCCCAGCAGTCAGCAAATACCACAATGTCTGGCTCTGTCTCTGGTTCTGGCTCTGGCTCTGACTTTGGCTCACATCCGAATCCGAAGCCAAATCGCATCTTTCAGTTGCAACGCGGAAGTGAAACGGCTGCGTCATCAGACCTCGCTAATGCCCATGACTTGGCTCTTCTGGGCGGAATCGGCATCGGCATCGGAATCGGAATCTACGAGCCCCTGCCACTGGTGAGTCTCCATTCTCCATTGTTCCTCACTCACTGACCACTAACCACTGCCCACTGACCATTGCCTACTCCTCGGGGCTAACTCGGATGCTTTTTAACCAGCAGCAGCAGCAGCATCCACAGCAGCCACAGCACTCGAATCCGGTTTGCGGCTCCGACGGACGCACCTACAACACCGAGTGCCAGCTGCGCAAGCGCGCCTGTCGCACCAACAACGCCCAACTGGAGGTCGCCTATCGGGGCCACTGCAAGAGTGAGTCCGCCAATATCATTTACCATACGCCATATGCCATATGCTATAGCCACTGCACTGGTTTAAAATAATACATCAAATTGGGATTTAATTAATTAAGAATAATGTTTGCTATAGCCACTGAACTAGTATAAAATAATACATCAAATTGAAAAATTCTACATACCTTTATCGTCCCAAAAAATTATAACAATATATTAAAAGAGTACAAAAATAAATATTTTAAAATACTTGAATGTTAGTGCACCCAAAAAAAATTAAAAGTTTAGTTTTTCTAAGACAGCATTAAAGTATAAGTATTAGTTCAATACTAAATAATAATATAGCCCCCATACTCTTTAGTTTCATTTCTATACCGAAGAGCCTAAAGCTATAGTCCTATAGGCCTTAATTAGATAGTAAGTTAGTTAGTTTTATTTTGATACTAAGCTGGTGTTAATATAATACTTATTGAGACATTTTTCATACCCAGCAGTTTAAAATTCATGTAAAAATAGTTTTTTTTCTGTTTGTATGCACTTTTATTAATTTCTATTTTCGAGTATTTTTTATTCAGAGTTGTGGTCAAATTGAAATGAGGAGAGGAGTATAGATAAGTTACTTTGATAAGCATTAGATCATAAGTTACCGCAAATTGAATAATGATATAATATTGTAAAACAAATCCATACATTTTTAATTTAATTATAAAAATAATTATTATCATCCTTATTAGCTCCGATGTGCTAAAACTAAGTTGACCAATTAATCATGGTTCATTAATTTGATAACAAAATAGATATTTATAATTGTGTAGATTTTAACTTTATTATTTGAGGGTTCTCAGCTCTATGTTTAGTTTAGGCCGTGTGCTTTTCTAAGTGATTATTTTGGCTACATTAATTCTTAACATTTCTGTGAGTGTAGGTGGACTGGGTTGCTCGCGTGCCAAAACGCAGCAGCGCCACAATTAGATTAGATGACAAATTATTGCACATTTCAATTACGGCCAACAACTTGTCGCCAGTGGTGAAATCAACTGGCCAACCAGCCAACCAGCCAGCCAGCAGCTAGCCAGCCAGCCAGACTGAAGCCAGAAATGTTGTGTAATAATTTAATGATACAGGAAGCACTCGCAAACATGCTCAAATGATCAATAAAAACGGCGTACAAGAACGATGAGCCAAGAACCCAAAGAACTTGTTGGATTAGCCGCAAGCACACGACATTCTGTTCTATTCTGTTCTGTTCTGTTCTGTTGCTTCTGCAACTAGCAACTAGCTTCGAGCAACTTGCAACACATAACCGGCAATGGCAGTGGCAACAGCAACAGCAGCAACACCAACTTGGCTAGCAGCAACAGCAACAGCAATTCCAGCAATCTAACGTTGGCGCGTGCCAATATATCGAATGGAATGCCCAATCGGCAATTCCGATCCGATCTCCGGCGACCACTCATTCGCATTCAATTGCGAGCAGAAAAATGATTGCAATATTTCGCGAGTGTCGCAGTTGGCGCCAAGGCGTTTCGCGTTTTTTTTCGCATCAACGGGCCGCATATGTCCCCCTGATAAATTTCGACAGTTTATTGCCGGCCATATAAGCGCATGTATATCCCAAGAGATCCGAGAGTCCACGAGTGGGGGTACGGTACGGTACGGTCTTCAGGCTAATCATAGACATTGGCCAACTACTTATTTATAGGCACAATCAGCGCCTCTATGCGAAAAGCATTCGTAAATGTCAAAAACATAGTTGCAAGGTGCAGCATCTTGCGATGATTAGTGGCCATGTTCTTTTCAAATGGTTGAAAGGGACAAAAAATAAGGAATTAATAGTGGACACTTAATTTAAAAACATATATTACAGGTTAAAGGTTACATTTTAGAAAAGCAACTATTTGGTGCATTTTATTTACAAAAGGGGAAATTCAATATTTATTTTAAACATACAATATGATACCGTTTACAAAAGTAGTTTAATTAAAAATATATTTTGGGTGTGGTTTACATATTGTAATACTGTAAATAAGCTATGACGTTGTTAACTAAATGACATTTTTTAGTAAAAGTATTGAGTAAAATTATATTTAGGGTGTGTTTTACATATAATTGTATTGTATATGTACTATGTATATTTAAGATACAATAAAATATATGTTTTTTTTTTTTTAACTTGATACAAAAGTATTGTGGCTTACATTTAATTGTATTGTGAAGGTACTACACTTCAAATATAACAACAATAAGTAAATATTTGTTTTGTTAATTTTAATACAAAAAGCTAACCACATATACTCTATAATTATTAAGCTGAGCCAGTTTCTAAGTCCTTGTACATTTAATCCCAGAATATATTTCATATTTCATAACAAAATCCTTTAATTTATCCACCTTCCGTAGACAGTTGCAGCGGAGTCCAGTGCCTGAATGGGTTGTCCTGCGTGGAGGACCAGTACATGATGCCGCACTGCATCTCCTGCCGGATCGAGTGTCCCTGGGATGGACTGGATGCAGATGCGGAGTTGGATGCCAGTGAGGCCGTGTGCGGCGTGGATGGCAAGACATATAGGAGCGCCTGTGATATAAATCGAATGATTTGCAAAATTGGACGTTCCATTGCCGTGGCATATCCGGGACCCTGTCGAGGTATGTATTTTTTGGCTGCAGACAGCGAAAATCCATCAAATTAATTGGTATGGAAAGCCTAGTTGCATTCGGCAAATGCAAATTGTTGCCTGCAATCGCGGTGCTGAATAGCGGTTGTGCGAATTTAACAACAATCAACAAAGAACCGCAATTTTGCATTTGATTGACTTGACTGAGGTTTCCAGCCAGCCCAAGTTGAACCGAGTTTAGTTGAGTTAAAGGCGAATCGAATCGCGTCACAGCCACAAGTTGTTGTTGTTGATGTTGTTGTTGTCGTCTGCAGCTTGGCCATATCAAGTTGCCGGCTCTCTCGGTGTTTGACTGAAATTGCTACATTTGCTTATACGGCTCCATGATTGCCAGCAATTTGATTAGCCCGTCAGCTCTGCTCCACATTGACTACAAGTACGGGTACTGGCGCATCCACAATTACAGCGAACACTCGCGTCGTCGGCATCATTCATGCTTATTAATTCTGCGGTTGCCATCCGATTGATCGACTCCGATTTCCAATTAATTATAATGCCCCAAGTCGGCCCACGACAGAAAGTGCACAGCGAGAAATCATTCAGTGCTGCACACCAACTTTATTGTAAAGTGTCATTCCTCATATTTGTCATATTTTTAACTTAATCGCTTGATCAGATGACTGCCATAGAAGGTAAAGAGATTTCACAAATATGTCTCGCCCTTGTCATAGTTTTCCAATCTGGTAAATTTATTTTACTTTTATTATTATTATTAATTAAATCCCGATGTGCTGTGTAAAATCCTGAGATATTGTATAGGAATTACAGGGATAAATAAATCCCGAGTCATAATAAGAGTACAGGAATAATTAAATCTTGGGATGTTGTATTGCGTCTCACCCTTGTCATTGTATATATATGCTATAGCTGCATTTGGCATTGAACAGTTAATAGTCTCATCCAATTATATATTATATATCATTTACATTTTATTTTCATATTAATTCTTTAAAAATATTTCGATATCTGAACTATATCAGCATTTATTTAATGATTTTTAGGAAAAGAAAAAATCTTATTTCTTTATATATCATTTACATATTATTTTCATATTAATATATTAAGAACAATATGAAGAAATGAAAGAAAATCTTAATTCTTTAAAAATATTTCGATATCTGAACTATATCCTTTGCAAAACTAGTGGTAAGCAAATTAAATCTAATAAATTGATTAAAATTGTTATAAAAAGTATGAAGACGTCTCGATGTGTCATTTTTGACCAGAACGATTTTTAGGAAAAGAAAAAATCTTAATTCTTTAAAATTATTTCTTTAAAATTAACTTTGATATCAGAAATATATTTTCTACATATAAATTGATTAAAATTTTTTATATAATGTATGAAGACTCGAGGCTCCCGATTCAATCATAATTTTGTATTTTGCGACAGACATTTATCTTCATCTATTACATAATATCAAACTGATCTATGTAACATGGATATTATTTCTTTGTCCATTTTTTTCTTCTTTATCGATTTTATAATTTTCTTTGAAAAATATTAATTTTTTAACATTCCATAAGTGCGAGAACCAGAAATATTTATTATTGACTTAAAATAAAAGAAAATTCTGAAAAAAATTGAAAAGTTAAGCTAATTATTAAACTAATTGAAACGATTTCTTTTTATACAAAAACTCTAGAACCAATAATTTTTTAAATGGAACAACCGCATCCACCAGAAAGATTAATTTAATATTGATACAAGTTTCATAAAGTCTTCGTTAAATACAATTCGCAAACGCTATATTCATTTCGTAGGATGTGTAATATTTGAGCACCATATACATTTTTTAATGATTTAAAATAAAAGAAAATGCTGAAAAATTTTTTAAGTTAAGCTAATTATTAAACTAATTGAAACGATTTCTTTTTATACCCCAGAACCAATAAATTTTTTAATTGGAACAATCGCATCCACCAGAAAGATTAATTTAATATTGATACAAGTTTCATAAAGTCTTCGTTAAATACAATTCGTAAACGCTATATTCATTTCATAGGATGTGTAATATTTGAGAACCTCATACATTTTTTAATGATTTAAAATAAAAGAAAATGCTGAAAAATTTTAAAAGGTAAGCTAATTATTAAACTAATTGAAACGATTTCTTTTTATACCATGACCCTCGAACCAATCATTTTTTTTTCCTGGAACAATCGGTTACATTTGTTTTTAAGAAATATATCAGCAATGTTCTCATGAAAATACCTGATTTACTTAAAAAAATATGTATTGCTTGAGCTAATTAAATTATTATTACAAATCTTTTAATTATGATATAAAAAATAAATCCAATTTTTACATTCTGCATATTACGAAATAGATAGTTATACATTTTTGATTATATGATAACTTTTCTTCAGCCATTCACATTGCATTAACATCTATAATTGATCTAGACAATTGGAAACATGTATGTTTTCATTTAAAATATAAAAAAATTATATTAATTACTTATATTAACGTAACCATTTAAACAAATTTAAACGTTTCATTTTAAACCGAAATAACTGAACTAATCTATATATATGTTTATTCCTCGCAGTTCATAGCATGACCATTTAGTTTAAATTTGCTTTGTTAAACTCGTTGAGTTACATTTTTAAAACAAAGTTGCAGTTTGCTGAGTTTTGGTTTGATATTGGTATTCATTATGAAAGTCGATTTCATTTCGGCGTTTTTGATATAGTTCTTACAGATCTAAGAGTAACTTTAATAATTCGAAATAATATTGATTTTTGTTGAGCTCATTGAATTACATTTCTGAAAACATATTTATCATTTTGATAAGGTATTTTTTAATATTAGGTATTCATTGACGGTTGTGTTATAATTCTAACAGATCTAACAAGTATCTTTATGTAGGCAATAAGTCATCACACGTCTCATGCTGATATTAGGTATATTAAATATTATACTATTCTGTTTAAACGTTCGGGCAATAGTTTCATTTAGTTATAAGAAACTTGGTATATATCATAAATTTTCTTCCTGTGTGGCAATCAGTGGTGCTGGAAGGCGTGGAGGGCGTGTCGCTGTCGCACCAAATCCGGAGACGAACTCGAGAGCCTCTGAGCAAATCGGATGGGATGGGAGACATAGATGGAGACGGACGGAATAAACTAGTTTAGTATGCCATGGGGGCTGAAGACAAAAGAGGGCTGCCGTGCTGCAATTGCCTGTTAATTGCAGTGTTTTGCTGCAAATTACAGCGTGTAGTTAATGCGAAAACAAAAGCTCCAACAGCAGCTGCCATTGACAAAATTCCCCCATACGGTCATTCTGTTCGGTATTATTATTTATCAATGATGTGGCTGTGTAGTAGTCCTCAATTTTCATAATAAGTATTCGGCGTCACTACATGATACTTCATTTATTAACCTTTATTGCGTGTAACGTTTAACCATCTGAGCTCATGCATTTTGATATATCCACTTGGGAAAGTTGAACCTGAAAAACAAATTATTAAAAAAGGAAACCGTACTTATTAGAACTTCTTGGGGCTTCTTGTTTTGTTTTTCACATGATTTCTTTAGCTTTCACTTCATTTTAGAAAACACAGCGCTCAAATTTCGGAAAGATTTCTAGATACACATACACATTCACACTCGATTTATTCAAGATTTTTACGGTTTCACATGATTTCTTTAGCTTTCACTTAATTTCAGAACACACCACTCTATATACACATTTCTCACTTAACACACCTTAACGCACAGTCGTGAAATTCTTCCAAATTTTTTTTTTTTTATGTAACTTTTTTTTTTTTAATTTTGATGTGGTTTGTATAAGAGCTCACAGCACAATGAACCAAAACTGAATGGACTTTCCTTAGGTAAAGCACAAACAACTCCAAATTCTAAGATATATTTTTCAAAGCCTACTTGCTAATTACATTAGATAGCTTCTAGATTGCAGAAGAGATACAAGCACTTACATATTCATTCACTGGTTGTCCGTCCATTTTCGTAATCCCCCTTAACGGTAGCCGGGTTCTAAATAAAGATCATTAGCTACTATTCACTCTTGCTTTTAGTCTTATGGTCAAGATGAAAAACACGTGTGCGTGAGTCCATGCAGTTTGTTGATCTGCGATGCCCGTCCCAACCGAATGCCCCTGGTTTCGAGCCCTGCTCCTTCCGCGTCTCTGGGCTTCCTTCCTGCTGCTTAATGTGCGTCTGTACTCGTTATGTTACGTGGATCGTCTGGCGATAAGATAATGCGTTGGCTCCTCAGCCTTTTTATCTTCATGGTTAGTAAGTTTATGGCTCTCTGGGCATTTGTTTGTTTTTGTCTGCTTTCACATAAATATTTTGCCGTCGCGATCCGGGCTCAGGCTTGAAAAAATTCCAAGAGGGGGAAACGAGAGGAGAGGGGCAGAGCCGGCAAACCACGGCACAAGCCACGAAAAGTTTGCCGTTGGCCCCAAGAAATATGACTACACGTACAAACCATTAAAACGCCATTTTCGCAACGTTCTGCGGCGACGCAGGTTCTGTGATTGCAAACTCTCGAAGAGTGGATGAAGTCCGGTCTGGGTCTGGGTCTGGGATGGCCATCTGTCCAACTGTCCAGCTGTCCAGCTGTTCAACTGTCCAACTGTCCAACGACGTCGCGACGTCACTTTTGTCTGGTCGAGCGTCTGGCTCTTCTTCCTCTGGGCCGACTGTAGTTTATGATCGTATTAAAATCACCTTAAACAACACGCAATGCCAAAATGGCCGGTCTTGGCTGAATGGGAACACTCATGTACACCAGACACATGACCCACGACGCATCCCAGACCAAAACAGACCAGACCAGACCGAACCGAACCGAACCGGACCAGAAGAGCCCATCCCATTCCATTCCATTCAGATCCCATCCCATCCACACAATGTTGCAATAAGTTCCGCCAACGGCCGCCGGCGTTGATTAAACCACGTCGACATAACAAATTATAGTTGGCTCGCCTTGTGACGGCATTATCAGCCATGACCAGCGGTGCAGCAGCTCCCGCTCTGGAGGCCACTGCCACATCCATCACAATCAACAAGTGCGCGGGACATCGAGGGGGGAGAACCTCCTCCCCTCCTGCACCTCTCTGCATAAAGGACGTATCTGCCTAAAGCTAAATTGGCAGTTGAAATTAATAAACTTTAACTGTTACGAATTGCTAGACGGCGGACTTTCACGCACCGAACTGCAGATGCAGTCGCACACATCCAACCTCCCTTGGCGGCTCCACCCAAGCCCAAACCCAAGCCACAACCTCCATCTCCAGCTTCAGCTTCAGCTCGAGCTCCAGCTGCAGCTCCACCTCCATTGCCAATGCAATTCCGATCGACAATGCCCGGAGGGCTCTGTGCAACAATGTTGCCAAGTCGCAGATCATGTCGACGATAAATACATATATATTTTGCCCCGCATTTGCGGCTGCGCACCGCTTGGCTGCTTTATTGCTCGACTGGCTGACTGGCTAGCTGGCTAACTGGCTAACTGGCCGTCGCACCAGTCGGATGTGGGCTGTTGGCCCGGTCCGAAGATGCTACCAGTCTTGCGCGGATGGCTCAATGATGCAGGGGTATGGGTATGGGGATGGGGATGGGGATGCGGATGGGGAAAGGCAAAAAGGAAGAGCCCTTGTGCACAGAAAGAAATATGATTCCATTTCGGTGATCTTATTGATATTTGAGTAAAACAGATTTAACGATTTATGGATATTTTAGTAAAACAGATTTAAAGAAGGCAAACGAGAACAAAACTTAGTTATCCTAAATGAACTATGCAAAGTGAACAAAAAACTGATAACGTTATGATTTTTGATTCTTAATTTCTTTTTTAAAATTTAAAAACCAATAATTATAATTAAAACTAAACAATCCATTTCTTTTTTACACCGTTAATTTAGCAAAATGCTTTATAAAAATTGGCTTTACTTTTATTCCGAAATCAATGAAATTGTTACTAAATTACTTTAAAACATTTGTTTTTTGAAACTATTTTTTTCTGTGGATTTGTGTTGCTGTATCCGAGCGCGTGGTGTAAATAATGTGCTAGCTTAGAAAATTGAATTTGCAGTAGGCACAAGGAAAGAACAGCAGATTTAAATATGCATATGCATCCTTTATCCTCTTAAATCAACTCTTCATAGTTGTTTTTGTTCCAAATAAAATGCCAGAAATAATTTCTATAAAGTTTATTACAAAGTATTAAGGACTAAGTTCTAAAAATATCCTTACAAATTGTACATTAATGAGTAAATGAATCGCCAAGGGCAAGTTTTTTTTATTGAAATTGACTGGTTTGGGCCCTAAAATATTGGAAAGTTTTCCCCAAACTGGTGCGACTCGTCTCCTGTAATCTGGGCAGCACCTGCCCGAAGTCTCGTGGAGGGCAGGACATGCAGTCGAGTGTGCAGGGGCCATTAAACCGAAACTGCCAGTCATAAAACAAAGCCGAAACTTAACCACAGGCAGCCGCCATTAATGCGCTCGCATCGTAAACTTTATATTGCAGCGGGCCGAGCTGTGAGCTGTGCGGACATCAAGTGTGGGCCGAAGGATAGCTGCCTGGTGGATCTGCAGACGCGCCAGCCGCGGTGCGTGTCCTGTCGCTACAAGTGTCCGCGGAAGCAGCAGCGACCGGTGAGTGTAGACGTCCATCCGCTACCCAAATGTTCCATTAATCAGTGAGTGAATGATTCAATCAGGTACACAAAATATGCGGCTACAACAACCATACATACAGCTCGTGGTGCGAGATGCACAAGCACTCCTGCGAATCCCGATACTTCATTGGCGTCAAGTCCCAGGGGAGCTGCTAGAGGATTGAGGAGGCATCTCCACGGCCCACATAGTCCACATTATGTAGCGTGTTCTTCCGTAGTTCCAACATCCAAAGATTCTCGTTGTGCGTTTTCGTGTTGTAATCGGTGGATGGGCCTTAGCCTTAGGCTGTTGCCAACCAAGCTTACACTACACTATATTATCGGATACATTTTACATACATACAGGGCAAAGTATTATCAACCATACAACATACAACATAACGTATTGCAGCAATTCTTATCCAGCATGTATCGCAAGAGAAACCACATATCTTAAGAGGCTTTTGTATTTAACATTAACATAGGCTACACCGTAATTACTTTAAACGATTGGTTTGTATGCGCATTTCGCTCGCATTTAGCTTAGATCCGATCCACATACGCAACGTCATATTTATTTAACATAACCTTCCCTCTATTCTTTTTGTTCATAAGCGAAGCTAAATTAATTAATTGACTGATAGCTTAACCTTATAGCAAGATTTTTGAATTAATATATACATATAATATATATAGAACCGATGTATATATGCATACATATATATACAATACTTATGAATATGTTTGAGTAATTGTTAATTAAATGTGTTTCCAACAATCATAAATGCCTTTTTTCTAATCACTGTCATCGAATATGTCGTTGGCGCGTTGATACCGCGCCTGGGTGATCTTTAAGTTGGCCAACTTTCGTTTGTCCATGGGTCGGGAGCTCACTGGGTCACTGTTCCCCAGTCCACTTGTGCCCTCATTGGCCACCACACTGATCTGTGAATAAAATAGAATCAGCAATGGGTAAGTTTTGTATATGGTAAGCTTTCCTAAATACTTACAGGCGCCAAAAGTCCAGTGCTGGCGTTGGTCTTGCCCAGAGTATCGCCCTTTTGCCAGCCCAGTTTGCTCAGCATTTTAAAGCCCTTGTTGGAGCTGCCAATCTCACTAAAAAATATGGCCATTGATCAACCGCAAAGCTGAATTTTGTAAGCAACTACTTACGTGTTCACACAAGCCACCTCGGTCTTTTCCTTATCCGTGCTGCTGCCCACTTTGACACGTCTAGTTGCGGCACGATCATTGTAGTTGGAGGCTTGACCATTGCCAATGGTCTCTACAAATTCTGAAATACATTATAAATCGAGAAATAAGATCTATTAAGCTTTAAGTAAGACCCACTCACTCTCGTTTTCCAGGCCATATTTGCGCTGCAGCTTCTTGAGCTGCTCCTTGTGGGATAATACAGTGGCGGTGGATGCGCCAACTGTGGCCACAGCCGGCGCAGGTGACTCTATCAACAGACCCGGTTCGCACAGCCCGCAGGTGCTGTTGCCCTCGTGCACATGGCACAGGAGTTTAGTCTGTCCCAAGGTGATGACACTGCCGTGCACCAGGTCCATAGCATCGCTGGCCATGGGCGAACCGTTGAGAATGGTGCCGTTGCGGGAGCCCAGATCCAGGCACTTGTAGATTCCCAGCTTGGCCGCGTAGTTGAACTTCAAGTGGCACTTGCTCACGTTCACGTCCGGAATGATGACATCGTGGGCACCCTCGCGACCCAGTGAGCCACCTTTGTAGGTGATCAAATGCAGACTTCCCACCTTTAGAGCGTCCACATTGGTCTCCTGGACAATGATGCGCAGCGAGGGCGGATACTTCTTGGCAATGTCTACGGAAAAGGAAAGGAATTAGTGGTTTAGACCTAAGAAATCGGCGATAAAAACGCGGAATTTCTAAGCACCTTGAAAGCGACCGGCAGCCTTGAAGACCGGAACACTGCTGTCCTCCGTGTCGCTGTTGCTGCTGCTGCTCTCAGCTTCGTTGTCGCTGGAGTCGGAGCTGGAGTCGCTGCTTTGCGACAGCTCGCCCTCCTCGGCATCCTCATCCCGGTCATCCCCGGAGTCCCTGTGCCGCTTCCTCGACTTGTGGCGACGCTCCTTCTTGCGCTTCTTCCTGCTGTGCTTCTTCGACTTCTTTTTTGCCTTGGCCTTGCGCTTGGACTTCTCGGCTCGCTCCTTAACCCTCTGCTTCTCGGCCTTGATCCTTTTCAGCGTTTCTGGATCCGTAATGACGCCGCCCAGCTCATCGAACTCGACCTGCTGCTCGTCCTCGTCCGCCGATTCCGGCTTGGCCGCCGCCGCCTCGTTCGCCTGCAACCAAGTGGAGAAAAGAAATCCGCGTTTTTATCGCTAGTTCTGGGCCTTGGCGCTTACCTAATGCATTGCTACGCATTCGGTCTATGCTTAGTTTGTGAAACCCGGCTAAAAGGCTACTATAGGCGCAGTCGCTCACAGGCTGCGCAGCGAGAAGGAGAAGAACGCTGGTTAATGTGGTCGTGGTGTGGCACAGGAGTCCGTGGCTAAGAACTCACTCACCTGCACCTGCGCCTGCGAGTGGAACTCGTAAGAGTCTTTGCCGTGGTCATAGCTGTAGTAGCAGCCTGTGTTCCCATCGTAATACAACCCGTACTCCTGGAAGCAGGAAGAGAGAGAGAGAGATTAGCAACTATTCGAGTCATTGATGTAGGTTCGCCGGTGCGATAACCCCTGAAAGTCACCGTGGTGCAGTCGGCATCGGCGCATCGCGGAATAGAACGGAACGGAACGTCATAAAGATTACGTACGCTGTTTATAGCTTATTTACCGCGTTATAGTAGTAGCCCGTCTTGGGATCGTAGTACATGCCCGAGGTCGGCTCGTAGACGAAGTTGTTTAGGTTTTCGGCGTGCTTGGCCGCCTGCCGCATCTCGTCCACAAAGCTGAATGCATCCGTCGCCGATACTGCAAAATTGAAATGCATTTTAATCATGGTAAATACGAATACTATGGTTGTTATTGATTAGGTTTTATAATATTTAAAAGGCCTTGAAAGGGTATACTTTTATATCGATCAATTAAATAAATATTGTTCTAGATATGGCTATTGATTTATATCCTTATTAAAGCTCGTAAAACTGTAGTTCAGGTTACGTGACAACCGGCTTTCTTGTGCAATCATTGCAATCATATTAGAAGTGGTGTGAAGGGCTGGTCGGTTTTTCAGCCAGGGGCAGTGGCGTTAGCCCGTGCGACACTTTAGCGCTAATCTCGGGCATTAGCGCGCCGGGATGTTTGACGCACGCTATATTAATCGACCTGAGACCCCAACAGATAGGGAAGTGGGTGGGCTGTACATGTAAGATGCACTCCTTGAAGCCGCACTATCTCTGCGATAGCTCAGGAGGCGTGTTCCAGCTTTACCCTCCCAGTGACAGTTTATGACTTTTATTGTCTTCGATATGGTGGCCAGCAAATGGAAAAGTGGCCTTGCCATTTTTTTTGCACGAATTCTGCACTCTCTTTATAAGAAAATTAAATTTAATTTAATTTTTATATATTAAACTTCACCCTAAAATATTTATAAAGGTCTGACTTGTGTAAATAACCTTACCAAATGAATTTTTATACAATTCTTAATATTAAAATAAATTCATAAGCATAAAGAAACCAATTTTTATAGTTAGTTTTCCTTATAAGCCAGCCTTTTAAAATGGACAATGGGATTTTAAGGATGTAGAATGTTAGGTTATTCAGATTAAGTAATACATGTCTTTCTTGATTGAGTTGCATTGGTGAATGGTGGCCTTTTTTAACCATCCAAATAGTAAACTAGACTCGATCTACAACTAATTTGTAGGGTGCCAAATCAGGAGCTATCGCCAGCAATTGACGAGCAGCAGCCGGGACTTAAGCGATTAGCATATCGCGCAGTTGTAGTTTCAGATTCAGATTCCTAATCCGCGCAAATCAGCTACATAGGTGTGTTTTCGTTTTTAATTTGCTACGCAGCGCCCAGATTGCAATGGCAGCAGTTGTTTCCACGTCTGGCGCACTGCATCCCGTCTTATCAGGCAGTTTCCAGTGCAGTTCCAAATCGCCGTGGGCTGGCCAGGCGCCTGGTTAGTCGTTACTCATCGTTCGAGGCGGTTACAACCAAGATTAGCCAAGCAAAATGCTGGACGCCGAGGTGCGAGAACTTATGCAACCCTTTGTGCTGAGCGACTACCAGGTGCAGGAGGTGTACAGTCGCTTCTGCCTGGAGGTAGCCCGCGGCCTGAAGCGCTCCACACATCCGCAGGCCAATGTGAAGTGCTTTCCCACGTACGTGCAGGATCTGCCCACGGGCGACGAGATGGGCAAGTTCCTGGCCTTGGATCTCGGCGGCACCAACTTCCGGGTGCTGCTTGTCTCGCTGAAGGGTCACCACGATGCCACGGTCGATTCGCAGATCTACGCCGTGCCCAAGGACCTGATGGTGGGACCAGGCGTGGAGCTGTTCGATCACATCGCCGGCTGCCTGGCCAAGTTCGTCGAGAAGCACGATATGAAGACCGCCTATCTGCCGCTGGGCTTCACCTTCTCATTTCCCTGCGTGCAGCTGGGCCTCAAGGAGGGCCTCCTGGTGCGCTGGACCAAGGGCTTCGACTGTCCCGGCGTGGAGGGCGAGGATGTGGGCCGCATGCTGCACGAGGCCATTCAGCGGCGCGGCGATGCCGACATTGCCGTGGTGGCCATTCTTAACGACACAACAGGCACACTGATGTCCTGCGCCCATCGCAACGCCGACTGCCGTTTGGGCGTTATCGTGGGCACTGGCTGCAATGCCTGTTACGTGGAGGATGTGGAGAATGTGGACCTCCTTCAAGCGGAATTTAAGAGGACGAAACGGCAGGTGATTGTGAACGCGGAGTGGGGTGCCTTTGGCGAGGGCGGGCAGTTGGACTTTGTGCGCACCGAGTACGATCGCGAGGTGGACGAGAAGTCCATCAACCGTTCGGAGCAGCTGTTCGAAAAGATGACGGCGGGCATGTACCTGGGCAACCTGGTGCGCCTTGTTTTGCTGCGCGCCCTCGAGCGCAGGCTGATCTTCAAGCAAAGCAGCCGGCGGCCGGAGTTCGCCAGTGTGCTGCAGAAGAACCCGGAGGTCTTCGAGACGCGCTACATTTCGGAGATCGAGGACGACTCGTTCCCGGAGTTTGCTAGCACCAGGAAGATCGTGAAGCAAGTGTTCGGCCTGGAGAAGGCCTCCGTGGAGGACTGCCAGACGCTGAGGTACATCTGCGAGTGCGTGGCCAAGCGGGCGGCCACTCTGGTGGCCATCGGAGTGAGTGGCCTGGTCAACAGGACCTCCAACCGTCGTGTGATAGTCGGCATGGATGGCTCAGTGTACCGGTATCATCCGAAGTTCGATGCCTACATGCGGCAGACGCTGCAGAAGCTGGTGAAGGCGGACAAGGAGTGGGACATAATGCTCTCGGAGGACGGATCGGGACGTGGAGCCGCGCTGGTGGCCGCGGTGGCGAGCAAATCGAAGTAGGTACTAACTACAATTGTAGCAATAATAGAAGGAATAAAGAAACTCTTGACTCACAATCGCTGGGTTTGTCTTTTTTGTCGGTGTCTTCATCATTGTTTGGGGAATCCTGGCGTTCCTGCAACTCCGATTCGGTGGCTTGGACGGCTTTGTCGCAGGAAGTCTTTTCTTGGTTTAGCTTTGGGGATAAATCACTTTAAATGAGATGGTTTTAGGTAACCCAAATATCCGAACTCACAAAGTGCAGCAGTTTTTGCTTATAGGCCGCTAGTTTGGTGTCGTATTTCCGAATAATTCCGTGCAGCTTTTCGACGTACTGCAGCAATTGTTGCTGCTCGCAGGCCTGCACATCCTCCATGCTCTTCAGCTCGATAAAATCATGATCCGCGGAACCTTCCGTTGATTCCTCCTCTTCAGCCGGCAACGACATTGCTTGAAAACAAGGAAATTTTTTAATTTACAAATTGTGATAAGAAACACAAGCCGTTTTGGGAGTTTTATTGCACTATTAATCTAACAGTGCTTTTTAACACTGCCAAGCGGCAAAAATAATCGTAAGAATATCGATAATTTAGAGATGTTTGTTAGCTGCACTCAAAAATAAGTATTGCCAATGTATAAAAACTTAAAAATAAAATAACAAAGCAGAGACAAGTCTTAAAATATTCCTTAAATTTATAACAGTTAATAATTAACTGCATTTATAATTTTAAATTCAATTTTAATCTCGAAACAATTCCTTATCCACTTAAGTGTCATCACTAGTTCAGCAATCAGCTGTTCACTGCACCCGCATTTGTTATTTAACCATTTTCCTCGCCAAAAAGCTAAATAACAATGAATAGCTGTGTGAAACTAGTGCCCATAGCACTCCGCTGCCAACAGAGGACCATCAGCACTTCATCCGTTTTGGAGGGCAAGCGGAACTTCCGTAAATTCAATGTGTACAACAAGCGGGGAACGCGCGTGGTTAAGGAGGCCCAGAAAACCATGGCCAATCCGCCGGTGTCCATTCACAAGCGCGGAGTGCGCGACACGGGCATAATGGTGGACGGGCAGTACGTGGAGATTCCCGAAAAGATTCCGGACATCATAGTGCCCGACCTGACCGGCTGCAAACTGAAACCATATGTGTCCTACAAGGCGCCGGATGTCGTCCAATCGGAGTTCACCAGCCTGGACCTGTTCAATGCCGTCTATTCGCAGAAGATCATCGAGGACTTCAAGGCGGGCACACTGCAGGCAGACGGCAGTGCCAAGGAGCCCTCGGCCAATGAGCAACTGACTCCGGCGGAGGCCTTGCAGCGCGCCCGGAAGACGGGCAGCGATATATTCTAGGCATAGGTTTATTGTTTCTTAAATACAGAGTCCGAACTCGACTACTCCTGCGTGTACTTCTGGCGGTAATTGTAGAGCTTGCGCAGCCACTTCTCTGCCTTGAGATCCGGGTCGCCAAGGAACTGTGAGGGGGTTGCAAAAGAAAGACCATTAGCAGGGAGATCGGAGCACCAGGTGACCCACTCACGTTCGGATGGAATATTACATCTTCGTTTCTGACTGCAATGGCTGGCTTGTTGGCAACTGTGACCGTTTCGTTGTTTAGGTCTATGATCACCTTCTCAGAGGATTCCTTTGAATCCCGGGAGCTGAAGAAGGAGGCTGGCTTGAAGGAGTCCTCGTCTATGGTCTCCAGAGCCTTCAGCACCTTGGTGTCCAGCAGATCAATGGGTTTGGTTTTGGCAGGGGCAACTGAGGATGTGATCGCGGACCTGGAGTTGCTCTCCGAACTGGGAGCCCTTGTGGTCCTCTGGGATGCGGATCGGGATTTGTTGTGGTCCCTGCTCCTGCTTTTGCTGTGTCTGCTGCGGGAACTGCTCCTGCTGCTGGAGGAGCTTCGCGAGGAGCTGCGACTGCTGCTGCGACTCCTCCGGGAGTACTTCTTCGACTTTTTGGATTTCTTCTTCTTCGACTTGGAGCTCTGCCGGCTGCTTCTGGCGGGCGACTTGGACCGGTGGCGTCTGTCGCGATCCCGCTCTCGATCCCTGTCCCGATCCCTGTCCCTCTCACGATCTCTCTCACGACGGTCCCGATCCCTCATTATTTATTATCCTAATTAAAAAGTGGGCACAAATAAATATTTAATTTGCAACTATTAGGGATGAACAATGTCTGTATTGTGTACTTATCGATTTAAATTGTTGTTTGAATGCGTGTGTGTGTAATTATCGATTTTCTGGTATATCGATAAGTTATAATTTAAGTACAATGGCGCGAGTTTGAATTGTAATTATCGTTGTTTAATAAAAAATATATATATTTGTGGTATAATTAAAATATAAAATTTATTTAGTAATGTACATATATATTTAATTAGAAATATATAAACTATGCCTATTTTTTTGTACTTAGTCAAAAACCTGATTAAATGTTAAGTAATGCCTAGTTCAATGGAGTACAAGCAGGAAATACTATTTGCTCTCAAACGCACAGCAATTATGCCTAATCAGAAGCTATCAAGATTAACGAGGATGATAGGGAAAGCCTTATCGCCATTGACCGCTAGTAAGTTAAATCACCTACCATCGAAATTCCCACACGATCTATCAGTCTTGGCGAATAAACGACGTTGTGGTCAAAAAAAAAACAGTCATAAATTAGCTGGCCAAATCTAGGAATTATTATCAAGTGCCTGGGGGGCATATAAAAGGCAAGGGCGACCAAGTCAGTGGTCAAAGCACTTGCAGCCGTGATATATAAAATGTGGCTGCTAAAATTAATAGCCGGTTTGTTAAGTCTGGGATTGGTTATAGCCTTGCCAGCGGATGCGGGACGAGCCAGTGTGGTGACCACTGTAAGTTTTGAGGAGGTCCTTGACTCCCACTCTCGAATGTCCTGGCTAACCAAGTGATCTTCCCATTTACCAGGTGACCCTCGTTAAAGGACATGGCTATGTGATCGAGGAGCACGAGGTGCAGACCTCAGATGGTTACATCCTGACCATGCATCGTATTCCCTACTCCAAGAACACGGGTAACGATGGCCGACGACCTGTCGTCTTCCTCATGCACGGATTATTGTGCTCCTCCTCGGATTGGGTGCTCGGAGGACCCCACAGCGGACTGGCTTACTTGCTGTCCGAGGCGGGCTATGATGTGTGGATGGGCAATGCCAGGGGCAACACCTACTCCAAGAAGCATGCCACCAAATCCCCGCTCCTCCAGCCGTTCTGGAACTTTGAGTGGCACGACATTGGGATCTACGATCTGCCCGCAATGATGGACTACGTACTCTACCGCACTGGTGTGGATCAACTGTCTTATGTGGGTCACTCCCAAGGCACCACCTCCTTTTTCGTCCTCAACTCGATGATCCCTCGCTTCAAGAGTCGCATCAGGTCGGCTCATCTGCTGGCTCCCGTGGCGTGGATGGAGCACATGGAGAGTCCTTTGGCCACGGTGGGCGGTCCCCTGTTGGGTCAGCCCAATGCCTTCGTGGAGCTCTTCGGCAGCGCCGAGTTCCTGCCCAACACGCAGCTGATGAATCTGTTCGGAGCCCTTCTCTGCAGCGACGAGGCCATCTCCCAGTTCATGTGCACCAACACCCTGTTCCTGTTGGGCGGCTGGAATTCGCCGTATATCAACGAAACGATGCTGCCGGAAATCATGGCCACCACTCCAGCTGGCTGTTCGGTCAACCAGATCTTCCACTACCTGCAGGAGTACAACTCGGGCTACTTCCGGCAGTTCGACTACGGCTCGACGCGCAACAAGAAGAAGTACAGCAGCAAGACTCCGCCGGAATACGACGTGGAGGGCATCGAGGTGCCCACCTATCTGTACTACAGTGACAACGACTACTTCGCCAGTCTGATCGACGTTGATCGCCTCCGGTACACCATGAATCCAAAGGCCCTCAGAAGTGCATATCGCCTGCCGCAGGAGCGTTGGAACCACATTGATTTCTTGTGGGGTCTAAATATCAAGGAAATTCTTTACGACCGAGTTATTGATGACATCAATAGTGCATAAACAAGCTCTGTCAATAAAGCTACTTGCCATTGTGATACAAAAATATTCCACCGGGTGGCTACTTAATCGGGGGCTTAATGAGCTGACAATTTACAAGTGGTCATAAATTAAAGTTGAATTTTTCACTTCACCGTGTCAAAACAACGCAAATAGACAACAGCTATTTTTAGCTTTCTAATTAAATAAAGAGTTTGTTTATTACAAAATTAAAACCAACATTAAAAAAAATTTTATTAATACTTGTTAAGGTAAACATGCATTTTTCGCAAACAGCAAATATGGGGCAATTTTGAATACTTATTAACCTAAAACTTAAATCGAGACCACGAGGGCCTGACGTAAAAATTACATACTTCCTTGAAGTCATGCTGATATGACAGTAGTTTGTAAGTTGTTTAAATTTCGCGCTATCTTAAATCTCTGTAATCGCTTCTCAAAATATCGATAGGTAATATGACTATTGAGGGTATTCCTCATATAAAATAGGGTATTCCTTCAAG
This sequence comes from Drosophila gunungcola, assembly GCF_025200985.1. Taxonomy (NCBI): domain Eukaryota; kingdom Metazoa; phylum Arthropoda; class Insecta; order Diptera; family Drosophilidae; genus Drosophila; species Drosophila gunungcola. The sequence continues at coordinate 4,009,601 of NW_026453167.1, read as the reverse complement.
AACAACCAATATCTATCAAAGTGAAATTTAACAAATTTAGTAAAATAAATAAATAAAATTATATTACAATCGTGTTCAAATCAATTAACCCTCTACCGCTTACAAAGCCATATATGGCTTCTTATTTTCAATAATTTTTTTTTGTGATATAACTGTTTATGTTTATGAGTTGATCTGAATTTTATCAGTTATTTCCTTTGCACTATTATCTGTTGGAATTATATTTTCAAAACTTTTTTCTGTTGCCTTATCTCAAGTTTTAATCAGTTTTGTGCAGCCGCTGAATTTGAAACTTAATTGGCTTAGTCAAATAACACCCATATCGCTAAAAATAATTTTTAATATTATTTTTGTTGTAACAGAATATGAAGTTTTCTTTATAAAAAATATATAATTTGTCCATAGGTAAGCGTCTCATATATTTTTTTCAACTATGTCCCAAAAAAAACAAATTTAAATCTATATTATTTGTACCTAAATAAACACATAATATTTTATAAAAAAAAATTTGGTAATTTATTCCTATGCTCATGCAGTAGAGAGTTAAAATTTATAATAATTCGAATATATAATTGGCTTACCACAGATATAATAATAATTCAAAAATAACGTTTTAAAAAACGTTTTGATATTAAAATTATATGTCCATTTATCTGTAAACTATCGTAAAACCGATTGTTGCTTCAAGACCCAAGCCGATGATATCGATAGGCTAATCGATGTTTGTTCGCACTGGCAGGTACATCCACGCAAAAAAAGCTAATTCGAGCGGAGAAAAAATTCTTGTAGCTCCAAATTGATATAAAAATAACGCCTTCGCTGGCCCAGTGGTCGGTTAACTAGTGAGCCCCAAGATGACGCGCGTAACGAGAAGTGAAATCTCGCTGGACATGGAGTTCTGGGTGGAGGAGCTGTCGCCGGCACAGTTGGCGTACTACGAGAAGATCACCAGCGAGCACAATGCGGTGAAGGGGGCGCTGAAGAGCGCGGTCAGCGCCAACGAGGGCAAGGAGCTGTTCAGTGGCCAGGTGTTCCAGGCCTACTCCTTCAAGGGCAAGGTGCTGCAGGAGCTCAAGGAGGCCACGCTGCCCAAGAAGCCGCCCAAGGCGGCGGACCCCCCTCCGTCGCCCGCCACCCCAAACACTGGCACCGGACGGGGGCGTGGCCGACCGCCGCGTCAGCCCTCCAACATCGCCTACCTGGAGTCCTCGGACGAGGGCGAAGACGATGTTCCGCTGGCCAAGCGATTGGCCCTGTCGGTGGGCAAAAAAGCCGTGGCCGTAGCCAATGCATCCTCCACATCCTCTGCGAAGCCGGGCAAGAAGGCAGCCGCTGCAGCCGGCTCCTCTGGAAAATCTTCACCCCTGCCGAAGAGCAGCGGGAAGTCGCCCAAGGAACACAAGCCGGACATCGAGTCGCCGCCCAAGAACTACCGCCCCGCAGAGGTCAACTCGGTGGGCGGCCTGGTGGTGGGCAGCACCGAAGAGAGCAAGGACAGCAAGGACGGCAAGGAGAGCAAGGACAACAAGATGCAGGGCAAGACATACCCCTCGCTCGTGGTGCTGGCCAAGCCATTCCTCAAGATCAAGGACATGGCTGCCACGCGCAGCAAGCTGGACTCCAAGGTCAAGCTGGTGCTCATGCTTACGCCCAACAAGTTCTGCGAGTGGCTGCTCCAGGAGGGACTGCTCCGCGCCCAACAGCACTGCATCAACCATCGCAACAACGAGCTGAAGCTGGGTGAGTCCCTTAGGATCCTCTACAATCATTAAACCCTTGTATAATTGAAAATTTTCATGACCTAGGCATTTATTCGGATGTGACCAAGTTCCCCTACACTGGTGGCTATGTCTGGATCAGCGAATGTTGCCCCTATCGCTTTGTGTCCGTATTCAACAATTCCATTTTCGAAGGAGCCCAGCACCCGCCCACATTCCTGCTGAAACTAATCTACCATTGGGCCTGCCAGACCAGCATACAGAACGTGGTGCAGTGGGTCAAGGTGGACAGTGTTTACATCAAGGGAATCTACACCTGGCTACGAGCCATTTGCACCTTAGCGGTGCATCAAAAGTGCAAGAAGTTGGGCGGCCCCGGCAAGTTTGTGGAGGTAACTAATAGTTGGCAGTAAAAAAAAGGGTTTTTAATCACAGTTTTACCTTCCTAATTAAAGGTGGGTGTCATTTCCCTGGGCACCACTTCACAAGACGGATCCCAGCGCCAGGTTAAGGTGGAGGTTCTGGGCGTCTATGACTACGCGGAGAAATCCATTCGACTGCGCGCGGTGGAGCCAATCACCGATGGCGATCGCAACTACAAGAAGCGTTTCCAGGCCATTCTAGAGCCACTTTCGCGCTGGGTGCACAAGGACAGCACCATTTGCATTGACTTGACCGTGGACAAGATCACCCTGTTCAGCATGGGATTCAAGAATATCGTGCAGGCAGCTGCCACCGACAACACGGCCAAGCACAACAACTCTGCGGTAATGGAGTACCTGCGCCGGATTGTGCCGCGCATGTTCCAGAACACCCTGTCGTTGCTCTCGCGCCAAATGATCCAGCAGTTCCTTGACGAGCTGGTCTGGCGGGAATCCTTTGGCACCTATGCCCTGCAGGCGTTCAACAACATTATTATACACATCGCCGAGCAGACGAGGGTGACAACCAATGAGACCATCACCCAGCGACTGTATCAGGTAAGCAGTAAAGAGATAATGAAATGACTGCCAGCAAACACTCAATGCCTCTTCCGTTTAGGTGGCCACCAATCCGTTCAAGGACTGGAGTGTTCTGCCCGCCAACTATAAGGAGACCCCGGCCAATGCGGCTCCCAAGCGCCTGAAGAAACGTTAGTAGTTTCGTTCTTTTGTACCCAGTTTTAATTTAGGCCGTGACTAAAATAATGCGTATCGATAATCTGTTAAGAAAGTGCCTGCGTTTCTCACTCCAAAGTGAAATGTTTTCGTTCTGTTTGATTACTTTCGCTTAAGCCAAATATTGAGCTCAGGTCCAAGTTATTATCCTCTGATTGTGTTATGTGAATTCGGAATTTATGCAATCATTGGGTGTGGAGTGTAGTTTTGTTATACTCAAGTGGTAAACATAAAATTTAAGTTTTACATTTTGGCAACTTTCGTGTTAACTTATTTTAAAGCACACTCTTAAGAGAACAACCAATAAACTTGCATGAAATTTAAGAAATATGTTTTTATTTGATTTCCTTTTTCATTTGGAGTGATAAAACGCAAAGTAAAATGTTATATTTAAGTTGATTGGCACGAAATTTCCGCTGAGAAATGGATGCTATAGTATTTTAGTTATGAAGAGTTTTTCTGCTTTTTGGATAAGTTTTGTGACCTAGTAAAAATTTATTGTAAATCGGTTTGTTGTATGTTTTTAGCAATCAACGATGCCGACTACGTTGCCTCCTCAAAGGTTCCAAAGAAGGAAAAGGATATGATACCAACCGGAGCGAAGCGTGGCCGTCCACCAAATACGGTGAGCACTCCACCACCGCTAATGCCAGTTAAGAAGGGTCCAGGTCGTCCTCCGGGCAGTACCAACCAGCCAAAAGGTGACAAAGCGACAACCTCCAAGGCATTTGGACCTGCATCGGCATCTAAAGGCCTGGCCAAATCGCTGGCAGCCAAGGGACTTGCAGCTAAAACACCCGGTAAAAAAACAAAGGAAAAGGAGGAGAACATGCCGGTGGTTATCAAGAAGGAGGTGGACGATCTTAAGGGCCTCGAGGAGCTTTACTACGGCATTAGCGATGGCACGGACGAGTACTACGAGATGTTCCCGTACAGCACGCCCCGAACCGCACACAGCCACCTGGCCAAGACAGTGGAGTGCCCCATCTGCCTAAACGGCGACTCCTTCGATTCCAACGAGAAGCTGCAGACGCACTTGGTGTCGCACATCTCGCCCGAAGGCAAGCAGCATCAGTTCCAGTGCCTGTTCTGCCTGGAGAAGCACCCCACGGAGTCCGTTCTGGCCAAGCACAACCAGATCATGCATCCAACCGAGACCAAGACAGAGGGCTCGCCCTCCTACTACTGCCTAATCTGTCAGCAGCGTCACAATTCCCTGCACCTGCTGACGGCCCATCTGCAGAAGGCGCACAGCACGCTGGAGCTGCCATATTGGTGCCACTCCTGCGGCTATCGTTCATCCTCTCACCGCGACCTGGTCAGGCATTTCTACGACGACCACAAGCACCAGAACTTCCTGCAGTGTCCCTACTGCCTGGATGTGAGTACCTTAGATTAAAGTTGATTGTTCAAGGTATTCATTTATTTATTTCAGATATTCTACTTCTCGAAACGCGGCGTTGTTAACCAGCTGCGCATCGAACACTACTTCCTACACTTGGACGAGCACATCAACAAGCGGGATCCCTCGCTGCGCTGTCAAAAGTGTTCGCTTACCTTTCTCGAGAAGGGCGATCTTAAGCAGCATGCCGTGCAGCATCATGTCAGCATGATCAAGACCAACAAACCGGTGCGTCTTTTGCTCAACAACTCGCTGTTGATTCCGCCGCCAAAGATTCGCACCCACCACCGGGAGCAGCCGCCGTTCTCCACCTACAAGCGCCCAGTATTCTTCGCCTTCCTGGAGGGCAAGACTTGTGCCGAGTGCAACACCGATTACGCCAGCGAAGAGACACATTACACGTGAGTGCAGAAATCTTTAAATCATTCATTTATTAGCTAAATGTTCGCAAGTGAAAACCAAAGCAGACAATATCCACCCAAATACCAAAACACACCAACCCAATCGTAAGGTGTTCAAATCGATAGCTTGAAAACCCAGAACATTATCTAGAAACCTCACATATCCGGCCACCAATGCATCGTTGAAGTCCGAGATCAGCCAGTGATGCAGCAGTCCCGCATCCTGGATCTTCATTATGAACATGTTGAGGGTCGCCTCAAAGTGGCTGTCGATGCGCATGGGATAACCAATATGTGGGGATCCCAAGCAAGCGGTCGAGAAGCGAAAGATCGGCTTGAAGGCATGTTGCATGGCGAAAAAGTGCCAGCGTTCTTCGGTGAATCGATAGGAGTAGCTGCGGTTAAAACCGAGCAGGGCGGACACCTGCTCACTGTCATTAACGCCCACCAGTAGAGGCATCACCTTGTCCACCAATCTCGGTTCCACATGGCGCAGAAACGTTTTGATTTCGTACTCCTTAACCAGAACCTTCTGCTGCTGCTGGACGAGCTGATCGATGTTATTCACTTGCTCTCCCACCACCAAGGTTGTAAAAAAACCACCCAACTGGATGTTGTACCAACTTGTGGTGATGAAACCCAGAATAGTCAGTTTTAGAAAAACGATGCAGTGGCGCCATGATGGCCTGTAGTTTGTTGTAGTTATAGGTGAGCTGATGAAAATAACTTTGCTAAAGGCATCTAGAAAGTTCTGACCCAAGCGTTGCGCCCAGGTGCTTCCGTTCGGACTCAGCCAATAGAGTATGCCGCTTATGTATATCACTGCGAAGAACAAAATGCAACAGCTGTGCAAATGGAATGGTCGCAAGAGATACATGTGTCGGGAAATCTCATTGCGAACTGGCACATTCAAACAGTTTTCGTATATGAGCAGCGGATGACTCTTGACGGTGTTGACCAGGGTGCTATCGTAAGGATGCAGGGAGATTTCCAATTTTCCGTCTATTATCAACTGCATAATGCGGCTCATATTTACACTGGTCGCAGGACCAAGATCCTCATCGGGGTAAGTAAGGTGTAGCGAGGCGTTATGATGATGCAAATACTCCACAAATGCACGATAGGCATATCCCCGCATCTTCCTGCGCTTTGTGACAGGGTCTTGCACATGAAACACCCTTGGAATATCATTTTCCGCTGTGGTGGACACCACATATCCTCGGAAATTCGTTGTTGCAGGTGGAAAGAGCGTACTAGAATTAATATTTTGGTTAAAGAATCGCACCGACGGATATGGAGTGTAGGAGTACATTTGATCTCTGTGCAGGACAACAACTTTGAGGAACTGATAATGAAATAGTGTTTTGAAAACGGAGTAAATAGCCTTATGGGAACCACTTCTTTGGGAGCCCAGCAAGATGATCAAACGACTGCGTCGTAGTTTACGAAGACTACTATCCAGAGTCAACCATACCACGTCCTGTTTTCCATGGCAAAAGAGCAAACTGATGGCATTCTTTTCAGTGAAATTGAAATGGCCAAGAGGTCTTAGCTTCTCGGATTGGATAGTTGAATCTGTCACCAGGCTGGTTACACGCATTGTTTGTTGCAGCCAAATGATCAGACCACTCAGATCCTCGTTTTTCGTGTTGTGCCCCACAAAGATTGCAGTATTTGTCCACTGTTCCCGGGCTAGGACTGATTTCAACATAGTCACATTGTAACCACCACTTGTAACGTCTGCGATTGAAATCAGGAACAGAATCGTTGGCACTTTGCACATGGTGGTTAATTCAACTGTGGCAGGTGAGAACCCGGGAAAAAGGTTTATAAGCTAGAATATAATTGATTTAATGCAACTTAATAGAGCCTGATTGGCCCGAATTAAGGGAGGTAATAAGTAGTAGGATAGGTTCTTTGGGGGTGTGAGCACATTACGCAACTAACCTCTAATCAAAAATGTACTCTTTCTTTGTGTTTTAGCGGCTGGCTGCACTGCGTTAAGTGCAATTACCAGACCTGTTGCGAACGAGCTCAGTTCCGTCATGGCGTTGATTGCAACGGCAACTTTGTGGACGCCATGGAGGTGAATATGCCGCAGGAGATGCACTGCATATGCGGCTTTGCCACCGGCAATGGCAACAAGATGGCCCAGCACTTGGCCAACTGCGGTCTTAGCACCTGCTATCCCAGTTTGGAGGCGGCCAACGAGAATGCCGTCAAACGCAATATGCTGGACATGTTGGGTTTGGTGCGACGCGACGGGGAGACTTCGGGCGAGGGTGCGGATATCAGCGAGGCAGCCGAAGATGTCGCCGATCACAACTCCGATATATTGCCTCCGCCGGAGGATCAGCAGTTGCAGCATCATCATCATCGTCATCATCAGGAAGTGGAGCACCAGCAGCAGATGCATGAGCCGGAGCCACAGGTTGAGCCCCAAGCGGAGCTGCAACAGGAGTACTTGTCGGCGCCAGTGGAGCATGAACCCGTGCAGAACCATCCGGTTCACCAGAGCATGCCTGTGCAGCAGCCGGGGGCAATACAATTCGGCGAAATGGAGGCGGCCCCAGTCATGCTGGATGCCCAGCAGCAGCAGCAGCAGGTGCAGGCCACTCAGGACTACGCACAAGTTTCGGTGGTGCAGCAGCACCACCAGCAGCAGCCCTACGGATTGAGCAACTACGGCCAGAGCTCTTTGGCCACGGACATTGACATGCCGCTGATTGGCGAGCTGTCTGAGCCAAACGCTCCTCCCACGCCACAGTTTCTGGGCGAGGTGCACACGCCCATGTTCGACGCAGTGGCCGCCGCCGAGCAGCAGCACTATCACGCCCAGCACCATCATCACCCACAATGATACAAGCCACATGGAAAGCTGAAATCACGCGACTACACTCTCCACTGGCAGAACTACTAGCTGGAGTTCATCCCTGACATTCTGATCACACATCGGCCATATCCCGGATTCATTATAGCAACTGAAATCAACACGGCAATATCTAAGCACAAACAATACAATATGAAGGCAGTTAAAATTGTATAGGATTATCTAATTAAGCACTTTTGACATTAATCAACATCTTGAATGAAATCTCATTTGCACAAAGGTTGGCCACACCGGGTTTACGCATTTACGCCTAAAAATATCCATTTATCCCGGTGTAACCATTCCTCTCCAATGGGATCTGTATCTTATATTTTAAATATGTCTAATACATAAAAAATCATTTGGATATTGGAAACTAATCATTTGTAAATGACGCAAAAACATTGTAATTTTAATAAATCTACTTGTCCTTAAATTTGGCTTTTAATTGGATTTTAGGTAGCTTCGAAATTCCAAGAAGTCATTTAATTAAGATGATAGATTTGAATGACTTAATAAGAAAGCCCATTTCAAGTAATGGTAATTTGATAAATGTTAATATAATTGAGATACAAATTAGAGCTGAAATAATTTTACCAGCAGATAAGGAATATAATTAGGTTATTATAAATTAGAGGCGATGGTAAAAACGCCAGAGCTCGCCAAGGAAAATCATAGCGGACAATAGCCATCCACTTCCCAGGACAGACCATCCCAGTCGCAAATAATCGATGTCCAGGGAATGAAACCCAAGCTCGTTGTCCAGGAGCCTAACGTAGCCAGCACGCAGTGCATCGTTAAAGTCGGAGACGAACCAATGTTGCAGCAATCCGGCCGCCTGGATCCTCATGATGAATATGTTGAGGGACCACTGCAGATGGCAGTCCCGTCGCATCGGATAGCCTATGATCGGGGATCCCAGGCATGCGGAGGAGAACCTAAAGATGGGCTTGAAGGCGTACTGTTGCTGCAGCGAGAAGAACTCCCATCGCTCCAGGGTGAAAGGATAGGCGTAGCTGCGATTGAATGCCAGCAGAGCGGAAACCTGCTCGCTGGCATTTACGCCCACTAAAAGTCGGGCTGTTTCGTTGACCAAATGTGGTTCCACGTGGCGCAACAAAGTGCTGATCTCGTAATGCTTCACCAGTACTTTCTGCTGTTGCTGAATGAGCTGTTCCATGCTGTCCACCTCCTCACCGACCACCAGTGTGGTGAAGAAGCTGGCCAACTGAATGCTGTACAAGCTGGTGACCACAAAGCCCAGAATAGTTAGCTGAAACGAAACCATGAAGTACCTCAGCGATGGTCTGTAAACCCTTAAGGGGCCGCATATATATATTATCCAACTGATGCTTTCCAGAATGCTAAAGCCAATCCGTTGATCCCAGCTGCGGTGCTGCAGTCCAGGCTGAATCCAGTAGAGTACGCCGCTTATATAGATAACAGAAGCGAGCAGGATTACCCAGCTCCACTGGTCGAGAGGCAGCAAAAGATACATGTGACGGGATATCTCATTTCTCACGGGAACTATCAGACAATTGGTGGCCACCAGCAAGGGATAGCTATGGTCTCCCATTTTCTCTGGCACATCCACATATGGATGCAAGGAGATCTCCAGTTTCCCATCCCATATCTGCTGCATCATTCGCCCCATATTCACACTACTGTTGGTGGCATGATCCTGGTGGGGATTGCTCACGTGCAGCGAGGCATTGTGCCGCACCAGATACTCCACAAATGTGCGATATCCAAATCCTCTCGTCAGCATGTTTCCGGTTTTCTGATCCCGCACGAAAAACACTCGCGGCAGATCATTCTCCACCGGGGTGGACACCACATAACCCTGAAAATCTAGTGTTAATGGCGGAAAAAGTGGATCAGAGCTTAGGTCCAGCTTATAGAAACGTATAGCTGGATACGGAGTGTATGAGTAAATCTGATTCTTGTGAAGAACAACCACGTTGAGGAACTGAAAGTGCCACAGTCTCTTGAACAAGCTCATCATAGCCTTGTAAGAAGCACTTCGCTTGACGGGCAAAACGACAATCAGCCGCATACGACGCAACCTTCGAAGTCCCATATCCAGATTGAACCAAATCAGTTCTTGGGTGCTAAAGCAGAAGAGCAAACTGACCGAATTATCCGAATTTATGTTGTAGTGACCCAGAGGATACTCCATATGAGCTGCTCTAGACGTATCCACCGTGTGACAGGTAACTTCCATCGCATGTTGAAGCCAGAAGATCAGACTGTTCAGCTCATCCGCATTCGTATTGTGGCCCGTAAAGATGGGGGTGTTTTTCCAATGTTCCCTTCTCCCTATGATTGTCAGCACCGATTTCACGAAAGTTATGTTGTGACCTCCTCGAATTAGTTGCAACTGGACAGGTGTGGAAATGACCAGCAGGAATACAAGCACTCCACGCATTGTGGTTGAATTCGTTGTGATTTCTCAAAGTCCTTGCATCAGACTTATAAGGTAGGCTATAATTGAAATAATTAAATATAATCAACCTTGATTGGCCTTATCAATGATCAAAAAAGAGGGAATGTTACATTGTGCAACCGTCATTTTGACATCGAAATTAGTTATATGTGGATATAGACGTTACCAGTCAAATTGTACTCTTAATCCTTAAGTATCAGTAAATGGGTTTTAAATAGTTTTGATAATTATCTTAAGAACACGAACTAAAAGTTGCAGTTACATTCGTGTTACACTTAGTTATTAAATTAATAAAAAATTCAATGCGAAACAGTTTTTTGTCAGATTATATAATTTATTTAAATTACTTAACTATTCATTTGGAGGTGAGCATTGATTTATTGCACTTCGGGTGGACAAAAACGAAAAAACATATTTAAAATTTCGCTGAAAACGTGTGGGAGTATAAAGAACACGTAAAATAAATAAAGAATATTACGGCTAAACATGGAAATATCATAGTAGGAAATCTTTAAATGGTTAAAAGTCCACAACCTTTATATACAAATATTTGTTAAGGGGTAAATCGCAAGGAAAATTCAACCATTAATACTTTTAAATCAAAATGGTATGAAATTCCTCGGAGAGATTTGTGAAGTCATGGAATCAAGAATTATCATTTCTGTTGCTGCCTTTGCTTAGATTGCAACAGGGCAGACAAAACCAGAGCGGTATCCAACTCTTGCTGGTTTCCAGGTTCATTGTCCAGAGATAATTCAGCAGCACGTTCGTGGAAACGGGCCAAGACACGAGCTCGATAGTCTAAAGCGGTATGAAAATGAATTTCTATATATATATTTATAGAATATAATAGAAAACTTACCCACACTGCCCGCCAGGGGATTGCCAGTTAGCCGAAGAGTCTCTAGCAGTGGAAGATTGGCAACATGATCAACTTCATCGAGCTCTTCGATCTGATTGGAGCTCAGATCAAGGTTCACCAGTGAAAGCAACTTCCGCAGACCACTCAACGTCTTGATCTTATTCTGCGCCAGCTTCAGAGTGACAAGATTTCCCATTGTCAGGTGCCAGTCAACGCACTCTGCTATGAGATTTCCGGACAACGAGAGCAGCTGCAGATGAGGAAGCTCGGCAAGATTTTGGACGTTCCGTATTCGATTTTGCTCGAGGATTAGATGTCTCAGTTTTGGAGCTGTTCTTACGCTGCCATCGATTTGGGTTAGCAGATTGCCAGTCAGATCCAGTTCGGTAATCTCCTGCCAGGCGTCCGCACTAAGCAAGGCACTACCATTCGAAGTGGAGGGACTGCAGCCGGAGGAGGATGCTATGATTGCCTCTGGCAGCAGACTTGGCACATCACAGTCCTTGTGCAGATTGTCGCAGAGCAGCACTTGGTTTATGTTCTGTATGGTCGTGTTATGGACACAGATTGTCTGGAGAGTTGGCTTGAGAAGCTCGATGTCCACTATGTTCTCCGTGGACAAGGCCGAGAACTTGAGCGTCTTGAGATTGCGAAAGGCATTCAGATTGAAGTTTAGTCTATTCGGAATGATATTGCTTCGACCGATGGGCACATCCACCGTATTGTAGTCCTGGGCATAGCTGGCGTTGTCCTTCACCGGTGTCACCACCAAGGCCACTAGTTGTGTGCAAAAGTCCAGCACATGGGAGAAGTCAAATTTGCCACCACGATCCAGGCTCGGCGGACAGGGAAGACTTAGCCGCTCACTAATAGCGAAGACCTGCAAAAGGGGAATAAAAAGAAAAACAATATTGTAAATACTACAAAGAAATATATTTTAGGCTCCGATTGCAGCCTTGTCTTTAACATTTTTGGTGCTCTTCAAAGGATACAGTTCACTCTCTTCGGTTGCTAGGAATTTCCCCAGCAGTTTATGGAGCAAAGCTATTCCCAGATACTTTCGCTCTCTACTTGATAAACTACTTCGAGCTGGACCGCAGTAAACACCCAACCGCCGGTTGGTCAAGTGATTCATACTGAGAGCATCGATAATAGAAGCCTCACGAGTTTGCGCATCTTCTGACGAAATGTCTTGAAAGGCTTGTATTAGTAAGACGCCACGTTTCGCTCTCCAAATGGACACTATTAAGGCTAATTTAGGGTCCTTGACTAATGCAATGCTGTTGACTTCATCCAGTGACTTTTGGGCTTTTTTAAGATGAACATAGGGGCGGGTGGCCTTGCCCTTTCCTACGTAGAAAATGGCTCGAAGGAATGTGTTCCAAACATCCATCTTATGAAGATTTCCTGCCCGTTCCCTCAGTTTGTTGGTAACTCGGGGATCCAGCAACAAATAGTTGAAGTAATGTCGACTGACACAGTCATTCTCCTGATACCATTTACAATGCTGCTGGACATACTTGTAGAGGTACCTGATATTGTTAAAACTGATCTCCGAATTGATGGTCTTTTCCAGTTCTGCAGAGAAACTAGTGTGATGTTTGTGGAGCGTACCCAGGGAATAGTTTATGCCTCTAGCTTTGACAAGGTTGTTGAAGATATTTCTAAGCTGCAATGGCCTAGTTTGTGTAAAACTAAATACTAATAATTTTGACATATTTCAGTGTGGAAGATGGAAACGAGTTAACAATAAATTCAAAGGATAAAAACTCACCTCCAGGGCTGAAAGGTTGTACTCCTTCTTGGAGCTGAGCAAGGCATCTCCACTTTCGTTAAAGAGCTTGGCCAGATCCTGCAGCAGATAAATGATGTCGTACTTGTTGAAATCCAGGAACTCGGCCAGAGCCCGGGGAAGTTCCGTGCGGAAGTAGATGAGCAGCTCCTGCAAATATGTTTCCAGCTGTTCCCTCCGTTGCTCCAGAAAAGCGGGCTGTCTATTTCCAACAAGCTAAAAGTGGGGTGTTAATCACATTGCCATATTACATTACACTTTCCATGGGGGCGTACCTTCTTCGGCGGCAGGAGCTTTTTGCTAATGGATATCTCGCCCACCAACTTATCGTGGAGCTGGGCAAAATCCCGATAGCGCCGCTCCACAAGCCATTCTACCTTTCCCACCCGCAACTTGATGTCGTAGTAGGTCACCCCGCCGCTGGAGTTTTCGTTGGTGAACTTCGGAACCGTCACCGTCGTGTCCTCGTGTTGGCGATAATAGCAAGCCATCGCTGTCCTTTCCGCTTCCCTAAGATCTTTTCAAGCATCCGGTTGCGCATCCAGCAGGTAATCATTTGGTAAACATTGCCAATCAGCCCGTTCCTCCACTAGTGCTGACAGATATGCGCAGCCAAAATAAGTCAGCTAGAAGAAATGGCTATAGCTAAAATAAACAAAAAATATACTTAATATGTATAACCAATTTTTAACTCAAATACAGTTTTCACACATTCAGAAAATTACATTTGCAATTGAAACCATAATAAAAATAATTTTACTATATTTATAAATTGTATAATGACCAAACATTTTGAGAAAGTTATAAATTCTGACCTCTACAAACAAATCTGGCCTTAGAAAAGCTAAAATAGCAGCACAATAAAAATATAAATACCAAATAGTATATTTTTCAGTATATAACCAGCCCTTACTCAAAAGCTATCGAAAAATCGATTGTTGGTCATTCGGCTTTTTTGTTTATATTTGCTTGTTGGCATTTTCAGTTCTTAGAGCAGTTGTTTTAAACGTTATATAGTTTAACTAAGCAATGCCAGTGACCAGGCAATTCGAATAGTAATTAACATATCCGAGCTGAACGAAGACGAGCCCCAAAAATGGCCTTCCTGGGCGACTGTGTGATCGTTTTTGTGTCGCAGGCAAGTGGGAGTCTCAATTTGGATATGTTATACAGAGTAACACCCATTTTACCCAATTGCAGATGGTGTTCTTCGCCGGCGGCTGGTTGTTTTTTAACAAGGAACTCTTCAAGCACTATGAAATCCGACACATATCCGTTCAGTTGATCTTCTCATCCACATTCGCGCTATCCATTACCATGTTCGAGTTGATCATATTCGAAATCATCGGCGTTCTGGAGTCCAGTTCGCGGTACTTTCATTGGAGACTGGGTCTCACGTTGCTACTGTTTATGACGACGGCTGTGATACCCATTTACATTTGCTACTCTGTGATACACAGCATTTCGATCTGTAAGTGAGCCCCTCTGTGATCAAATTGCCATATAACTAGTTATACTTTTTATAGTTTCCGATAGATGGGTCAGAATTCTGACCACATTCTGTTGGTTCGTCTTTCTCTACGGACTCTGGCGGATTGGGGAGCCATTTCCCTTGCTAAGCGCCTCCCATGGCATCTTTACGATCGAACAGGGCGTTTCCCGGATTAGTGTGATTGGGGTCACCGTAATGGCCATTCTCTCCGGCTTCGGCGCCGTCAACTATCCCTACACCAGCATGGCCTACTTCATCAAGTAATTGAAATGCTATATTTTTCCCCTTATCTCTGTGTGACATGCACTTATTTCCCATTTTTGGCAGGCCAGTGTCGCGGAATGACATCATCTGCTTCGAGCGTCGTTTGGCTCTGACGGTAGACATGCTGACGGCCAAGAAGCGGAGGATTTCCCTGGCTGTCTATAATCACAACAAACTGCACCCAGCAAAACCCAGAATTTGGGATATGCTGACCTCGGCAGTTCAACGCAACACGAGCAACGGCGAAGGTTCTTATAGCTGCCATGCTTGAGTCTATAATTTAATTCAATATATGAATACTTTCAGACATCAATCAGTTGAAACAAGAAGTTTATGGATTGGAGGAGTTACTACGTTCTGTTTTCTTGGAACTAAGTTCTTTGAAAAACATGGAAGAACGCCAAAGATGGTCGCAAACATTAAAGGGAAAATACTTTAATGTACTGGGCCACTTTTTTAGTGTTTACTGTGTCTACAAGATATTTATGGTACGCCTTAAAACCTTTATCCCTATTGATTATTAATAATATCTGTTGTTTGCAGTGTTGCATCAACATCATCTTTGATAGAGTGGGCCGCAAGGATCCAGTGACACGTGGCCTGGAGATTGCCATTCATTGGTGCGGTTTTGACATAGACTTTGCCTTTTGGAACCAGCATATTTCATTTTTGCTTGTTGGCTGCATTGTGGTCACCTCCATAAGAGGATTGCTGTTAACTCTCACTAAGGTGCGTTGCTTAATACCTTACATTTTACAATGTTCCCAAGCCAAGTTAAACTTTTTCCAGTTCTTCTACCGCATTTCATCGAGCAAGTCGAGCAACATAATTGTGCTGATCTTGGGTCAGATCATGGGCATGTACTTTTGCTCCTCGGTGCTGCTCATGCGCATGAACATGCCAGCCGAATATCGGGTGATTATCACCGAGGTGCTGGGAAACCTGCACTTTAACTTCTACCATCGTTGGTTCGACGTCATATTCCTGGTCAGCGCCTTGACCACCATCATTGTTCTTTATCTGTCTCGCAAGCCAGTTCGCGTAGACGATTCCGATCTGCACTGATTTCAGCTTGAACGCTTGGGGGCCCTCGGCTCCCGTGTTAGGATAAGCAGATTTGATTTAGAATCAGTTAGCATAATTAGTGCAAGCTTTAAGTTATGTTAATCCGTGTATATACCAGTGTGTATGTATGTAAGTAATGCAGAATAAGATAAATGTCTGTATATCGATGCACAAAAATCAAAGTTACATATGTTTGTTTAGGTAAAATAAAACAACGAACTGTTTATCTTTAGAAAAGTACTAAGATAATTTCCCATCGTAAAATAATAGGTATTTACTCGGAGCTTCAACATCCTTGTTTAAAGCTTCCGGAAAGCTTTTCAGCTGTTTGATTTAGGTCTTTAGGTTACCAGTTGCCTTTTGGTGTTCACTCAACTTTGAGTGAGTCACGTTTTAACATTGCAGCAGTTAAAATTACTACTGTAATTTCAATCCCAATGTTCCCTTGTCTAAAAATAGTACTCCGGTGGCTTCTTGAGTGGAACTGAAACGAATTGTTGGATAACTTGGTGCGGGTTCGCTTAGAGTGGGAAGTTCTAATGGGCTAGTTTGGGTCGGGTAGAAAATTTGTGTACCTACAACAAATAATAAATCTAAATATTTATTCTTTTAAAATAATGTTTATCTCTCCAGGGTTTACTCAAGTTTGGCCAATCTTGCTTTGCAAATGCTCACTACGAAATTTGACCTAGCTCGGGAAGAAATCCTTCGTTTCAGTATATGTACCTTGCCAAACACCTGAGGCCTCTTTAAAGGAAATTGCCCCTACACTCAAATCCATTGCCCACTGCTGGAGGGCTTTTGGAGAGCAGAAAAAAAATGACAACATAAAATTGCAATTGCAATTAAAGATGGGCAACTTTTTAAAAGTCCCGAAAAACGCGATGCTACGGGACGGAAAATAAAAATGGCCAACTGTTCCAGGTCCCAAGCCGGCGGATAAGGATATAACCATGTGCGCACTTTGCTGGCTACAAATGCCATTAAAATGTTGCGGCTGCCGCAGTTCCAGCCGAGTGAAAAGCATTCCGGGTGTCTAGATGAATAAATCATGAAATAAAAATGATTGAAGGGTTCCCACGGGGCGACAAAAAGTGAGGTCGGGGGGCAGAAAAGAAGCAAGAAGGTGGTTGCGTACCAAAAACTGCAGTCAAAAGCGCAATATATGATGGCGAATCAATCGGCTGGAAACCCGATGAATTCGTAACTAAACACGGAGGAGAGACAACGCTTTGCCTAATTAGACAGAAAATGCAATGGAAAATGGGGCATTGCTTTCCCTTCGCTTTGCGTGTTTACATTAAACCTTATCGATTTCATATCGATTAGTGATTGATAATGTGTGTTGGCCTGCTCCACTTGCTCTGCCTGGGACGACTTCATGGCCATTATGCAAATTTGCCAAGCAATTGATTAGAATTTCATTTACATTACGCATACGCTCCGTATGCCGAGGCTGCCATAATTAACGCTGCATGCCACATGCACGGTGGGCTAATTAGCATAAATTCAATTAGTTTCCTTGTTTGCACCTTCGGTTATCTTCGGAGTTTTCCCTACCCTACTAAACTAGTACACGTTTATACTATACTATGTGGATAAATCTGGCTGATCTTATTGACAGAAAGGAGCACATAGCTTGGCTTAAGGCTTAAACGGTTTGTTGTTGCGCAAACAAAGTCCCCGATTTCTCTACCCCTTTCTTCTCATCTCCTGATGGCCCTATGCATATTTAGCATATTTTCCGCTTGACATTTGACCTTTTGACTTGCATTGCGTCAGATCCGCGACGCCCGACTTTCGGCTAAGGTAACAACTGGCGTTTGTGACTGCGGTTATCTGTCTGCGTCTCGCCTCGGGACATGAGAAAGACATTAGCATAAGCAGGCGGCATTTGGTCAGATTGCCGACGATTTTGTGACAAGTTATGCAATAGCTCTTCGGTTAGATTTACATACGATTCCCCGTGAGATAAATGTGCCTGGGATAATAGCACGTGGGGGACTTAGTTGGGGCATAAGAAAATAAAGTGTCTTGTCCTTAAACGAGGTAACGAGATAAATGGTTTCGTTAAATATAAAAAGAATTCCAAATTAGTAATACCAAAACGTCTAGACTCCTTAGAAATTTATAAACTATTTTAATCCATAAGTACTAAACTGTTTCAATTGAAAACTGGCTTAAAAAGCACTCTACTATTTTTTATTTTTATGAGTAATAGCTTTAAAATTCAAATGCAAGCACAAGTATTTTTGATAACTTTGTAATATGAATATGAAAAGTAAGGTATGATTCTCCTTTTTATGTGATGGGTTATATAATATATAATGCTTAATTTTCTGAAAACTGAGTTAGAAAGGGAAATCTTAATGATTGGTCTATATAACATTAACTTGATCAGATTTTTTTCTCCATCCGCAGGCAACTGAAACTGGCTCTTAATGACCAGCGTTTGCCATCCGTTAACCTTTCGCTTTAGCTTTAGGTCCATTTAACCTCATCGATTGCCAGCGTCCAAGAGTTCCCACCTAGCAACCAACCAACTAATTAGGACCATCTCCATCGACGAGCTGGACGACTCATTAGTGGACGGCTCGGCTCCACATAATTAAAGCAACAATTCCGACGAAACCGAAATGCAACAGCACAGTAATCAAGGCACTTGGCAATTATTACATTGATTACCAGATGAAAGCCATAAATGGCCGTAGAACGCGATGGCCAGTCCACAGAGGAAATAAAGAGGGACTGGGACTCCGTTTCCTATACATAGCAATGTCCAGTTCATTAGGTCTGGCGCTGAGGTGAATATCCACCGGGGGGGTGCTTACCTTTTCAACTTAACACTGGATACAAAATATCTTTGTCCAATCAAATTATTTGCCATATCAAATATTTAAAGGTTTTGCAACGTGCCCCGGCCATGAGAAATGATAGCAGGCCAATTGAATTGGCAGTAAAACAGGGTAATCTGTTAATCAATATTTAAAGGGATTCAGGGGGCATACAAGTATCGACTTACTTGTAATTATAGGTGAACCATTTGAATTTTTCATACGTTAAAGCTCGCTTATATTCTGTATTCCCTTAAAGACACCCTGTTTCGGAAAATGTATTAACGTTTTTTGTTGCATAGCCTTGATGTATGTTGAACATTGCCATTTTTTTTTAACTCCCAATAGAACTCAGATGTGCGCCATCATCGTGGACAATCATGATGATGCTGATGATGCTGTGTCTGAGGTGGGTGGTCAAGGGTAATCTATATAGCGACTCAATAATTTAATGACCGGTAATATTAAAAAAAAATGGAAAAACATAGTGTGTTCAATTAACGATTGACCCACACTCCGTCGAAAAGTGCAGCTATTTATTATGCAGGTGCTTTCCCATCGGCATCGCATTTGCACCTGGAAACTTTACCCGGATTATTGCTCCATTTTGCGCTCCAATGAATCTCGCAGAACTCACGCCAAAGCTTAACGGGCACGTGAGTGTGCCAGCGGCCCATAAAAGTGCCATAAATGTTGATAAGACATGTTTGTCATAGGTGAGCCTGTGTGCTGTGTGTGTCAGCACCTCTGACTGCACCTGCAAGATTTTCCTGGCGAAGAAGCAGAGAAAGTGCGAAGTAGTTTGTCGGCCCGATATCCCGCAGATTGCTTTATTACGCCCCGAACGAGCACAATGCGGGTGCCGAGCCGTCTGTGCGGATTTATGATCTGCATCCCAATTTGTCAGCTTATTACGCGGGGCTCAAAAGCCTTCTTTATGGGCGTGAAGAGACCTTATAGAGATTTTTCGCTTAGAAGTATCTGCGCCAAGAAAAAATATACATTTAAAATAAGTAGCGTCCCAAATTATCAAAAAATAAATCAAAAGACATATAGGGCACTATCAGAAATGTATTTTTGTTTTTCCAGAATAGTTTGGTGCCTTCTTTGTTGATTCGTATTTGGTTAACGTAAAATGTGTGTCATTATGAGTAAAATTCTTAAATGGTATAAAAAAGTATAAGAATTGTATAAGGGGGCTTATTGTCTTAAATGTTTTTATTTGATTTAATTTATTACAAAATGGGTTTTTCCTTACGCTACAAGTATAAAGCTTATAATTTAATACGCTATTAAATACATATACAATACAATATTTGGAATTTAATTCAAAAGTTCATATCGTTTAAAAATATTGCAGCCTCGAAATCATTTTATTTAAAAGGATATGCATAAAGGAGAGCACTTGATGCAAATCTTGATTTCAAATGATTTGATATTAAGTTTCAAAATAATAAAGTCAGAGCTGAAGAATTTCAGAAGTTTTTTTTTTTTAAACTTAATGCACTTAGCTATAAATTTAGCTAAGATCATTAAAAACAAAAAAACCAAACGCGGACATAAAAAAATATATAATCCTACATTTTTAACTGTCCTCTAAAGTATATATTTTCCTCTGTGTAACCACTAATTTCTCATAAGCCACAATTGCACCCATTTTTCCATTAGCGACAGGACAACCCATGCGATTGTGATTGTAGGGCCAACTGGCCATTTCCAGCGAGCAGCTAACGCTGTCAATGATGGCCTCAATCACAGCTGTCATAAACAGCGACAGTGTCCTTCCGTCTCTGCGCATCCGTGGCTACACGATGGTCCATCGAAAGGGAAGGATATCCAGGATACATCCCGATTGCCAGCGAGACGGATGGAGAGCGAGACACTTCCATCGGCTCAGTTTTGTGTCTCTGCTGTGGTGCCATCCAGTGCTATTAATATGGAAATTATGCAAATTGAATTGACTTTCGCCGAGCCCGACTGAGACCCATTAAGCGGTGTTTAAGTTGTTTTCTCGCTGCAAAGGTGTTTATATACGAATTTCGTGAGGATAAGGAATATCTGAAGAGGCAGGAAAAGTCTTAAAGGCTTAGATATGTTAAATTTGGCCTCTTTTGCATCTCCATGGTGACGAAAAAAAGAGAAATAACTATTAATTCTTCTTTGTTACAGTCTACACAGCTATTACAATTCTGGCCATCACTTGTATTGAAACTTTGTTTAAGAAGGTGTTAAAAACCATTTTCTCAGCTTTATTTATATAACAGAAGAATTTTAAAAATTAAGTTTTCCCCAAGACATGGTGAGCAAAGTTTGTATAATACGCCCCATTGACACACGACTTTTTGTTTAAATTGTAAACTGTGTCGGCACTAAGGTAAGAGTAAAAGCAAAATGTTGAAGGCCTGAGGGCGTTGTTTTGAAAACTTTAGAATCGAATTGAATTATTGTTATATAAGTTGCAAGTCCAATTAAAAGAAATCAATATGCGTTACTAAAGGCTATAAATGACAATACATTATATTGTTTAAAGAATATAAGGTCATGAGTAATCTAAATTTAAGTACCTAATCCATTTTCAAACATCACCGAAAACCCTACTTTATCATAGAACGCAATCAATGGTCTGAGCCTGCGGCCAATAACGTGTTCGTGGCTAAATTTTCATTTTGTACTTCTTCGATTGCCACACTGCCAGGTGTGGTGGTGGCGCAGTAATTTGTCATTTTCATTTCGGACTACTCCCTCTGGAGCGAAGCAACCTGGCAGTTGTGTGACAATCGCCTCGGAGCTGAAAGGCCCAAACCTTGGCTAATCAATAAAGTTGAGGCGAGTGGGGCACAAAACTGGGAAATGGTTCACTAGAAATGAAACTTTCTCCCTTCATTGTAGTATTGATTATGATTTTCGAAGCCGTCGGTGGCTACGGCAAATGTCCATTGGGTAGGCAGTGGAACCCAATGACAAAAAAGTGTATAAAATATTACTTCGGCTCATAGCCAGACAATGGACCTCACTCCTGTCGGACTTAATGAACCCAAACAGACCATTAGGGTCTGCAGCATTAATAACTATAAAAAAAGGTGAGGCGAGACTATTAAAAGTAATGACAACTAATTTCTGGGTTAAGCCAGGAATAAACCCACAAAAGCATAAACATAATTTATAACATTTGCAGAAATAAAAGGATTTCCAGACAAATAAAGAGGAGACAAAAAATGTGAAAAATTAAATGCCATTCTCTTGGTTGGTTGAGTTGGCTTTTTCCTGGCAAAACAAAGTGATACTTTAGGGCCATGGTGTTGCAAGACCTTTTTAGGGAATTTTTCAAACAACCCTTTATCGACTTGTTTCAATATGTAGCAAATGGGCAACAATTTGTGCCGTAATCAAAACTCTTATAAGTTCAAGATGTGTCTTCAAAATTGCTAGAAAGGTTGAAAAGGGTTGGTCCTCCCTTAAGAATTTTCATTAATCATTGAAGCCACTTCATTTTTAGAAGTTTTCTCAGCGAATAAAAAACAAACACCTCTATTGTATGTGAATTGTTTGCTAACCAATCAATAGCCATTGAAAGAGCAAAACTTTTCACTACATTTATGCATTCAGGTAGCACAAAAATAAATATTAACGAGCGAGCTGTGCAACAAAATATAATCAAGATTGCCTGTCAAAATATCCGCAAACGGCAGTACGTGTACATGAAAAATTCTTGAATGTTTATCGATTTTTTGCCTCGCTATAGTTTTATTATTA
Source organism: Drosophila gunungcola (assembly GCF_025200985.1). Classification (NCBI taxonomy): domain Eukaryota; kingdom Metazoa; phylum Arthropoda; class Insecta; order Diptera; family Drosophilidae; genus Drosophila; species Drosophila gunungcola. The sequence goes on along the minus strand of NW_026453167.1, from coordinate 3,987,546 downwards.
TTATCTGTGAGTTTCCGTCTGTCGTGTGCAAATTGGATAATAGAGCGGTAAATTAAATTTACCGCCCCGTTTCGTTCTGCGTTGAGTAAAAGTAATTACAGTCAGGTGAATAGCTGGTCATGCAAAACGAAGACCCCCAATCCCAAACCCCCAATACACATTTACATATGCGTCCTCATTCCACCCGATAATTAAATAAAATGACACTAAAATTGCTGTGGGAGCAGCTGGAAACAAATGTATATTAGTCTTGATTTGCGTTGGTTAGATAAGATTTAGATTTTAAGGTTTTGCAATTAGTGGGTTAACGTCAAACAAATTAAAATATAAATGGATTTTTAATAACTTTTAATAACAAATTTAATTTTTGGCAGTTTTAAACTGTATTATAATAGCATCAGAAACCTCAATTTAAATCTATTTCAATTATTTAGTTTAAAATATCTTTATAAAGTTTAAAATAAACAACTTTATGAGGTTTATGAGGCTTATGAGGCTTATGAGGTGTTTACACTTTTATAATGCTTAAAAAAATTGGAAAAAAAAAGTTTGCTTAGATCTAAAAAAAAAACCCGTAGACATACAATTGGCGTCAATTTTTAATAAATTTATCTTTGATTTTTTTTTTGTAACAAATTTAGTTTGTTCTGAACGATTTTTGTTCTGTGCTATGAAAAATCACCGTAGCCAATACAAATTTTCTTGGCTAAAGCATCTTAGCCAAATCATCGATACAATACTTCACATCATTTTTGGATTTCTCATGGATCGAAGGTATTTATATTTGCTTTTAGCCCTGAGCTTTCTCGATCTAAGCTGCGGGTGTCCGGAAGGATATGTTTTTAACAAAAAAAGTGGACGTTGCTACGCAGAACCGACTACAAAACCTCCAGTAGAATGCCGACGTATGTATTATTTACCTACAACAGAATATAATATGCATAATATTCGTAACTGAAATCCCTCAGGTGGCTCATACTGGTTGTCATCAAAGCAGAGGTGTGTCAAATTAAGTCAAATTATGACTGGATATTTCCCAGAAAAAAAAGCAATAAGGTCCCCTGAAAAAATGAAGAAGTGTCCCACAGGATTTATATCTTTGAGAAATATGTGCGTAAAAGAAAAAAAGGATGCAAGTGATTTGAAGTCATATCTTTTGGAACCGGAAGGTAATTTTCAATTACTTTTCAAGGAAAAAACAGTATAATCCTCGTTGGAATCCTCATTATTGTCCGCCTCCTCCGTGTTTTTCAAATTTCGAACATTATATTAATAAAATAAACATGTGAAGAATCAAAAGAGTAAAATATTTTTAAAAAGAGACAAAAAATGAAAAAAATAAAAAACAATAAATTGCTGCGTTGATTTATAAGACGTTTGCATAATGAACATCAGCAATCAAAGTGCACTATGAAAGGAGAAAGCGATTGAAAACGACTTGTTAACAGGCAGCATTTATGCAAAAGGGCGAGAAAGTCATGGCAGTTGGCCAGCCAATTGCAATCATAAAGACAGTACAATTTGTTGAGTACTATACTGATGTAAAATGCATTTCCTTTTACAAAAATGTTTGAATACTTATTTTAAGTCTAGTTGATAAAACATTTGCTATACTAATTGCTATATAATCTGCTACTATTTATATTAAAAAGTTATATACTTTAAATTTCCAACTTGAAAACGAAACTAGTTCCAAAGTCACGCTCCACTTTTAATATGTCGCTTCTACTTTTCAACTTTTACAATAACGCCAGCACAACATTTTGTGGTTCAACTGGACGCATACATAATATTCGTTAAACAAAATATAATTCTCTGTCCACATGCACTCGAAAGTTTTCCTTTAAAATGTATGAGATTTAATGAGAAACAGAATTTGTTATTCAAATGGGAAACAACCATAAGTATAAAAGTTGTCCAAACTGGGACAAATTTAAAAAATGTAGTTTACAGTTGAGGTGAGCAACATGATAAGCTATAGATTGAGTCTAGTTTTTTTCTGCTGCTAACATAGCTGTAATTGTAAGCTTTCTAAGCAATTACAAATAAATGAAATTCAGGAACTTATAACACTGAACATACGTATATCGCATCAGAAGTGTTAGTAACCACATATTTAGTTTGACAATACCATTCCCCAATTTGGAATCAGTTGGGGTTGTCGAGGACTCTGCGTCTCCGTGGCACATTTAACGGTTTGAAAGCAGCTTAAAAGGTGACAGTTTTTGCAGCTAAAGCAGATGCAGATGTGGGAGGCCAGGACAGTGCAGGGAGTGGCATCCGGTGACACCGATGTGAGGCTGTTGCTTATTTGGCACGGATTTTGGTGGCATTGGCTGCTGACGGCTGCCACCGCGCGAGCGAGGTTTTTCGAAATTGAATGTCGATGTGTGTACCGCTGCAAATGTGCGATAAATGTTAGGGAGCACTGTCTGAACGGAAGTGTCGGCGAATTTTATGAGCAAAAACGGCAGGAAAAATTAAATCCGCCACCACGTTTTTATTTTTATCCAACACAAATTAAGTGGTTGCAGCGATAAATTTAGCTCTCGTCAAAGGCGCGTTGGCAACTACTATTAAAGTGACATTTGTTTCCCCTTCAGGGCACTCAATGCACAGGCGATTGCTCCATTTTAGCTCCTGCTCCTCTGTTCGGTGTTGCTGTGCACTTGCACATCGCTTTGTTTTGAAAGCCTCATAAATTGCGCATACGCCATGTTGCATCGCCAACATGGCTTCCTCTTTTCAGCACGCATAAATTCAACGGGGTGAAATATTTGCGAGCCGTAAAGCGACGCCGCACGAAAAAAAAAAACAGAAAAAGCAGTTAACTCAATGCTCCGGAGCACTTTAAAACATCCACGCGGTGCGCCTGAGGACTGGGGATTCCCAATTGACATGCATGCACGATGCTGTGGAATGCAAATTTCTCGCGCTATCTCGCTGTCCTTCTGGTGGCAGGTTCAATTTGGAAGTCACACCTACACTTGCCAAATTTTGACGAAGCACTCTCTGTGGATTTGGAGGGAGGGGGAAAATTCACAGAGCATTTTCCGCTCAAATACTTGCTGCCTTTGACTGAGCCTGAAAGCCGTAAACACTGGCCCAAAGGATAATGCGCTGAAAGTCCCTTTACTGGTCCTCTGGCGTCTCAAGTGCCCGGGACTTACCTCCACTAGATAATTTACACAGGCCCATCTAGGTCAAGTATTGTCAGAGTCAGCCACATCAACGTCATTGTCATGAAAATTTCTCGTGCTAAAACTGTCACTGAAGTTCATGTCAGTCGTTGGCACAGTGGGCCAGAGAATCTCAAAAATTGTGAGCCACAAGCCACCTGAATATAGTGGTTTCTCCGACCCACCCATCAGTAAAATGCACAAGAAAATACTTACATATATTCCAACCATTAAGTTGTTGGAAAATTCAGCAGAGATTCAACTGTTTTCGGACCACCATCCTTTAAAACGTTAAAATGTCCTTGACGACTGACAGTTACAGTGGCAGCACACCATCGCCGCAGGAAGCCACTGTTTTTGGAGGAGGAGTTCTCCAGCTCTTGAGGTGGCAACTAAAAATCGTTAAATGTTGGCCATGTGTAGTGAGTGGTTGAGAATGGTTAAGGACTAGTGCCAAACTGGCCAGCAAATGATTATGATTATGTGAGGATGCCATAAAGATTAAGTGCTTTCCTCTGAGAGCTTTGAAAATATTAAATTTAGATTAGGATTAAACCAAAATTTTATTTTCTGTCAATAAAATAATTTTAGCTACCAATAATGAATAAAAGCAGACATTACTTACCTGTCATTGAACCATTTAAAATAATCAAAGTTGGCATCTTTATTGTATTTATTTTTATTACTCAATTAAAATTTAGTTGGGACATTCTTTGTTTTGGTTTCATCGGCTTGTATATGGTTTGCTTTCATATTTGGTTTTTTCTTGTCAATTATCCACATATAACTGGTTTTACCCATCTGTTTTTTAAATGTAATAATTTTATGCAATTTATTCGAATTTGACTTTGATCTCTAATATAATTTCAATTATCTTCATTAGCTTGTTATTAATTCTTTGTAGTTAATTGATTTGAATTTTAAATATTTCTTTAGTGGCTTTGGTTGCCCACATGGTAACAATTTTCTCAGCCGTGGCCGAAAAAAAATATTTTCCAATTCAACTCGCTCTAATACATTTCTTTGCCTTTGTATAGGTATATATATATATATATATATATATATATATATGTGTATTTCAGTTTCCCTCTCGAGGATCAATTGTTAAGTAGACAAATATGTAATACACTTGGTAGAAAAACGAAAATTGTGCCACCAGATTAGTTATCTTCATGTTCATTGATTTATCAGTTTATATAGAGCCCGGGGGCTGAAAAATTGTTGAGTTGACGTTTTGAAGCTGCATCATGTTGCTTGGGTACCCCTAATTTGCCTTAATTTGAAACAACATTGAGTTTCTTTGGTTTTTACTTCATGTCATGTGAATGCATGTAGGTACAATTAATTTTTTACTTTTGGCATTGGCCAGACAAAATGGAAATGATTTCCAAAAAATTTGTTCAGCATTTTCCTTGCATTTGTCTTGTTTTGTTTGGTTTCGCATTTTCCTACAATAAACTTTATGGAACATCGTGCCTTTTATTTATTTACTTTTCTTGTAACATTAGGTTTTTCTTTGAAAATTTAACTTTAGTTTACTTTAGTTTGGTTTTAGTTACTGTCTTGGGATTAATTGAGTTGTCCAAAAACCAAATTAGATTTAATTAAACATTAACTAACGCAAATTTACGGTTCTAAAGGTTAGTAATCAAAACATGACAAGCCGCAAATATGTTTCCGTAAATATCTTCTTATTCCGAATCATTTCTCGCACAATGTGATTTCTTTGTTAATTTATTAAAGCTTTGCAAATAATACGTAACCTTGCTTTCGACTTAGTTTATATAATTATTATGAGAATCATTTGGGGTTTTTTGCCGTTCGGGCTAAAACATATTCACTAAAAAGTTTACAATTGTGTGCCCTCCCTCATCTTGGTTGGCCTCTTACACATTTACAATTTACCAAATTTTTTATTCACTTGCGTATGCATTAGTTGACGCTTCATCTGTGCCTCGACCAGCCAGGACCAAAAAAATTCCACATGTGCATCTGTGGACTCCTTACTCGGCGTTGGTGTCCTTGCGGGTCTTGTGGCCGCGGAACGAGGCCTGGATTTTGGTGGCAGCCTTGTTAAGCTCGGGATCGGTTAAATCTATGTCCAACTCCTCGGCCACCTTCTTGGTTATCTCCTGGATGTCCTCGTCCTCGGGCGCATCCTTGTTGACCAGTTTTCGTGCCAAGTGGCCACGGAAAGTGGACTGAATCTTCAATGCAGCATGGCACAGATCTGCGGGCAAAGCGAAAAGAAACGGATAGTTTGTGTGAATTAGTGTTCTAGTTGCGCTTAAATGGTTACTTGGCCAACGCCCCGAAATACATATAAAAGAGTGTCCAAACTTGTCTGGTGTTTCTTGGCCAATTGAAACTTTAGATGATACTCAAACATTGTTTCTCGAAATTTGTTGTGAACTTTTTTCAATTAGCCAGGGTCCTTATGCCAGCTTCAACTGAGTTTGTGTGGTTTTTACTTTAATTTATTGTTATAGTTTTTCGCTATCTGACCACCACTTTGTATTTTATAGCCCAACACTGGCCATAATTTTTCCACGGATCCCAGATTGCTTGTAAAAAAGAGAAATAATCGAAATCACGAAGCGAATTATTCCCTCGTCGCTCTTCAGAATGTTTAGCATAAATGCTTCTTCTTTTGACCACGTTTTCCGGCTAATCTCATTACGTATACGCAACGTTGGGCGCAGCGGGACGCATATATAATCCAGACCAAGTGCGGACCAGATGGATGGATGGATGGAGGAAACTGACCGCAAATTAAGCTCACAGCTGGCCCAGGATGCATGTGGTTGCGGTTAAGTCACGCGTGTCTTTCACTACGTGCCACTTTAACTCAGTTTTTTGCCCCAGCACAAGCTCATCCTAATTAGCCAGTAATTGTGTAAAAATGCTCAGGAAATACGTGTGCTTCGGGCCACAGGAAAAAGTCATTAAACTATGCATAGCCTTGTAAAAACGCGCTTTTTTCTACGTTGTCAGCCGCAAGATTACATCATTGCAGCTGTCGTTTCCCATTTTTGTCATCTTTTCCCATTGCTCACTTCTGCATTTATGCAAATTCAGAGAAAGTTCTCATTTAAAAATGTTCCTTTTTTGTTGAGATTTTTACGCTACGAAAGTGCATACATTTAACTTGGCCAATTTCCGCAACGAAATTTCGCTTTTGCCTGCGGGCCAAGTTAGCCCACTGGGCCATGCAAATATTGCCAGAGGGCAGGGGGAAAGTGGGTTTGTGTTAATTCGCTAAGCGTAATTGGAGTTGGGCCAAGATAAGCATTTGGCCGAGGCCTAGAGGACTGGCATCGGAAGAGTCCTGGCCCAGGACTTATGGCATGTGCTATTTTATAAAATTACGCACACAAGGCCGCTAAATATCGTGACCCGGCCGAACGGCACGTGCCATTTGCCGCTGCTGCATTTATGTTTATTTATAAAATATTTAAAAATATCAGCAAGACGTGCAAATAGCTGTGCTGTGACATTTTCCGGGCCAGGATGTGGCTGCAACTAGTTAGACAGGCTGAGCCGATCTGAGCTGTTGCGGCTGCTCGGTCAGTAATCAACTAGGACTCGTACGCCCCGTAAATAGAATTTGTCTCCAATTCATTCCACGTTTTAATCTTCTACCTGAGGAAAAATTTGTTCTCCTTTTCTAGAGTTTTTTTCTTTTTGCCTTGGAGCCATACCAAAATGTACACAACAAAAATATATCTTTACTTTAGACATATATTGTAATTAGATTATAGAAAGTTAAATTTTGTTTTTTTGATTTTTGCTTTAAAGTTTTAATCTTTTTAAAAAGTGCTATATTTTACAATTTAACATTTAGTTTATTTGTATATAAAAAACAAACTTAAAAGTCAAATATGAAAGTTAAATAAACGGATTAATAGGATGTTCAAATAATGTGTATTAATTTTAATGTGTATTAATTTAAAAATGTTTAGAAATACAAAGTTATACTTTTAATAAGTTTATATTCAGCATTCGAAACATTTAAAAGATATTATTAAAGACTCGACCTGTTTTATCATTTGTGAAATCGTTATTTAATAATCGAGTTTTACTTTATAAAATAAATACAAAAACTTTTGAAAGAATAAAAAAGTACCCCATATCCTTGCCACTTAACTAGTTTATTTAAATCAATACAAGTTTATTTAGCACTTAAACATTTTCTGTATAAGTTTTTCCAAGTGCAAAGTTTTCTGGCAGAGATTTGCACATGTCGCCGGCCGTGCAACACATGTTAAAAGCCGATCACGTACACTGCGTGTCCTGTCACAGGACCGCATAAGTCCAAAATCCAAGCTGGAGTGTCGGAAAAGTTGTCAGCAGGCCGTATGCATGTTGCTTTTTGTGTCTGCGGCTTTCGTCCTTCGTCCTGCGAACTCCTATCTGCTATCTGCTTGATGTCCTGATGTCCCGATGTCCTGCCTGTTGGCGAGGCATACAAATTGAGTTTGCTTTTCTTTCTGGCAAAATGTCAGTGCTTCTGTGTGGGCATGGCATGCACTTCCGGGGGCGGTGGGCGTTTGCACAGTGGGCGGAGATGCACACCTTGGCATGGGACTTGGATTTGCATGTGCCCAGGCTTTGGGGCAATTGGTCACGTCCCACTGATTGACTGACTAACACGCTGCCCGTTTTTCGCTCTCCCTGGAGTTTGCTTAACTTGCATGCCCGTTTCGGTTTTTTTAACATTCCTTTCAAATCAAGGTTTTTAGTTTTTTTCTGTGTCTCTCTTATTTCTTATAACCCAATTTTCAGCTTCCATTGAGCGGCAATCCCCAAAGGATATGAAATCAATCATAAGCCACACATCACCTGCACTTTCCACCTGTCCTTCGCTTTCCTTTTTATTGCGAATATTGAGTGGGGACGAAAGCAAAAGCTCCAGCACACGTGTATCACTTTTCCCCGTATTTGAGCGTCACCGTGTGTGTGTGTGGAGGATTCAACGCTCTTGACCCACATTCGCACAACAATGCAAATTTGTATTAAAACAGAAGGAAAATAAAAACAAAGCTGGTCTATGAAATATGACAGTGTGCTGGCGAGCGTGTGTATGGCGGTGAGTTCCATTAGCGAAAGTGCAAATCCGTGACGTGTGCTTAGTAATTGTGTCAGAAATAATAAACAAAAACCGACCCAGACACGCACATAATGAGCATAAATAGACAAACAAGATGTTTTGGATTGCAAAATGTGGAATTAGGGATACCCTATACTCAAACTTAAGTGAAAAATCCCATAAAACAAGAACATTTTTTATCAGCCAACTTTTTTTTTCCCTCAAAATAACAATAATAGGTGGTAAAAATATCATTGAACTTTCTCAAACGCGAAAGAGTAAATTCAAGTGATCGCCGAAATTTTGGTTTGTGATCAGACCTTCATTGGATTCCGCCTCGAATATCTTCAAATAGGCCCAGGTCTTTAGACAGACCGAATAGAAATTGGCCACAACCAGGAGCTTGAACAGCAGGGCAATGCCGAACTGACCGTACAGACTATAAATAGAGTCACTCTGATCCTGTTTAGCCACAAGATTCACTCCGAGTACCGTGATTGAGGTGCTGACCACCCAGCAGACAAGAAAGGCAATTAGATACGGAGCTTTGAAGACCAATAGGCCATAATCCATATGGGGTTTGTTCACATTACCGACCAGATATCGGGCTCCTAAGAAACTGCAGCTGCAGCAGCGAAACAGACAGTACATCAGGAAATTCACCAGGATATGGATACAAAGCTCTGTCTTGATATCAAAGTCGATCAGGCTCTTGTATCCTAATACATAGTAGCGTTTGCTGCTCCAGAAACCTGGCGTCCAGCACTCCACTGGAACCGGCAGAATGGCAGCAGCATGGATCATTCCCCACAGATAGAACATGGCCCACAAACAGCGAAGCAGCACCATTACCACTCGGATGAACCAGTAGTTCGTGTATTGACCAGGCATTTCGCATGAAATAGTTTTTCGATTCGTTAAATATTATGTAAGAAATAATTTAATTACCAGTTTTTTTTTTTTTTTTGGTGATTGCAAAGTTAGATAAAAGTGAAAAGAAGACAGTTTTTTCAGTGATTACTGAGCTTACAATAAGTTTGAAAGCCTCCGTAACTGTAATCATTTAATAAATATTTTATAAACCATTCTAAGAGCAAATTAATTTTAAAAGGTAAAAGGATAGAAATTGTATACATTCAAAAAAAAATTAAGTCTTAGTTTACATAAGTGTGTCTTGAAAATCAAATCCAAATATTTCACAAAAAGAAAGAAAACTTAAACAATTACATGCCTTTAATCTATGGTGATCTTTCTATAAAATCTATACTTTATTTAATTTAAAAGAGTACCTAGGAACAAACTTTCAACATTGTAAAGTGGGCAGTAAGAAAAACAAATTAATAAGTACCTTTAAGTAAATATTCAACATAAATACATATCCCCTGAAATCTCTGGAAACCTTGATGATTTATAGCGTGCACAATTTTATTTCCTCGCACAGAGTGTGCTGAGTCCTGCGTTTGTCATTGTCGTCGGTCGGCAGTCATAATTACGATGTTAAGTTGCTGTCGTAAATATACATTTTAATTACCCAGTCCAGAAGCTCGGCCCTTCACTACAGGACATCGTCATGCAACATCTGTCAGCTGTGACTCCATTTTGATTTAAATCATGCAAAATGGCCATCCGAAATGTTATATGCCAAACGCACAGTTTACCTTGTGGGTCACAGACTCCATTGCCTACTTTTGTGGGCCTTTGAAAGTAACGACAAATTGTGACAAATCAACCACGATAATAAGCCGCTAAATGGAATTTTTAAGCCAAACGTTTTTGTGAGTGAGAGCTTTTGCGGTTGCCAAGATTTTGTGATTCCATTTTGGCCATCTACTTTTGGCCATCTACTTTTGCTTCTTGCTTGCGACCCCACAGCCATAAGGACTAAGCCCATTTTTCAATTTCCGACAGAACAAAGTCTTGTGGTTTTCCTTCCGCATTGCTCAGTTTTTGTCCACTTTGGGCTTTCCTCCAAACGTGCTTTTCTCATTTCCATGGTCCTGTTGTTAGAGCAAATAAATCTACTGGAAGGACAAACAGTCACCCGTTGAGAAATACTTATTGGTTTCTCTCCTGTTTGCATTTGTAGATTTTGTGCAAATTTGTCTACCAACGTTAAGTACGTTGAATAATATGTATTTTAGTCCAATATTCGCAGATGGGGCTCTGGCCTAGCAATTCAAACAAAACTTTAATTAATATTAATCCCTGGCACAAAACCTGATTAAGGCTTATTATGCAATATGGCCAAACCTTGCTGGGAAACTCATTAAAACTTTGCTTGTTTTAAAGTTAATCCTGCCCATTATTAACTGGATTAGGGCGCTGATTTAATAAGGCAAAGGATTGAAAATTCGTGAAATATTCATTTTTAAATTTGACTAAGATTAAGTGTGTGACCTAGTTAATTGCTTACTCCACACATGGCAGGCAAAGCAAATCGCATTCAAACGAGCAGTTGAATGTTAACAAAGTGAATTTTATTGGGGCCTCAATAAACACGTTGGATAAGGGCCAGAAAATGCACGTAAAGGTGCTAGCATCGTTGAAATATTTAAAAGGCCCAACAAAGTCGGCACTTGCTAAACGTTTAGCAGTAGCTAAATAAACACCCGACCTCCAGCTGTCACCCGAGAAAAGCCATATATACAAGCATATTGTGGCCACCGTGCAATATAAATACGGGTCCAAGCCTCCGACATTCTCTTGTCTATTTTGGCCCGTTTTGCGGTCCACAGTCCACCTGTATATATCTATATATATATATATAGTATATACAATAAATTTTTGTAGGGGTTTCTTGGGGCTAGCAAAAAATCGCCAATTCAGCGGCTAAAACATTGTTTTTAGCTGGCTTGCTGCTTATTGCGTGTTTCATGTCAATGTTGTCGTTTCCGCCTTTGTTCCTCCTGCTTTATATTTTCTTTTTTTGTCGCATGTTTTTTTGGATCCGCCTTTTTGTTCGCCCAACAACAGGCGGAGCACTTAACATTATACTTAAATGGCTTGGCCTGACATTGTTGGTTTTTTGTGGGTCTCCGGGCGGTGCAAATGGAATTACAAGCTTGCTTAAAACCAAAAATCCAATTAGGAGAACGCGCTGCGCTGCTGTTTTATCGCAGTTGCTGATGTAGTTGATGTTGCTGCTGTTCATGTTGCTGTTGCTGTTGGGAGCACTAGCAGCAACATCACGAACAGGTCTTAAAAAATGACACATGAATTTATGGTCATGATTTTGATGTCCTCAAGACGTCATGTTGAGATGAAACAACAATCTTCAAGTTCAAACAATGCTAAAATTATGGATTTTTAAACTTCTAATTATAAATATGCTAAAATTAAACAAAAAGAAAAATGAAAATTTTAGTTTTGTCGATTATCTTACTTGACGTCGTAAACACATAAAGAAGGCATTTTTTAAAGTTGATAAGCCCCTTTATACTTTTTAGTGGTTTAAATTTTTGTTTGATTTGTTGTATCTTATACTTAAGTGTGTATTAAAATAAATTGAGCCCGTTACCTACTTTTTTTCTTAAATTAAATGATGCAAAAATCGGAAATAATGTTCAACTTTGCTTTTAATTAACTATATCTTATAAAAATCCTAAACATTTTATTTTTAGTTGGTTAAAAAGTTTAATTATTTAAGAAGACAGTATGCAATATTTTAGCTATACAGGAAAAGATATGACAGATTTTTGCAATTAAATTTTTATTATTTTACAACTTATAAGCGTTGATTAAAACTATATTAGCAGGAAAATCAAAGCGTTTATGAAAGATTTCCAAGTGAGTCAACATTAAGTGGTGTTTTAAATATCCATAAATAAACAATATGATTTATTTTATTATGCCAATCCAATTAAGTTTTTGCAAACAGTAGATAATGTATATCAAATGTCCCACAAATTAAACAAACCAGGCCTAATGCTTGCTCATAATTCATCACAGTCGAATGGAATCCGCCAACAATTAAGGCAGACAACCATCCGGATGCAGTTCAATTACCATAGATTTTGGGGGACGATTTTGGCCCTCTTTTTGATTGGGAGGGCGGGATGCTGACTTGTTGGTGGGCGTTTTGGCCATGAACAATAATTAGTGAGGGAGCGATTAGGCAAACAGCATTGGGGTCAGACTACAACAGACACAAACAAAACAAGGCTTTGGGCCAAGTGCGTAGGTGAGTTGTATTCCTGGCTCCGGGAAGTTTATGGATTGCACAAAGACAGGGGATTGCAAGTCAAATGGCCAAAGCAAAGCCGCAAATGTTTGCGCCAAATGCGAAATGCACACACGTACTAGAAAATATCCTTAAATTGCTTTCGATTTTCGTGCACATGCAGAGTCTCCCTGTCCCTTTTGTGTGCGTACGTGCATATGTCTGCTCGCATTTGCATACCAAATGGGCTAAAATCGCAGTTTTGGGCTCAGAAATTGCTTTTGCCTGGCCATATGTGTGCTTCAATTTTTTGTTTTGCTCCCTTTAAACCCTTAAACAGAGTTCGTTGTGGTCGTTGTTTTTATTGTTATGCAATTTCACAATATGCCGTCGGCAAGGCGAGTTTACAACTAGGCCAACACCATTAGCTTGTCGTTGTTGGCCGCCTGCGAGCGATAACTGTGAATAATGATGAAGTCCTAACTGGTTTACTTCGGATAAGCCAAGCGTGCCTGCCATGTTGGTTAAATATGGGATAAGGCCATGAGGTGGATCTAATTATGTGGTACAAAAGAGCTGAGTTTTCCGATTGTTTAGTTCTTAAATTTTATGGACTTATTCGGCTTATATACGCAATCGCGTATTTATACGGCTTGTAAAGGCTTTCTTTTATGCAATATGTTTATTGAAAAGAATAATGGAAATATTTTTTATTATTTAAATAAAATATGTAAATACAATTAAGTTATTGGTTAACAAAGAAAAATTGAAATCAAACTTATGTATAAAGACTTTGACATATAAAAACTTATTTGGAAAATTGCAAAGCACGTCTAAAAGTCTAGACAGTTTTTGATTATGACCATAAATAATTGAATTGTTTATATATAAGGTTTATAAAGGCTTTGTAAATGGAACACCTTTTATTATTTTAATAAAATTTTTAAATAAAATTAATTTATTACTTAAATTGATGCAAATGCTTAAATGTCCTTTTCAACCTAGGTATAAGTCTTAGTTATACAAAGAAACATTGAAATGAAATAACATGAAATTTATGAACAAGGCCTTTGCCATAACATATATAAACTAATTTGAAAATCGCAAAGCACTCCTTAAAGTCTAGACAATTTTGTGACACTTTTGATTATGACTATGAATAATGGAATTTTCCCAAAGCCTCTGCGAACTCTGCAGAGATTTATGAGAGACAGTCCTGATTATGAATTTTTCGGTCAAAGTTTTAAAATTAACTTACCCCCTGGCAGACATTCACGCCCGTGCCATTCAACGCCTCTAATTGAGTATGTGTTCGGTCACAAAAGAGAAGGGTCCTCCGCATGCCCCATGCATCCTTTGAGCTCTCAGGCGAGTCTAATTAGCCGTCGCACAAATGTTCGTCGTATGAATGGCAGGCCACTGAAGAAGAATCCGCCTTTCGAGACCCACCCGGTACTATAATTAAGCCCATGAAGGCGGCTCACACGTGAGCACTTGCAATGGAAACTGTTGTCTGGCTGAGGAGCCGAGTGCTGCCTAATGCGGTTGCGTATACGCCCCGATGACAGCCTCTGACTTATTAATGAGCCAGGGAGCCGGGCACGGTTTCCTCCTCGACTCGCAGTGCCCTCGGCTCTTTGTGCCCTAGGCAAATTATAGCTGAAAACTGCCAACGCCTGAAACGTCCTAATAGGGTTAAGCTGTCTTCAAGATTTCATTATTTATGAGCGTAGCGATTAAATAACCAATGGCTGACACCGCCAGATCCCAGACCCAGTCCACGCGTTGGCATCCCCCTTCCCAAATAACCCGGTTATTCTTCGTCGTGGAGGCACAAACTTTCCCAGCTTGTGTCCCAGCCAAGTGACAAATATTTTTGCTGAAAATTCTCATATATTGCGCAACACGAAAAGTTTGTATTACGGTTGGCGGGCGGAAGCCCAACTGTAATTTCAGCTTGTATCCCCAACTTGAAGTCGAAGTTGTGTAAGCCCGCTGATTCGACGACAATATTTGCAGGGGAATCTACAATGCTCGGGAGCTGCAAATTCGATTTCTAAGAAAGTTTCTCCCTTTGTGCTTGGCTTTGCCACACCTGAAGGGCACTCAAAAAATAAAGATATTTATTTAGAAAAACCCTATATTATATATATATATATATATATATATATTTATTTATTTATCTTAACAATCTAGGCATGGATAGGAGTTTTGTACATTTGTGTTTAAAATAAATCTTATAAACAAGTATTGACTTGCTAAAATAAATGTTGTATTATTTTCATATTTCTAAATGAATTTTTCGATCCCAATTTCTTTATTTTTTTGTCTTTGATATTATTTTGCAAAGAAATATATTTGTATATAATATGAATGCAATATTAGTTTTTTTAAAGACCAAAATAATTCAAAAATTAATTTCGTTTTAAATAACTAAAATAATCTGTTGAAAATAAACATAACTTCTAGCACACAGAAAAAAAATAAAACCAAACTGAAAGTTTAGAATTAAAAAGTGTGTCTTTAAAATAAACTAAAGACTGTATTAAATAATAAATAAATAAACAAATAAACTAACTACAGACTGTATTAGATTCAAAGTACTAATTTTATTTCAACGCCGAAGAGTCTAAAACTTAGGTCTGAGCCCTTTTCTTTTTAAACCACATAAGTTTTATTTTTTTACTTTCGTGTTCATCCTCCAAAGTTAAAAAATCATGTAACAATAGTTTATTTTCTATGACAAATTTTCTGGGTGTTTTAAAAAACTGTTTAATTGTAAACAATATTAATTCATTTCCCTTATTTTGGTTGTACCCATCTATAGCTATGTTCTACGTAGATTTCATAAAACTGTATTGCAAGTGAAGGGTCTTAAGTTAGAGTTTAAGCTTTTATTAGTTTTATTAGATCACGGACCCAAGCTGGCGCACCTTATGAGAGGCTTTAAGGGTCCTGTAACTTCCACTTACCCTTGTCGTTGGGATCGAATTCAGCCTCTAGTTCGGCTTTGGTTGGCTCTGCGGATGCGGCTGCCTCGGCTGCGGCTGCTGCTGCTGCCGATGGAGCGGCTCCGGCGGCACTGCCGTTGTTGGTCGCAGTTTTGGTTTCCGATTTTTTCATGGTTTCTCTCACTTTGTGGCCTCGAAAGACGGCTTGGATTTTTGTTGCGGCTTTTGCTGCAATTAAAAGTGGAGACAGGAAACAGGAGACATTATGGAAAGTTCATAGGGAAATGGTAAATATGTGTTCCCAAAAAAAGCGGTATTATTCTACCAATTTAAATTCAAGCTTAGATTTCTCTTTTATTCTGAGCTGCTGAAGGTAGTTACTGGCTTTTGGCCTTTCTTTTTTTATAAAATAAATAAAAAACGAACCAACTCAAAAGCTTTAAACAAAAAATTAAACTGTCTCCCCTTTTGTTTTCCTTTTTTTCAGAGGTCTTATGTTCCTAAATAGTTTGCTTGGATTTTCCTTTATTCAGAGCTTATCAAATTTAGCTTTACTCTTTGTGAAATTTCAGCTCTTTCAAAAGAACATTTTTCATTCAACACGTTCGACAAATTTCTTTAACAAAATTCCCAGTTTAAGTCAATAGCTTCAAAGACAAAATTGTTCACAGGATAAACTTGGAAACTATCTCCCATTATTGTGACTTTTTCCTTTAGTGAAGACCACTTTGAAATACGCTATATCAAATTTATGTCTCTCCTTCAACACTGCGAATGGATAAAAATGAGTTTTATGACCAGGCTATCATGTGTTTCGAGCTTCAGTGACGGGCCAACTTTTGCTTTGGCACATCATCGACAGTTCTTAAAACTTCGGTTGCAGCTTTCAAACAATTAACTTCAAAGGGGTCTTCGGGCATTTCCCCTGCCCAAAATCTCCTACCCCGGGCTACTCAATCCAATCGATTTTGAATCGAGCTGAGCGCATTTTCGGAATTTTTGGCCCTCTGCCAGAGGAGTTGGCTCAAAGGACAAGGGAAAAAGGGCCAAAATACTGCTAATAAACTTGAAGCGCAACTTGCGTTGCGAAGAACGAGGGAAGGAAGTGAATGAGGGCGAGAATGGAGGCAATGTATGCAATAAACTGAAATATAGTGATCATGTTCCTGCTCCCCCATTTTGTGGCCCACTCATGCCAACGCTTCTCGTGTTTGCCGCCTGGGTCAGCATTCATTTTTTATGGCATTTTTCACGCAGATACCGAAGAAATACAAAAAAAAAACAGCCCTGTTGGCCTTGAATAAGTTATAATAAATTGACACGTAAGGCTTTTGGTTCGGCCGTCCTGCCAAACACTATCAATAAGGCAAAGCGAAGCCAAAAGGGAAACGTTTCCTAAAAACTAGTTGTTTGTGCTTGGCACAAGGTTGCCCCAGTGGGCGGTGGTTGGTAGGTTGTTGGTTTGTGGGCATTAAGTGCTAACGGTAGAAGGGGTGTGGCAAGGTTGCGCTGTCAAGTGGCGAATGCTATGCTTTTAATAGCTGCCCACTCTGCTGGCCCTACTACTGTTAAATCATCGAATATCCCGAATCAAGATGAAAGCCAAACGGCATTGAGTTCCAGTTACGCTTTAAGGATTATTCCGCTTTGCAATGGTTTTCCCTTTTATCGGATTCGCATCAAATAAAAACATATTTACTTCCTGCCTTGGGGGCTTTGCGCTTGGGAAATCTCGTAAATATCTCATATATATTGCACGAACGTTTTTTAATAAATTCCCACAAAACCGTAAAAATCTTTATTTGTTTTACACTTGAATAGAAATGCAAATTTTACGCTCAACTGGATTTATCAATCTGCCATCTGCTACAGAAGCGTGCTATGAAAGTTTGCGTCATATAAAGCGAAATTTAAAGGATTCATTGAAATATTTGAGCATTTGAATAAATATATGTTTGCTGCATTTTAAATGAGATCGCCAAACAATGCTTTGTTTATTAATTGTCCAGCGGCTTCCTTTTTGTATTAAATAAAAATTTGTGTTTTGTTTATATTGGTTAGTTCTGCAGAAGTTTAGTTAATAAATTATAATTAAAAACTAACAGGGAGAAAATGAAAATTTATATAGCCCACCTGACACTGTTGCCTAATGACCTCCGCTTTAGTATGACTATAAAATACAGTGAAAAATGCATGCAAAATAATTAAATAAATTTTACATGTGGCTCATTAGCCCTGACAGCCGCAGAGAAATAAATTTTAGCGAGGAGAGGCATGCCAAAGCGTCCCAATGGCAACAAAAATTGAATAACACAGAAGAGGAATGAGGGCTCACTTTCACACCTGTATCTCCCAGGTATATAAAGTGCCTGACACTAAACGCAACACGCACCCAATTACCCACGAGGTACTCTCAATATGGTGCCAGGAACAGGCTCCTCCGCACGTGGAAAGCCATCTTCCATCTTGCCACTTAATTCATTCATAATTCGCCATTTGCCAGGTCATAACCCGGAATCATTTCCGCTTCCGGCAGGAAAAATATGATTAAATTTGTCAAGCTCGTCGGTTTTTCCTTTTCTTCTCCATTCTCAGCTCCTTGGCAGGATTCAAGTTCTGGTTTCGACTTGGCCACAATGAACAAGTAAGTTATTTACGCAATTAAAATTCATAAGCTAAGAGCTCGTATTCCTCTTTATTTCCCTTTTCTTCTGAGCTTTTTTTCTATCTTTTCTTGACAATTGTCGTTTGTCCTGTTCGGACAAATTAATGCTATTCCGGCGTTTGGTTTTTAGAAAACTTTAGGCAATACTTTAATAGTTTGTGCTTAACAAAACCATCTGATGTTTTTAATTTTTTAATTTAAAATATTGTCGCTTAAACCTGTCCTAAAATACACATCAAAATTGCAATAAAATACCTGCTGCTCGACATCGCCTGCAGCAAATTACATGCAATTTATTATTTTAATTAAATTGCTGACTGTCAGATGCTTGCTGCAATTTTATTTGAATTTTACTTGGCATTAAAACCTATATTCAGGTGGCCCAGTTCTTTTTTCACAAAAAAATATAATAAATGCTAACCGGAGGGCGAACGAACAATGCCTGGAGAATATTAAAACGAATGAGTTATGCACGAGACCAGAGGCAAAGGAGCAGCAGGAAAAAACTTGGCCCAGCTGTTTCTTGGCCTTAACAACATAAACAGTGAGCTCAGTCGAGCCAGAACTTAAATAAATAAGCAAACAGCGATGTCATAACAGCAGGAACCAAACTGTATCTCAGATTTCTCTCCGCTTAAGAAGGACAATTTTATTTATTAAGATTTTCGTTTGTATTACAGATCCGACAACGTAAACTGTAATTTCCGTGGACGATGAGACGTAATGTGAGCCCCAAAGGAGACGCCCTCGGTAGGAACTAACTTTAGTCTAGATGTTTTTCTTCTTTACAGTAAAGTAAAACACAGAACTAGATTCTTTTCTTCTTTACCTTGAAGAGAGACATAGAACTGACAAATTGAGAATCTACTAAACGATTTATGTTAGTTAGAGAGATAACATCTAGTTTGATCTCACTTTATGTTGTTAAGTAAACAATTTGACGCTCCATTACTAAATGGCTCCAAACGTGGGGCCATTCTCAAATGTTTATTTTGCCATTGAAGAAATATAACATCGATCTATGAAATTTTTTTAATGAACAGATTTCACCCAACCGAAACTTTTCCATGCAGCCTAGGTGGGTAATTTTTATAGTCTGCTTTTTTGGGATTCCCCTGACCACACATGACTCATTAACCTTAATGCCTGTCAGATGGCTCAACCCTTGACAGCCATTTAAGCTTGACATAGTCCATTAAATGTTCATATACAGCTTGGCCAACTTTTTCCCATTCACATTCACTTATCCAGCCACTTAGGTCCATCAGTTCACACTCCCAGACTTTCCCAACCTGAGAGGTTTGGTTTGATACGATCTATTTTGTGGCTGCGATAATACATGTATGTCATATTTTGGTGGCAAATTAATAGCACACAACTAAAATTGTTTATTTATGAGTTTGCTTGGCTGGGTTTGTACGCTGTAATTCAACTGTTATCCAGCAGACACTCAACGTTTTGTTCAGTCATAATTTATATTGTTGATTTATTTTATTTATTTCCGTGACTGTTTGTGAACGGTTGCCACGTCCATTTGTTTGCGCTCTAATTTCTCCCATTTCAATAGTAGTTTTAGTGTGCGTGGCAAAAATTTCGCCCCACTCTTTTCAATTCGTGACCTTGGTTGATTACCGTTTTGTAAAACGCCAACATTTATCAGGCGAAAGTTGTTTTGGGGGGGGGGGCTCACGAAATGGAAATGTTGGTCGCACGTGCTGGCAACCACAAATAGGGAATGGAAACATTTCTGATAAAGTGTAATGCAGCGAAGTGGGAGAGAAACCACAGTGTGTCACTCCGAAACAGTTGTGGTTTATCGATTACTACTTTGAAGTTTTCCTTTTCCAATCAAGTACCGGCCCAGGGGTTCTGATCCTTACGGAAATGAACATTGGAGTTTATGTAGTGCAATTTGCTTAACTGGGCTCACCTAATTGTTGGGCTTAGCCCGGGGAAATTATGTGCAGAACCCAACGGTCAAAATGTGCCATAAATTAAGGGCTCTTATCTGAGTTAAATGTGACTTACCAACACTGGCTGCTGGCACTCACAATCAGATGGCCCATAATGAACAGGCTTTGCATAATTAAACTCAGTCCAACCACAATTTTCTATAATGGACATGTAGGAAAAAGGAGTCCAACTGGGTGGAAATGAGGAAACATCATTCATGATAAAAACCAATTTAAATAGAAACATGCCCAAGTGAACCATATATATCTATTATAATTTATATTTTCATATTTCCTTCAATGCATATATTTAATTTATATCCAATCTACTCTTATCAATGAAATTCAATTTTGATTGACTGCATAATTGTTTTTATATGGGAAAAATACGTTATTGAATTACCACAAAATTCATTTTTTATGGGACTAGAAATTGAAAGTTTTTTCGGCAGCCAGCCAGTGTAAACATTATTTAAAGTTGGCCATATGCTCCGTACGCCCCGGACAGAAGACAAATAAAAGCTAAACCATTTGGTATGCAAGAAGGGACAACAAGGAAATTATGAAGACGAACAAGCTGATGACACCGTTGAGCCTGAGTCCCAATTGGCGATTCGGCGATAGGGCATAAGCTAGTCACGTCCTACTTTTGAGAATACAAAATAAATAATTCCATTTGCTGACAATTTGCTTACGTGCTTCGCAAGAATTTTATTTTACTATTTGCTGACCAAACTGTTGATTTTGATTAAATATTTTCCCTGCAGTGGAAACCCGCTGATTAGAAATACAATTGGTTGCGATGGGAAAGGAAAACTTTAGAATTCAATTAACAAACGTCCAAACTTTTCCTTCAAGCTTGACAAGTTTGTGAAATTAGGGAAAGTGCATGAAAAATAGCCAAGTGAGAAAATATTTGATATTTAATGAGGAAACTTTTACAAATGGTATTTAAAATTCTAGCTTACTTGCAGTTTATTTATTTTTTTTTTTTGCAAAACTACTGTCTGCAGTTTAGGGCTGTAAGTATGCCGGATGTGTTGAGCTGTGTTTACATTCTATGTTTCTTTTTACTCACCCCACGTATTTGCATGTTTCCGGTGTTTTTATAAAAAACACTCAGAATACTCCACGCTTGCCTTCCTCTTAACTTAACTCTAGGAAAAGTTGCTAGCGTGTGCAATATTTATTATTAAAATGCTACTCAAAATGCGCCTGTAACTTTTGCCAACAAAATTAAAACAGCCAAAGCGCGCCAACGCAGCACAAAAAGTTATGGCAAAAAAATGCACTCTAGCAACAGTCGCATTTACATTCACATTCGCAATCGCCCTTTTACCAGATTCAGTTTTCAGGCAGAAAGAGTTTCTATGTGGCCAAAGCCAGGAGCAGAACGCCAGAACGCTAGAGCGCCAGAGACCTGTAAAAGTTTCATTTATTAATAAAGAATCCCCTTGCAAGGGCAAAAAGGATCCCCTTTTTATCTGTGGGCATCTGGCCCTTGAATTGCCCTCCTTTTGTGCAGTACAATTGAAATTGAAACTTATTACGTCGATGACGCGGATGGCAGTGAAGAGGAGCAACAAGCTACCAGGACCATAAAACCCAAGTGCAAGTGCAAAGGATTCGGCTGGCGGTCCTTTGGCTTCTGCAAAAGGCCAGAGTTCATGTTGAGCCAACGTTAACTGCCTTGGCTAGCATGCCAAATGGCGATTTGCAGGCTGGTTCTTCTGGTCAGAGGTCCAATAATTTTCAAGGCCTTTGATGCTCGTCCAGGTTGGGGTCATTGAGTACAGTTTTAATCATGAATTGAACGAACAGCGTATGGAACCTATCTTAAAAGGGGTTAATGGTTTTATTTAATGCAGACAGCTGGTAAGTTTATAAGCGGATTTTTAACTTAAACATGTACAACTTGGAATATAGAACACTAAGATAAAAGTCTTTATTTACGTTTATTTTTCAGGGAAAGCATATTTTCTACAAGAAACTTATATTTTTAAGGACCAAGTTTAACATCTTCTTAAAGTAAAATTGTTGTGCATCGTAACTATCGATATAAAGGACAACAAATTAATTACAAATTGTATAAAAAGGTATTTTTTATGAATAGGGTATTGATGGTGTATATTCTTAAACATTTTTTCATAAAATCAATTTCCTGTAATACTTGTTTGAGTAACATATGGTGTTTTATTGTTTCGTAGTTGGTATTTTATTATATTGTTAAGGTAAAGGTAGTTTCCGTTTTCGCAGCTCTGTGGAGTTGGAGAATTAATTGCAAGCTGACATGCGAAAAATTAATTTTCACCTTTTATATATGGTGAGCTCGTAAAAGTGACCATTAAAAAACTTAACGAAGCGTCATGCTTACGAGGAAATCTTTTACTTTTCCTGCCTGTTTTGGCCACGTTTCCATTTTCATTTCCATTATTGTGCTGTGCAGCAGTTTCCGTTGGCCTTTTCTCGTTTTTCCTTTTTTATTTTTTTATATATTTTGTTTCTTTGCCACTGATGCGTGAGCTATTGACTGCCATTGTTTGTTTGTTATTGCTGTTGTTTTGTAAAGTGGTTCGCATTATTGCTGTTGTTTTTGGTTTTTGTTATATTTATTGTGGTAATTTATACTTAAACTTTTGCCTGCGCAAAAGGATTCCGTTTTTGTTGTTTGCGGCTGTCACCTTTTGTCTGTTCTTAAGTGAGATGGTTATTGTTATTGTTATTGTTATGGCTATGGTTATGCAAGCGCGCATTTTGTGTGTGTGAGCGCGCATTCAAATGTCAGTTTAAATTAACAAAACTGTCAGCTCATGAGCAGAATAAATTGCAAAACGTTGAAGAAGTGGGTCCAAATTTGACATTTATCTGACAGTTGAAAAGAGTCGAATGGTGTTTTCGGTACTAAATGGAAAAGTGTATCGAACTGAAATAAAATAATAATAATCTCAGCAAATGTTTGCTTTTTAGCAACCGCTATTAATATAAAATGACTTAATAACCCCAGATAATTTATTGTTTCATACACACAGAATTTAAGCCACTTTCGTATACACATAACATATCAACTCATAATTTACAAGACCAACCAGCTGCCTTGCTCCAATTGAACTAATTCCACTGTCAGTGTCACAAAATAAATGACATAAAGCTAGCTGAGTCAAATTAAGTAGCATGTCATGTGTGTCTCCTTTTCGGAGACCCCAAGGAGCCCTAAGCCAACTTGACTAAACATATCTCTTCCATTTTACCCCGCCAAACGCAAAGAAAGCTTGACCAACCACTCAATTAGACGGGCGAGTGGAAAACTGAATTAAATTAACTGGTGACGGCCCCAAAAGAGTCATAAGCAAAGGTCCCCGAAAACCCTTGGATGTACATAGCATACTATATATTATTTAGCCCCTCGCGTGTGTGGGTTCTAATGCAAACATGCAAATGTAAACACTGAGTGGAAATGAAACGGAGACGCCTGCTGGTCTCGAGTGTCATTTTGTGGCATTTTGTTGCCAGTAGCACCAAAGGAAATGAAAGAACAACAAGCTCATCAATAGACAACACTAACCGCTCCCACAAACAACTCGCTGGACGGACATAAAGTGGCAAGCCAAAACGATGATCTAGAGAATTGAAACCAGGCAGCAAGATGACTACTCTGAGATGAAAGTATAAGTATTATTTGCTTGGTACCAAGCGTAAATGTTGTTGCTGAACTATAATTAAGATAGAATTTGATCTTAAATAAAATTACAATACAATATTACATACAAAAGCTTTGAAGAAAAAATAATGACACACCTACAATCGAATGAGATGCAAAAATAATAAGAAAAATTATTTCCTTATGTCAACGGGGGTTGGTACAGAAGTCCCTAGGTTTTTTAAATGTGTTAAAAAGGTGTCTAAATGTATGCAATATTAAATACAATATATGAAGCACCCACATTTAATACAAAATTAAGACACCATTTAAGGAGTTCATTTTGAAGTATTCTTCTCAGTGTAATGCAAGAGTGATATTCTGATGCCAAAGAACTTATTTCTAACATTGCTCCTTACAAACTACTACCAGCAAATTACAACAGCCAAAGACTCAGTGACACTTATGTAGTTGATTAGCAAACAAGGGTGCGATTTTTCAAGAGTCCAGCAAATATGAGCCCCAAAATAGCAAGCTTTAAATTCTGCAGCTATTGAGTGGAAACTCTAAGCTGCCTGAAGTTTGTCATTATATGTATTTTTGTTGTGCAGGAAAGTCAACAGTGGAAAAGCAGCTCAGCTGAAAAGAAGCTTATCAAATTGTTTGTCACTCAAAAATGTTTGCAAAGTGACAACCGAGTTGTTTAGCAGCGTGAGAGAATGAATTCCGAAATGGCAATTCGAGGAAAATCAACTTCCCCGACATTAGATTTATTTTTAATGGTATCACATATCCTTTCTAGTACTTTTATGCATAGCCAAAATTGTTAGACACTCTTGCAATAGATTTGAAATTGCACATGTCGATTAAGGTACAAGCAAATTTGAAATTTATTCGCTTGCAGTTTTCCCTCCTCCTTTCTATTATGCAGTTTGCCAAATTGATTTTATGTCGAAACTCTCTGAGCATATTTGCATTTCAATGTTGTCGCAATTAAATATTAAAATCAATTAAAGCCCCCGAGCAGTTGAGGCAGGGATCTCCGGTTTTCGTTAGCAGATTTTACTCGAGTTTTTGACAGGTGGGTTGCTGTAAAGTCGTCGTGTTTGCCAAAAAACAATTTTTTGTCTGATGCGCCAGAGGTGTATTTGGCATTTAATGAGAACATGGAGCCTTCGGCAATGGTTTAATTATAAATACGAACAGCTAAGAACCAGTAAATGATATGTTAGGATAAGAGATTAAAACCGACTGGAGCTTACGATAATTGAGGTGAGGGATTAATTTTAACGAGGAACTGGATTGCGCTTTGTCGGGCATGAAATTAATCGAGATTTTGGGTTCACAAATCCGTGGGGATGAAATTGTACAGCTATTTAATAGGAAACCTATTCAACTTGAATACAAATTTCAAGTTTCATAATTTCTACTTTCTAAGAATTATGCTTATTGCCACAAAAATAAAGTAAGAGGTTAAAAAATGTTATGACTGTAGAAATTGTCAAATTCATTGAAATGAGAGAGACTTTCGCAACTTTTGCAACAGCAAAATAAATGGCAATTTCAAGCACATCTTTGAACACATTCAACGAAGCCCTTGCGTTCCTTGCAGAATTCCTCCCAATTAAAAGGGAATTCCCTTGCTCCAATCAGGCTCATAAATCAAGGTCCTTGGCTTGCTTTTCAGAATGATTTCCGTCCTCCACCGCATATTTCATACTTACAAGGAATGCTGGTTATTTATTTTGAGACCCCAATAGTTTGTGTTGTAAAAGTCAAACATGGCAAAGTAGGACAACAAAAGGAATACTCCGAATAGCAATGATGTTGAGTGGGCTGATGGAGCGATGCCCAGTGCCAGCGACCTTTGTAGTTCAAGTTTCGAGTTTACATGCGAAAAGGAGGAATAGTGAGCTTAAAATTTGTAGCCCCAAGAATTTCCAGAGGGAAAGAAGAAATAACAACATCGGAAAGTATGCGCAAAAAGGATCCATCCGCCAGTTTGGCCTGGAGCTCTTGGGTAATTTAAAAGCGGATAATAAAAACGGATTTACAGTTATGAGCACAAACATGCTGTAAAGCAAATAAATGCGAGAAGAAATCCGAGCGAAGGTGGTAAATTCTCTTATTTGCAGGACCTTGGCCCGCGTGGCCCTTTGGTCCTTCGTACTTCGTATCGCCCAAATCGTCCTGGATAAACACGACCCACCGCAACCGGCGACCCCAATCCAATTAAAGCGAAAGCAATTTCACAAAAAACCATTCCAGCCTTGAAGTCTTCTTAAAAAAGCGAAAGATACATTTGATAGCGCCTAAGTAGAGCACTCGCTCGGTTTAATTAGACACTCGAACTCGTACTCGATGACGGGCCAGCGGACTAGCGGGCCGAAAAGCTCGCGGGGAAACCGATTAACAAAGGCCAAAAGCAGTGAAAAGCGTTTTGTCTCGCATTGTCCTGGCTGAAGGGTTCGTGGACAGTTGCATTGTCAGCGCTGCACGTGCAACAAAGGGTTCTCTCCGGGGGACAAAGGCGAGGCCATTGCCGAGTGACACACTTAATGCACTCGATGATTGGAGGGGCATTCGCTTACACATTCGCATTCACATCGCCACCATTGAATTGCGGTGACGACGAGACCTGGAGTGCCCAAATCTGTGGGTGTTGAAAGGATAATGGATAAGAATGTAACCGACTTTTTGCACTTTACTTTGGATTTTCCGGGTCTTCTATAGCTGACTTGTATCTAGCCTAAGAGGTGGATTAAACTAATGCATTTTAAAAGTAATACCAAACTATTTGCCTAAGTTACAAAATAAATTAAATCCATAGTTGTTGGAAGAATATATTTTTAAGCTAACATGTTTAATATTTTTGAGTATGAGAATTTTATTTTTAACTTGAGTTTCAAAATATTTTAGGACCATTTTGTATTTTTAACAATCCATTTTTAAATCACATTTTTTATTGGTTTAAGTTAAGCAAGGTAAGAATAGTATGTATTGTACAACTCTAGAAATTTTAATTATTTTAAATTCATCCCATTTAAGCCCTAAAAAATTTAATTTTAATTTTTTTTCTTTTTGGTGACTAGTCCTTTTTTTATATTTTTCCATATTTTATTTTAAGTACCTAATATTTTTAAGCTGTTGGGAATATATTATAAGACAATAACGTGTTCCTATATACATATTTAGTGTTCTTGGCCAATTTTATGCAGGGTATTTCCCTGTTCGTTTCAGTTTAGCCCGATCGCTTTCCGTTTCAGTCTGCAAATTTTATTTGAGTTGCTGCCTTATCGAAAACGGGGGCGCTTCGACATTATCAGCTCATGCATCTACGTCATTGCACATTAAAATTGCAAAAAATACGACACAGTCGAGTGGCTCTTGGGCGTGGAGGTCCTTCAGGCAGTACACCAATACAAGTGCCAGTAGGAATACCAAAACCAATACGAGTACGAGTACCAGAACCAATACCAGTACCAATACCAACACCAGAAACCGTGCAGCACATAAGACTTTCAATCAGAGTGCATTGGAACGGAAATTCTGCGCTGCAGCGCAGAAATGGAAGGAAATACATGCTCGACTGGCTGTCTGACGGACGGAAAAGGCGAAGGAAAAGAAACAGGAGCGTGTATCGAGTGAATTGAGCCACTGACGGACTTGGCTCTTGGCTCTTACGTCCCGACTAACTGTATCAAATGTCCCGAGGACAGCTTATGCGGCGTCATCTGATCTTAGTTTGGCAGGGAAATCAGGAATGGGGGTGGTGCTGGCTCCTTCGTTGGCCATAACAAGGTTGCTGCCAGTTGGTTACTGTGGCAACATGGCTGCTTCGCCACTGACTTTGCATACTTTGAACATTGGCCCATCCAATTTACTAGTTCTACTACTATGTATACTATAGCTGTTTGTCGTTCTTGTCGACGGCAGTCAATGTTGTCAAGGCAAGAAGTCAAAAGTATCGACAGGATGTCTTGGCTAAAATATGAAAGTGCATGCTATGGACTTTCAACGGGGTTTATCTGGCCCAATGAAGAGATTTATCAACTGCTCACAAAATTGGTTTAAAACAGCCCGAAATTGCCTCGGAATTATTGATGACCCTGGCCTACCTTAGCTCAACCTTAACGAGTAGATAAAGGTTAGTTTGCCTGTCAGATTGAACATTTTAAAATCCCCACACAATCACTGATGCCCAAACAGATACATTTCAGAGATCCCGAAATACTTTCACTTCAATTTCCTGACTGGAGTGAATTAATGGAGCACAGCGAAGCTCAAAACAGGAAAACTCAGGGCGTACAAATTCCATTTAATGACCGAAAATCCCTAACTGAAATGAATTTGATGTTATTGACTGCGAATCGGGATTCGGGATTCGGGGTTCAGCGGCGCTGAACACAATTTGAATTCGACAGACAATAGGCCGGGTTTGATTTAGGAAATTACATTTTCGGGCCTCGAACAAATGAATTATGATGTGGCCAAACAAACAAACAAAAAAAAAAGAAGTGATTTCCTTTATGCCGGCCCCAAACCCAAACCCAAACCCCTTCCAATCAGAACCCAAACACGTGCGTGTGCCTTGTCAACGGGGCGTATAAATCTCTTCAGCTACTCAATCCCGATGACTGCCTGCCATTAAAAGTGCTCGTGCCGCAACCAGACCCATGGCTATTAAATATTAGGCAATTTGTAGATCTATAACGATTGCCCCTAATGTGGGTTATATTTATGAGCACGGCCTGAATAATTCACCCTGTTCGGTTTCGAGTCTGGACTTCTGCTTCCTGCCGTTGCGTTAGGTAATTTATTAGCCACGTCTTTCAATATTTAATTGAATACGGTGTCGCAGCGTTAGACAAATGGCCAACACTGCGGCTCCATCTGGCGATGCGTGCCGTGAAAAGTGCCCCACTAAATTGCAGGCCATGGCCGATGGGAGATGGCTGAAGTTCTGGTCAGCAGGAGGCCTTCGTGGGCTTATTAATAGCAGCACAATTTGGCCTGGCAGCCAGAGTGACGGATATTCGGAAAATTGAACAGGCCGGATTAAAATAGATATGGCTTAGGCTCTTTGTGTGGGTAGTTGACATATATGGAGCATTAATATGTAGGGAATAATAAAATGAAATAAAATAAAATAATGCTATTTTTTTCATTGATTATATACAATCCTAATGCTTACCAATTTTGCATCAATTTAAATATTTTTGTCGAGTTTGAAAACATTATTTTAACTTATTAAATTTAATTTATATTCAAAAATATTGTTAAATTTCATTTTAAATTATTTCAAATATTTTTGAGCCAACAAGAAAAGTTTTAAATTGCACTATTATTTAGTTTATTTGAAGTCTCCAACTTGAAAAGCTAAACTTGGACTATTACCCATATCGCTAGACTGTGGCCTAACTCTTATTAAACACTCCATCAGCTAACCAGGCAAACTACCCAGAAACTTGTGCTTAAACTGAAGTGAAAGGCAAATTTATGCGATTCAAAGCCTTGGGGGCTTGGCATGAAAGCCCAACTAACCATCAAAGATGCAAAGTCAACACAAGCAGCCCGAGTTCTTGTAGCGGAATGGCCCGAAAAGTTCGCCTGAACACGCGGCGTATGAGCAACGCAGCTGGTGGTGCGACAATTTAACGCGCTGATTGACGAGCAAACACTCGAAGGCTGAAAGTGGCCGAGTTGGCCAGGAAAATAACTGTTTGTCAATGGCATTAATTATGTGGCATAGTCAGCAGAGTCAGGAATGAAAGTGGACAACTTGTCACTAGCGTTGGACTAGTTTAGCATTATAATTTGACGTGTCAGAATTGTGAAATGTTTGTATGCTGGCTGACCATTGATTTGAAAATAGCAATGTGTGGCCACAGAATAAACCAGACGTAAAATGACAAAGGTGTGCCGCAAAGTGCCCTCTGCTGTTGTCACAGTATATCTCTAAAATTGAATTATGGCGAACTGAATGCGCAGCACAAAAGTCAAAGTCAGTGTCAACAGACGAGCAAACACGTTTCCAATTTGTTACGAATAAATGGGTGTAGCATACTTATATGGGAGTACGAGTACGAGTACGAGTTTCTGTATCCGTATGCAAAAAGGGGCGGTGGTGATACGTCACTTGACATCTGTATAAACAGGAGAGCGGTTGGAATACATATATGAAATATGAAATGCTGCCAGGACACATTCATGTCGACCATTTTCCTCTCTGTTTTGTTGTTATGCGCCTGAATGATTTCTTTTGTGAAATTGATAACTCTGTATACACACAACATATAAATGTGTATATCCAAGAGGGGATGTCCTGTATGCGAGATGGTTTAAAATGCTTCACATCCAGCCTGGCATTATGTGCTGCCTCAAGGTCTGTGGATTATCACAAATTAAAGTTGTACAGGGCTTTAGGGCCAAGAAAATTCTGACAAGGGATTTTGTAGGAATATATAAATTTTTTTTGGTGCTGTCATTGTGAAAATATTGAGCAGTCATGTGGTGAGATAAGAATTTTTCTTCAAGTACTTTCTTCAGCAGATTTAGACAGTGATGATAACTTATGGCGCTTGCACTGAAGCTTGAAAAAATTCATTAATTTTCATAATAAAAAGATATTCCTCTCAATTAATTCGCAAAAAGTTGAGAGTTTCGGTTTATACCAAACAGTTAACCATGCCTATCTGCTTTTAAAATAAATCTTTGAAATATTTACCAATAATTCAAGAGCTCAGCTAAAAAATATCACATTAATAAACATTTATTACAATTTTTAACATTTTGTTTCCGTTTGCTGTGTTGCCATCCATCACATTTGTTTAATTTCATTTGGGCCTTCAAAAACTCTGTCGTGCCTGCATTTGCATAACTCCTCTCGTTTATTTATTTTTTCAAATTATCCGCTAAGCGGACTTGCCAATGATTGATTGGCCAGGGAGGCAACACGACATTAGCCCCATAACCTTGGCAGGATCCGGAGCTCACGTAAAGCAAGTCATAAAAATATTTCACCGAACAATAAAAAAGTGAAAAGAGCCGAGACGAGCCGAAATAACAAAACGTTGTAGGTCATGTGTCATCCGCAGAGTCCTGAGTTCCGCTTTGTTTTCTGTTGTTTTGTTTCACTCGGCGGCTCATATTGCATGTGGCATGTTTGTTTGCACTCCGCCGAGATATAATGCCCGTACACCATTCAGCTCCGGGTGTGACAAACTTTAACACAGAAACATTTTGTGCCGTGGCTGCCACGGGGCTGAAATTGAATATTTAATTTTTGCTTTGTCGCGTTTTGAAACAAATTCCCGCTGGGGTGTGAGAACAAAGTAAGGCATTAATGAAATTCCTCCAAAGTTTGGACAGCTGATGCACGGGAGCAGATGATCCTGTAAAAGGTGGTTGGGCGCAAGTATTTGGCATAACTTTGTCTTAGTTTCGGCAAAAAGGAAGTTGCCATTTTGGAATTCCAATTTTGTCACGAGGTATGGTATTAAAATTGCTTTAGAGACCCCTGAAAAATTAGACTAATTTTTGTTTTTTTTTTGCTCAACACCGTCGATTTATAATTTACCCGGATTGTTGGGTTGAATAATTGGATATAATTAGCTTTTTTCATTAATCAAAGCTGTAAATCAGCTGAACGAGTTATTAATCATCTACTAAGCCAACCATACAAATATTTTCAACATTTTGTAGCCATAGTTTTTTTGAATACTAGAAAATTGTTATAAGATTTAAATAAAATCTTTAGCTAGTAAAAAGGAAGTTCAATCAAAAAACCAATATTTAATATCTTAATCTAAAATTAATTAAATACTACTGAATAAAATTAAAGTTTTTAATTGTTTTTTAAGTATATATTTAAAGATTTCAATACAAAAACATAATAAATTAGTTGGTACTTCATTTTTAAGTCTGGCTCAAGTACAGATAATTGAAAAGATTAAAATGTATTAACATTTTTTGACACTTATCAAGTTTTAAATTTCGTTCCGACCATTATTCGCCCATGCATTCACAGTAAATCCGAAGGATCTTCCTCTGCCTACTGCTATTTTAATCCTCACCACCCTTCTGCACTTTTTTTGATCCCTTCTGGCGCCTTTTTTAATGCCACTTAATTAAATTGGACGCTTTGCCAAAAATAGCGCGGCTCAGCTGAAAAAAAATGGACTGAAAAGCCTAAAAAGAAAATCCACCCCACAGCATCAACACTCAATCATTAAGACCGCACAAAAAATGACAAAGTGAATCGGGTCACAGAATGCGCACGACAGAAAATCTGAATAAATATTTCACTCAACAACTATAATTACCAATGGTATGTTGATGTACATAATAATAAAATCAAATATGCCAAGTTTGGGCGTCAATTTTAGGCTGATTAGATGCAAATGGCTGTGATAAAGATAAAAATACCAAATCAATATCCAACTAAGTCGTTACTCGGCATCAGCCCGCACTCAGTCGACCTCCAAGATGACACTTCAAAACAAACTACAGAAAGCTGGAGGGAAAAAAATTGCAGAGCCCAGGCAGATTTTATGTTATTTTATGTTAAAAATAGGGGACCAGCGTCGGAGGTCCTTTGGACCCTGGCAAAAGGGAGAGGTGTAGGGGCGAAACACACAAAAGTTTTATTTATTCATGGGCACGGAGGACTGGTGTGCGTCACCAGGAATCAGGGACTGAGATGTTACCCAACTGGATGCCGAGAAATATTTATTTTACTATCGGAATGCTTCAGATTTTTATGCCCACTTTCAGCACACCTGAAAGTCGTAAAGTGAACAACACAAAAATGCTGAACTATCAAATGTTTTATTTATTTAGGTTTTAGGTTTTAAAATAAAAACTAAAAATACTATATTTTAATTAAAAAATTACCTTAGCGCTTCTTAGAAAAGGCTCAGCACAAGACACTGGCAAAGCAATAGTTTGCTTTTCTCTATTAATATTTAAATTCGCGCGCACTTTCTCTTTTGTCAAAGGCTCAAAGGACTTCCGCTTGGATTCTTAGTGGGGCAACCTATCGAACCGAACGCTCCGCTTGATTTGTGAAACTGGCCTCGTTTGGCGTGTGGGTTTGGTTAAAAACGTGTTTCTGGTGGCCCTGTAAACCATTCGGGTGGCCGACATGGGTTGCCGATGTTGTGTTTGGGCCACTGTTAACTGGTGTTGACTGAAACGGTCCGGGAAACGAGCCGAAAGTAGGTCTGAGTGGGAAATTAATCGAGGCACCTTGAGTGAAGTTCGCAAAGCTCAGCTTTTTATTTGGCCAGCTTTCACGAGCTTTTTCACAATTTCCCCCTATTTATTCAAGGCCAAATGAAAGGAGTTGAAAAACTTTAAATACCTGTTGGTGCCACAAAGGGTCTGATGTTTTTGGTTGAATCTTAAATGCCAATATTTACCTGCAAGTACACAAAATAAATGTAAATCAGTTAAAGTAAGCACCAAACGTAAAACACACAAGTAATTCACAAATAACGTTCAACTCGCTAATAAAGGGATATTATGGATAGACATATGAACTTTTCAAGCTTTGGTTAGTTATAAAAAAATGAATTCAGAAAAGCTTTAAGTGAAAGCTTTTTTGGTTAGGAAAAGTGTTGCCAGCTAAAAATATTAATTTAAATTGTAGGAAAGGATTTCTTAGAAAGTCTTTAGTGAGAAAACATGCCAATTCTTACGATTAAAATACAATGTTAGTAGAGTTCGAAAATCTAAGAAAACTGTGTGAGTACGTGCATTCTTATATGAAACATCTGCCTATTTCTTGGCTACTTTTACGAAGAGTTCAACAATTTTTATTAGTATTAACAAGGAACATCAACAATTGCATAAACATTAACAACAACAGCGACACACTTAGAAATATTATCTAGCTAATACAATTATTTGCTAGATGTTCCGCTTGTTGTCTCTGAATAAACAACAAAGGCGGATATCTTGCGATAATCACACACCAGTCGAGGATTTTGTTGTTGGCTAAAACGAATTGACATCGAATTTAAAATCGAGATCCAAATTTTTCAAGGGATTTCGACGGAATTTTTTGCTGCCATGATGATGATGGTGATGTGGTATGTGTATCTCCACCTCCGGTTCTTCATCGGTTTGGGTTTATTAATAGATTTTCAAATCATTTATCAAGATTTGTGTGTGTTTAGAGACAAATACAGAAGAAAAACCATTAAAATATGCCATCAATAATATGGAAAAATATTTGTATTTATATTTGTATATTTATGTAAAGTAATGCAATCAGAAAAAGAGACAGCGAATAGGCTAATGAAGTGGGTGAATTAAATGTGTATTGAAGCAAAGTGAAAGTCGAGAACAGTTGCACATTCACATTCACATTGACAAGACACACGCAATCATAAATGTATCAAATGAAAACGTTGCGTATACACGATATTTGTTTATACAAGTCAATTTCAACGAATCACGCACTACCTGCCAGCTTGACGTCCGTTCGCATTAGTAGTGCCTTTTGTCACAGTTTTCCCCAGCTCCCTTTTCCCAAAATACCGCCCCAGTCATCAACGCCCGGCCATATCATAAATTTTCAGCTAATTTCCTGCATACTCAACTTTTTAATCATATAAATAGCCATTAAGTGCGAGTCGTTGGTTATAACGAAAAGTTTCATTTTTTTGCCTTTGTCTAGAACAAGAAATAAAGAAACTACCGAATTGAAATGTGAGCTCTTGAAGTCGAGATACTTTGTGTCTACGAACGGCTTTGTAGGGGTGTTTCCGTGTGAAGTGGCCTTTCGGGGTGAAGTTATGACATAAAAGAATTGCCAAGTGGAGTTGCGAAAGTTTAACTTGGTATAAGTGTGCTTCGAAATTCGCAATAAAAGTTTGAAAACCTGTGAAGGGGATATGCTAACTTGATACTGCAGTTTGAATAAGCCCATTGTATTTTAGTTAAATAGTCTGTAGATTTAAAATGACTGAATAGCTAGTTCTGCATTCAGCTATATTTTCGATTCATTAAATAATTGCAAATTTCTTATTTTCTTTATAATGATAAAGTCCTTTACTTCAGTTAATTCTTCATCATTATTATAACCAAAAAATTGAGCTAAGAGTATGTATTTATTTTTTCGTTAAATTTTAATTCAGTAAATTTCAAATACTAGATTACTAAATTCCATTTTCTTTAGTCCATTTTTGGTTCTTACCAAAGTGGGTTAGGCCAAAAATAGGATTTTCTCTGTTTAGGTCATTCCAATTTTTCCATTTACTTGCCATTCGATCCTTAAATAAGTTTGTCGGAAAACCAAAAGCCATTACCCCGACATGGCTGCCAATAAATTGTGAAACAATATCGATTATATGTTTATAAATTATATACTTGTGCACATAGGCATGTTTTGCCTGTGGCCAGACTTGAGAAATTCATTATGGAATTAGCTTGGCTCCAACAGTTTTCATTTCCCTGTGCAAGCCGATGCCGGCGGCCCGAAACATAAAAGCATTATGAGCCGGGCTGCCAATGACAAGGCACCAATACAGGCACACCCAAACACACACATACACACTTGTGCACTGACAGGACTAAGTAAAGTCTACTCAAAGTTAGACATCGCACAGACGGCTGCCTGCCTGCCTCAACTTGTTTCCCTAAACTTTTAATCAGCCCCAAAAAAATGGGCGGCGGAAAACTTCTACCCTCTTTTGGGGCACGCAATTATTGCCAAATTTGCTGAGCAACAAAAACATAATCAGCTTAATTGCATAAAGAATGCTATGCACAAGAAATAAGAGAAAGGAAAAGGCTTTCAGACGAGACACGAAGTCTTTTGGATCTGGGAAGAAATGAATGGATACTTTCATACCCAGTGTTCCTTTTTCCCTATGAATTCCCAATACTGTCTAATATTGCGCATATAATTAAAAATGTATAGCTTTTTGTTAAGGAAAAATAATTAATCTGAAACGAGCAGCTTTTTATTTAAATATTTATATATACTATCTATTACATTACGAAAAAATCAACTTAAACTCAATAAATCTTGATCATTTTAATTGAGAAACTCCAAGTGAGAAAATTAAAATAAATTTAAATAAGCATCGACCTGAGCCTTAAAGCCATACAGCAGCAGGAAATCAGGGATTATGTACCTCTTCTTATCAGCTCATCAAGCTTTCCCAGGGATTACAGCCCTCTTTTATCAATCGTATTTTACATCAATTTGTGCATACTCAGCCATGCTAAAGTACGCCCAACTTATAGGCCCCTGCCATTAGAGCTTACGAGGAACTTAAGCCGATAGGGTAAATCGGCGCCACTTTTATTGTCCTGGCGTCGAAAACATGTACATGGGGTCGTATGCTCGATTGCTACTTTATGCTTTGCTGCCCTCAACGTATCTTGTCGTTGCCGTTGCCGTGGCCGTTGCTGTTGCTTTTGCTGGTAATACAATCAATTTCCGCTTTGTTTGTCAAGGAAACTTGGCGGCGAAGGAACGTGAAAGTGGCCCAGTGCTTTGACTTATTTCCCGCGCCCTTGTTGTTATCGTTTTTGTTTTGGAAAGCGGAAGCAACAGCTCAGCTGCCAATATTGTTCAAATATGACGTATACGTAGCGTGGGCCAATCACCCCATCTTGTTAAGTACGGAGTACACAATTTTTAATTAAATTTGCTATTATACGAATATATATGGGTATAGTACATATATACGTAATATCCATTATCGTGTTTGAGAATAACAATGGATGGCACTTCATTAGTCGCCTGTTTGGCTGCTCGGGGCCATTCCACCGCTTCGGTTTTGTCTGGGCTGGAATGTGGATAGTAGGGGATGGCTGGCATTGGCTTTGTGCAATTAGCCTTTATGTTGTGTGCTCTTGATTAGGACACACACACACTCCAAAAGTAGAGTAGTCATTGAAATATTTTCCAATTTGGTTGGCTCCTCAGTGTGCTTCGCTGCACTGCGTGCTTGAAATTGTTTTTGGGGGTAAGTTTTCGAGAGTTTTATAAATAAGAAATTCCAGCCTATTTTCGGAAGCCTTGGCCTAAATTGGATATAGGAAATTACTCCTATAAATAAGACATTATCATGACATTACCCATTTATGGAATTTTTGAATCATAGGGGCACTGAACCAGATTCAAAACGCAATAAATTTTGGCTTAAAAAATGGTCTTCCAAGCCATAAAACACATTTCTAACGGAGGCAATGCGATAACCAAAAATCGTTACCAATCATTCACAGCTAGCAGGCTCTATTCTTCGTCGCTATTTGGTTTATTCAAGAGCCATGATATCTCTGAAATGTGTATCAGCACAAATACAAATTATATGCGCATACATTTGCATCAAGTGACAAATGCCAAGACAACAGAAGGGGGATGTGTCAAACCCGAGCGATAAGCATCATAAATAATGTGGGCATATCAATTGCTACATAAGAAATTCATAAGCCAGTCCACAAAGTCGCAGAAAGTAAACTCTTCGAAGACAATCATGTTTTTTCCTAAAATAGAAATTGCTGGAAGTGCAAAAATAAAATAAGGCAAGAAAAGGATTCATATTAAATAAGATTACACTTTCTTTTCATTTATTTAGATCAATGAATGGACATGAATAATTATTTATAAAAATTTGGGAAAAGTAAAGTAAAATGTATTCATGGAAAACAAAAATATAAATAATTTTTATTTTGTGTCAACCAAGATGTTATAAAAGTAATTTTCAAATAACTTTTATAGTAAGTTAAGCAATTATTACAATTTGTCTACCAAACTAAAAACTTTAAATAAAATATTATGCCTTTAAAAGAATTAAGTCATTTAATTTAAAATTTAAAATCTTAAATTACTTGCAAAATGAATTTTAAAATAATTTGTGAATCATTTGACATTTTAAATTTCTGATAACTGCAAATCGCAAAAAAAAAAAATTGTTAGGAATAAACAAAAAGCAAATGTATAATACAAATAAGAAATAGTCAAGGACTATTCCTAAAAGGAATTTTGAAGAGGAACACATCTCAAGTCCAATAAGCGAAATCCTTCCGCGGAACGCTATGTGGCACAAGAATGTCACGGCAATCCCAGAGGCAGCATCAGCAGTCAGTGCGGAAGCGCTTCAATAAAAACAGAACAATGACAATAATAACGACGAGCCAACCTGAACCGACGAGTTGGATGGAGTTGGATGGAAACACCGGATATCCAGCCAGCAAAGAGGGCGGACAAATGTCAATTTATCATTTCCGATGGTGAGGCGACGCAAATTGCAGAGCTTAGGAAATGCTTTGCGCGCCTGTTTAAAAGGCATTTTAGCAGGGCAAACACGCAGACATTAGAACCACCGCCGCACACATCACCATCCATATAAATGGGCTCTAATGGCCCAGTTCCCCTTTTCTGCCCCACCCCATTGTGGTATGCATAATTGTCCTGTCTTGGCGCCGACTTTCTTCAATTTGTGGCCATCCTGGAGTCGGACATAGATATTAAATATCATTCGGGCACGCATTTCTGGCATTTGTCTGGCTCTTTAATGCCGCCCCAGTGTCCAATTTTATGCATTTCTTTCGTGTAAATATGCCGCTGCCTCTCTCCCTTGACGACCCACATATTATTCATATTTGTGGGCAAGGCCATTGCCAAAAAGTATTTTTAGGCGAGGACAGGACGATCCTCTCTCTTTCCGGCGCCAAAATTGAAATAAATGCGTTGGGCCAACGCGGCGGATACGTGTTATTGGTACGGCTGACTTGCCAACCAAATGGACTGTGAACGTTCTGCTAAATTTGAATTTTAATGCTTTTGCCCGGTAGAATTTAACGACTCTCGATATCTTGGCGTGAAAATATTTTATAGTTATTGATTTTCAGACTGTCAACGCAAAATGGAGGGGGAAAAGGTGTTTTTATTTCTTTAAAACGATTGGATAATAAATTTAAATGTTTAACAATAAAGTTTTATAGCTTCGATACTTTGGTCTTTTATTAAAAAAGTTGGAGTATTAATTGGATACTATGACAAAAACAATTTATAAGCGTATTACTAACATAACCGAAAAATAAAATGTTTGTATTAAAAATACATTAAAGAATAGAAAAAATTGCTAACAAAGGAATAAAAACAAGGATTATGTATCATTTCTAATAATTATAACAAATTTTTGTGTTTAACTAATTGAATACATTCTCAACCCTTGCCTATGGCAACGCCTAGTCCGCATTCGTAACCCA
Source organism: Drosophila gunungcola (assembly GCF_025200985.1). Taxonomy (NCBI): domain Eukaryota; kingdom Metazoa; phylum Arthropoda; class Insecta; order Diptera; family Drosophilidae; genus Drosophila; species Drosophila gunungcola. The sequence continues at coordinate 3,948,680 of NW_026453167.1, read as the reverse complement.
CAGCTTATCAACAGGACACACCCATGAACAGGAATTGCGCTAATTAGACCGACAACAGCCACGCACCTCATCAACATGACAACCTTTCCACCGGGAATCGAGCAAATGCCGCACCCACCTTATGGCAAGTGTAAACAGAATACGTGTTTCCACAGAAAATCATTTACTCAATAAATCAAATTGACTGCTTGCTGGCAAGTAGGACATCGTATTTACTCTCAATTAGTTGAACATTAGCAGGACATTTTGAACGTTAGCAGGACAAACAAGTTGCTACATAATTAACCAAGTGAAATAAGTTACGTACACTCTCCTCAAGCGGGAATAGAAAACGCTTCAGGACTTGTCAAAAATTTAATTAAAATTATGCAAATTTCAGCGATAAACGCAATTAAAAAGCTTATGTCTTTGCCTTATGTCTTTGAAGAAGCCCGCAGTCTTTTTAATCTGCCGCTAATGCGCGCTTTTGTGCGCGGAAAATCGGATTTTGTTACTCACATGGTTGAGAATATAGAGTTTTATAACATTTTTGTTTATATTGATTATATGATAATAAAATTCTATAACTAAAATCTTAAAATTTTGAATGAAATAAACAAAGAAATGAATAATAATAAAAATATTCAAATAATTTAATCACACTCTTTAAGCTGTTTAAGTACAAGACTTGATTTTTAATCAACAAGACGTGTCAATTAAATCCTTTTTAGATATTTCGGACTTAAGACGTTAAATAACCTTTTAAGGATAATTCCCTCTGTCCGTAAGTGTATATGTAGAGTTTAATTGCTTGTCTCTAGCAGGAACACCAAACACTGGATGGCACTTATTTGCATTTCACATTAGGCAAAAGCGTCTGAAAAGGAGCTTTGCAAGGACTTAGCATGTTCTGCCGCCCTTCGTCTCGTGTCTGCTTGTTTAGGCTTATACTTTGCATGAGTTGACATCTTTATTGGCAATTTATATCCTTCCTGGCCCATTCACAATTCTCAGGTAATTCCGCTTTGGGCGTAGCCAAGATCATAAGGAAATGAAATAAAATGGGCGTCGTCATCGCCATTTCTTAATTAGTTGACAGGCCGCAAAAAAGTGTGCTCAGTAAACTCAGTTTCGACTTAACCATCGGCGGATTTATGCTTTTAATTTTGTTTAACTGGCAACCGGAATGAAATTGAAATACAGTCTACGTGTTTGTAATACGAAGTGTTCTGGGTGGCGGAATAAATGGCGTAGCCGAGCGGCAGTTTTATGGTTGATTTGGGTTTCTCCTTTAGTTTCTTTTTATGTTTTACCCAGCTTTTCTTTTATGCTTCTGCAGAGGAAACCCAAAAAGTTTGAAGAGCTTCCTAAACTTTATAGTAAGTAACTTTATGGTAAGCAAAAAGATAAAGAATCCGAAAGGCTGCTGGCAAATATTTATGAAACACTATAACCCAAATGAAATTGAATATTCAATAACCATGGTTGGCTTCAAGAACTCATTTAAATTTTCTAACTTAGCCTCAATTCCTGAAAGTTCATTATATTTCGAGATATTCTTGAAATTTCACAAAGCCACAATAAGTTTGGCTAAGCCCTTTGCAAAATATTATCCGGAAAATATGGTGAGCAGCTGCCGTGAATAACGAATATATATATTCGCAAATTAAAAGCAGTCAGCAGCAGGGAAATTGCTAAGCAATAATTATAATTTGTGGCATTAGCAGGGAGCCAAATTTTCTGGGTAACTTTCGCCGTGCAACCAGCCATTGATAAAGTGTCGCTATACAATTTATCAGCACTCCCTCTGGGAAAAACTGGGAAACGAAAAGAGGGAGCGAGCGGGAAAATGTGCGGAAAACGGCAGCTAAACAAACAGTTACTGCACCTGCCACTGGGGAAAGCTGGCTGTGGTAATTTATGAGTCATTCTCTGGAAACGATGTATGCTCTCGTTTTTGGCTTCGTTGGTTTTTTCATATTTTCATTATTTCAAAAAAAGGAGCAAATAAACCGCACAAAGTTCTTAAAAAAAAGCAAAAATTAATTAAATGTTTGTGGTGCTCGTTTCTGCTTATTTGAGGTTTGCAAATGGCATTACCCGAACTTTGTGTCCGAGTCTTGGGATGAGTAAAAAGTTATTGAGGTGAAAATGCAGTTGAATTTATAGCAAATTGAAAATAATTGTATTATATTTTGTTTTTGCAGAAAATAGTAGTCCATTAAATATGAACACAGCAGCTTAACAAAAGCAATTATTATTCCGATTTACCAATTTGTTTTGACCATTTTATTCATTTAATAGTTCCTTTGCTGTGGTAAAAATTCGAAAGCAGTTAAAATAGTTTATAATAAATGGCTAGTAAAAGGAGCAAATTGAAACATAGCAATTCCCAATAAATAATACTCTTTAAGATATTTTCTATTCAATAGTATGTATCGAAGCTTTTAAAATAGTTACTGAAAATTTCCAGTGAACTGACCTAACAGGGCACACTACTATTTCTCTTCAAGATCTTTTCCCCTCAATGAAACGTATTAAAAGCTTTTCTTTTGGCCAATGTAAACGTTATTATCACCCTACTCCCGATTCATATGTCGTAAACTCAACTTGTGTCCCCAAAAGCAAGCTATGGAATTTGTCTTATGATATGGCCCATATCGCTGGCCATAAAAGTAAATTCCGTCTACGCTTATTAGATAACATAAACAGAAGCATGAACTGCCTTAACGTGCATTAAGAAAAACTGTGCCCAAGGCGACTGGCCGGCAACGCGGCGGCTACTTAACAAAGTTAAGGATCTTACACAAATTTGCCATTGGCGTATAAAAATGCTTGCGGACGTAGTGGCTTGTAATGGAGTGCAGTGTATACACACAAATGTATACATCTCCTTATATACAATCGTGTACAGTTAAACAATTCATATTTGCGACACCATTAAGCACGGGAGGAGAGGGGAAACAGGAAAAGCTGAGCTGAAAAATGGAAAAGTGCGAGCAAAAAGGCGACTGCGATAACGGAGAACGCCCAGCGTGTTGATACAGTAAATAAGGCTGAAACCCCTGGTCACAGGATTTCCTTTCATCCGCACACACAACACACTCGGAGAAAAATAAGTCTTGACTACTAGTAACTTGTCAATTAAACTTGTTTCAGTGTCCCTATTAGAAGTTATTAAAGTTTAAATTGAGAACTATAAACAACTAATTTTGCAATAGTCAACAAGTTCTTTTAGGATAAAAATAAATCTTTTTTTAATTTCTTAATTTACTACAATCTTTCATTTCAGCACGTTTAATTCGTTAATGAATTAACTGCACTATTTTATACCAGCAGGTTTATTTAGTTAACGACGTATTATATAAGAAAAGAATAATATTGGTACTGCCTAAAAAAACATTTTAAAAGATTAAAAATACTTTGTCTTTAAATATTAAGCAAATATTATCAATTATAAATATCAATTAAACATCTTTGTTTCAGAATTTTAGATTGGCAAAGTTTTATTTTTCGTAACGAAACTAAAGAACGATGTTTTTTGTAAATTATAGTTCGAAAGATAGATAGCAAAATAAAAAAATATCTCTTGATTAAAACACAATCTGGGGTTCGTTTTTTCCGAGTGCACCCACACCCACACAGTCACACCGAATGTTAAATAGGTGTTGATATGAATGTATTGAATATCGAAGATTGAGCCCGCCTTACCTTCGTCCTCGTCGTCGTCGTTGAGCTCCGTGATTGCCGCCTTGTCGCAGGGCCGGTCAATGCCATTTGTTGCTTCCGACTTGCCACTCCCCCCGCCGACGCCGCCGCCCCCGTTGGCCGCCTTCGCATCGCCATTGGAGATAATTGAACTGGATTTGGCGTGATTTGTGTGATTGTTCGCTGACGACTTGGAGGAGGACTCGCCGTCCAGGGGAGGAGCACTTGGCTCCGCATCGCCATTGCTGACCGCATCGATGGCCGAGCCATCCTTGGTCTTCAGCTCCTGGCTAGTGTTGCAGCCCATCTTTCTGGATTGGGATTCACTCGGATTCGGATATTTAGTCCGCGGATTTTGGTGGGGTCTCTCCGCTTTCAGTTGGCCTAGGTTACCCTTATTTTGTTTAATCAATTGCACACACACACACACGATCCAACTAACACACACAGACACACCCACAGTAGCAAGTTGGAAACTAGTTTATGGAACTATACTTGTTGTTTCTGGGCCAATTTGCACTTTGACTTTCACGAGACGAAACCTTTTTTTGCTTAAAAATGTTTAGAAAAATACGCTGGTCTAATGTTATTCCTTGAAAAAAGTTTTTCTTTGTTTACAAAAGTCGTTAGAAAAAGGTGCACAACCACAGGTTATCAGCCAAAGAACTCGCACGGAACCGGAAGCGGAAACCAGCTAAATGGCAGACTCGCAGCGCAACAAACTGACTGTCTCTGGCACAAGCTCAGGCACAACTGACTTTGACACTGAACGGCGCCTGCGACGCGTCCTCACTGCGGATGCCACGGACCCCGAATGCCCGAAATCCCCAAATCCTGCAGGAGCAGCAACAGAAGCAGCAGCAGTTGGGAGCTCAACAAGCAGCGACGCGCCAGCCGGCAGTCAACGAAACACAAAGCCCAGGGAAACAGAGAGACAGGACCTCAAAGCGAGAGCGAGAATGTGTACTCTCTCTCTCTCGCAGGACTCACAGTGGGCTGGTAACCAATGACAATTTAAAAATTTTTAAATTAAATTTTAAATTCAAACAAAAGAAAAAAAATACAATTTCTCAAGCAAAGGTTTCATTTTTCAAAATTTTTTAACGTATTTATAAAAAATTTAACTTTTAATACAACAATTTTCCAATAAAAACTTATACAATTAAAAATAAAAGTTTGAAGCAATTTAATGGCGTTTGTAAAGTCAGTTCTAACCTTTTTTAAATGCAGTGAAAAAAGAATGTCATTTTCAGGATGAATCCATCCAAAGTCCTTACTATTGTTAAGATTGTTAGATTCTTTTGACCATCCTAACAAGGATCTGTGCCTCTTCATATTAATAATTTTGAAAATTTAATAAAGTTGTAACTTTTTGTTGAAAGGGAAGTTACTTACTGAAAGACTTAATTTCCTCACATATTTATATTTCCAAAACAGCTTTTAAAAGATCATTTTTGTAATAGAATTTTAAAGTAGTTGGGATTCGTGTTAATTTTACCAATATATAAGGAAAGTAGTATGCAAGATAGTAGAACAAAATAATGCTATATGTCGAAGAACTAAACAAAAAATTAAAAAACAGAAAAGTTATAATTTTTTTTCATTTATTTTTCCGATTGTTCCTATGGGAGCTATATGCTATAGTCGTCCGATTTTAATGAAATTAAAACCGTAATTTTTAAATATTAAACCATTACTATATCTCGAAGAACTAAACAAAAAATTAAAAAACAGCAAAGTTATAATTTTTTTCATTTATTTTTCCGATTGTTCCTATGGGAGCTATATGCTATAGTCGTCCGATTTTGATGAAATTTAAACCGTAAATCGGAAATATTTTACCATTACTATATGTCGAAGAACTAAACAAAAAATTAAAAAACAGCAAAGTTATAATTTTTTTTCATTTATTTTTCCGATTGTTCCTATGGGAGCTATATGCTATAGTCCGTCCGATCCGGCTCGTTCCGACTTATATACTACCTGCAATAGAAAGACAACTTTTGGGAAAGTTTCATGCAGATAGCTTTAAAACTGAGAGACTAGTTTAATATCTGTTTATTTAAGCAGAATCTGGTGGTATTCTGTTTCAAGTGCACCCACACACTCATCGCTCTTTGATATAAGTAATATATAATTTATGTATAAAACCACATGTATATTAATGTTTTTGTTTTCAGGAAATTTATTACAGAATCAATTTATCTAAATCTGTGAACTTAATATTAATTTATATATTCTTAAATTTTAAGATTTGTGACTATAAATAAATATTTGGATAGTTGCTCTGCTCAAAATAGTTTTATTTTCATTTTTAAAAATTTAATTAAATTAAAATATGCTTAAAAATAAAATTTTATTTTTAAAGCTGAGTAATAAAGTAATCTAAAGCTCCTAAAATGTTTTCAATTAATTGTTTTTTTGTTCGGCTAGATATCCCCAATCTTATTCCACTGTTTAGGAACTGTTTTGCTTAAGACCAGAGAAGAGATTTCAAAAAGAGAGAGTTGCTTTTGAGCCAGGCGGCAACAGCAGCAGCTGCCTCTGTTGTTGTTAGCCAGCTCTGGCTGCAAACTTTTTCGCAAATAAACAAACCGACGGCCAAAGCCGACTCACAGATACGCACGCACACACATACGCAGGTCATTCAGGACAATGTGGCTTAGAGGAGCCGCAGAAAGCGTTGCGGTGCTACCAGAATCCTAAGAGCAGCAAAAGCAGCCATGGCAATGGCATCATCATCACCACAGACACAGACACATTCACAGTCACAGCCACACTCACACTAGGGCAGGCCAAAGGACTCTCTCACACACATACACATTGCGTGTAACACAGCTGAATGAAGGCCCAGCCAAAGGGAATGCAAATAAAAAAGGAATATTACCGAGCTGAAAACCTGGCCCATAAAAATATCAATGAATACACGGGCCGCTCCTTTGAACGTATATAGCAATTCATAAAAGGCAACTAGCTTATATCTTTTGCTTCTCAGCTGTCATCTGGCTTCCTTTTCTGTTTTCTTGTTGGTATAGTATTTATTTTTGGGAGTTGGCTACTCAACTTCACTGTGCTATAAAATGTGCTAGAGTGTGCGTGAGACAAATGAATTGGTTGGCTTTTATTGTGGCTTCCTCTTTAGTTCCCCATTTGGCTCTTTCATTACCATCCCATCTCTCTGTACATCCTAAAAAATTACAAAGATTTTAAATGGGTTATTTAAAATTTATTAGGCCTAGAAATCGTTGTGGTGGAAAACTTTTTAAAGGAATTCAATAAATTACCAACTTAATAAGGGCTTGTATATAGTTGTCAAAAAACGGAGGAAAAAATATTCAAATCTTTATTAATAATCTCCATTTATACTATTAAACTATTAAAAATTACAATAATAATACGCATCAATATTTTGAAATTTCCTTTTTATAGATTTAACTTTTTGTTTTTCTTAAAGTTTACTTTTTTCTTTTATTATCTTAAATATTATTTTCTAGAAGTGTATACCACGTTTACCTTAAAGATAATAATAAAATAATAAAGTCCGTTTAGTCTAGTTCGAGTGCAAGCCGCGAATAATCGTAAACCTGCATATGTGAACCTGCGGCAGTTTTAATCAAATCTTTCCTTGGTTCCCCACATGCATATTATAGGATATGCAAATAAGCTTCACATTGCAAATGGCATAAGTGGAACAAACAAACAGAAATTGAGCTGAGACTCAGAATATCCACCAAAAAGCAGATATATTGAAACATAATGTAACTAAGTTTTAAGATAAATTAATTTAATTTAAATAAACTATTTAACAAATCCATGATAGCCTGGCAATATGTTTACGTGCTTAAGGAGTTTAGATTTAAACTTAAACAATTCACTGGTATTCCATTAAGTAACGAAACTTTTCTAGTAATGAACTTGGGTGCCGCTTGAGTACGAGTCGCCACAAAAAAAATAATTAATTAACAAAACGACAGATTTTATTTAATTGAAATGTCCATGGTAAGTCAAACATTGACAGAAGCTTCAGTCAAATTTAATAAAAGCCCAACAAAAAACCAATTTATGTAAATTAATTGAGTTAAAATGGCCATTAAAGCAACCAGGGCTTTGTGATGTCCCGCTGAATTCCGATTCATATTTCAAAAGTAAAAAGCAAATTGAATATTGATTGAGCATGAAGCAGTTTTAAAATAATTATTCATTCCGAAGTGCTAAATTTGGCTTCCCCCGAAATTCTCTTTAAAGATTTCCGAAATTCTTGGGCAGGAAGGATGCCAAAAGGGCCAACAATTAAGTGTGAAGAACTGGCATACAGCTGCGACTGCCTTGAGTCCTTTTCAGCAGTTGCATTCTGGCAGACAAAAACAGGACGTGGCAGGACAAGAGCCAGAACTTGTCGTCGCTCCAAAACTGATGGAAAAACAGCCTTGAAAGCGTGAGTTCGCACACCCCAAAAATGTAGGGACAAACAGAAGGACCCAGAAGGCTTGGTGGCGTAAATTCATGGCCAAAAATTCCAGAATCCCCTGGCACTCGACTACGACTTCATGATGGCAAAAACGCGCCAGCGACACATAAACCCTTTTTCGGAGCCTGATAAAATGACTGACAACTCAAGAGTCTCTAGACTCGAGAGTTTAAGGCCCAAAACTTTGCGCATCATTTGCCAGCAGAAATGCCAGGTCATTATGTTGCCCAAAAGATATAAATAGCTTTGTTTTTCAGATAAAAATGTGTTGGCTTTTCGATTTTTCTTGTGTTTTGTTTTCTGTGAATAGGAATGGGAATAAGAAAAATACGTATACGCCGCGTGGCTGCGAACTCTGGCATGCCCTTTGGACTTTGCTCCGCCTCCTCCTCCCAACTCATTTGCCGCCTCCTTACTTCGGCTCTATTTTATTTATTATATTTGTGTATGTGTATTTTTTTTGTTTTTGCACTACCCTCCCGAGACTTGAGCCGAATGGAAAGTTTTTCGCGTCCTTTTTTTTGCGTTCTTTTCAAGTCTGAAGTTCAGCGGAGCGCAACAATTTTCAGGTCTACTAGAAAAACTGACAGCCAGCAAATAAATTTAAAGCGAAGTTTTGTATGTGCTCTTAAGGTTTTCCCGCAAAGAGAATCCGATTTTCCGTAAGTACTTGAAAGAAGCGCAAAACTTGCCAAGTAATTTATCTGTGTATTTATTCCGCGGCTTAACTCCGCCGTTTCCGCTTTTCTGTTGAGTATTATTATTTGTATGTATGGCACTCTTTTTGCAAAGCAATTTATTCGCATTCCTGTCTCATTATTTATTCGACTTTTTCACCTTGAACGGTCAAGGCCCTTTATCTCACGTCCCTTATATCTGAATATCTGATGTCATGTCGGCGATAAAAGCGTTTCTTTTGTCACCTTCATTTGTTAGCCGACTTCATCTGCCGCGTTGATTTGTGGCAACAGAGAAAGTCACTAACGGTAATTGAATTAGGGTTGACATGATATATGTACGGATATTCTATATTGTTGTTTCCCTAACAATGCCAATTAATCATACGCAACGTTGAAAAGGCGTTGAAATGAAATATCCATCGTACGTGTGATTTAATTAATTTCCCCTTATTAATGATGAAACATGTTGTATTTATTATTTATAAGCTGCACGGCAAACCCAAAAAAAAGTCTGACTTAGAGTAGAGTTTTTACAAATGATTTGTAGATATAATTAGAAAAGGGGTTTGATCTTTATCTTATGTTGACATAAAATTGGAGCAATTTAATTGCTAAAACCACTTGTACATTTTTTACAGCTATTATTCCGTCTGTCCGTCTGTCCGTCCGTTTATATGCAAACTAGTCTCTCAGTTTTAAAGCTATCTGCATGAAACTTTCCCAAAAGTTGTCTTTCTATTGCAGGTAGTATATAAGTCGGAACGAGCCGGATCGGACGACTATAGCATATAGCTCCCATAGGAACAATCGGAAAAATAAATGAAAAAAAATTATAACTTTGCTGTTTTTTAATTTTTTGTTTAGTTCTTCGACATATAGTAATGGTAAAATATTTCCGATTTACGGTTTAAATTTCATCAAAATCGGACGACTATAGCATATAGCTCCTATAGGAACAATCGGAAAAATAAATGAAAAAAAATTATAACTTTTCTGTTTTTTGATTTTTTGTTTGGTTCTTCGAGATATAGTAATGGTTTAATATTTCAGAATTACGGTTTTAATTTCATCAAAATCGGACGACTATAGCATATAGCTCCCATAGGAACAATCGGAAAAATAAATGAAAAAAAAATTATAACTTTTCTGTTTTCCTTACTTTGCATTTCAGTTTTGTAACTAGTATTTATGTGAAAATGCCACAACAAATTTAAGGATACTTTACCCATTGCATGGCTACCAGCATTCATATCCGATAACCCAGCTATTGGCCAAGCGCCAAGCCAATATTAACCGGGAATATGAGCAGACAATAGATGGCCAAGGGGTTGGCGGATCGGATCGGATCGGTTTGTCTGGCAGACAAGCGGCAAACCAAAAAATGACAGTTCGGATGTCAGGAGTGCTCGATGTTGACTTTAAAATCACATTCAAGAGTTCGCCCCGCACACTCAACCGGACTTGTATAAGCAGTTCAATTACACGACTCCCTGCTGCATGCCTGCACCGCCTGCCACGCCTACCTACCAGTGGTACTCCCCCAACCCACCACCCACCGCCCACTCTTCCACACTGCCTCTGTTTATTGAAAGGTTACATGAATGACACACACGCCACAAAAACTGAATCACCCACACAGACCGACATCGACCGCAGACACACATTAACACAGGGGCGTGCAGGGGATTTTTTCAGGGGCTGGGAAAAATAGCCCTTTTTATTATATTTTGATTATTTCATTAGAATATATTAAAGGACAGAAAAGCAATCCAAAAATGCGAATTTATTAATTTTTGATTGCAAAGGGTGATATTTAATTTATAAGATAAAAAAGGACTTGAAATATTATAATAGTATATAGTCTGTTATCAGAACATTTCAGGCACAAAGTCAGGCTAAAAAGCTTTACCTTAAAATACTAATTAAAAGTCTTAGTTAATTTTTAAAGTTGTTCTCATTAAATGCAATTTTAAATTGTAACCAGGAATACTTGCAATTACACTGGTATAGCACCGATATGTTGTTATTTTCTTATATTATTTTCTCGTTTAACAGTAACTGTTTTAATATTTTATACATTTTCTTGCGATAAAAATATACTTGTTTGACAACTTTAATCTTTAATCTCTAAACCCCTCTTCGCACGTCACTGCATCAATCTCACACGCATAGGAGCATTTGCATTGTCTGTTGGTATATCCTTTGATTCGTTCCTTTTTGGTTGCTTTTCATTGCATTAAGTGAATGTATCTGCATGCATATGCGACACGACAATAGCATAGCCGTGTATTTAGAGGGGGAAATGGGAGCAGTAGCAGTGGCAGTCCGCTGCCAATTGCAACAGACGCCGCCGTCTGGCAGCTCGTTACGTGCCATCACGAAAGGCCCCCATTCACCATTTACCATCCATCCAACTCCCAACCGGAGTTTCCCAATCCAAATCGAACGGAACGAACCCCTCTTAAAGTTAAAGACCTGTTCGTTTCGATTTAAGCTCGAGGTTTTATGTGTTGCTTCATTGCCTACTTTTTGGGGCCCACGCGTTTCCTATCTTTTTCAGTCAGCCAGCGCTCAGATTGATGGATGATTTTTGGCCAATTGATTGATGTACGAACTTTACAAAGTTGACAAAGATTTCAGGTCTCACTGAAATACACGTGGTCATTTTGCGTCATAGCTAGCCACAACATTAATGGGTTAATCGTGGCATAAGCAACCCTTGTTTTTAGTCTGCTTTTCAACTTTTTGCACAGAAAGCATAATTATTATTAACTAGAAATATTAAATTTAAAATTTTAAATTAAAAAAATTGTTTTTTTAAATCGTTTATAATTTTGGCGTTGTTCATATAGTTTTTTAAATTATTATTTTATTATAAAATAATTTTAGCATTCAATTTTTGGAAAAATGTACCAAAATGTGTTTTAAAAAAACTTTTATTACATATAAAAAATCTCAGGAATTCGACATTTTTTTAGATTATTTAACAATAATCGAAGAACAAAAGGTTTCGAAACTTATTTTTCTACTGACAACTATTTGTAGAATTCAATTTTTGGAATTTAAGGAATCTCAAGTTTTCTTTGAAGTTCTTAATAAAAAAATAAATTTTTTTAATTTGCTTTTTATTGTATAAAATGTCACTAAATATGATTTAAATACCTTTATTACTTATATAAAATCGTATGATTTTCACACTTTCTAGACTTTTAAATATAAATCGAAGTTCAAGAGGTTAAATAGTTTCTTTCTGTGTGTAAGCAAAGCAATTACTTATTTTCCCCTTGCACCAATCATTCAATGGCCCTCATTAAAAATGTATTACAAACTCAATTCCATAGACAAGCATTATATTTGGAGTTATGGTTGAACATAAACATATTTTCTAAGCCATTTAACGACGGTCAATAAAAGCGTCGAACCCTGCGTTTCGAATATTTCGGGTTCTTTTATGACTTTACAAGGGGCACCTCAAACACTCTGACTACGTGACCAGAAAGCGTTTTTAATTAACAATTACCACATCAGGACGAGCCCAGGAACACGTGTCCAATTCTGTGGGTTAGCTCGGGACCTTGGGTGCCTAAAATTAAGATAATGGCTTGAAAATTGGAGACGGGGGAGCCCTAGCAACTAGGGTCCCAGCCGAAATCAGCGGATAGGGTAGCCCGCACCGCAACTGACTCTGGTTTCTAATTTCGGAGCGAGGGCGGCTACAAAATCCATGAACATGAACATGAACAGAGAAAAAGGATAAAGCTAACCAGACCGCACCTAAACGCATGACGCAGCCGGTAACCCATCTTTCCGAGCTTAAAAACCAACGGCTTGCATTTTAATTACGTTGTTCTTTACACCTTAACGTGTTGAAATGCCATAAAGGACAACAACAGCAAGTCGCCCACAAAAGGCCAGCAAAAGCCAAGTCATGAAAAGGATCCAAAGGCAAAAAAAGTGGAGCAAAGTGCTCGACGGGGGATAAAAATGCAGGATACCCTTTTGGGAAATTACTGGAAAATTTAAAACACTCACGATACCGTAACATAAAAAGTAAAAGCAATTGGTATAACTTCAGATGAATTTGATTTTAAGGATTATTACGAATACATAATGTACATAATACATTCAATACATAACTGATTTAGAGTTAATTTCATATGTGTACATTATGTGATTTTAATAAAAAGGCCGAATACAGTTTTACAACTTGAAAAAATCATAAAATGCTTAATTTACACTTAAATAAAGTTAATAGCAGAACTAAGAGCATCACTTTGTTTAAGATTTCATGTTATAGTCCTGAAAACGTTGCATTCAAAACTTATTTAGCTCTTTAAATAATATTTATGAATGCTTTTTAAAACTCTTTTTTATTTTTACATAGTGTCTCACATTTTTAAAAACTAAGTCACTTTAACAAAGGCAAATAGATGTTACAATTTCAATACTGTTTAGCTACTATCAAATTCCATTTTTAAAAGTAAATTATTTGTGTAATCAAAGGGTATTTCCCAGTCGATTATCTAAAGAAAACATAGCGTGCCTGTGCAGCAATTAAAAGTAGCTATTTGCTATCCCACATGGCGGACGAGCGAATCGTCCGAATTCCCTGGCTCAAAGGTGTGGAAAAGCCACCGTTGACCGAAGTTGGCGACTTGTGCTTAGTGTGCGTGTTTGCCTCCATTTCGGTTGCCTTTCTGATTCTGTTTGCCTTTTTCTGTCGAAGTGTGTGGTCAGCTGTGGTCAATGATAAAAGCGAAACGATAATTTCCGTTCGTGGACCTGGGCGGCAAAGTGACCATTGACATGCAAATTTCCATTTAGTGCGAAAGCTTTCTGACAGCACCGAAATGGAGCCGCTTCGGAAGTTTTGCCCAGGTGAAGGTCAGAGTTCACTCCCTTGTGCAACTGCCTGCAGCTTAAATTTATTTATAAACATAGCTCTGGGGAATAATGGCAAATTATCATTTGTTGTCCGTTGCTCAATTACTAAAAGGTTAAACGAAAGCTGCACATTTGTTGGTTACTGATACAGAACAAATTATGCAGTGATCGATTTGCATTATTATTAATTCTTTTTTCTTCTTTAAGACCATTTAGAGGGCAAATAAATGCATTTTAAAATCAAGTTTTAAATGCTTATGTAGGTTTTTATGTGTATAGACTATATGGTCAAAGCATTTAGTTAGACTATTTCTGTATATAGTTATCCTAGATTGGATTACCTATGTCTTGCTATTAAATTTTAATTGTACATAAATGATTATTGCTTAATTATTAAATTTCAATTGTACATAAATCATTTTCGGTTAAGTTTTTTAAACTAATGTGGTATGACATTCTTTAAAGTTATTCAACCTAGACCAAGTACATTCTTAAGATTTCTTTTAGTTTCAAACACATTGCTTACTTAAGTATAAATATGCTTACAAGAAAGCTATCAAAACTTAACACCTGGCTATGCTTACAGCAACAAAAACTTGAAAGTAACCCCTCACAGACTTAAGTAAACTCAATTACACGATGTCTCCTGGCTTAGCGGCTCTGAATGGAAACTCCAGGCCACCGCCCATCGAGTGGTGTGTCCCTGATGGAATTCCGTGGTGGCGACATTCGCCACCTGCCGCTCCTTCAGGTAGTCCAGTATCCTTGGCACATTGGCCTTGACGCCCAACATTGTGGTGAAGATGCTGTTGCGAGGCGGTAGAACCAACGTTAATTTAATTTCAGGAGGTAATCAAGATTGACTCACCGCACGCGTAGCTTGTTTTCCAGACTCTCGTCGATAATGCGCTGCACAAAGCGGACTTCGCCACCCACGCAGGTCAGCTCCTCCTGGCTTCCGGTCCGGGCATTATTGGGTGCAGGTCGTCTCTCGGGATTTCTGGTGTTGCCGCCAAAAGGATTGGCCAAGTTGGAGTCGAAAAAGGGAGGATTACATAGGCAAAAGTGGTACTGCAGCTCCTTTTGTTCCTTCTCGAAGTAGCTCTTGAAGATGCTCGTTTTATCTGGTTGAGCGTAGACTTCTATTAGCTCATCCAGCTGGTTTTTCTTCACATTCTCCCTGGCATATTCAATGTTTTGGGGTTTCGATTCCAAGGCCAGCATATGCCAACCATTTTTCTTGGCTCCCAGCAAAGAATAAATGCATGAGGAACCACAACCTTTAAAGGATTCTATTAGTTAGTCTCTATATCTTATATTTCCTGAACTCACCTATATCTATTCCCCTGATTTCCTGCAATTTCAGCGGCTCCATTAGATCCTCTAGCCATAAAATGTAGTTTAAACGGAGGGCCAAAGTGGGCACCAAACTTCCAGGTGCAAAATCCACATTTAAATCAAAGTATTCCTTTAAAAGCATTTTGGTCAACTCACGCAACGTCTTTTCATTGCGAAAATTCACAGATACTTTGCCATTGAGCTCCTAATTGAATAAAATGTATAATTAATCTTTTGCAAGCCCAAGAATATAGTTAGAACATACCAATTCGCATTCTTTGCGGAAATCCTTGTATTTTATAGCCAATTTTGTATAATCAGGTGGCTGGCGTAATATATTTCGCGGATGCATGCCAAATTTCTTGGCATTTCCCTTAGTTTTAACCATGTTTTTTGTTTAAAGTATTACAATTGTTTACGAAATGAAATGCCGCCGAAATTCGAACAGCTGTTTAGTGCAGCAGCTTGGCAACTCTGCTTGCCAAAGATTAGAGATGGCATATTATCGATTACTTTGGTTAAAAATTTAGTATTTTTGGTTTTATCCAGGTTCTAGATGACTGGTCTTACTGCCACTTGTTGATCTAATTTTTGTAAACAAAAAAACCTAACTCTTATGTCTTGGACTAGAAAATTGTTAATTACATACGAAAACTTCACAAACGATTTGCCTGCTCTTCAAGATGGCCACAAAACGGAAGGATGCTTTCCTGCCTGCGACTGCAAGTGCAAATGCTGCAGAGGAGTCAGGGAGAAATACGTGGCATTCAATGGGGAAAATGAGACCTATTCCGAATTTCCCAACGAGTTTTCCGGCGAAGTAGAAGATGTGCAGAAGATGATACGTTTCCGCAGCCCAGATATGTTGCTTTTACTGCAGGCAGCGCAATTACGTGATCATTTCTGGACCAATCAGTATTTTAAGGCTGACTTACAAGAGGATTATGAAGCTGTTTTGCAAGTTTTTAAAGTAACAAAGAGGCAAGTTCAATTGGAAATGTTGGTGGCAATTCTGGATACAGTGAGCACTGGATATAGACGAGCGGTTAGCCAATTAACGGGTGAGGAAGCCCAAGGAGCTCTGCGTCCTAAAATGGCAGCAATTACATTACCAGGATTACGTTGTATTTGTCAAAAGTGTGAGCAACTTCCTTGGAAAAAACTACAGGATGTGGAGGATCATCAAGAAAGCCATAGTTATTCAGACAACTTTCACTGCGAGATTTGCTATCGCAGATTTTACTTGCAACATTCTCTAATCACCCATTTGAGCAGGAAAATTGGAGGTCAAAATGATGGCTCAGAAGAACTTCGGGAAAATGGGCGCTACAAACGATTTTTGGATAATCAAAAAATAAGAGAACAGGAGGAACTGGAGAAACGACCTGCAAAAGTTAAGGAAATAGTGGTGCCTGTATATAACGACCAAGAGCTATATCTTAAGGAGGAATCGAGATATCTTCCGAAAAAACGAAAGTATTCCACTCGAACACATTGTCCACTTTGTAATAAGAAATATGGATACTCCTTTAGCCACCAGCTGCATATGGTCAAGCATAGAAGGGATGACTCCGAACCTCCCAAACTCTTTTCCTGCTCCTATTGTCAGAGGTCCTTTCTTACTCATAAGTTTTTGCGTAAACACCAGAAAAGAGTTATATTGGCAGGCAAACTAAGATATCGCCCCTTTAAATGCTTAAGTTGTCAATGGAGATTCCAACTGTGGTCTGCCCTTAAAATCCATGTAATCCGCAAGCATGAACGGAAAAAACTCTGTCTCATTTGCAAAAATCCCACTTTGGATCGCTGTTGTTTTGCTCATACGCCCAAGGAATGCAGAGAAGCCATTAAAAAACACCGCGAAAAAGTGCGCCGTTTAAAAGGAGCTCCAGTGTGCGAAATCTGCGGAAAAGATTTTGCAAACAAATTCTTTCTCAGAGAGCACTTGAACAAAACTCACTTAAATAGGAGAAATTTCACCTGTGAAATCTGTGGAGCAAATTTCTACAGCCAGGGCACAATGCAAACTCACAGAAAATCAGTGCACCTCTTGATGCAGACCATGAAATGCGAGGTTTGCAATATCATTGTCAAATCCAGGGCAAATTACCTGAGGCACTGCAAGTCGCAAAGGCATATCGATGAGCTAATTAAACTGGAATTAGGCAATTTAAAACCTAAGGAAACATATCCAAAAGAAAGTGTAGCTCTTAACCCACCAGAATCCAATCATAGAATAACGCAAACCAACGAAGAATTAATTAATATGGAAAGTTATAAAGACCCTACTAGTATAAACGAAGAAAAGTCAACTAAAAAAGAAAATAACAAAGTCGTGGCTCAGAAAAAGGAAAAAATTAAATCAAAAACCCCTCACCGATTTCAAAAACCAGACAAATTAACTTTTTGTGAACCCTGTGGAAATTCAATAGTGGGGAATATGCAGAGGCATTATAAATCGACCAAACATAAGCGTAACCTAATTGCACACAACAGAAATATGCAAATATTAAAAATAACTAATAACAAAAATTAATAGTTTTAAAATAAAATTAAACCGTCCAATAAATTGTACTATTTATTATTTGTATTATTTATAAAGCTTGGCTTTTTACTTATGTGGGCATTTGCTTTTCTCCTTTTTAAAAACAGTGGTTTCAGGAATTCAAAAAAAGCGGGAAAAATAAAGCCGTTTAAATATACCAAAACTTTACGCTAGTACTATTTAAATATTGGTTATTTTTTATTTTATCCAGCAACGGTCACTCTAAACCTTATTTCGGCAAAACAAAACACATTTTTTACGGAAAACTCGGATTTATTTTAAAAATATTGACTTAATATGTCGGAACCTAGCTCCAAGGATAATGTCAAGACGGCGATGACGTATATTTGCGGCGGTAAGTAGGGCGAATAAAGTATTTCAGTGCAAAAACGATTTACTCAGAGGGCACATGGCTGCTGGACTGGCAACAAAAAATGTTTAAAATGCTGTTTTATTATATATTTTTTGTTATTTCTACTTTTAGAATGCCATCACGAAAACGAGATGCGACCAAGGGATCCAATTCGTTGTCGCGAGTGTGGATACCGTATCATGTACAAAAAACGCACCAAGCGTCGTAAGTAAATTCATAATTTTGAGACTGAAAAAGTCTCCAATGTTTCTCAAACTGTACTGATGAAATCTTTTGTTTTTCTTTGCAGTTGTTGTCTTTGATGCTCGTTAAAAAACCGTGAAAACTAATGGACAATCTATATTTTTAAGGAATTAGTTTGTAGCTAAATAAAGCTTGTGCTTCAATAAAAGTCCTCTTACAACACAAAAACTAAATTTGTTGATAATTCTTTTTAGTAAAAAAATTCAATAACGTGCTTAAACAAAACTCTTTTTTTTATTATAAAATTGTGCTTAAGCTTTATTATTTAGGACTAAATGAAAATTGTATTGATATAAAATCTTTAAAAGGGTGCTGAAACAGGTACTACATCAAACAACCCCCTTTTTTTAAACCCATTATAAAACCCCACATTTTGTAATTGTAAAACAAAACAAAAAATCCCAACAGCAAAAGAAATAAACAAGACCTTTTTGTTTTATATTTTAAACTAATTATGTTTTATTTTAAATGTTTTGGAAATATATAATTTTAAACTAAAAACACTCACATTACAGTTATTGTAATTATACCTTTTATTTTTTGCAAGTTCATTGCTTAAATAAAATTTAAAGTAATTCGGTTTGTTCTTTTTTTTTGTTTCCTTTCTTATAAATGTCTTTTTTCGTCTCAAAAATTTTGTCTAAATGGCTTGTCATCCAAAAATTTACTTTACTTAAGAATTTTCTCTTCGTTTACGCTTTAGTTTAGTTTTGTGTAATAAATTTACGTTTCTTTTTTAGTTTACCACATTTAGCAAAAACACACATTTTACACTAAAATTGTTTATACCTTTATTCATATATATCATATCTTCTTCCCCCCGACACTTTTCAGTCAAATATTTCTTGTTCAGTGTGGTAAAAAGTTGTATTCTATCCATGTTCTTTGAGTATTTTGTAAGTTGTTCTTGTGTTTCCTTCTGGTTTTTCTCGCCGACTTTCCTCTGTTTTTCTTCTGATAAAATCATGAATACACATCTACACGTACAGTAATATAGTTTTTGTTCATTTTGTTTTGTTAATATTTATAGACGTTTGTTTTTCCATACATACATATGTATGTAAAACGTTTTTTGCGTGAGAATGGATTTTGTTTCTTGTGGTCATTGTGGGCGTGACTGCTGCTCCTGCTGAGGAGTAACTAAATCAACTAAAACTAAATTTATATTCACGTTAAAGCTTAAATGATAAGTAAGGCAAAGGGTTCGATGAGGTTCGCGTTTGCAGTTCATAAATTAATCCATAAACTAAGGTAACTAGACGACTAAATGCTAGGTGTAAAAAGATGGCAATCATTACTCGTAACTAAACTGAAGCTTTGTAAATGGCAAATTAAAGCTTTTTACTTCACATTTCATTCAATCGAATACAAATACGAATATGAATACAAATACAAATGGAGGAAATCATGGGCTGGGACACATTTGATAAATGCTCATTCCAGGTTAATTACTAAATAGTTAAATATCCGTGTGTAAATGTTCATTGTGAGTGGGCTTTGTGTTTGTGAGATAGCTCAATTGTACAACTAAGATAATGAAATTCATTTGCAGTCGGCTGCAAAAGCGCTTTCGAGACCGTTTTGCATGAATTGTGTTTGTTTGTTTGTTTTTGTTTTTTAAGTATTTTTTGTTTGTTTAAGAGAAATCATATTTCAGGTACATCACAACTTAAAATTTAAAAAATTAAATGCAATTTTTTAAACGATTTTCAATGTCAAATGCCTAATGCATTCCATATATGGCAAGCAAACATTTTCTAATCTTAAGCGAATAATAAAATAGAACCGATAGAACGACGCGGCCACATTAGCATTGCTGTTCCGCCTGTCTGCGACGAATCCTCTTCTGCAGAGCTGCCTGCAGCCGTTGTCTCCCAGTTGATGAGCAGGATGATCCCGAACCCGATCCCGATCCCCCCGCGCCATGCCGCCAGTACTTGTGCAGGGCCAGCGATCCCAGGGTGTGGTAGTTGAAGCTGATGGAGCTGCTCCTCCGCGTCTGGCTACACTTGAGGCAGCCCAAGCGCTGGCGCACCATGCGATTGAGGTACTTGTCCCTCAGCAGGGTGACCACCGCCTCGGGCGTCAGGCGGATCTTCTTGGGCTGCGCCTGCTTGCGCGAGCTGGACTTCTTGCTAAAATCCAGCGGAGCGGCCAGATACTCCTGCTGGCTGGCCGCATCCGCCAGCAGCGGCAGCAGGGTGGCCAGTTGGTTGAGAGATTTGCGGGAGACGCCGTTGCTGTGAGCCGGCGTCGCCTTCTTGGGACTCCGACGCGGCGTGCTGAGATCCAACTGACGCTTGAGCAGCGATGTCGTCGCCGGCGGCGGCGGTGGCTGCAGCTTTGGCGCAATAGTCAGTGTTATGTCCTCCTTGTTACGCAAATACTCGATGTACTCCTCCGTTTCGCTGAGCAGACGACGCCGCTTGCTGGGCGACAGGTTCTCAATGTCCAATTCCGGCAGCTGCTGACCCGTAGTGGTGGCCGTGGGCAATGCTGCTGCTGCAGCGGCCAACATCAGAGGCGTCTCCGCCGCATAATACTTGTTGATGATGTCCTTGACGTAGTTCTGGAACTGAGTGCCAATGCGATTGAGATTCTGGTACTCCATTTGGGTGAGAAACGGTGTCTGGCTGGTGTTGCCGCTGACGCTGGGCGGCGATGTTGCTGCGGCGGCTGCAACACTTGCTGCCGCTGCTGCTGCTGTTGGTGACTTGCTCTTGTTGTTCTCCTTGTCATCCTGGCGATGATGGTGAACGGCATTTCTGTGCGATGACTTGTCCTTGTAGTAATTGTTGTTATGGCTGTTACTATTGTTATTGTTGTTGTTGTTCAATTTATACGCGGGAGACGATTTAATAAGCTGCAATCGCTGCTGCTGCTGCTGCTGGCTATGATGTTGCTGATGTGGCTGATGCTGCTGCTGCTGGTTCTCTTGGTCCTCATCGTTGTCATCGGTTTCGACCTTGATCTTCCGTTTGCTGGCCAGCAGCTCGATGGCCGTCTGCTCGTAGCTGGCCGCCTCCAGAAATGCCGTTGCCATCATCGCCTTGCTGGGCACCATGTCCTTGGCCTCCAGCTCATCCATCTTCTCCAGCTTGACGGCATGACGCGACAGCTTCAGCGGCGATGTGGCGCTCATGTTGAACTCATCGCCCGAGAAGCTCGACGACGAGGCCGACGATGGTGTATTCTCGTCATCCTCGCCGGTGGAATGTTGTCGCGCCCTAATGCCAAACTTTTGGCGCTGGGAACCGGATACGGAGCCGGAGGCGGAACCGCCGCCCATGTTGCTCAGGCTGTACAGCAGTGCAGCAGCCTCACGTGTCGTCCATTGCGAAGGCAGTTTATTGTTAAACAGGAGTTGATGATTGGCTGGTATTTTCAACTCGTGCACGCCTCCCGCCTTATGAAAATCCTGAGCGACCGAAGCGGTGTTACGACTAATGGCGTCCATTTTCAGCAGACTGCAAGGATAAAGCAAATGGCAAGGGATTAGAATATGATATTGATGCTTGAATGAAGGACAAATAAACAGCAATTACGGGTGAAAATCAGGGGAACTGAATAAGGCCAATTTAAACATTGGCTATAATGATTAAACAGTGCTAAATAAAACGTTTTTCATAAATATATAAAGTAAAGATAAAACAGCAAAAAGCAAGAACGAATAGTGCGACCTAAAACAAAACATTCCTGAAGTGTAAATAATAAGTGAAGAACAGTAAAACAACAACAAACAGTATTTAAAGGCGGCTTGAAACATACACGATCATTGGAACTGACAAAACAAAACAATATGTTAACATCTTGATTAATAAAAGTGGAATAAAAGAGTTATTTTGTAACGATAAATAATAACAAAATAAAACTTAACAAAAGAATTATGAGTTTGGTAAACCATATAAAATGGGTGAAAGAAACTGAATTTGAGGAAACTTTGCAAGAAAATATTGGAAAACTTTGTAAATTATATAAAAACCAACATACAAAAAACCATATATTACATTTTATGTAATGCAATTTTATAACACAACGAAATAAGTAAAGGAACTGAGTGAAAACCAACGAAAGCGCAATGGATGTGGGGGCATGGCATATTGGTTGTGCAAATACCGCGCATAGTCCTCCGGATCGCTGCCCTCGGCCTCGAGGTACTGAAACAATCGCTCCGAGCCGCGCTTCTGCGTGGCCGCATTTGGCAATCCGCCGGTGAGCAGATCGTGTGGCGGGATCAGTGACCCATTGGCACTTAGCCGCCAGCCGACCATCGACGAGGGATTCACGATGATCTCCTGGAGCGGTCCGCCGCCGGAGATGTTGCCGCTAAGGCCGCCGCCGCCGCCACCGCCTCCCCCGCCGGCCACGCCCTCATTGGTGGTGGTGGTGTAGATGGTTACGGCACCGCCGCCTCCATTCGCATTCCCCACATTGCCACTGGACGAGCTAACCGGAAATGGTGGTCGATGGTCGATGGTTGATGGTTGGTGGTCATGTGGAGATGTGGTGATCATGGTTGTTGGGATGTCGTGGGAATCGAGAGTCGAGAGAACGAGAGAACGAGGGTAGTAACTAGAGTTAGGAACGTTGTGCGCGCTCGGTTTGGGTTTTTATTTTTTTTTTTTTGGTTTTTTGGGAATGTTGGTGTTTTTGGTTTTGTTTTGTTTTCGGGAGGGGTTTTTTGTTTTTTTTTTTTTTTTTTTTTTTTTTTTTTGTATGGGTCAGGGCGGTCTGAGAATGTTACCCAAAAGCGTTGCCGGCATAGGTGTTCAGCTGGTTGTTGGCCACCAGGCTGTTGCCAATGGTTCGCAGCACATTGAGGTTCTGGCTGTGGCTGTGGCCTCCGGCATTGGCATTGTTGTTGCCATTGCCGCCGCCGTTGCCGTTGCTATTGCCGCTGCTGCTGCCGCCGCTCTGGTTGCCGTTGCCACTGCGCGCCGGCCGATTATCGTGCGGACTGATCAGATCAGGGTATATATGTACATATACATATGTGTTAGATATAGAGAACGTCCGGGGAGGTTTATTTTTCGGGGGGTAGCAAAAAGAAGTGGGGCGAAAGAGAGTTCAAAAGCTGTTTAGAGTTTTTCGTAATTCCCAGGGCAAACGAAGGGGGCAGGTTAGATTCGGGGCATCCGAAGCTATAAGTAACCTTGCAGATAGATCATTGCAATGGCTGATATTTAAAAAGGACTAATGTCAAACATAAACTCAATTTTATGTTAGGAGAACACAAACTAATACCAATAATTGTAATGAGTGAATAGGAACATTAGGCGGGTCCATAAGGTCCCACTCTAACCCGCATACAGTATGCGATTTAAGGAGTTTCCAAGGATTTAAATTATATCACTCATACGTACTGTTACCGTATCTGTAATTTTTATAAAAACTCAACTAAATATATTTTAAGCATATCTATTAAAACTTTAACTATCTTCGTTACCAAAATGGAAATATCTTTTAGCAATGACTTTTGTTTTATAATGCCCTAATGTACATAAACATATTTAAAGAAAAACTTTAATTCTCTAAACAAAGACAAATGAAAACTATCCTATTTTCTCGTCTTTTAAGACCTCCTAGCAAATCCCCTGCAAGGGTACCACAAAAAAAAAAAAAACAAAATATAACAATAAATACTTACTGCACATCGCTCATGTGAACCTGGTACTCCTCCTGCGTGTCCGCCAGATAGGAGCACTTGCTGCATGCTCGCTTGTTGTGCACCTTGAGCACGTGCGTGGCCAGGCGCTCGGATCGCGCCGCCTTGTAGTCGCAGAGCAGACAGACGAAGGGCTTTGTGTGCGTATTGAGGTGCCGCTTGAGGCCCCACTTGTCCGCTCCGGACCAGGGGCAGTAGCAGCAGGTGAAGCGCTTCTCCCGCTTCGGTTTCAGCAGACCCGAGCCGCTGCCACCGTTGCCGTTGCCGCCATGACTGCCACTGCTGCCGGAACTCGAGCTGGCCACCGGTTGCTGCATCACGCCGACGCCCACATGAAGGGGCAAGACCACTCCGCCGCCATCGTCCAGCTTCTCCTGCTTGAGCTGGGCCAGCGGCATGTCCGTGGCCGAGGCCACTGCCTCGATCGTTTCCACGATGCTCATGCTGGTCGAGGTGGGATGTCGTTGGGCCTCCAAGAAGGCATTGTCTATGTTCACGCCGGCCGAGTTAATGGTCACATTTCCCCGTCCCCCAGAGTGATGAGATCCGCCGCCGGAGGAGCCGCTGCCCGAGGAGCCACTGCCCGCGGAGACATGGCGCCGGGTCTTGTTTATGTCGTACTGCAGCTCGCGATGCATGCGCAGAAAGTGCTTCTTGACATGGTCGGCCCGATTGAACTGCTTGAGGCAGGCATAGCACTGAAAGGGCTTCTCGTCCTTGTGGATGTTCTCGTGCCGGGTGTACAGATCCCGCCGGTCCGTCGAGTACGGACAGTGGGTGCAGGCGTACCGCTTCTGGATGTGGAACCCCGTTGGCGGCAGCGGCGGCGGCTGCCGCTTGGGCGGCCTTCTTGCGACCGCCTCCGCCACCTCCGCCGCCGGAGGAGCTGGTGCTGCCGCCACTACTGTTGCTGGGCGCTGAGGTGGGTGTGGATTGGGCCAGATTCTGGGCCGCATTGGCCGAGGTTGAGGGGCTGGCATAGATCAACTCAGCCGCATGTTCCTGCCTGTGTTTTCTAGGGAAAACAGAAGATTCGACTAGGTTAGTAAGACTCTCTAACATATATCACTCATACGCTTGCTACTTACTTGGACTTGGGTGTGCTCTGATGCGGCTGTTGTTGCTGCTGCTGCTGCTGCTGGTTGACGTGAGCGTAGCTCTGCAGCTTGCCGCCCGAGGTCCACTGTACGAGTTGCGGTTCCGCGGCCGCTGCCGCCACCAGACCAGATCCGTCCTGCGCCCAGCGCTGCTGCTGCTCGCCGGCCTTCAACAGACCCGCCTGTCCCGCCGC
Organism: Drosophila gunungcola; assembly: GCF_025200985.1. Lineage (NCBI taxonomy): Eukaryota > Metazoa > Arthropoda > Insecta > Diptera > Drosophilidae > Drosophila > Drosophila gunungcola. Next base: position 3,923,506 of record NW_026453167.1, on the reverse strand, counting down.
AAAGCCGTTCTGCATCAGGGCGGCCAGCCCGAAGGCCGTGCTCAGGTGATCCTCGGACTTGAAGCCACCGACGGCCGCCACACTGGGTGCCGGCACCACAGTCGCCCCACTGCTGGCCGTCACCACCACGGAGTTGCCCGACTCCGCCTGCTGCTGTTGCTGCTGTTGTTGCTGGATTACATTGGCCTGGGTGGTGGCCACGTTGTTGCCAGAGGCGCCGCCTGCCGCACTCGACTCGTATTCAATGCTGGGCGCTGCCGAGCGATCGAGTTGTTGCTACAAACAAAGATAATGGGTGATTTTATTATTATTTTTATTAAATAACCTTTCTACTTTATTTAGTCATATTCGGACTAACATCTAGAGGTTTTAAGCAAGTCGAAAAGATTGTTATTACATTTAATTAAAATTTTGAAATGAAACTTAAATTGCATATGTATATATTTTTTTAATGTTCAGCTATTTCCGGACCGGAATCCTTACCAGGTTTGTGAAGGAGCGCTGCTCGCCCTCGGGCACCGCCGTTGGCCCGCTGGTGGCCACCTGCGCCACCGGCGTGCCGAGCGTGTGCAAACCGTTGCCGGTCTCCTCGCCGTACAATTTGCGTGTGATTTCCTTGAACATATCTTCGTATGTCGCCTCCACATTGGAGGATTGTCCGCTCGCTGCTGGATGGCCGCCGTTCACTGGTATTAGTGTGGCCATTGCAGGTGCTTCAAGTTGCCGTCGGCCTTGGCTAGCGGGCGGGCTGCTGCTGCTGCTTTCAGGGGGCGGAGGCTGCTGCTCTTGCTGTTGCCTCCACGTCCACTCGCCGAGAACTGCAAAAAAAATAATAGAGAGGGAGCGAACGGAAATTCATGAGTACGCTGGGAGTAATTTTAAATGTGTAAATTTCATTTTTAAACAAGAAAAGACATTAAGTATACAATTTTTATATTTTCCAGTAATAGTGGTTTTCAATAAGTTTCTCAAACAATCTCTATAAATTATATATTTCTTAAATCATAAAACTCATCAAGAGCTTTAAAATCAGTTATTAATACCCCCAATATATAGTTTTATTGACCTGTCCCAAAGGTAGCAGAAAACTAGTTTAAGAAACATAAGCCATTAAACAAAAAAAATAAAAAAAATTTCAACAAAATGTAGGAGAATAATAAAAGTTCTAGATAGAAAAGTTATACCTAACTAACTTTTATCATGGCTCTAATATGATTTCGAGTATAAGTAGCTTACGAAAAAGTATTCATATGCATGGGGGGATTATTCAAGCCGACTATCTTAGAGCCACATCCGGCACCGAAATACCCAGCGCCTCCCGTTGACAACGTCACTAATGGGAAACGAGTGCTGACACATCCAACTCTGATTTAACAGGGAGAGGGGGCGCGGGGAGCGGAGGGGCGGGCGGAGAGGGGGTGGGACCGGACTGCCTTGGGGCGCTTGCGTGGGGGGTTTTGCTTTTGGTTTCGGTCGGGGATTGGGCTTGAACTCGGGCTTGGGTTTCGATTTGACGTCGGCGCAGCATCGCTGAGTCAGCCAGACAACAGCGATTTAAGCGCGCTTTTTGTTTACGAATCTCCGATTTTTGGACCACCGATGTCGGCGAGTGTCAGGTCACCAAAGAAACGAAATCATTTTGGTTCAAGTGGTTGCAAGAATTTTGTTACATCGGCTTTTGAAGCACCCCTCAATCAAAACTTGTACAATTTTAATGGTATAGTTTTTACATACTAAAATATTTCAGTTTTAACAAGCCCCATTTCCTTGTAAATACCAATTTGACCCAATAAAATAAACAAAGTGACATATTCGTCGCCTGAACCAGTTATTCAATGCACAAAAACACGCACACACTCGGCTGTTTTTGGGTCCCGGCTGCATATATTAATAAATTTACCACCTTGACGTGCCCAACTAACGAACCAACCCAAAAACCCATTGATCGTCTACCACACGACGGGCTTATCATCATCATCTTCATTGCTAGCCCAGCATCATCCTCATAGAAAGACAAATTGCCAGCGATCGTGGCAATTTTTTGTTGGCGGTGCTTTTGTTCTGTGGTGGGTGGGTGTGTGTTATTTTAGTCGCCCTCCCTTTTTCTCTACACTGAGAAAAAAGTCGAACTCCATTCGCTTGAGTTAAACATTTTTACCTGTTGCCTAAAGAAATAAAATGCGTTGTTCTCAAAACCAAATTTTTCATTTAATATAATCTTTTTTAAAAGTTAATCAGCGCAGTCTTTTTCGATTAAAGTTACTAAATAAATAAACAAAACATTGGGTACGGGTTTCTACGTGTTTATTTTTCTTGGCCGCATGTTGCTGCGCCCCGTTTTTCTCTTAAATTTTTTTTTGGAGAGAGAATAAACGTTTTTTCTGCCACTTTGTGGCGACAAAACTGTCGGTTTGGTTTGCTGCTGGGCCCTGGGCACGTTCTATGGCCCAGCGCCAACGGCAGCGCCCACCCACACACCCACTGGTGGCCCCAGCCCCAGCCCAAGTTGCCAAGTCACCGTCACCCAGCTACCAAGGCAGCGCACCACTGCCGCACCACCACCCACCCACACACCCACATACCCACATACCCACGACCGTTCCCAGTCCCGAGATCCGTTCCGATACGATCCAATCCGATCCAATCCGATCCGATCCGCAGCCTGTTTCTGTCGTCTCTTTTCAGTTCATATTTCGTATTTGAGTTTTGCATATTTGATTTTATGCTTCGTGTGCTTTTTACAGTGGGGTGTTTTGCCTGGTGTTTTCTGCCTCCATGGGGGCGTTTGTTGTTCTTCTTGTTTTTGTTGTTGTTGTTGCTGCTGTTGTTGCTGTTGCTGTTCTTGCGTTCGTTGTTTACTTTACTTCGAGTGTTTTTCGGGAGGTCTGGGGTCTGGTGTCTGAGGCTCGGGTTCGGAGATCGGGGATCGGAGATCTCAGGGGATTGGGGGCCATGCCCTGATCTGCTGGCTTGGCCTCACTCAGTTCGCTGCGTGTGGTTTTTCAAGCCAAGGGCATGTCTTTGTTGTTGTCGTCGCCGCTTGACTTTGGCCACGCTCTCAAGATCATGCCGCACCATAACCTCCATTTCGGATCTGAGGTTTCGAGAGGAAGGAAAGTGCAAGTGTGGGGTTGCAAACTGGTTTTTTCACTAAGGAAAACCAATAACTAGAACTCTAACGAAACGGAAAGATTTTCGTCCCTAAAAGGTACTTAACTATTTAGATTTACAATCTGTAAAAAAAAGGACTCGGAAACTATAAAGAGCTTTTTTAGGTAGTCAAAGATTTTCTTCTTGAGTACAACTCTTTTGTTTGTATTGTCTTTACTTATCCTAAATTTTATAACAAGTTCAAAGATTTGTACATTTACGTTAAAGTATAGAGTTAATTATTTGAAATAAACATTAAAATTCATGTTTTTTGTTTTTGGTTTAGGTTGATTCGCTTATCAAAACAATCTCTTGCAAGAATCCTGCACAAAAAAATTATCCGACTTCCAGCGAACTTTTTGGACCAAAAACATATCGCTCTAAAATTAATGATTATTTTGAGTAACTATTTTTTTTTTCTCAAAAAATAGTTAAATTGAAATTTTTATTATATTAGGGTCCCTTCATAGAACATGTAACATTTTTTTTATGTCCATTTTATATACATTTTATGTATAAAGTTTTGTTGATTGTGTCAGTTAAAAATGTAGTTTTTTGTAAGCTAAGGTTCTTGTTTATAGCAAGATCAAGCTAGAAAAGAGGTACCGCTCCCAAGATTTCTATCGATTTGCGCCGCACCAACACCACCGCCCCCTGAATTTGATAAGCCGTCGAGGGGTCAACTGTTGTGGGCGAGACACCATAAAAAAAACAGCGGAAAAAGTGTCATGCGTTGCCAACAGCAAAAGCGCGCGTGTGGGTGCCTGTGCCTCCCCATTTTCTGTTTTTTTTTTTTTTTGCTGCTCGTGCTGCTGCTGCCCCACCACCAGCAACAACAACATCCGCTTTGCTAATAACAGACGGCAGAAAAAAAACATAAAACAACAACAACGGGAGTGGGCTGAAAATGGGCGCGCAAGCCAGCAACAAAATCAATTTACAACAACAACAACACCAGACCACGCGAACATCAGAACAGCGATCAGCCGACGTCGGCAGTGACGCCGGCAGCGCAGTCGACGTCAATTGTGTGGTGGGTGTGCAAACTTGGGGGAGTTGTGAGAGAGAGAGACAGCGAGAGAGGGAGAAGAGCGGGAGAAACCGGTTGGGCAGCTGAAAAATGCCGGTTGGGGGAATTTTCGCTGCTTTGGCTCTCACGTAATAAGTGAGAGCGCGCTTGATCCGTCTCTCTTTTCCACTTGGCAGATGTCATTTTCGCAGATGTTAACGGTAAACGCATTATTGACTCTCCCCTTTTTTTGGGGCCAGTGGGGTGCTCTGTTGGAACCTTTTTTGGGGTTTGGGCTTTTTTGGGTATTTGCAATAATTATTTAAAGCCTAGGCTAATCAAAAGTTATGGCCTCTATTTGAGGGCGGTCATCAAAGTGCAAATTACAAAACACATACAGATTTACAGTGGGGATACCCTAAATTTAACAATTGGAGGAAAACATGGAGTAAACTTAAACTTTTTAAGGCCAAAAAGGTAAAATGTATGCTATGGATAAACAAACATACAATAATATAAAAGTAGTTTATTTGCACCTAAATATTTTAAAATATAAATCTGATTTATTTAATTAACATAATAATAATCTTCTTCTTACTTTAGCTAGTCCTACTTTAGTTTATTGTTTTTTAAAGGTTGAAAGGTTGATATCAGTATGAAATTTTTAAGCCATAAGCCCTTCAAATTATCATATCTGTATCATTTTTTTTGGGAAGTTTGAGCTATAGAAGTTGGACTGTAGAGTTATATTATATACACACACTTTTTAACACTCGTGGGTTGGGCAAAGCGATCTGGCAATCTGGCGACCTGGCAGCTCAGGGTGAGCCACAACATTTACTTGTTGTTGCGGTGAAAGGCCACCAGCGCGACCGCAGAAGGGGGCGGGAGGGGGCCGACGGGATGGGGGCGGAGTACCAGCAGCAGCGGCAGAAACAACAGCGGACGAAGCCACCAGCTAATGACATGTTAACGCCACAATCCCTCCACACAGCCACCCCCTTCCTCGTACTCCGCGCCTCTCCAAACCCCCTTTATAACCACCAACTTGGCGAGCGACCAGCACGCAGTTATTAAAAAGCGCTTTGCCCGATGACGCACAGTGGGACGGTTGGAGCTGCACGAGGAAGTTATTCGCACTCGAAGTGCAGCAGTCAATTGTTCAATCGCTGGGGTCTGGGAAATTTCCAGCAAAATTCATTATCAGAAAAAGATCCTACGAACTGCGCTAGTTTCAAGATTGCTTTTATAGGTATTTAATACTAGGAACTAATTAAAGATAACTCATTTTAATGAAACTATTCCAAAGTATTTCATTTTATTTTCATTTAAAAGCTAAGTTTTTTTTTGTTTGTTTTAGAAATAAGCACTTTTAAAACAACAAAAGTTCAACAAAATTTTTGTATATCATAATATTGCCTTTACTAGAATGCAAAGAGAATAAAGCAACCACTGTGCCATTAGTATTTGGCAGCTACAACTAATCATCAAAGTGGGTGGGTGTCTAGCAACACACCACCATCGTATCCAACTGACCGCAGCTGTCCCAATGATCCAACCGATTCCACCGACAACGAAATAAAATCGAAGATTTTATATGCGAGCCAAATTAACACCAAACGGCAAAAGGCCCCAACAAAAGCTAAAGCTTCGGCGACTGCCAACGGTATTCTCACTGTTCGATTCAGCTTCCCTCGCCGTTTAACGCCCACAATCCGAAAAATTGACGGCGACTGCGACGCAGGCGCAGCTGGGTGGTTAGTATTGTATGAGGGGGGGGGCCTCAAGGGAGTAACGGGGGTTACGGGGGGTGGCGAGTGGGTGGGGACATGGGATGAGGCGAGGTGAGCTAAGCATGTGTGGGCCGCAGCTGTTGTCATCGATTGCACTCGTTGGCCAATTCGCTGCGTGGGTCAATGTTTCTTTTCCACATTTATTTTATTTTTAATGTGGAGGTTAAAGTTTGTTAAATAATTTTTTAAGCAACAGCATTTTCTGGTTTTGAGTTTTACAATTTAAAGACTATGTGTTTCGATCTTTAAACCTATAAACTTCAACTCATCTTGCTTTCTCAAAAAAAAACCCATTACTCATTAGTTGTTTAAGTTAGAAACGTCACTATTTCCGGTTAAGTAGAAATCATTATTATAACTATCTTAGAGAAATTTCTAAATCTGTTTTAATTGTGATTGTTTTGATCGCAAGTTATTTTATTTCAGAGATTTACTTTAATATAAGGAAAAGCTGTTTCTTCAGAGAAGTAATATTGAACTAATTACAAATTTATGAAGAGCAGTTTAATGGAGCACTAGTAGTAGAGTTTTGGACCCTAGTCTACAACTCCTTTTAATGCCTTCCCATCTCCCCTTACAAATAGAATTGTAACTTAAGGGAGCACGTTTTCTCAACACTTCCTTTTCCATTCCCATGGTGGCATATCCTTGGGTTAATGGGGCTACCGGCAAACAAAGGACAGCAGCTATAGGCGACATGTATATGGGCGGCAGGTGGTACTTTTTGTGGCCACGATGCGACGGCAGCTGCTGTTTCTTCTTTTCTTTCTTTTTTTTTTGGCGTCTTCTCTTTGAGCTTGTTTTTTTTTTGGTTTTTTTGAGGCGGATGGCCGGCCAGCAGACAACAAAAGCAAATCGCTTTCGGCCCAAAGTCTTCGAAGCTGGTTTCGTTTTGTTGCTTCATTCGAATTTTTTGGGTGGTTCGTCTTCTGCTGGTGGTGGTGGGCGTTCGTCGACTTCAAGGGCAGGCCCAGAAACGAAACGAGTCGGAGACCATGGCTTTTGGCTATGATTGCCCGCCTTTAATTTTTCCTCGTCTTTTGCGGCGGCGGCAGCTGTTGGCAGGTGCGCGCCCTCATAAAATGGCCAGCAAAAAAAATAACAAGACTCAAGATACAGAAATGCAGGCGCAGACGTTGCACATGTTCGTCTGTCCTTCGTCTTGAGAACCGGGGTCCTGAGACCTAAGTCCGAGCAGTGTCAGTTGCACCCTCCCTGATCTGCTCCTTTTCTGTTGAAATCTTTGCCGCATGCAACATGTGCTTGGTGTCCGATCATCCATGGGGTAGCAATTTGTGCCATGTTTTCCATTCCCTTTTTAGGGGTGGTTTTTCGTCGTTCCTCGTTCGTTTTTCAACTGCAATCCAGACAGCCAACAACCTGCTGCCCAGAGTAGAGATCACTTTTAGGGTTGCCCGTTGGGCTGCAGGTTGCAGCTGCCATTCGCCGGTGGTTGGGGTGGTCGCGGGAATGGTTTCTGAGGGGTGGAGTGGGGTTCAAGTGCCGATCCTGTTGCTTTTGTTGCGGACCAACGGATGCGATCCTTGGGAGAACAAGGAGGTTCCAGAATACATACATAGGAGCATGATAAATGGATTTGTATTCAGAAATTTAAGAAAGGTTACGCATTTAGGTGTGACTTTCTAGTTTGTTCTTTACGTGAATAATGGATTAACTATAGATTTTTTGATTTAATTAGTTTATAAAAATTCGGTAAAATATGTGAACTATCGACATTGGGAAAAAATATATTCATTTGTTTCTTTGTAACATTTTAAAGATACATAGGTTCTGTGAAAACTTTAAATTTTCAACAACCCATATTATTCTGATTTCATAATTCACAATCTTTCGTAGATTTAAGATCCCTATCTTTATAGGGCTCCCACATACTCCCTCCCGATTTACAAAAGGCGATCGGGTTGAAAGCTTTTACTCGCCGTCAGCAAATGACTGCGCTTCCTTTGCCTCTCAGCCATTTGGGTTTCGTGTTGTACTCTTTGGGTTATCATATGAACAAATGGATTTCCGAGAAACCACCTACCTACACACGAGAAATGCCACAGCCCAAGCTGCCGCCACCATCATCATCCCATCCCATACCAAACCAAAGCGTACCATCCCAATCCATGGGCCAGCCTATCCGTATATATGTATAATACATATACCCAAGACAACCAACCCAACCCAAAACCGAAACCCCGCGCTGAAATGTTGACGCTGGACGCCTCTTAAAAATAACAACAACCACAGCAACAGCAGCAGGCAATCAGAAGAGTAGGAGGTGGATGTAGAGGTGGGGGAGGAGTACGACTACCAGGAGGAAGAAGTGGGAGGTGGAGGTGAGGAGACAGACCCAGACCCATAATGAAATTTCACAACAACCTTCAAGCAGACATCGTCGCCGTCTGTCGTGCTTCTTCCTCTTCGCCACCATCATTTTTTGTTTTTCTGTTTTTTTTTTGGTTTCGTTGAATATTGAAAAACGGTCGAAACGGTTGGGGTTTTTTAGGCAAATTGTAGTAGGAGGAGTGCTGGTGGTGGTGGTGGTGGTGGTGCCATAGAATGAGCCAGCGAAACGGAGATAATGATGATCGCCGGGCACAAAAGCAAAAACGAGACCAACCAAAACTCAAGACGCCCAAAAGATTTTCGGCTCGAGTTTTGGGCCAACAAAAGAATTGAAGAAGATGTGAGTAAGTCTCCACCCCCTCCCCCTGTTATTCTTCATCCTCCGCCTGACACTCCTCCTCCCCCCGACATACACCCCACCCACAAAGCGAACAAAGAAGCGAGAGATATAAGAAATGGAATGAGTCCTACGCAATGGGGTGGCTGTGCTGCGAAAGGGGACGAACACTCCGATTCCGATTCCGATGGCGATGCCGAATCCGAATCGAACTGACGCCAACAGGTAAAAAGTAGAAACCTTGAAAGCCGCAAAACAAACAGCTGCTGTAGCGAGCGGCAGGAGAAAACAGGTAAGCGAGGACCGAGAGGGCAGGTAACTTTCGGGGCAAGGGCCTTTTGGCCAGGGGGCGGGTGTAACAGGAAATTCCTATGTGATTTTCGGTGAGATTGCTGCACAACAAGCTGCCCTGGTCGCCAACTGGGGTCGCACCGAATCGAATGGGATATAGAGGATCGGCTTAGGGATAGGGATTGGGAATCGGGATCGGTGCAGCAACAACCCTCTTTGCGACATGGGCAGGTACCATCACCACCGCCGCAACCCCTCTTGCGCCCTCCCCTAGCTGCATAAAATTGCTCTACCACCGACGACGGGAAGTGCGTAATTTATTTTTGCCCTTTTTTTGGGGTCGCTTTTTCCATGGGAATGTCGAAGTTGAGCGGCGGGGGGAGGAAGCCAAGCGTGGGTTGGCAGTAAAAAGTCAGGGGCCGGGGGAAATATAAGATGGCAGATGACTCAATGAGTTCCAGCAAAGCAGCAGTAATTTATTTACTCCCACATTATCAACAAGTATTTATAACTTTTCTTTGATTTTCCAGTAAGCGGGTCTTGCAGAAAGTTTTCTACAGAAACGGTGTGAGTTTTTTCAACTTTCAACTTTTTTTGCAAGTACAGAATTTGATGTAAAACTTATTAAAATATATTTATTTAATTCGAACACGTTTCAGTTTTTATAAACGGTGGAACGCCTCCCACACTAATGCTCTTACCGTCTAGAATTATCGAGTTTTAAGAATTCAATTCCATTTCCCCCTAGGGGAGTTTTTCTGAGCAACCCTTTTTTCCGACCGATCGTTCCAGTGACAACTCCTTGGAAGGCGAGCCATCAACGAAGATGAGTCCATAATAAACAAGCAAATAATAGAGGGCGACTGTCAGTGGGGGCGGCAACTCACCGAAGAGGGGGAGAAGCGAGGGAGGAGGATAGGAAAGAGGCGGAGTAGGTTGAATGCAAAAGTTACTGTCGATGGGTGGGTGTAAAAAATCATCAGAATGCAAAGGAGAGTGTGGGAGAGGCAGAGGCCAAGTGATAAAGCAGTGGGGAGGGAGAGGCCGAAAGCCACGCCAAAATGAGAACCTACAAGAAATCAACATTTGAAACAGCGGGCGTCGCGACGGTCAGTCGCCTCCCTCCCTCTCTCTTTTCTTCTTTTTATTTCTCCTCCTGCGCAACAGGGTGAAAGGGAAAGGAAGAGGAACATGTGACAAAGCAGAACGAATAGGAGAGACCATGTGTGTGAGTAGGCGGCTTTCCAAGGCAGGCCAGATTTCTCAGTGTGTGCGAAGATGATAACCAGCGGCAGCGAAGAAAGTAGGATAATGAGGGAGGAGGCGAGGGAGGAGCAAGGATTGGTGGTGGGTTTTTTCGATTTCTTTTTGAGCCCCTTGCGGCGTCGCATTTGGAATCTTTTGTCTCTTTTTCAGGAAAGGGGTGCCCACCGCTTTTTTCCTCTTTTTTTGTGGGGCGTTGGAGTGGCTGTTTTTTTGGTTTATAATTGGAAATTGGGTAACCGGTTCTGGGCCTAGCTACCTGTGGGTTGTTGGGCTTGTCTCTGCACATGGCCTTCGAGGTGATTTCTCGATGGCTCGCAGATTGTGTGGGTTCGTTTTTGGGTTTGGGATTGGGTATGGTATGGGTAATTAATTATATGCAACAAAGTTCCCTCTAACTTTGAAGTCACAAACAATCATATTATACCTTTTTATGGTTAACAGAATTAGTTGTTTCCAGTTGGCCCTCTGGCCATCGCTCTCCTCTTTGCAAATGTTGCCTTCCAGCCGGCTTGTGTTTATTTCCTTGGATTTCAGTCACTATTTGTTCACAACTTGTTCACTTCGGATTAAATACAGCCGATAGGCAATTCACATGCAAGTACGTACAATCAGCTGTGTTTTTGTATATGCTTTAATAAGAACTCGTGCCAAAATTCGCAGGAAAACCACGCGTTGCAATGTTTTAAATAAAATGCCGCACAAATCGAGAAGTCAATTCCAAGCACGAAGAGCGAACCGCACACCACGAGAAATTCCAACAGACTGGAAGAGATACAACAAACGATGACGCCGATTCGGATTCGGGCAGCTCTGCTCAGCTCAGCCGGCATGCGACGCACAAAGCAGCGCACAGTGTGCCCGAGTCGAGATGATGTGGGTCTTGCAATTCCCAGTTCAAGTGTGAGAAACATATATCCTAGCTGATTTTTAAAAGTGTGCCATTAATAAATTTAAGTTATAGGATATTGACCGCACATCAATATTTATATAATACCAATCGACTCGTTATGAACATTTTTTTAATTTTTCTTTTAGTTGTGTCGTCAACCGATTCCCGATTATGTTCAGGGGTCATATTTATTATTTTCAAATGGGTTCGCAGAGTAACCGGTAACTAATAGTCGGGCCCCTCGACTATAGTGTTTCTTATAGTTTTTATTTATTAAATATTAAATAATATATATGTTTCCTATTATGAAGTTTTATGGCAAAATTAGTACACACTTTTATAAAATGCTTTAAAAATGGTATATAAGGAAATAAAATAAAAACAAATATAATTTTTATACACTGTGCGAGCGGCCACCTTACAAACGAATGATCGCATAAAAGAGAAATTGCAACAAACAAGCGGCGCGACGACGTTGGCAGAGGCGTCGGCTACAAAGCAAGGCAAGCCACCCCCACCCGCTCATTCACGTTTGTTGTTGTTGTTGCTGCCTCTCTTCCATTTTTCTCTTGTGGTTGTGTGTGGGCCGTCGTTGCACAGTGGGAGATTTTACAAAGATAGCAAATCAAAACTTTTTATACTTTAAATTTGATATATGTATATTTGCAGAATAAGATGACTTACTAAGCAATCGCAAATTTATAAAAAAAATAGTTAATGAACTTAATTATAATATTCCTTTTAAAAACTAGAATTCAATTCTAAAAATATTATAAAATAAATAAAAATAATGTATACTGGAAAGCACCTTATTCTAGTAATTCTGTCAGCGAGATTAGTAAAGCCAGTCTGCTGAGACACTTAATTTTTGTTTTTCAATTTAACTTTTCAAAATTCACGATGGTCCAAGCTGAAAACTGATTTTTATCTGATAAAATTTCTAAATAGAAAGCGAGTAAACTTTCATATACATAGTATTCATTTTCAATTACATTTTTATATTACTTAAAAATGAGGTATTAGTCTGAGGAAAAGTTATTGATAAAACAAAATAGTCTGTCGGGAATCGAGCAATTGGCCCACTGTGCGACGCCGGTGGAGAGCGAGAGTGGGAGTGGGAAATGGACTGAAGAGAGGGTGGAGAGCTGATCGCGTAGGGTGGTTCGGAGTAGAATTTTCGGACCAGGTCAGTTTGCGACGGCGCAACTTGATTTCGTCGTTTTTTGTTGTTTTTGTTGCCATACGTTTTTTTTATGCGTCGCTCGGGTTGGTAATGATCTTCGTGCATGTGGGTTGCTATAGTTGTTGTTTTTTTGTTATTGTTGTTGCTGGCGGAGGAGAAGGAGGGGGAAGGGGGAGCAGACGACTGCGACTGTTGCGTTCATTAGCGGGGCCGAGGCTTTTTTGGGTTTGGTATAATATGGTATTTGGCCAGAAGGAGGGCGTGCGATACATGGCCCAGGTAGACATATAGTGAAGCCACAGTTTAACTCCCATAACCCGAATTTATACTGATTGAAAATCTTTCAGATGACTAATTTTCTTTTCTTAGAAATGAAATCTAGTGATAAGAATTATTACTGTTACTGTTTCAGTATATGGAAATATTTTTTTTTTTGATTTCAACGACATTATATGGATTCATAGTTGAAAGACTCGACAAAGCTGTCGGTTGTTGGACATTTTTTTAAAATATGCTTCGCATTAGTACTTTTAAACATGCAAAAACCTTTTTTGTAAAGTGTTCAAGACTAACTTGTTCTTTAGGTCTTTTTAAAATCTTTAAAAAATATTTCATAGTTCACCCTTATTCGGCTTGACTGTATTTATAAAAACATTCACCCACATGAGAGAGTCAATTGGGTGGCATGGAGCGCCGATTTTTGGCGTGGGCTGATTTTAGCCACATTCGATTTCGGGTTCAAGACTTGCCATTCAACCTTTGGTTGGCTAGCCTATAAATGTGTGCTATCTCTGATACAATTGCCATGCAAATGTGCATGACTCATAAATGGGAAACTCCCAATGCAACAACAACAACAAGTCAATGAAATTGAAAGTTAAAGGCAATCAATGGACGCTAGTGCATCTTCGTCGCCAAGTTGTTGTTGGTTTCGCAGGTTGTGATGACGCTGATTTTGATCGAACAACTTTTGTACGATGTACGGTTTGCAAAAATGCATATACTGGAATAAGGTGGCAAAGATAATATATACGGCCAGATAGGTTCGGAAATCGCCTAAAAATGTGGGAAAAACTGAAACTTTAACGAGTGTTTAAACTGTCCCCTGGGAATTTTAAAGGGATATACTCAAAATTAAACGTCATGTAACTAGAAAAAGTAGTCTAAATAGTCTAAATGACAAAAACAATTGAATTAAAATAAGGGAAATAGTTTTCTCAAATTAGTTGCATTTAAGAAGTTTATTAACAATGAAATATTATTTCCTAAATAGATTTCTTAATTTTTATAATGTGAATAAAACAGGTGGGCAAGGTGAAAAATCTTCAAAAATCAAGAAGTCTAAATTCCAATCACCATGTTCTCCTGAGCAACCAAAATGCCTCATTTGTAGGGCAACGGCAAACAGGTTAACCCTCGAAATGGAGCAGCCTGAGCACCCTACTTTGCCTTCATTGCCACTCAAGTGGAAGTGGCTGGGCACTGCGATGATGATGATGATGGCGATGGTGATGATGATGATCTCGGATAAAGGAGCTGCCTGGGGACTGGAACCGGTTCGCGAGCAGCCGTCACTGGCCAACATGTGGGCCACCTCGAATCCCCCTGAGAGGTTCTTTCGGAGGCAGAGCTCGCTGGGCCTGGGTGGACCCGTTAGTCCATCCTTGGACCGGTGCAAGCTGTGATATAACCAACGATCCCCGTAATGAGCCAGGCCAATTACAACAGCACATGGCTTCCTATGGCTGGCCAAACCTGTTGCCCCTGAAGACGAAGCCGAAGCCCTTCTTCAATCGATTTTGGAGAAAGTCTCCTTGCTGGAATAGGGCTTCCCATTTGGGCGCCACTTGTAAAGAGGAAATCTGCCTGCCCTTCTCCAAAAGGGGTCGAAATTCTTGCACTTTGTCACGTCTCATTTAACTTAGGAACCCCGGGGTGGTTGTGCGATCGCTGGTTCCCACTGCAGAGCTCTCTCCCACCCTCAATAAACGTACACTTAGCATAAAATGCACTGCGAAAAAAGAATATTTTTAGGCCAATATGTACTAGCATAAATAAATTTTGAATACCGTTTTAAGTAGACTAATAAGTGATTTTGATCTATGTTTATATTGATCATTGTTATCATTAGGGATTTAAGATTAATATTATAAGGCAACTTTCCCTAACTAAAATAGCACACATTGATTTAATTATCCCTCCTTTCACTACCCTATATAGGTTACAAAATTAGCATCATCTTGTAGTAGAATTGAAACGTTGCATGTTAATGATAGATTCAAAATTTAAGCAAATACGTTTTCTCTTTGTGGAGTCACCCCTTGCAGAGTGGGCGTGGGACGCGGCCACGCATGCGCAACTCCCTCCGGACTCCCAACTCCAAGTGGCTTTGTGTGAGTGGGTGGGTAGTGTAAATGTGTGCGTTCTCGGCTCTGGGTTGGGTACAGTCTCCGCTTGGCTTGCCTTGCGGTCGGTGAGTCACTGGGTCTTGGCCCCTGGGTGATTTTTTCCAACATCATCATCATCAGCGCGGGGAGTGTGAATGAAACGAAGTCAACAGGAAATAGCCAGTTTGCGGCTAAGAACATGTTCAAATGATCGTTTCGATGAACTGAATGAACTTTATTCGGGCTTGCCAATTCAAAGAAGTTAACAAATCTGTAGATAAAGTTGGTGATGATTGGGATGTTGTTGATATTAAAGAACAAAGGCAAGAAATTTGAAATTTGATAATATAAACTTGACATGTCTGGCATGAGAGTAATAAATTAGCTAATGCAAATATTTTTTTCGAATTTAATAGCTAGCGCCAATTTATTCTAGTATGTATAGTAAGTTTCTGTTTTCCAACCAACACTTTCCAATCTTAAGGAATTTGCATTGCATTCCCTTGCATTTTCCAGTGCTTTCCTTCGTTTAACTCGGACTTAAAATCAATTTTTGTCGTCAAGTAAAAAGCAATTAAGCTGTCAGTCTATGTAAGCAGTTTCAAATACACAACTAATTTCTATATATATAATCCATGGAGACGCCATCAAACAAAATTCCGATGCCGGTATTCTCCCCAACTCCCTGCATAGAATTTATTTATATAGGCATAATCCCGGGCCGAAAGCAATTCGAGTGCATACAAATTGCATTTTCTATATAAAATATATAAATGTATTTAATATGTGCATGTGAATATATTCTTTTATATATATATATATATGGCTCACGAATGCAGTTATTTGCATTCTGCAGCAGACATTGCCACCCACAAATTTTCACCATATTGCCCCTGGCAACAAAAAACCACACATTTTTAGTTTCCATTTGAAGCACCATTCCACAAACGGAATTCGTCAAAGGCGAAATAATCAAATACAAATTATATAATGCATATATGTGTTGTCGCATATGTTGCATAAAAACCGAAACCCCAAAAAACCATATGCAAAATGCCCCCCAACCCGTACAATCGAAATGAAAATGCAGCTCTCTCTCTTTGGAGAGAGCGCAAGCCTGTGCCGTTATTTTCCCAGAGAGAAGAGAGTACGAGAGAGTGAATGAACGGAAGTTGAACTCTCGAAAGTGCAACACAATTCCTTTGCACTTTTTTGATAAGGGGTGTGGGTGTGGGTCGTTTTTTGGGGTGGTGGGTGGGGTTGAATATAACAAAAATTGTTATAGACACAAAATTTATGATGTTCTCCGGCTGTGGAAAAACAACCACCCACCCAGAACCCAGAACCCAGAAATCAAAAAGGGGGATGGAGGGGGGCAGGCAGTTAGTTTTCAAATGCCAAAACAGTTGAGCTATTGTCGCGAGAGCGGGATAGTAATACCCTTCAAAACGAGAGCGAGAGAGGGTGGGTTGTGTGCATTGTTTGGGGGTTGCTATACCGTTATAATGTTGCATAGAGCGCCTGCTCTGCTCCACACACCAATACCATTTGTTTTTATTCCTATGTATGCGTGTGTTTGTGTGAAGTATTGATGATGGAAAAATAGAAGTTGGCGCTTTTTAGTTGGGGGTTGCTGGCCCCAGTGGGGTGTTTCTCTGGAAAAAGTGCATACCGAAAAAGATACGCACACACACTCACACACACACACACACACACACAACGCAATGCGGAAAAATCAATAAATCACTCGGCTGCGAAAATATTTCAAAAACCTTTACCAGAAAAATCAATTATGGTATAGTTTTCCCTGATCAGTTTTAATAATTAAATCCGGAACTTACCAACATGTTAGCGAAGATTTTGGCAGCCAGCCCCGGAAGTATGCAACACTTTTTCGCCTCTTTTCACAGGGCTCACTGGGTTAAATTGATGGGTTTTTCTTAGCCGCTGTGGAATTAATTCAATTCACTGATTTTCCAAATTAATTGCTCGATGCACTTTTCGGTTTTCCGATTTCACCGAGACGAACCGCGTTTCACAACTAACCTCATCAACACTCACACACCGAATGAGATTTCGTGACTGAATGAATGGCCGCGGAGGAGCGGATCCTACAACGATTTTTCCGCCACCCACTTTCTGGGGGTGGCTGGGTGGAAATGTCCTGCCCCTCCCCCTTTTTGTTCGGCGTGTAAATATGTTGTAATATGTAGTTTTGTTGTTGCGCCTGCGATGCGTTGCTTAGTTTGCTGTTGTTGTCGCACCGATTGCCTGTCGCGTAATAATAATACCGCTCCGACGTTGTGCAATTGTGGGAAAAGCTTCCTGTCTGCGTCGTCTTCCTCTTCTCCTCTTTTCCGCTTTTCCGCTTTCCACAATTGCAAAAAGCGCGCGCATTCCGCAACGCTCCCACGCATAACAAGTGAGTGCGAGTGCGAGTGCGAGTACTCTCCTCTCTCCGGGTCTCTCTCCGGGTCTCTCTTCGGGATTTCTGGCTCTCCGGCTAGTAGACTCATCCCCTGGCGGCCATGTTTATTTACAAAAAGTTTAACGCTATTCGAGCGGTACAATTAAGGTCCTTTCGACTTCCAAGGAGGTTTGGAATGTTGGGACTAAAGATTTGAAATCACTTTGAGACTAAAGATTTGAAATCACTTTTACATGTGCCATACTCCTTAGGGGGCTATACAAGTGTAACCCCCGAAGAAGTAGACAATCTTTGGAATTTCTTTTCAAAGAAAGTACTAGATAGAATGTTTTAAAACATTTTGTATTTTTATTTTTTCACAAAAATATTTTTTTAAGTTTTAGGTGCAGCGTTGTTTGCCTGTGAGTAGACGCTCTTTAGTACGCTACCATTCAAAAACTAATTTAGATATGACCATGCTGAATTTACGGGATGTTTTTGAAATTTGTAAATTATCGTTTGGGGAAAAAAATCAGTCTGAAGTACTTCTATTATCTACAAGTCATTTACATGTTACAGCCATTTTACTTGCTACATTACCTTTTACTTTTGGAGTAATTTTTCTGTGCACCATTTTTAGCTAAGACTGCAACCACTTAATAACTGACAAAAGTTCAATGGCATAAGAATCGTTTGGAAATTCAAAAATTTTGGCCGCTACTCATAAACTTTTAGGTCGAGAAGGAAGCCAAGATCGTTTACAAGAGCAATTTTATCCAATACGATAAAAAGTCACCTTACACTTAGAGACGTTTAATTAAGTAAATTATCCCTTACCTTTAGTAATTACCCTTCTTGTGAAGAGGAAGCACAAATGACTCTTTCCAAATATGTGGAAATTTAAAAGTTTCAAGTGCTAATGTGAACAATTTCTTTATGTACATGAAATTTATTTTTTATTATGTAAAAGCGTTGCATAATATTTGAAGTTCCAATAAAAATTGTTTTCATATAAATATGCCATTTTTTTTTTAAGTTACCTATTAAGTTTGATGAAGATTTTTTGTCTTTCTTTTTTTTTATTTTCTTTTGCTGTACCATCCCTCCTTGATATTAATTGTTTACTATGTTAAACATAAAAAAATTGATCATAAAATGAAAGCAGTCGTTTTATTTTTTTCAATTGTATTTAAGTTTGATGGAAAACTACCTCTTTTTCTACCTGGCCTCAAAACAGTTCAGTTGAGTGGACAAATGATTTCCGGAAACATGGTCACCACTTAGCCATGACGACGTTCGTTTTCAGATTTTCCCTTATTTTTAATCCCGTTTTTCCTTCACTTGGGCAGCAGTTTTTTTAGTGGCACCCAAGTTTTTAATCAAATTGCACATGTGACCACATAGTCAGCCGTGTAACCCATAACCCACACCACCAAACCCAAAACCCAAAACTCCTTTGCTAACCTAATTTTACAGTTGCCTCTTCAGCTGCATGCACACACACACACACACACACACCAAAATACAGGATTTTTCATCTCTTTTCGGAGATTTTTCTGCAACGTCAACTGACTCGAAAAGTTTTTAATCAACGTCACCAACAACAAAAGCGTTATTTTGTGTTTTTTTTTTATTTTCCTACTTAACAATTTGATTTTTTTTTTGGTTTATTTCATGTTGCTCCTTTCCCTAGATGGCCTCGATTTTTTCTGGGTATTTGCCGCATTTTCACCGCAAGCAAATTCAATGCAATTAAAAACAATTCATAATGGGAGGCCGGAGACGCTTTTCCCCCCAGTAATTTGTCTCCAGAGCTGGGAAATATAAAAGGTACATGAAAAATAAAACTATGGCACTTTGTTGTGTTTGTGCTGGTTGCGAAAATGATTTTTGTGTCCAACATTTGACGGCAAACGGGCTTTTTGGTTTATGCATTTAATTAAAAACGAATGAGAACCCAAAGCTAAAGCCAGAGCCACAATGAAAACGCCATGAAACCGAATAAATATGAAAGGACTGAAGCGGCAGGAGCAGATACAGATGCAGATGCAGATACAGATACATATACAGATACAGATACAAATGCACAGATGCAGTAGCAGATACACAGATACTAAAGTTGCTTTGCCTTGGTTAAAATATGCAAACAAGAAACGGAAAAACTTATTTAGACGCCGCTCCAGACAGCAACAAAAATATATATCCGTATATATCCATTCATATATGTGGCTGAAGAAGAGCCACAGAAGCCAACGAAAAAAGCAAATTGTTTCTTTGGCTGCTTATGAAAATGGCGTCACACACATGCATCTTGCACTCGTGTGTGTGTGTGTGTGTGTCTCCCACGCGTGCGTGTTTGTGTGTGTGTGCGGGTGGGAATTGGCTTTTCTTTGTTTTTTTTTTTTGTTTTCCAAACGCAGCACAATGGGCCTTCGTAGCTCCACTCATGCAAATTGTGAATGCCAAAAAACGCTTTCAATTAATGGGATAATAAATAAAAGCTGCGCTGACCGATATTGCCTATCTGTTTCCATTTTGAGCCTATTATTTATTTATTAACATCCCTCCTTCTTTGATTAAGTCCCCAATTTTGTTTGTAAAAAAATATTATTAGGGCCATTCATTTAAAGTGGCAGGACCATTTACTAGAAAAAGTCAATGTTACCCACGCGAAAATGGTCGACTTAATATATTTTAAATGTTTTTAAATATTAAGTGTTCTGTGGCAAAAAGTTATCACTTTATCAATAGTGCGTCAGTCACACTTGGTGCGTAATTAAGATAACTTAATTTTAACATTTCAAATAAAATACTATAACACGTCTTAATTTATAAAAAATATACAAAAATATTTAATTTTAATTGCTTAATAAAAGCTGAATAAATTCGTAATATTTAAATATATATATTTATTTTATTTTGAAAGTTTATTTATTTATTTAATTTTAAAAATAGCCTACACAAAATTGGTTTTTTATTTAATAATCTTATTTTTAGCTCGAGTTTCTATTGCTTGATTATGAAGTGAGGAAAACATAATTGTGTAAAATGAGCAGTAAGACTCATAGTGCATTAAAAAATCTTAATGGCAATGGGTTCAGCCCGTATTTGAAAACGTAATTAATTATACAACCATTGATTTCTGCACTTATAACTTATCATAATAGTACAATTTATTTATAAATCTATTTCCCTTTGAGCTCTGCAAAGTGTATGGCTTCACAAGATATTAATAACTCAATCGTTTCCAACTAAAACATTATTTATTTACCCCCTGAAACCTTATAGTTTCACCCACTGTTACCGCTCTTGGGCCGCTTCTTCTTCCGCTGCTTTTATACATCTCGCATGCGGCCAAAAGATTTTTGCCCTCTTTTGCCAGTATTTGATTGAAGCTGTTGTTGGCGCTGCCGTAGTATTACCAATGCCTGGAAAACATAAAACTACGAGGCAAAACAAAAATTCTCTCACTATTGTTTGGGGCGCGTGGGAAGCGTTTCCAATGTTTTGTTTTTTTTTGCTTGAAAAAAAACGTATTTTTTTTTCCTTTTTTTTCGTTGAACGGACCTCGAACCCCGCACTTCTTCGGGAGTTTTCCCAACCCCATTTGCAGTGGAAGAAATTATTAATACATAATTCATGTTTAATTGTTCACCATTTTTTGCCGTTTCTGTTTGTGTATCTGTATCTGTCTCTGTTTCTGCCGCTTCATCTTCAGACTTTTTGTTTAATTATTCAGCAAAGTACGAAGAATATTTGGCCGGAGGAAAAGCGAGGGGATGCAGCCAGAGCATTTTGGTCTAATGGCTGCCAAAGTTGATTGGAACTTTCGCTGATTGAGCTGCATTTATTTTGGCCCCGATTGCAGCGATCCCGTTGACAGATGGGTTGCTTTGCTGCGATAGACAGACATTTCAATTAGCCCCAAAATTGTGGCAGGTGCGGGGGTGGTGGCACTTTGAGTTGGATTTTCGGGTCTTGGCTCGTTGTCAGTTACAGTTTTGCCGCCTGCGGCCAATGAAATTTAGATGAACGAGTTGACGGGTTGAACGTTGCACGATTCACTGCACAAGGAATACGTGGAAAAGTGGGAAAAGCGATGTCTGGGTTGGGTTAAGTACACTCGTACCCCCTGTTTTCCCCCGCACTGCACCGCCGCCCCCTCCCCCTCACGCACACACGTAGCTATATTTTCATTACCGCGCTGCGGGCTCACTAAAAAAGTTGCGGGTGGTCATGATTTTCCCTCTCCATTCATCAGTATGTCTCCGTTTGGGCATCGGGAGTGCACTCCTCATTTGCGCATTGTCGGAAAAGGGGGTTGGAAAAGGAGGTGAAGTGTACACTGTAAAAATGGGACACATTTGCTTAATTGCTTTTGAAAAAGAACATTCATGCATTTAGACCTTGGACTCGAAATAAAAGCTTAATTTTGAAAATGTTTTTCAAAATAAAATCGAAACATCCTTAAGGGGATATCTTTGTTTTTATAAAGACTTTTTAATGTAATAATACTCTCCAATAAATGTAACAATGATTTCTTCTTAATTATGTGATGGTTGTTTGGAAATGTCAATAGTAATGAAATATAATATGTTACTCAAAGTCTATTAAAATTATTATTATTAATATTAAATAATAATTTAATAATTTAATAAATAAAAAGGCACAAAAAAAGGGGTAAAAGCCAACTAACTATTCTAAGATGTCTGGTGTAACTCACCTGTTTCTTTCAGTGTCCTCCGTTTGGGTTGCAGGTTAAAATTTTCAAGTGCAGAAAAAACTAGCGTCCAGTGAATTTAACTTCATGTCGACAGAGAAGTTATTGGCCCTTCACCCCTTGCGCCCCCCCTGCACCCCTTTCCTGGCATGGCCCATTGACTCCGGCGCACCCTCATGCTTCTGAAAATATTCGGTTCGCTTTTAGAATTATTCAGATTTTCATTTGGTCTATGTGCCCGCGACTGCCAGTATGTGTGTGCTCGAATATTTTTGGTGGTTGCTGAGTGCGGCTTATAAAGAAATCTGTATTTTTGGTGCTCGCTGTGGGTAATTAATTTGTGAAAACAAACGAAATTCGTATTTCATCGTGCAGACAAAGAAAATCTTATCGAGACGGGGTTAATCCAGCGCCTTTGTGTTCCTTTTCCATGAAGATGGACGAGAGCTTAAATTAGATACCAAAACAGCCATAAAACCCGAATGAAAAAGGATTAGCAAAGTTATTAGAAATGTGTGATAGAAATGCTGTTGGCAAGTTGGATGTTACTTACTGAAACAACTAAAAATGCAGCTTATCAAGCATATGTGATTTTAAAAAATGTCACTATTGTTCTGTTTTGTTGAACAAAAGTTCATGCATAATTTGATTAAATTTTCTTGGCATTCAGCCATATTTTTCATTGTATTAGTCAACCAACCAGTTCGCTGTTGCCGAAAAAATTTATAAAAGGACTGAAATTTAAATTCATTTCTTATGCATTTCGGTATGGCGGTTTTTTAGGTATTGAAGCTGTACCGTTTTCCCAATGTTCTATTTGCATTTTCCAAGTTTAATTTTTTTCATATTTTACCAGACTATAAAAAATATATTTAATTAAATTCGGTTTTTCATGATTACAATTTGCTCGCATAGGATACAGTTTAAATTGATTTAATAAAATGTTATAAGTAAATAATACAAAAAATCTGCTATATTATGCCTAAAATTTAAGTTCTACAATACAATTATGCTATTATAAAATTTTTTCTTATATTTTCTGTTATCCACTTTATTTTATTTAATTACTTTTTAAATTTTTAGTATCGAACTTCCCGGATGTATTCTTTCTCCCTCTTTTCTTGTTGCGTTTGAATTGTTGTTTTTCCCGGGGAAAAGTTCGTTTGCCTTTCACCGGCATTTTCTTCGAACTTTTGCGATGTAAACAAAACCGACGCTTGCAACTGCGACTTAAAACTGATTGGATGCAACTTATACGTATAAGCAGCACCTTAAACTGTTATATGCTACGCCTTAAACGAACTTATATCAAACTTATATGGTTATTGAACGGTGTAAATTGGTATAAACTCTTCGAAAACCTTATACCAGCACATTATAAGTTGCTTTAGCGTGGACAACAACCTCCTACTTTGAACTCCAACATAATCGAGTTGGTAATTTCAATGCAACAAGTTCGATGGACAGTGCAAGTGAGCAAAATGCATTCAAAAGATGCCAATGTAGTTTACATAGATACCCATACACACACACACACACACATTCGATACACACATGCCGTTGCTCAAACTCACACTATAAAGGGTGAACAAGAAAAGAGCCATTCGCGTGCGACTTTTGACTTCTTTTTTAGCTGTTTTAATATTTATGAAAAAAATGAAGGCGAACTGGGAGTCGCGCAGTGCAAGCCACATAAATATCCACTAAGCCATGCACACCAACACCCCCACATACACATATGCCTCCCCTAAGTAAGGGAATTACCCATCCAGTTTCTTCTTCCTTTTAGCCACATCAAGCATTTTGTGCAGCTCCTTGAGGCTGTCGAGCGTAAATTCAATAAATATGAATATAAGATGCGCACACACAATTACAAACAAAAAAAAAAACCCAAGAAATATCGCTTTAGTCAATGGACTCGACAAATAAGATACTCAGTTTACATTTTCTGAATTGCATTTATTAATTTATATATTCAAGCAAATTATAATATACGACTTTTTCATTAGAAGATCAAAACAAACATACACACATGGCAGTATAAAGTAGAATACATATTTTAATTTGCAGTTTTAAATTATTTACTTTAAATTATGAAGGTTTGTGAATTTTTAAATAATATTTTTTTATAAATGTTGTGATTTTAATTTGTACCAATTTTGTTGATTATAGATATTTAATGAACCTGCAATTTTATAAGATTACTCTTCCTAGTTCTACAGTTTACTACCATACAAAAAGTATATATACAATTTGGACTTGAAATTTAAAAAAAAATAATTGTTATCTTAAGGAAGCTTGTAAAGGCTTTTTATTTGAAAGAACACATCACGGATATAGAAGATAAACAGATAATATAAGGCTCTGAACTCTTTCTCCTTTTTACTTACCCTTATTAATGTATAGTTGTATTGTATTGTTGCTTATATATCAATTTTGACTAGAAATTATAAAAGTTATGGAAATTAAATTTGTAAAGGCTTTCTATTTAAAATATAGAAATAAACAGATCATATAAGGCACTTAACTTTCTTCTAACTCTTACTTACTTTTCCTCAAACACCATATACCCACTTAAATCTGGCAGCGGAGGGTATACAAAGGAGAGCACTTGTTGTTACATTTTTCACTCACTTGGACTAACTTGGCTAACCATTACAGCTCCCGCTTCTAGGATGATGACGTTGCCCGTCTCGATATCGAAATCTTTGTTTGTGCTTATTATTCGAAGCCTTTTGTTGCTGCTGCTGCTGTTGTTGCTCTTGGACTTTTTACGATTGACAATGACAAAGAGCGATGGAGTGGCAGCAGTGAGAAGTATCCAAGAGATTGGGTAGTAAAGTACGAGGAAAATATGAAAATAATTCATTGCCTTCGGCTCACTCTTTAGCCTGTTTCCTCGCTCCTGCATTTTCCAGGAATAAAACTGAAAGTGTGCAATCGACGACAGCGTCTAGCAATAAGCTCAATGGAGCCATCAAAAATCTTTGAACGCATTGGAGCACAAACTTGCCACATATACTATACTACATATGGGTATCTTATGTAAGTTATATGTGTTTGGGGGGATCCGTCACCATATGCTTTACTATGCATGTTTATAGAAGTGAGTTAATGCAATGTCCTCACAAGTCCTTCGATGGTAAATAATAAATAGAGCGGGACGAAAGGAAAGGCATGATTAAAGTGAGAGCATCCCCCACGTAAATATATGTGAAATTGAAGGGGCTGGAGAAAGGGTGTGCTTTCATGGTGAGGATGAGTTGCACTTGGAGGAGAACTAATATAACTAATGGGCATGGCATCGCCCAAGCAAATGAGTAAGCAACAAAAGCAACCGAGGGCGGACTGAGCACACAGAAATGAATACAACTTTAGAAAAATGTTACTATATTACACTGCCCAACTAGATGTAGGTGTTTTTTATCTAAAAATTAAGGAGGAACAGAAAAAAAATTCAAGAGGAGATAGAAAATGAATATTATTTGTTGCTTTGTAAAATCTAAATTGAAAATTAATGTAAAGTATCTGAAGCTTAATGATCAAAAGGTCGAATTTATAGTAGCTAAGAATTTAAAATAAAATCCCTTTAAAAATATTGGTATGTTTTCTTACGTATATCTATAATTAGTATTATTTAAAAAAAAGTCATTCATATTTAAAATAAATTCAATTTCACTAAACCTTTAATCTTTTATAAATTGCGTCGTTCTTAAACCAAGTTTAAAATCTACCTGAAGTTTGTGCTGAAAATCCAAACAAGAACCTGGCCGTTTTGTGTGCCAAGACGAATTATTTCTTATCGCCACCGACAACCACCCTTGTGCAAGACAAGGGTATACATTTAATGAAAATTTTCCGCAAACGGATGCGAATGTAAGGAAAGGGTCCGTCCGTCTCGAGTTCAAAGCTTTATGGGGGCAGATGAATTATTTTTTGTTGGCTAGCAAATAGGAAATAAAGCCGAAAGGCCAGAAGAGGATTCGCATATGACGTTAGATTGAACAAAGAAAACTTTAGCATCCAAATTAAGCTGTGTGAAAAGTGAGGCAACAAAGGGGGGATTGTTAAAACGAGTAAACACGGAGCAGGACTGGCAACTGAAAAACTTTAAGTAATTCAAGTTGCCAGCCAGGAAGGATGGCTTTAGGTGCGGGTGCGGGTGGGGGTGTGGGAGTGGGCCTCCAGTCTGAGCACTCCGATGAAAGGATTCAACGAAACTTGCCAAAGCCAAGAGGCTTGGAGATTCTACAGGAAAAATATAGAGAAGGCGCTGGCAAAATGCAAACTTGGCAAGAGCGCGAGTTTCTCGCAAGGAAATCGGGTCCAGAAAGTAGGCCAAAACTTTCCTGATGAAGGCGGCAAACGCAATGGGATAAAGTTCCGGGTGTTGGGTTTTCCGAAGCATCACACTTAATAGATTTGCATGGCTTAAAGGTTGAATGTGTGGCCAAGTGTTGCGAGCCAAGCCAATAAAACAAGGTTCAAATGTTGAAATTATGGTAGCTATCTTAGTTTCCGGTTATCTAAAATATATTTTCTCAGAAAGAGAAAAATCAAATCGAATCAGAAAATAATAAAACATTATAGGGAAATAATTAGTTAAATAACTAAGTTTGATAGAAATCCCATTTGAGTTTTGTTTATGAGCGAATTTTGTATATCTTATCAAAAAATCATAAAATAAGAAAACATGAAAACTTGTTAACCCTTATTTTTTTGTTCAGCAACAATAACATTTATACACAATTTTAATATTAAAACAATTTATAGTTTGTAATAATTAGGATGCTTTGCAAATAATTTGTTGCATTTGTTTCTTAATTTCTAAAGCCTGGTCATATAACATAAAAATCATGAAATTGATAATTTAAAGTACGAAAAATGTTTATCTTGCTGCAAAGCGCTTATCAATTATTTAAGCGTTTATTATGTACCTTGCCTAACATCCGGGACTTTAGATTTAAATATGCAGTCTGACAGGTGAAAACAAAAGCCCTCTAAGTCCTTCGACACACCGGATTAGCAATTTCGGAAAGCCAAATAACCAAACGAAACGAGCGAGTAAAGTGCAAAGAAAAGCTCTAAAGTGAATCGGACAACAATCCTGAGAATTATCCCTAGGTCAAAATGCAATAAACACACACACATATTGGTGTGATGAAGGAAGTGGGCGGGGTCAAAAGAGGGGCGTTTGGAAAGCGGGAGCGTGTGAAAAATGGGCACAAAAAACATGCAAAAAAAAAAAAAACCAACAACTAACTGGTGTAACAGAAGCAGAGCCAGCAAAATGAATCCTAAGCGGAAATGTCGATATTAGCATGGCAGAAGCAACAACAGTGGCGGCCAGAACTACAACAACTACAACAACACAGCCGTAGGCAGCAACAACAACGAGCAGCGGGGCTAACAAGAGGCGACAGCGACAGTTAGCGACACAGTCGCATAGTTTTCCAGTTGCAGCTTACAGTTTACACACACGGAGCAGCAGGTTCACTGACCAGTCCAACAACACAGCGATGTCGGCGTGAGTTGGGAATTTCGGGGGAAAAATGGGGGAAAAGCTGTGAAAAAAACTGTAGAAAATCCTTATGTAATTAAAAAGTTTGGACCAACAATTTGGTTTGTTTCACAATTAAAGATTATTTTTAAAAAACAGTTTTTGTTGAAGAAAATAAAATGTCCTTAAGCTCTTGGTCAACTAAAAATAAGTAAACTGCAATTCGGTATTTCAAACAAATTACTAAACTAATATGAGAATAATTTTCATTTAGTGCATACTAAACCAGTTTTCAGAGCCCACTGGAAAACTAATAAGACAATGTACATTTTTGTTTTCAATATTTTCATAGTTTTAATTTTTTGAATTTTTATTTTCCTAACCAGTTTTTAAAGAGGTCATGTAAATTTTTGTTAATATCTCCAAAGTTTTTAAGACAATGATTATTATGTACACTTGTATTAAATTTTTTACCAACCTATTTTTCACCTGGTTTTATTTGCTTGAATATTTCACAAGTAAGTTTAGATTTAGATATATATTTTGCTGTGTCATTATAAATGGCTTTTATCATAAAAACCTTTTAAATACTTTGGTTGAATGTCTCTTTGATTTTTGTTGATATAATATGCAATATGTAAGAGTTACCAAGTTTTTTATACACAAAGAATAAATTCTTTGTCAGATATGATTGAAAACGCATATAAAGGTTAAATCGAAAATTTCTTTGGTATTTGGCTTGGTAATACCCACATTAGTGTCCGCCAGATTCCCCGAGCATCGTTGTTATGATATGCAGAGCCATTCGCAGCACTCACGTTTGCATCTCCCGCCGAGGCCAGGCATCCCAAAAACAACAAGAAATAAAACGGAAAGCGAAACAAATGGGGAAAAGTGCGCCATATTGACCAAACGAGTGCAGCATGCAGCATTGCAAAAGCTTTTCAATGAGACACGGGGGTGTGGGGGAGGGGTTTTCTCTGGGTAGTAGGGTTTAAGGGGGAAGGGGTTTTCGGGGGCCTATTCGTTTTGTTTTAGCCAAAGTGCGCGAGCTGTGTTGACAAACGCCAGTGGTTAGCATCTGTGCGCCTGTATTGGTGCGAGGAGTCCATCTAGTCCATCTGTGTGCTTGTGTATCTGTGCTCTGTGTGCGCGTGTTTGTGTGTGTGTGTGTGTTGGCAATTCAAAATGGCATGCACTTCACTAAAAACTGCGCATTTCCGGTCAAAATGACGACAACGACGACGACGACAACAGAAAGAGAGAGATGGAGATATGCTGACAGCGCTGGCCGCATGTTTGTGTGTGTGTCCCTCTGGCTACGTTTGAATCTGTGTATGTGTGTGTGTGTGTGTGTGTGTGTGTGTGTGGGAAAAACTTTTTTACAGCTTTAATAGTTCCACTTGGCAGTTTTGCGTCCCAAAAGTTTTCGCTCCCTCTTCTCTGCAGCAAAGTGCGTCATAAATGTGTGTAATAAAATATTTACTTTCTTTTAGAGCAAGCGGAAAAGGGACAAAAAGAGAGAGAGAAAGAGATACTAAACCATGGCGTTGGGGGCACGACCATATATTAGCTAAATCACACCCCCACTTTGCCCATTTCCCCCCTGTGGCCCTCGTGGCAAATTGAAAAGCAAATGAAATTCAATTTTTAAGTCCTGTCTGCGCCTGGTAAAAAAAAAAGAGAAAAGAAAATACTTACCCACATCAAAACATTTTTGTTTTTTTCACCCTTCCTGGCTCTATGCAATTGTTTACTTTGTTTAGCCGGGAAGAAATGTGTCCTGGTCTAGAAAACTTCAAGTTGGGTCTGACATGACGATTTCCCGCCTTGTTCCATTGTTCGGCTTTTGGGGTCTGTTTCCCTTCTAAATGCATGTCAATGACAGTAACCAGTAACCAGTTGGCAAGGGGAATGGAATGGGAATGGGGATTGGCAGTGGCATAACCCTGAATATTTGCCCGTCAACTTGGCTTAGTAGCGAGCTTAACGCGTTTTCCCCCACCCTTTTTACCCCCAAAAAGGACGAAGGGTTAGGGGGGTTAACTGCCCTCATGCGTAGATGTCGCCTGCAGACTTGCTTCTCCTGGGAGGCTATTCCACCTGACGGATTTCTCTGCACTGATTGTCTGCAATGCTCCTTTGCCTTATCACGATAATTGGCTGTTACAGTTGATGCCTGGCTGGATTCAACAAAATATAAAAATAAGAAACATATTTCCTACCGAAGTGTGTTCAGCGGGCAAAACTTTAAATTCCCCAACCAAAGTATATTTAGTGAATTTCTTTGATTACATATATTTTGCTTAGCTATAAAATGTAATAACCCAATTTGCTGTTTACAAAATAAGTAAATATTAAGAATTCCAAGGCAATATTAAGGACAAGTAAATAGCCCTTTTAATTGCACAGTCAACAAATGAATGAAATTATTTCGGAATAAATTAAATGGATAACGAATGAAAAATTGGATTGCAATTTAAATGTTATTAAAGTTGATCATGTTAAGGAGTAAAAGTAAAACGAAATTGTTTAAAGGAATATTTAAATATAAAATGCAATTATTTATTAAAAAAATAAGAGCAAAACTTGCCCTTATAAAAATATCAACAAATTATAAATTACTAAATAAATAATTTGTAGTTCAGCGACCTACGAAAGTGAATGCACTACACCTACCAATTAAATAAATAACAAATTAAATTCACTAAACCACTTTTAGGTTTTAAATTTATCAGCGAACAAAATGTGGAAAAAAAAGGCTTCCGAAAGCATCGAATTAATAACGAATGAGAAATTCGTTTGCTAAGCTGAAAAACAAATGAAATCCGATTATGGCATTCCATCGCTTCAATTAGAAATGCTCTGAAACCACACGAATCTGCGCCCACCCACTCCATTTGCTGCATCTGAGGTAAGCCCTGCTAAAATGGAGAACAAAATCAGCCAGAGGGAGCTTAACTATCCGCAGTTCCTTCGGGAAAGGAAAATCAACAGAAGCGAAGAAGGGTCGAGCACAATAAGGAAGCCTATTAAAAACAAGTTGTGCAGTTTGCGGCTTCGCATGTTTTTCGGGGAACAAAACAGAAAACGCATAAGGCAAACAAGCATGCTCTGTAAATCCAAATACTACACAGAAAATCTGGGAAAAGCCACTGAGCAGGGAAGAAAGTGCACCATAATTGTTGCCCAAGCATTTTATTGTTTGGTTATGGCAAAGTTTTTTCCTTTATGCCTCTCCACTCGGAAGCTTTTCCTTTTCCCATGAGTCGGAAAAGCGGGCGTACGCGAAGGAGGTTCCATTGATAAGCGAAGTTATGATTGACTTTTAATTGAAAATAAATGAAGCCTGTTGTTTTGGTTTAACGGCCACGAAACGAACCAGAAAACTTAAAACAGGGAAACTACAGGAAAATGGCGGAGTATACGGAAAAGTGCTGGGGAATAGTTAGGGGTATTAAGCTAATGAAAATATTTATCAGAAATAAGATAAACACATAAAAAGTAAACTGTTTACTTAGCCCCCTTTCTTAACATTTATTAACATTACCTATATAAAATGGTATAAACAATACTATAATAGAGTTGTGTTTACAAAAATATATTAAAATAAAAAACCCATATTAAAACGTTTGATTGAGTTTTTTTGTATCTTTAAAACCATTTTAATAAAATTAATAAATTAAGTTTAGCAAATAAATTAGTAGTTTCTAGAAAGTTTTTGATAATAAAAAATGTATAAATATATATAAATCTTAAATAAGCAAAATAGTATTTTAAGGGAATATAAGTTTTTTCCTCTTAATTTTTTATTAGTTTTCTTTTTTGATTTACTTACAGAAATTTTAAATGGTTTCCTTCTAAATGCTAATCAATAGTGTCTACTATTTTCATACCCTGTTTACTGCGAAAATAAAAAGCCAACAACAATTTCATGGAAATATTGCCTGATTTTTTTTCTCCGAAATAAATGGCGAACCATTTAATGACCTACCTCACGCATCCCTCTGGCAATTTGAAACGCCCACCCACTTGGCCATTCACAGATAGACACAATCAAAAGCGCGTATCTATGACAAGTTCAATATTATAATTTGTTTACGAACTTTCTTCGCCGCAAAATAGGGCTGCGAAAACAGGACGAAGAAAATAAGGAAAATAAGAAAGCGTAAGAAGCGATAAGCAGATATGGTGGCGGAGGTCCTTCTTTTGCTGAAAAAGGCGGTGGAAAGGACAACGGCAATAACAGACAGTGGAGAGCAAAAACACAGCCCCGCAACGAAACTCAATTTTCATGAAATAAAATCAAATTTAAATAATACAATACGATTGAGAGGGGTGCTGGGGGGTGTTGGGGGGCGAAACACCAGCAAGGATAACAAGGACGACAACAATAACAACAGCAGCAACAAAAGGGAGTGAAGCCGTGAGCGCGACAAGAGCAACAAGGACATCATCAAGTGTATCGCTGCTTATTTATCTTTATCGCAATTCGTTTCGTAGCCATCCCCCCTTTCTCACTTTTTCCCCCCGAAAAATCCTCAATCCTCAAGTCCTCAATCCAACAACATCTTAGTCCTCTGGTCTTCGTCCTTTTTCCTGCTGGCAGGCATACTCTTTTGATGCGGGTTGCTTAGCAGGGGTTACGGGTTACATGGCACGTGGAATGGGAAACGAGTCAAAGACGACATCAATATTATTGCCATAAGTTTCATATTTGCAGCTTTAGATGCCGTTTAAAATTTCGCTCTCCACGAAGTCCTTTCGATTGCCAGGACAAAATATGAAATGAAAAACAGCAGAAATGGTAAGTAAAAAAGGAGAAGAGAAGCGAATCTAGGAATGCTGGGCGCACAGTTTGTTTTTCATTTCGCCGCTGTGGCTTTCTATGGATTCCGTTTGCTTTCCTCCATGGCTTTCCCTCGACTTTTCCATTTCCCATTTCTCCGACATTTTTGCCCCATGCATTACTTCGCATAATTTTTTATTGATTTATTTGGTTTATAGCCCCCCGCCCCCATGCCTCTCCTGATGAAATGGAAAAATGTTTGCTGAATTATGTGGATGTACGGAAACGTGTGTCTGTGGGCCGACCGATGGTATATGGGGGTCTTTCAAAGGAGAATCAAATGTAGACAAGTGAAAATTTGAAACGATTTACGCGCAATTTACGGAAATTGCAGCAGGGCATATCAAATTGACAGCGACGGGGGGCGTGCTTTATGTTTCTTCGGCGAAATTTAAACTGGTCGGCGGTGGGGGTGGCTCTTAAGTATACGTTTTCCTGATAAAAAATATGAAAAATCTTCTTGCTAAACTAATACCAGAAATGTCAATTTGAGTGAACAAAATTGAAATGATATTTCCATTAAAAAGCATTTACGGAAATGTAAATGAAAGAGGAGCTCTTGACTGTGTTCGCTCTTTTAGGTTAACAACATATAGAAGTGGCTACAATAAAAAAGGGACTTAATTTCCATCTATTAATTTTTGTAAATTTTAATATTTTCTTATTTGAGTACTTGAACTTTTAAAATATTACTTTATGAACTTAAGAAAGGAATATGAAAGCTTTAAGTTAAACTATTATACTTTTTTCTGAACGGCTATAGACAAATTTTAGCCGGTTAAGAAAACATTATAATTGTTAAGCTGAAATTCTTACTAAATTATAGAATTTGCTTAAGTTTTGTCAAAGTGTTAAAGCAGGTTCAATAATAATTAACCTTTTTCAGCAACTAAACATTTAAGCAACTTAACTTAAGATACTGCAAAATTGAATTCTTAATCTTGCTGAAAAAGCATTTGCAGTTTTGAAATGTTTCTGTATTTATTTTCTTATATTGATACTTGTTTTGTTTGCATACAAATTTTTCAGCAGATGAACGGCGTTTGTAGGTATTTGTACATTTTGAATGAACTTATAGCCGCATTCCTAGATCCAATTTTCCTATTTCGCCCTAAATCGAATCTAGTTGTGTCTGATATAATTCAATGCAATTTCAGTGCAACATTTTGTGGTTGCTTTGCCTATATTTGCATTAAAATGCTGAACTCATCTCGCCTGTTCTTTGAGTTCTGCATTGTTTAAATGCATCTTTCATGCGATTTCTCTGTTAAAGCATTTTTATCAGAAGCATAGTAGAAAAAGAGAAAAAAATATAATTAAAATTTAACTCACATTTTCGCTTTCATCGTGCAGACGACGATGACGAGCGACGGCGACGGAGAAAACGTCGAAGAGCTCAAAATGTCATTATTCTGGCGACAACAAAGTCCTCCGATCCCGTCCTCTAATATCGCCCTTCATGCACTTTGACAATGGTTTTGGTTTTCGTCGTCTGCTCTCGCTTTTCCTAACGTTTATTTTTTGGACTAGGGCTTCATATCAAAATTGGCTTACCACGCATAAACAGAGTCAGACTTCCCTTTCCCCCGGACTTTCCCCAATGCCATGGGGCATTCTTTCAGCCTTTTCCCCCGCCATGCACTTGAGAACTCAAGTTGCTGTGATTATCCTGCAATTTTCACCGGCTGGGGGAAGGTGGGGGCAGTGACAATGACTGCGTCCTGCTGATGCAGCTGACACTCTACACTTAACAAAATTATCGAATATGAAAATATAAAACTACGTTATTTTCAAATGGATTATTTTTCCAAACTGAGAATTTTGACTTTTTAATTTAAAATTGATTGTAATCTGAGATTTTGTCTTTGTCCTAGAAATTTATATAGATTAATAAATTAATTAAATAAATAAGTAGTATAGGAGTAATATTAGACTGTTTTTTAGGTTCATAATTAAGATAAATACGTTTTTGGAAAATAGTCAAATTTAATTGTATAATCTCTGTTAAATTTTGTTTGTTTTTTTTTTAGCAGTGTAAGCGCTTTTGGTTTCGTCTTGGACGATGTCGTGGCATTTGACGTCACGGTTACGTGTTGAGGCGTCGGCTTGCCGTGATTATCTCCGACTTACGCTTCAATGCCTCCTTGCAACATTTCCATGCCACTTGACTGTGATTTTGAAAGGGTATATTGGGCCTGCTTAGAAATGTATTAGAACAATAAATACAAAAAATAAATAAGTAGATTACAAAAAAAAGAATAAAAAACCTTAAAAATATTAATTTAGAAAACAAACAGAAAGAAGTGTGAAATTGTAATAGAGGGGAACTAGAAATCTTTACTTGTATTTAGTAAATGACCCCAAAGCTAACTCTGTGATGGAATATAAATATTTAAATTTGTTCCTACTTGCTACTCATTTTAATGGGTATCATAGGTAGTCCAGCACCTGCCATATGGACTTTCGTGGCCAGGTAGACACGAACTCCCCCGAAAGTCTTTGACAGCGCGTCATCGCGTCCTTTTGTGCGGCAACTCCTTGGAATCTCCTGCCTGTAGGTCTGCGTTTGTGTCTGTGCATTTCATTTGAATGCATCTTTCTCCCAGTTGCCTGTTCGGATACCAAGATACCAAGGTATCCAGCTACACGGCTACGTGTGTCTCGCTCACTTTGCTTAATTAACACAACGCACGCATAAAGGTCGAGTCGGGACTTTGACTTTGCCGTTGCCGTTGCTGTTGAAGTTGCCTTTGCGTTTATACATTTTACCTGTACTTGTACGCTGTTTGCCAATCATTGCCCTGCTTTCAAAGAGGCTGTGGATGTGCAGTGACAATGACAATGGCAACACCAATAGACCGCGTCACAACTGTCGCATCACGTTCCAGAGTTGGGTTTCCCAGGCATCTTGGGGCATACCAGTATTTGGTATTTTCGGGCCACGTTTTGTGTGCGCCGTGTTTATTCAAACCGAATTTCCACAATGAATTTCCATTGAGAATTGCCTCCGTCTCGGTCTCGGTCTCGGACTCGAAATGTGTATGTTTACCTTTTGCTCTCGTTCATAATTTCGTTTGCATGTTAATTACCTTGATTATTGTACGGCAGTCGTACGTATTGGCTTTGGCCTAATACACCTGGGAAAATGCCTGGACATTGTCGAGCATCTGTGAGTGGAACACTCTGCCTGGGATTTGTAATGGGAGATGTGTTGTGAAAGATCTGGCAAGCTGAATTAAGCGGAGGAATGGATTTTGTGACCACGAAAACAATGGAGCACTCGCAATTGTGCATTTCGTCCAGGGGAATTCATATATATATACAGCCGTGTTTCAAATAATAGTTACGCTCTGAAGTAAGCCGTAATAATAATCGTAATCTTTTGGTTAAGTAGGAAAATCTATAAAATTATGGTGCATTTGTTCTACTTGACCAAATAGATTTTCAAAACATGTTAAGTTATGTGGCATTAAACAAACTCACTTTTAGTTTAAAAATAATAATAATAATAAAAAATAATCAAAAACATTAAAAAAGGATAACAATACATTCTCGATTTAATGCAAGAATATCTATATACATATATGCTTTAGCTACATAAAAACTGAATGTTATTTAATAATTAAAATAACACATAATATTTATAAAAATATAACTGTATGTATGCATTGCAACTAATTTTCCCTTAATTTTTATATTTGCTATTATATTTAGTACAATTGTAATTGCGGAAGTTATTGTAAATGCAAGCCAGGGCCAAATCATTGTTAATTATTTTCAACAACTTGATTGACCCCACCCATCAACAAGTCACATTTTAATTAGCCCTAACAAGCCTGTAGGAAATCTAGAACGAGAGACCTTTACCTTTTTTTTCTGCGTTGCCAGTCAGGGTTCCTTATCCCCGGCATGAAATCTGCTCAGGTTCAGGAAAATTGGCCTGACCCATGGCCATCGCCTAGCCGGGGCGAGAAAAACGAGAAAAACTCAATTAAAAGGCGTCTTTGCTCTACAGAGAGGGGGACTTTCGGGGGGGAGCCGCGTGTAATTTTATTTATTTTGAACAATTTCGTAATCAAAGTCAACCAGGCAAACAATCAACATTACTTTGTGGGCCAGCGGCGAAATAAAAGAAAAATAAAAACATTAAATGGGTTCACACGATGGCGAAAAAATAGCTCCAAATTAATGAAAAGCACCAAAATGACAAAATGAATGAAGAAATGAAATGAAATTCAAAGCGTACAAAGCGCAAAGAAATTAAATTTTCAAATGCAAAAAGAGCGGCAAGATCAGCACGAGAAAGTGCGAAAACAAATTCCGGAAAGCCTGAATTTATTTGAATGCAAATGCAAACGAGATAAAATGAGTACAAGAGGGAACTAAAGCGAAAATAAGCGAAAAAAAGCGCAAAAAAGGCGAAAAACTTGGCTCAGAGAAGAATTATAAGAATTAAATAAGTAATAAAGAAATCAGGCAAAGTCGAGTTAAAATACAAAAATCATTTGCTTTCAGTTGGGGTCTGCCGCTAACAAACTTTGCCACTTGTCAGATGTCCGATGTCCGACGTCAGTTGTCAGTAAATGTTTATGAGTTAATCAACTTGTAATGACCAAAAGACGGACACGGACACGGACAAAGGACGGCCGGGCTGGGCCGCACTTAAGTCCGGGGAAAAGTCGACGAAGAGGCGCATTCAGAAAGCGAACTGGGGGGGAAAAAATAAAACTTAATTAGCTTTCATTTAACGGCAGACAAGAGCGGCGGCCAGCGATTGCAGCTCGAGCACAAAAAGCCAACTCGAGTCCAACTCGAGTCCAACTCGAGAGTTGCTAGAGATGAAAAAACATCAGCATCAGCATCAACATCAACATCAACTGGAACGAGCGACAAATAAACAAAAGTAAAAGTTTTTACCCACGTTTTCAGCGGAAATGCGCAGCTCGCAAGTTGTTAGCACAAAAGTGTGGCCAAGACAGTCAGAGCCGGGCTCAAAAGAAGCCGAGAACGTCGAGCAGCCGTCTGAGGGGAAAATCTAAAAGGCGGCTTTGGCCGGGGTGGAGAATGTCATCCGAAAGTTTGCGGCCCCAGCCATTTATGAAATTTCGGAAGTGGTAGTCATGCCGAACCAGCTACAATCAACAATTTCGACCGCTCTTGGGTGCCACTCTGCCCTGTATGCAAACGATGCGAAACAAGCTAGTATTTGAAAACTTTTCCAAAGAAAATATACATATTATCTAATCTCTAAATGTCTGCTTATAGTCCGTTTCATAACTTTAGAGTAAGGGTTAAAGTTTTTACTACTTTGGGGTTCAGTTAACATACAAGTAGAATATCCGAAATAAAAATAGCCAATATGCATTTTCAGTGCCACAGAAAGCTCGACTATTTTGAAGATCTAAATTATGATTTTATTGTATTGCTAATATCATCACAGTCTTATTATACACGAATTTTTAGTAAGAATGGGTTGTCTTTATTATAAGCAAACCTCTATTAAATGCACAACTATTTAAGAGAATCTATCACCTGACCTTTTTTTTACAAAAGTCACGTTTTAAATAAAAGTTGTATTATTCCAATTAACTAAAACCAGGCATTTGTTTTTAAATATGATAAACATAAACATTTCTCATAAAATACGCATTTTAAATTAAATTTTTATAGTTTTATATACTATTTACCAAAACTGGTAGCAGTTTTATTCCTTTAAAAATAATGAACAAAATAGTTTTCAGAAAACACATATAATTTACAAGTAAATTTTGAATTTAATTAAATTTGGCTGTAAATACATATAATTTAAAAGTAAATTAATTATGTTACCTCCAATTTTAAAAATAGATCGAGAGATGTTTCTTTGAATTAAAAAAGTAAGAACTCTTTTTTTTTGAAAATCAAGTAACTAGACAAAATAATTATTCCGCCTTCGGAATCAAAATCTGATAGGGACAAATCCCTTAATGCGACTCCGAAGGACCAATTAAGTACTTGACTGCTTTAATAACTACGACAGACTCTGGGCGAACAACTGTTAACCCGAAAACTGTCAGGCTGGCATCATATCAAGCAATTTGCAAGCCAAACATTGTTTGCTTCCTGTGTCCTTCTATAGCCATACCCATCGTACTCATCGTGGGTGAAATGCCACTCCCACATCGCCAATAAAACGTTGAGAAATTTGCAACAAGCGGCGACAATTTGCTCAGGTAACAACATTAAACAGTTAGCATAGTTGCCTGACAGTTGAGTTGCCCACCACCACCTGCGCAAGTTGCCAAGTTGCCCACTTAAAGGGCTCCAAAAGGTTTTTGACAACAAAACACAACAATTACTTTTACGAGGTTTTTGGATGATGGGGGGAGTGAGAGGAGGGTGCTACCGACTCAGGCTCCTGGATCCTGGTGGATATCCCTCTGTGTGCACACTAATTTCTGCGAAAGATAATCAAGAGTGATAATTATTTTTGTTGGACTTGGGCGATGGGAACCGCAGCTAACTGCGAGCACCTGCTGTGTGAATTACTTGAGCGGCGACAATAAGTTGGCACCCGAAGCAACCCAAAAGCAACCCAAGCCACCCACTTCCGCCGCATAGTTGGGGTATTTTTGGTGTCAGCTCTGCAGATGATAACATTTTGCCATAAACGTTGACAACGGCCGGAGCGTTTATTTTCGGTTAGCTGCGAGAGATAGCACGGTTAGAGCCAAAAACTTTTGTAATTACATAACATTTTTCAGGGGGCTAAATAACTTTCAACTGGCTCCACCAAATGGCTGGATACTGGGCACCTGCCCAGCCACTGCCACTACTGTGGCTAGACAAATTTTTTTTTTTTTGGGTCCGACTTTCGGAGGTTTCGGGGGACTGCAGATCGCGTGACCCCATAAAATGGTCACTAAGTGCGCCCGCACATTTTGATGTAATTAAAATTTCTGTTTATGTTACCAGCGTTCGTTCGTTTGGTTGATTCTTTCCTCCTCCTCCTTTGCGACCATGAAAAATTCCAAATTAAATTCCGGGGAAAAACAGAAAATTATTGAAATAAGCATTTTGCTTTTATATGTGGTCGCATTATTCACGCTGTCGGTGCTTTCTCAAGAATTGAGACCATCAAAATTTGAGGAAAACACACTCTCTTGTGGGCTTAGGTCTTTGTTGATTTTACTTGCGGATGGAAATCGATTGTGTCTAAAGCTGATTTAAACAGTTGTAATTGCGTACCATTGAAATTGGCAGAGTGTTTGCCACACAAGTACGTATTTATTTACTTAATTTAGAGAAGTATTTATTGTTATTTTGTACTATTACCAGTTCGACAGAAGTGTGGTGTAATTTATACAGGTTATTTTGAGGTATAATAAAACAACGAAACCCTTATTATTTAGTGTTCAATTTAAAGTCCCTTTTTGTTTAAATTTTACTAAATAAATAAAGAGCCTTAATAGGTATTAAATATGTTTTAAAATTAGGAGAGGTTACTTTTTATAAAGGTTAAATATCAACGATTCATTTGTGTTTTAGAGAGTCTTTTGACTTCGGTGTAGCTCTTTTTGATTTACTATCTTATTAAACAGTCAAAACGCACTCATCACATCGCTTCCAATGTAGACGAATTTTATTGCTCACTCGCTCGTTCTGACCATTCCCCTGCCCCTGTCCACTTGTTCCGACCATCACTGTACAGTCTTCAATCACCAGTGCTTAACTGAGACAGAAGTTGGGTTGCGAAGAGCACGCGAGGCGCGACAATTAAATTAAAAATAATTAAAAATTATGAAAATGGACAGGACAGTGCCGAACAGAACGGAATTACTCGAATTTCAACTCCATCTTCATTGCCGATGGACTGGCTGGCTGGCCATTGACCCATTATTATTAAGGCCGCGCCCTCCGTTTTGTATGTCCTGACATTTTACATCGACGTGCCGACTGAGACTCCAGTCCAGTCAGTGTTTAATGAAAATTTATTCTATGCAATTTACTGCACAGCGAGGGGGAGACTTCTCGGCTTCTCAACTTCTCGACTTCTCGACTTCTGGATTTTGTGGGCTGGCCGGGATGGATGGTTGGGCGGTGGTCACCGACTGCTCCGATTACACAGTCGCTTCGCTTGTCTCGTGTCAATCCAAATGTCTTTTGCCTTAATTAGAATTGCTTGCCGGGAAGCGGACAAGAGCAGGGAAAATTTTACACTCGAAAAAGACTTTTACCCGAATTTATTTAGCTTATATGTTTTATTATTTTAAATCTTGTATGCACTACTAAATTTAACGATCGCTTAATAATTACTAGCTGCTTGGGCCTTTAGTTTGATATTTGTTAAACTGCTTACAAAGTTAAGTTGAATTGGCAAATGCATTATAGTTTCTTGTGAAAATATGGAAGCCCAATGGGTCTCTAAAAGACTGCAAGTTAGTAAATTAGTCTATCCAGTCGGTTTTCTTTCCGTGCAGTGTAGTTTGTAGCGGAAATAATTTTATGCATTGACAGCGGGTACGAAAAGGGGGCGGTGGGCGGTTGGCTCGGCTGCCCTTTGATGCTAAATGTCGCCAGCAAGTTGTCGCCCCATGTGGCGTTGTTTTCTGCAATTAAATGGGCGTGGCACTTAGTATTGCGGTTCCGTTTGTGTGGCCCCTTTTCGCGCTCGCTCCGTTTTGCGGTTACGTTACGTTGCGACTCCTCCGCCTGTTGATCTTATCTAATTGTTGCCGCCGCCAATCGTCTGCAGAGTGCAGTTGCAGAGTGCAGTTGCAGAGTGCAGTTGCAGTTTGCAGCTTGACCGGCACCCCGCATCTGCCAGCTCCTCTGAAATTCTACAATTCCGATTCTCGGGCCCTTACTTTGCCATACTGATAGAAGCTCCCTGATGTTTTGATGTGGTTCCGCAACCCGCTTGTGGTAAACGTTTATAGTTACTGCTTTTGCAGAGAGGGGGGCTTCGGGGCAACTTCCAGCTGTGCCCTGCTACCAAAGTGGTCCCATTCAAGACTCTATTGACAAGTTGTAGTCGTAAATATCTTGTTTGCTGAAAATAATGATCACAAAAAAAAAAATTAACAAAATAATTCCCTTGCACAAACAGTAATATTAACCAATTAAAGACTTATTTGTTCAAAATAATGATTACATTTTGATTGGCATAAGACACACATTATACATTAGTATTGTTATATTGAAATACGAAGAATAATAAATAAATGTGTTTCAATTTATTTTAAATTCCATTTCTGTTTTAATTGCAATTATGCTTTTATTAAAATCCAAATAGTAATTACAGTTTCTGACTATAAATGGCCCTAATGAATATGATGCATTTTCTAAGGCATTTCAAATAAATGATGTTTTAGTGCTTTGTTTAGCTGTGGAGTTAAAACAACAAAATGCTGCCACATGCACATTTCGAACCGAACAAATGCATTGACATTTGAGTAATGGCCCCAGTCATTTGAAAGTTTTTAATTTGAGCACCACAACAATAACAACATGGGCCGGACATAAATCAAACAACTGACTGCTGTCGACAATGGGAAACGGGACCGCATACTCTATGGCCAAAAAGGAGTTGGCCGAAAAGGTGAAGGGGATCCAGATCCAGAAATAATTTCACCTTTTGTCCTGGTCCGTTGCCCATTCCGGTGACAACCTGTGGCTGGGAAAATAACCTACAACTACGGAAACATTTGGTCAACTCTATGCCGACCATGTGCGTGTTATGGCCCTAAAAAGAGGCGGTGTGCCGGGGTCGGCAGGGCGGGGTGCGGGGTGCGGGGGGCGTGGTCAGTTTAGAATACGGCCAGGAGACGAATGCCAGTGGTATGTGACCAGACGACTGTTGCTGCCGCCTCGTTATTCAGCGTTATAAATTTGTTAACCACAACAACCATTTGGTGTAATTATATTGCAATCCTACCCTGAAAGTTGATTGCAATCCCAAACGGAAAGAGGTATATTTAGGACCTTGTTAAAACCGGGCTATTGATTAAATTACATGCCGAACGCAAATGGAGCTTTAATTGCTATGGCTTACGGTAAGCTAAAGTAGGGATAATTACTTAAGTGGATTCATGGGAGGGTAAGCCTATTACCATAACCCTTGAAGTTGAAACTATCGAAGTTATATGTTTTTTTTAATTATTAAAGTATTTATTATTTAAGCCCCAACCTTATGCTTTAAAATGTACACCCATACTGTTAAGTATCATCCGTTCGATCCCTCCCTTTATAAAACTCTGATTTCTCTGTTGCATTTCTATTATTTCGTTTTGTTGCCAACCCAGCCATGCTATACGTATATGCATTGGAATATTATTTGTATTATTGCAGTTGGTGTGGCTGGCTGTGTTGCACACTTCTGTTTGTTCTTTGTTATTTATGTTCGGCATTAACTTACTGACTCCTTTATCCTGAAGCCTCCTCAAACCCCAAAACGATGGGCCAACACTCGCATTGTCGGCCGCTGGCCTTCCATAGAGCATTTTAATTAACCAGGCAGAGCCGCATTTACATTTGACTGTGTTTTTTTACGGCTGGCTGGCAGGCTCGGCAATTATGGTCCAACCCCGGGATGACCGAATGCTCGACCAGAAACCGAAAGCACGTATACCAATCCGAACAGAGCTGAACCGCAACTGCAGTGAAGCAGAGCACTCAGATGCTCGGAAACTAACAATGGGCTTGACCACCTGCAAGTAGCCGAATATGAGTTACAATGTTGTTAATTAAGTTGGGGAGAGCTATAGCTGTTTTATGATTGCAGCACATGTCATGTACTTTGCCAGTGTGTTCAACAAACTGGCCGGAAAAATGCATTCCTTTGAGGTTTTGTTTATTGGCCAGCAAAAATACAATTTAAAAATATGTTTTTTATTATTGTATTTGTAAAAAGTTTGTTTCTTTCGCCTTAAGTTTATTATTTGTCTTTGTCCTTTGACTTGTTTTATGCAATTTATGCATAATTTCATTTATTAAAGCACACTTTCCCATTGTTCAGCCACTCGCGCACATCACTCAGTTTTCAGCTGTGCGGGTAATCCGACCCGACCAACAACAACGTCGGTTAACGGGAGGCATCAAGTTAAAGTGTGTGCTACACTGAAAAAAATATTTTAATTGAGAAGCTTTTTTTAAGAGGTTTTTATAGGATTTGACAAGACAATTCAATTAAATTTGTTATCTAAAAGCTTAGGTATAATCTGAACCCGAAAAGAAAGCATTTTTAACTTCTAGAAAATTAGAAAAATATTTTTTTTAACTTTAAGGCTGTTACAATACATTTACGTACGAAACTATACCTTTCCTGGAAATTTTTAATCTCTCTTTACGGTAGTTGTAAAGTCTTTTGAGGCTACTGAAATGTCATTATTTTATAAGACAAAGAAATTTTTATTTTCTAGAAAATTAGAAACAATGTTTTTTAAATATAAAAATATAACTATAACTATATAAAAATATAAAAACTATACCTGTCCTGGGGATTTCTTAATTTTTCTCTACGTCAGTTGTCAAGTCTTTTGGGGATAGTAAATTATCATTTAATGGATCATAACATTTTTGTATTGTGCAGGCCAGTGAGGCCGTCATCAGGACATAGCTGCTGCTGCTGCTGCGGCTCATCAAGGCTCAAGGCTCAACAGCCAGCCATCCAGTCGGGTTGTCTGGCACGTAGAGCACAACAAAAAGCCAGCCGGAGTCCAAAATTGACAGCAACAGGAGCCGTGCTGCCAGCGAGTTTTGAAGTGCCCAACCGTCTGGCAGAATTTGCATCCCACGTAACCTCGCAGCCATCCCGGCCAGGAATCTACTCCTTTTTGGCACGACCACCCCAGCAGTGCAAACATTTTGGCTGTGTACGTGCCATGTCGCTAAAAATCATGGCCCGCATTCTTTCTCGCCGCTGGCCCCTTGTCCCCTTTTATTTTATTTTTAAATAAACATCAGCAACACCAACGAACAGGACCTGGCATATTTATTTGTTTATTGCAAAAGGAGGCGATGGTGTACCCCCAGTTCGAGCCAAGCTGTGCTGATGATTTCTGCTTTGCTGTGCGTTTTTATGCGTTTGCTGATTTATATCAACAGCTATTTAATGTCAATATAAAAGTGGGTGGCGGGTGGTGGGCGAACGTAAATGCGTTGCCTACACTTGCGGCCCCGCTGCATTGCGCCAGTGTTGGCAAAAGCGATTGAAATGTGGCAACACATTGGTTTGCTTTCAGTGTTTGGCCATTCAGAGCTTTCGGTTAGCCAGATGAAACAGCGATTGAAGTGATTCCAATTGAATGTGGTTAGATTTTTTTCAAATCCAATTTCCGTGAGCTGAAGAAAGTGCAGAGCACTAAATATATATTATATATATAGTACTATATTTTATTGGCAAATCAAGCGTTGCCGAACACTTAAAATATTGCAGATAAACTTGGTTCAATTAAAAACTGAAGCAGCGAATTAAAAAAGGGATATTTTTAAGCACTTCTCACCTCTGTTCGGGTG
Source organism: Drosophila gunungcola (assembly GCF_025200985.1). NCBI lineage: Eukaryota > Metazoa > Arthropoda > Insecta > Diptera > Drosophilidae > Drosophila > Drosophila gunungcola. The sequence goes on along the minus strand of NW_026453167.1, from coordinate 3,878,878 downwards.
TTTCAGCCCTGATTAACGGTTTATTATGACAAAAAATTTAATTTGATACAATTTTGTTGGGAAATGAGAAGGTGTGTGTCTGGAATCAACCGTGTGGGCAGCTGGCCAAGCGACTCGCTTCGTGGTCAGACAACACAAATGGCCATTGCCATCCTAGAGGACAATACCGATTTCCATTACCATCTGCGAAATGAGTGGCCGGTTGGCTGGCTTTGTCAGGCATTGTCTAGACTTGATTCGAGTGCTGGCGTTGATTTATAATTATTGTTTCAGCGTCGTGTGTGCTGGCAGGACCATCTGCCACACCTACTAGACGACGCCACCTCCCACATTTTGAATTTCCTTTTTTCCCCATCCCATTGCCAGTTTGCCATTCGTCGCACGCTGACTAATAACCAAATTTCATTTCCTCAATTTTTGATTTCCTGTACTCTGCGGTTATGGCAAGCAGCAGTAGAAGGACGAGGACCAGGACCAAGGACCAAGGACCACGAGCAAACAGCAGCATATTTTATTATTTTAACACGCGCCAGCATCAGCACATAGAATGCTAAATTTTTGGCACGCACAGGCCACCCATCGACCATCGAAATTTGCCCAACTCCTCGTCGAAGGAGCAAAGGGTTAACAGCTGCAGCCACGCCCTGTTTGGGGCGGAGGCAGTTAGTCCTGCCATTTGTATGAGTTTGTCAAACCGAAAATATATTTTTTTTTTCGGGAGGGGTTTTCTTTTTATTATATGTTTGTATGTGTATGTTTGGCCCAGCCTTTGTTTGTTGCCAGAAATCATATTCATAAATAAAATTTGCATTTGGCATTCGGGATGCGCGCATGTGTTGCCAAGCGGCAGGACCAGAGGACTAGGACTAGGACTAGGAAATGCCACTGGCTAAGAAAACTCGGAATTGAATCGAGAACGAGCAAGGACAACTGCTGCGTTGATTCCCAGTCTGTATGGATCAATGTGTGTGTGTGTGTCTGCTAACTGCCCAACATTATGGGACAATGGTATGTCCTTTTAGTTACGTGCCAGGCTAATATATATAAATATGGTTTGCCCCGCTCTGACCTGACCTTTCATAATGTTGTCAATTTGTTCGCCTGCCTGCACACAATGCTTATGTAAGTCCACTTGCATATATTTTATTTATATGTAACTCTGCGAGTATGTGATAAAAAACGAAGTTTAAACACTCTAAATTATGCAAAAACTCTTAAAATTTGTTTATTAAATCCTTTGGCTGATGTCGCACACTTGTCCAATCAAATGTTTATGTATTCATTTATTTTCAAATTTCCATTTCAAATTCTTCTCTTATTCAAAGTAGGCCACCTTTTTATGTAGGGCATCAAATACAACGACCTTTTTATACATTCCCAATAATAATAGCAGAATTATGAATATTTTATAGCCATAATAATGGCTGTCCTTGTGCATGTCTTCTTGAATTGGATAAGAAATAATAACGATATAAATTTGAGAAATTCTTCTGGCGGCTGCTGCCAATTTAGGTAGCGAGCGATGGGAATAAGAACAGCAGAGCAAATACCAGGAGAAACTTTGACAGCTCCAATCGAAATCAGTTATTTCAGAGGTGAGCAACCATAAGACCATCACCAGCAGCTGTCGGTGCCTGTCATAGGCAGCCACAAAATCCCCCACAGCCCCCCATACAGCTGAGCTATTCATGTGCAACAGAGTTGATATGAAAACTAAAACATTCAACAGCAAACTAAACAAAAACTATGCAGGCGAAACTGTCGTGGAAAGATTTGAGCCAAGTATGTAAGTCCTTTCGAGCCGAACACACAAAATTTGCTGCGTGAAACCGAACAGTGGACTGCATGGCAATGCCATTAGAATAATTTCATGGGGCGAACTGATATTATCGCTTTAATATATAACTTATCTAAGGTCACAAAGTTTGAGGAAGGGTTTGGTTTTGCCACCAGACGTTGTTACGTTATAGTACATGAAAGACTAGCGCAAAAAATAATACATTTGAAATTAATTTTATATAAATTAGTTAATCAATAATGCACACTTCCTAATATTAATATAATATTCTTTTTACAAGAGCCCTTAAATTTTGGCGCCCAACGAGGGGCATTTGGACAAGTTCTTACAAGTTTTGGCGCCCAACGTTTTGCGCAAATAATGTCTTTTCAATAGAAAAAATTATTACTTTGACAAGGGAAGATTATATTATAAATTTTTGTTAGTCTATTCCCAGAAAGAGTAGCCACTTGAGACCCACTGTACTCAATGCTATTTAGAAGAAGCAAAACCAGCGGAAGCGGAAGCGCGCGGCAGGCAACTCGAAGAACATATCAAAAGTTGTAGCGCGACTTTAATTAAACTTTGCAACGAACTGAGAGCTCAACTGGTGCGGGGTGGGGGCACAGGACTTTTGGCAGTTCTGGGATACGCGCACACATACCGAACTACACACTCGCAACTACCACAGTCACACACATTGCCAGGAGCAGGCGGAGCTCAACAATGGTGCTGTCTAGGATGAGGGCAACAATGGCCCTGGAAGCTGTGTTGGGGGGGGGGGGATGCGGCGAAACGGAGGCGGCAGCAGGAACCCAACAGGACCCAGAAGTTGGTGAAGGAACAGGACTTGCACACCAGGTGCCACACAATGTCATCGTCGGCATTGTTGCTTCGCTTGTTGTAGTTGTCTGATTTGAAACAAACTGTTGATGGCTTGTGGCAGGCTGAGGTCGCAGGGCAGCTAGCTCTGTATTAGGGCGACACCCGAGACAGTTAGGGATTAAATAGTAAAATACCACAAATTGCTGAGAATGCCGCAAAGTTTGCTAAAATGTAGTGCCTCCGCCGCAGCTCATCTCCTCTTCCCCTCCGCTCCGCCCCTCTCCCTTCCCCACCGTTCCGTTCCTCACATATTTTCGCATGCTAAACGTTTTGCGCTCCTTCGCCATTGGATGTTGATGGCAGATGAAGTTTCGCCAGGGGTGGTTCGTGCAACAATGTCGCAAGTGAATAAAAAGAATACCAAAGCATAGAATTAGTTGCAATGTGTGCTGCAACTTTTTTGCCTTTATTGTTTTTTTCTTCTGCTAATGCATGGGATAGCAGCTGCCAAAGTATAGAGTCCTTTCATTTAAGTGCATGCAATATCAGGCATATAAGCTCGTCTACAATGATGTCTTTTTATACCGAAAACAAATTTGATCTTCATAAATATTAATACATTTTTTCATGGAAATATATTAAATATTTAAGTCCAAGCCTGCTTGCCAAATTCTTAAGTTAAAATTTATATTTGGTTATTTTGCTGAGAACTTATCTTATTATGCTCTTTCTTGTGTCGATTTTCTGGGAAGCATTCAGTCAGCTAAGGAGCCATAAGCCCCAAAATATGGTGAAACCAGCAGCAAGAACTTAAATGAAAATTGTTGCCAAAGAAATTTCCGTTCTCTCTCCGTATCTGTTGCCGCTTAGTCTGAGCCACATTGGCATCTGCTCGGGACGGACGAGTTTGACGAGCTGCATCGGCGTTCGTCGACTTGGTCTTGGTCTTGGTCTTGGTTTTGGTCTCGCTCTCAAGCCTGGCAGCACCTCATTGCGTGCTAAATGGTTTCACGCCGCAAAATTGCTCCCAGACACAGACAAACACCAGCACCAGCACACATTCAGGCAGGAAGACATACGGCTGCCTTAGTTTAGTTCTTCGAGGACGCAGAACCAAGGAAGGTGGTGTAGGCGGATTTCTAAGCGCTTGGTTGCTTTTTGTATTCCTGCATAAGCAAAGATTTTCTCAAGAATCCAAAGGAGCTGATAGCCAAGCGAGAATGGCTTTAAGAAATAACACAAGAGCTTTGGGTGTAAATATATAAATATATAGTGGAAATAAACTTTGTTCTTAATTCAAATCAGTTAAAACATAAACAGAAATACGTTTTCGTTAGTAAGAGGCTATACTTATGCACTGGATGCACTTAACCATCTTAAATAAAAACAGTATCCCAAATCCCTTCTAGCTTTCGTATTACCACAGCTCATATAGCACAACAGGTTGTTCCTAAATTAGAGAGAGCCAATCAGCCAATCATTTAATGAACCTCCTATCAGTGTAGCACAATTTGTAAACGTTTTCCTGGGCTGACACATTTGTTTTTACTATTTTAAAATGGAACTGGTTCAACTTGAATTTCCAGTAATTGATGGCTCCCTCTTGCCGGAGCAGCGTCATCCACTGAATATTCACGAGCCGTTACGCACGGCAGGTGACCCAAATAGAGTGTACGGTTCTGTGGCCACCCACCAGGTCCTTTATCTCATCCGTTTCCAGGATCCCTGCGTTCCAGTGTCCCCATGTCTCCATGTCCCCGGATCAAACCATCACATTTGCATGCAACATTTAACCGAAGCGCTGAGTACGAAAAGCTTTTGGGCAAAGGCAAAGGCAAAAGCATTGGCGATGGAAACAACAACGACAACGACAACGGCAACGGCAATTAATTATGCCATTCTTTTGGCAAGATTTGTGTTTCTGCGAGTACCTCTATGGGAACTAAGTTGGGTGCCAGTCGAGCATGTGAAACTAGCCAAAAACTCATTAAGATCTTACGCTCGGCTCGGTTGCGCCTTCAAGTAGGCAACATACACAAACACAAACTGAAACTGAAACTGCAACTGAAACATTTTCGCTTTGCCCCTCCACTCTTTGCCCATGCAAAAACGCATCTCAAAAAGAAAACTTCATTTTAATTGTTTTCGAGCTGAGCCACTTGACTTGTACGTTGTAACCCTCCTTTTAATAAATAAAATTTGCGAGAGAGCTCAGCTCAGTGTGACGCTGTGCACTGCAACAAAGTCAACGGGCAGAGTTTAATGGAGTGCATGTTCGGTATGGAGGGGCATTCGGGGGGTATTTTCTGCCGGTGGGCTGGGGGGAGTTTGCTGCGAAATGGCGGCATAGGATCAAGTTGCCAGCCAGCCAGCCAGCGAGCGAGTGCAGCGAGCGCAGGGAAAAGGGTCTGGGCACCAACAAACACAAAATGGAAAACAAAAAAAACAATAGCAAAGATTGAGAAAATACTATAATTGCCAGGCCGAAGTGAAGCTGCTCTTCGGAAATCAAAGTTAAGTAATATACATGTTGTTCTTTGAGATAGGTCCTCCAAAAAACAAGATAAAAGTTTATTGGGGTATTGACACATTGGAATATTGAAACATTTATAGTTCCAATAAAACCCCATTTTTTTCGAATTTCCGTATCTTAAACATTATATAATAAATAGCTATTTCAACTTAATCTTAATTTAAATATTTTAATCTGAACTAAAATCCTGGCCAGGATAAGCGCAATGAGTCACATTATCGAACTTTTTGCAGAAGATGTATCATTCCATGATTTTTTTAATAAGTAAAGTAAGATAATTTAATTGATAAAAGCATTTGTCAAACCATAACTATTTTAAACTGAATACATTATTTTCTTTAAAAATGGAATGCATTTCTTAATAATTGCAACATTAAATTTAAAAATATTTTCATTTTTTCATCATTATTATTATTATTTATTTGGCATCCTAGCGCTACAAGTTAAAACTTATAATTTAATGTGCTTGTCACGAAAGTTCTTCGCTTAAATCTTGTTGATTTTATACAAGTATAGAGTCCTCTTATTTTGAGCCCTTCAAAAGAATCACCGGATTGGGATAGCCATGAAATTGACTTAAAGTAAGTAAAACCGAAACTACTATCATGAGGAGGTATTTAGTGCCACCCTCAATTAATTTTAAGTGTCTTTTCCTATTATTCAGGATTCGAGAAATTGCAGGGTATCCGCAACAAAGTTGTCGTATTGCCGACTTTGTCCGGGCATCGTTATTTTACGCTTAGCGTGGCGCGAGCGCATAAATTTTTGAAATTAAAAGCGGCAAAGAAAACATGAACCCAGGCAGGCATGGCCTGTCCTTGTTGTTGTCGCGCTTTGTTGCGCTGCTGTGGGGTGGTGGAGCGGGGAGAGGGGAGGAGGAGTGGAGTGCAGGAGTCAGGCAAACACTCCAAGTCTCGCTTCCGGCTGCCATGGCGTATACTTGATGCGACTGTTGCTCCTGTTTTGGGCTTGCGTCGCGTTCGTTGCACTCAATTCTGAAGCGTTAAGTTGCGCATAAATTTAAATGCATACGGCATTTGCCCATTCCCCTTCCCAGCATAACAATGTGAGCTTGGGTCCTGTGATTGGTCCTGTGATTGTTGCTGCCTTTCTACCAGCAATTAATATATACTTTTTTTTTGTTTGCTATTTTTGTATATTTTGCAGAACCATTTTGATTTACTGTAGAAATTCCAAGTAGACCATAAACAACTTTTAGCAGGCCCATAAACATAGAAACTTACTTAGAGATTTCATTTGAAATTTAAATTCCTGTTTCCAGACACAATCTTTCTGTTGACTTTCGTAGCCCAGACAGTCAAGGTCTCGTAAATCTAGCTGGAGATCTTACCATGACAATGTATCTGATTTGGCAGCTGGCTAATCATCTTTTGTTGTGCCCCAATAAACTTTAATCAGGCGCCAATAAAGCCAAAATCTACGTCCAGATGGCATTCGAAATGGCAGCGAACAGCACTTAATGCGAGTTTATTTCGCCACTTAAAACCAAATTTAAATCCATTTAATATTACCTCATTAAGTGTGTGTGTCCGATGGCGAGTGTATGAATATATATATCCCATGTGTGCGGCATAACCCACAGCGTTATCTGCTACTAATATGTATTTCAAACTATTGTGTGGGGCGAAGTTTTCGGTGCACTAAATGTGAGAATATTTTAGAGAGTTGCAGGCGACAAACATTTTTGTGCAGTTATGCAAAAATGTTTGTAGTTAATTGCGCATAATTTATATGCTGCACGCCGCATAATTTATTACTGCAGCTTATTAGCTTTGCCCGAAAGCGAGTCACTTAAATGTGAAATAAAATAAATGACAATAAATATTATTTGGCCAGAGTTGTTGCTTCAGCATTTGCGAAATGTGGCCGTAGACAAAAATCTGCTGACGCTTGCACTTTCTTGTTGTCTGTTGAAAATTGAATGGATTTATGGGAAGTCACAGGGCCTGACTGTGACTCTGACTCTGACTCCCATTGCCATTTCCATTTTCATTTCCACAGTCCAGCTCTTACACTCTTATGGCAACTTGATTAAAACCCAAATCAGTGGACAACAAAATCCAGAGCTGGCCTTTGTCTCTCTGGTAAAATATGCTTTGCCCTTCGCCCATTTGTTGGCCAAAATAGTTGTTCTCGATTTAACGATGGTCATTTGAAGTGAATGAGAAGTGGCCCTAAGTTTCAATTTTTTTTAAAGCGTATTGAGGTTTTTTAATTTAATTTAGAAATTAAATTTGCAAATATTTACTACCTTTGAGAGGTAAATGGGCCTTTTGAAAATTATCTTTGAATTCAGTTTCTAATTCCACTATTAAATTTCTTTTATTATGTATTGTATCAAAAAGTTAAATAAAAGAGGGTTTGTTAAGTAAAGCAATGATGAGAAAATGAATCTATAAACAATTTCAATTATTTTATTATGTCTTTCTTATTTCTATTAATGTCACTTGCAAAAACTTCTTTAGACAACTGTGATGTTAATTGTTATATTTCTGTCCCTTAAATAAAACTAACAGTTGTGCAATCCTAACATAGTTTTTTTTGACTTACAGATTTTTGTAAACTGTAATTATTGTCAGCCAGCATTGTCCAACTGCGACGCTGGTTGCGGTAATGAGCCTGAAAGTGAACCAATGCACTTATTTTGCCGCTGCTGGCCTTCTGTTGTTGCTGCTGCTGATTCTGGTGTAGTTCCGCTGGGCAGTCGTTGAGTTGTGGTTTATGCCCACGGAGATATGGCACAACCATATGGGGCATAAATATGTGGGGAGTGTGTGTCTCTGGTCCTGATTCCGATTCCGTTGCGAATGTTCCTCTTGTTGCTGTGCTCTGTACTCTGATGATGCAATGCCATGGGGTCAGTTGCTTCCGGTGCTGTTTTGTGTGCAGGACTGTGTGTGAGCGAGTGTGTTGCAATAAAACACACATGAATTGGGCGAGTGTTGGCTGTCGGACTGCTGGGGGGACTGTTCTATGCCACTGACACTGCCATCGACTGCAGCCACCGACAGCTACCAATATTAGCAGTGAGCACCAATGACAACAATGGGCCAAATGTTCGCAGTGCATTGCCAAGCGGACCCCACAAACACACTGGGGAAAATGGAAAACGCATTAAGGTTTACCTAAATCAAAAATAAATTATTAAGTTGATTACATTGATTATTGATTGTGGGTTCTGACAACCAATTTCGTTCGAGTTATATGTGATTCGAATGCATCTTTTGTCAAAACATATTCACCAATTGGTTGATTTTTTAGTTTTTTAAGCCCAAATTGACAAGTTCCTCAGAATTTCCTTGATTTTCTTGAATTTAGGAATACACCTACACAATGTAGAAATACATTTAAGATAAAAAGTGAAAAATATATAAACAAAAAAGCCGTCATTCTCTTTCAACTTATATTTAAGATTACGTTAAAAAAAAAAAAAATAATTAAATAAATAAAGAATTTTTGCGAGTGCCCAATCGCGTGCACATATTGTAGTTTATGTGGTGACCCAATCGAGCGTTGCACATTGGTTGGTGCCTCAAAAAATAAAAATCAATTCCAAGTATAATGAGCAGTGGTCCTCCCGGCATGTCACTCTCGATATCTGACCACCAACTGGCCAGTTCGCAGTCCAATTGAACTGAACTGGTGCGGCGTAATGAGCAGATGCTCTGACAGTTTGCTGCTGTGGGGCATAAACTTTTGGCAGCCACTATGCGTGATTTATGGCTGGGCACACAACATTGAGCATTATAGATGGACTTTTTTGCACAGTTAACAAACAGTTTGAACTGGATATTGGGACGAATGCATAAGTCAAATAAACTGTGAAGTCCTTGATTTAGAGGAAAGGCCTTGCGAGCAATGGCCATAAAATAATTAGCTAGGCTCCAATTAAATTGTAAATTCCTTTTATCTGAAGGGCCGCAGTAGCTTGCGGTTTAAGTTTCGGTGGAATGGGTAAGCTTTAATTGAAATGTGAAAGTAAAGTCACTATTTTCTCTCTTTTTAACCCGTCGCCATGGCAACCACACTCCTTTACAAAATCTCTAAGCTTATTAATAGACAGGCCACATTTTCCGTCCTTGAACTTAGCCAGTTGCCATGAATCCGGCTTCTATTCGCCTCCGAAGCCAGACAGTTGGTAGCGAAAAGTTCGCACAATGGCCACGGAGACGCATTGTAGCGCATAATTAGCTCGATGAATAAAAACCAAAGGCAAAAACCAAACCGAAAAAATAAACAAATGACAGAGTTAAAGAAGCGGAGTAGAGAAAATCGTTAGCACAACAAAAAATAAACTTTTGCTTCAACGAGGAAGAGCTCTTGAAATTTTTCCGCAATTTTCTTGTTTTTTTCTTTTTTCCAAATTAAAGATTTGCTTTAGAAATTAATTTCCTCACCGAAAACTAAACAAAGTGGCCCGCACAGAATTAATGCAGTAACAAATTTCCATTTCAGCCAGGGACAAATTGATTTGCATAATGCCAAGTTGCTTAAAATCCTAGCTTTGTTCTCGCTCGCGGAGTGTCGAAATTCGTTGTCTGAGCTGTAATTTCCAGGCAGGTCACACAACAATTTTAACGACGCAATTTTTTCGCTGTAATTGAATTAGGATGGCGGGGATTCTTGTTTCTTGTATGTATATCCCGTGAAAAGTAGCACTCACCGATATTGGAGGAGACGATAGTTGGAATGGGGACTTGACTCGCATCTAAACTTGCGTACAGCCATGACGTCTATTTTGCATTTTATCTGCTCACGCTTATCCCATACTCATACACTCACACACACTCGCTCATCTCACCAACGCAAGAACATGGCTGTGGCGCAAAATGGCGTCGTCTGTAATAAATTACGTATACGCAGCGCTGCAGGAGATACCGGGACACGCGAATGCCAAACCCAAACCCAAAAACCCACTCCAAATGCCAGACCTCGCAAATGAATGCAGCCTACCAGCCATCAACCAATTGGGAATGGAAATGGCAGTGGAAATGGTCATGTGAATGACAATGGTCATGTCAATTGGTTTGGGCCTTCTGGTTGAATTCCGTCGAGGTGGTATTCGGTATACCCGTCGAATTTCGTCCATTGTTATTCTAATTCCTTGCCGGTTGCAGTTCTCGCCTCGCGGATTGCGTTTAATTGCAAAGAGCTGGGTAACTAGGTCGTCCCCTCTCGACAAATTTCCACTAAGCGAAGCAGATACAGAGCGGAAATGGACCTGATTGATGGTTAGTCGAATGAATGGCACACATTAGCAGGAGCTTGTTTACGATATTCCTGAGTATTAGTCTTAGGCCTGCTTAATAATACACAGAAAACGATTTTAGTTTGATTTTAAATGGTAATAGTTGTATTATTTAATTTAAAAAAGTAATGCCATAGAAAATTGAATAATTTTATATTATATTATTAATTTCGTATTCATATGCTAAAGACAGTCCAAAGATATATTTATTAGACCTGCCTGAATATATAAAAAATATATCATGTTTGTGTTATATCTAAAACAGTACTGAACTTCTGAATCTCTAGGCAGTCAAATTTGTCAAGTTATATCATACATTTGTGAGTATTAAATGTATAAAGTATAAAGTATAACATAAAATTTGTTCTGAAAAGCACTTTGGCAATCAGTTTGTAAACAACTAAAGGTTGCTGCCTTAGAAGCACCCCAACTTTCGAAGTTTATTGTATTAGACTATTTGGTTTGTATGTCTCTATATGGCTTAGCCACTTTTCTCAGCTTAAGAAACGTATTTAGAGCCCAATTCTTTCCGTTAAAAGCCTAAGAACCCAGAATTTACTGCAATTTTGATACTATTTACCACTTGTTCATATCCCTTACAGTTCGAGGCTTTTTTCCAACAAGATAATTCACTTTTGAGCCTATCGCAAGGCTCGTAAAAAAACATCCTGCAGGAGCGACAGCCAGGCTCAATTAGCAGCCGCTTGGCTTCCTGAAACGAGGGTTGGTTCCGTTGAAAGCTTCCATCTGTAGATCATTAAAACTTTTTCTATATTTATACAATTAACACGGTCCCAAAGTGGGTAAAAAGGGAGGAAATGTTTATCTTAAAGTCTGCATCGCTCCACGGTCTGTGATTAGAAAATTACCAACATACACATTAAAGGAAATTCTTGGCTTTCCTTTTTCATTCATATTTTCCTCGCGTTCCTTTTGTGAACGCTTTGTTTTTCGGGGTCTAAACGGAAGTACTTTTCCTTTCACCATCCTCCAATTGTTTTGTCTGCAGTTGGTTCTATTTTTTCGCTTTTTTTGGGAGGCTTTGCCTTGGAGTTTAATTCTGATAGATGATGCTGATTGCAGAGAGTGATGCGACGAGGAACCAATAATCAACCGAGCGCCATTTTCACAAGCCCTTCCCGGAGGTTAATGGTGCGTCGGTCGTGGAAGTTTTTGGAAGCGGTTGTTGCCAAAAATAAAACGCGTCCTTTTAGCCCAATGTCGTACGTCTCCGCTTGAACACGAACTTTAGGGCTAAAAAAAAAATAGAAGGAGAATGGAAGTAGAAGCTTTTTCTTGATGGCAGAGTCGGAGTGAGGAAGTGGGGACGGGAGGATGGGGACAGGCCACAAGCCGCAGAGTCCTGGCCCTGAGCACTGGTCCTTGCCATGTTTTGTCTCGTTTTACTTCTTTGTGCATTTCTTGTTGATTTCTTGCACTTTTTGGAATGGGTAACTTAGCTATCAAATAAAAGGAGATTTAAAAGAATTATAACGATATCAAAAAATCTAGTAAAAATGTATTAAACTAATTTTGTAACCTTCAAGTTATTTGTTAAAGCTTTTAATATTTTACTCATTTTATTTGCCTGAATAAATTATAAAATATTTGTATATTTTTGTCACAATTTATGACCTCTATAAAGCTTATAAGCTAAAAATTAAGGTCATTTGTAAATTTATGTTTTAAGTTTTATGTATTAAATAGAAAATCTTAATTTTGTATGAAGAGCATTTGATCTTCCGCATTTGGAATCCAAGTTTCTCTATTTTTTTCTGTCCTCCCACCCATTGTCATTTCGTTTTCTTTTGGGCCTGTTATTCATAGCTTATAAAACAATTCCCCTGGCTATTGCGCTCTAATGTTGGCCAAGCTTTTGGTACGTCCTTGTGACTCCCGGAGAGAAAGAACAAAAACAAAAAAAAACAGAAATTGGGGAGAATGAAAGCAGTGGTCGTATGACTACTTAAGGTAAATAGATGACACTACCCGGCCTCCCACATGCCACCCCCACTACGCACCACCCAACCCACCCAAATTCCAGCCGACGGCTCACCTTACCGATGCTGATGATGATGTTGCTTATGTTGTAAACATTTTAAGCAAATTGTTTAGGTAAATAGATAAGACGTGACCTTTCCGACACGGGGTCGCAAATGCATTGTCAGTGTCGGCCCCCATTTTTTAAGGAGGGTTGGCTTACGTCTGGCTAATGTATTACTTAGCGTTATTATGCTTTTTACTTTTTCCCGAACATATCTCCCAAGTATTATTGTCAATTATAAAAAAGAAGCGACAGCACAATGCTCATACAGGGACTCTCGACTATTGTTGTGGTCCTGCGAGCTGGGCCTTTGTGCTGCTTGCCAACAATGGCGTCCTCTTTGTCGTCTTTAAGTTGGAAAATATGCAAATAAATAACGATAAAGTAGGTAAAATTGTCTGGCCAACAACCCGAGTGAGGTTTCAATGGGTTTGGACCCTGTCGCACAACTAGACCCGAGGGGCTAGAGAAGACCTTAATGACGGGGGAGGCTCAGCTGGGCCTTCATATGACCCCAGGGTCATATGCCAAAGGGCGTGAGAAGGGGCTGAGGCCGAGGGTAGGGGTGGTAGAAAGCGAAATTTCGATATGGCCACTTAGCCGCTGGAGTTGGCAACTTTGTTGGTTTACGAGGCCCTGAAATCTTGTTGCCAAATCGCATTTGAAACACATTTCAGAATTGAATCGTAATACATTTCAAATTCTGTATTATCTTGGCTTGGTAAGCCCACCAAATTTCGAGCTCCGGGAGGCGAACTTTTAAAGCCTCAACCGTCCTTGAAAACCACTTAGCCATCGCTATATAAGTCTTTGGGGCTAAGCTCGATATCGTCGGCTAGCGAATTGTTTTTCTTTTTTTTTTGCTCTTTTTTGCTATTTATGCCTCTTTGATGCCCCTCCATAGGAGGTTTTTTTTTTATTTCGGTTTGGCTCAACTTTCTGATTATTTCCATTCAATTTGCCCGTTTTGCGTTTTCGGGCTTTCAACAAGTTGTAGCCTTGACAATGTTCCGAGGAAAACGGGGAAGGGAAAATATGAACACAAAACAAACAATTACCGCGGCAACAGGGCAACTGGCGAATCCAACGACTCCCCCGCCCCAGAAGTGTGGAAAAAAAATTGAACTTCCCCTCCGTGGGCCTTCAATTTTTGTTTTCTGCTTATTTTTCGAATTTTGCAGCTGCCAAAACAGTCAAGTGTTTCGAGCCTTTGTTGCTGGTGCTATTGCTGTTTACCCTCCCTTGGCTAATCGAATTCGATTGCTTCACACTGATAAGAGCAGCTGCCATACCTCACAGTCCCTCGGATCCTCAGAATCCTGATCCTGGCACCACTTGAGGCCTTCGAAAACCCCGACCGGGATTTTATTGCGTTTCATGTTATTGTATTAGCCAAAGCATCCACATCCGTGGCATATGCTTTAAATATGTATAACTCTTCTTTTTTGTCGCTTACCTGGTATTTGTAGAAATTGGGGAATGTTATAGACTGAGGACAGCGGTTTTACATTAATTCTTAGCCAATAAAATTTGTTTTATAAACCATAAGTATATAAATATATATTATATAGTTGTAAAAACTCTTATCACAAACTTACCCTGACTTTTAGGAACCTTAAACACAATTTAAAAATTAAACAAATTTTTCGTGGCACCCCTACATATTTATAATTTTAGGTTTTGTTTATTAAATCTTAAATAAGTGATGACATGACTCTGGTAAAAAAGGCTATGAAAATGATAGCTTTTAAAACCCCGACTCAAGCATTTACTTACTTTTCAGAAGATAAAATTAACAAAAACTATATTAACCAACAAATTGATTGGTAAATCGCAGTCGAATACCTTTGAAAACTAACCCATCGGTTCGAATCCTTTGTTGGATTTGGCGTTTTGTTTGCTCTGCTGATTTCATCGCCGATTTTTATGTGCCCTGCGTTTATTATTCTTTACGTTTTTCGCGCCTCCTGTTAACCCCTTCATTTGATATCCTTTCCGTCGCTGGTTCTTCCGTTCATTGGGCTTTTTTTTGCGCGCGTGTCGAACGGAAATGCCTCATTTTTGTTTTTGTGACTTTTCCTTGGTTGTTGCCGTTTTGTTAGATTTTTGCCTTTTGGTTATTTTTTGTGCGATATGCAAATGCTCTCTGGCAGTTATTTGTGTTGGGGATTTGTTTAAAGCGCCCCTCGCGCGTTCTGTATGTGTTACTCATATGTATTTGTGTTTTAGTTTAGTTTTGTCATCCTGACATAGGATATGAAATGCGCTGAGCTCCGCTTTTCGGTTTACTTCTGTACAAATTGTTTCGGGTTGGCTTTAACCGTTGATTTATGCAATAGAAATGCAAAATACACATGTTTTTTTTGCTTACTTTTTAATAACTTGTAAAATAAACTAAATCTATTGACATTGTTGTAGCGGATTTCGTAGATGTGTCAGATGTGGCATATTAAATTACAAAATTAGCAAACCCATCAGTGTAAGCAAATAAAGTGCTTTAGTGGTCTTCCGATTTTTAGTTTAAAAGTTGAGCGGATTTCTGGTAATCTATTTTAAATGCAAACAAAAGTGAACTATATTTGGAAGCTAATCGGAAAGGATTTAAAATGTTTACAGCACTTCTGAATTTTTAATTTCATTATTAAAGAACCCATTTCATACTCGAAAATGCGTCCTATATTTTAAATATTCATTTTTCATTTTTATTGAAATATTTGTAGAGTGTTTCATTGGAGTTCCACATTTTAAGCCATGGAAATAAACAAAAAATTCACTTAGAACTTTTATTATGTCTCCGCTTAGCACGGAAATCTTTTTCATCACATTTCTTATCGAAATTTATGGTCTCTGCAGTCAATTGGCCATCAATCACGTAACTAAAAAGCCAAACCAAATCGAAGGAACCAAAATCACCGAGCAACCTTGAGTTCATTGGACTGTTCGGCAGAATTGAAACCTCAGTGAAGGCTTAATGCAGACTCAGCCAGCCAAAGGCAAGCCCCACTGAACCGAGCATCATAAATAAAAGAAATGAAATCATTTCGAGCAATTTGTCTACAATTTTGTGTCACACTTTCTGCGCCATTTCTCACATGCCATAAAAATGCTGCACACACTTACAGAGGAACACACAGACACCAGACACACCACAAGATGGTGAGGGGGCAGGACTTGGAAGTAGGATCCCGGGGCTCTGGGGTTCCAAGTTGGCCACCCGGCAAGGTGTCACGCTGATAAATGGCTCTGCCTTACTTACGCCAACTTCTTCACTTACCCCATCCACTGGCCCTCAGGTGCCCCTGGAAAAACTCCGCCCTCCCAAAGAAAAAAAAACCCCTTCCCTTGGCCATTTTGCGTTTATTCCTCACCGAAAAACTTTTCATTTTTCGCCCTTTTGCCGTGTGCCAATTTCAAGAAAGATTTCCTTTAAAGTATAATAAAATGCAGTGTCGCTATCATAAATCTATTCCGCTCGATTGTCACCACGACGGCGACGCGCCACAAAATTGAAACGCATTGACATTGAAAAATTCATAATAAAAAAAAAATTCACTGAGGGGCGAAAATACGGCGCAAAGCGTTTCAAACTTTTTTGGCATTTTGCGCAGTGTTAATACGGAAATTAAATATTTTGAATAGCCCGAGCGAAAAAATGAACGAACACGGGAGAGCCTCGAAACAATTTCAAAATATTTTACTTGACAGCGACCCCAGGACACACACACACACTCGCAAGCAAGCGGAAACATCCACAAATACATTTATAAAAGCTGGTCGTGTTTGCGCAGAGAAGTATGCTACACATACATACGTTTTTCACGGAAAACAATCAAAAGCCTGGGTGTGTGTGCAAGGTGTTCCAAGGATTTATTTCGCTGGCCACATTATTTTCCTTTTTAAAATCCAACACAGCCTGTTAATGTATTATTAAGTGTGGATAATTTACAGAAAATTTTTCACTGCCGTTTTTCAATTAGTATTAAGTATAAGAACATAATTTATAGACTATTTTTTAAAAAAGTTTTTCCAACAAATTATAATTATATGATGTACTTTTATTTAAAACAAGAAAACTTTTAACGAAAATACTACTAGTCTCTGAATTTTTATTTCCTTAAAAAAATAAACAAAAATTATTAGATTTTGTATGCAAAATTTATTATATTAAGTTATTTTTTTCAACTTTTTTATAATTAACATTTTTGTTTCTTCTTTTAATACTTTTTTTTGCATATATGGCAACGAATTTGCAGTCAAGAACTTCCTTATTTTAAGCTTAAGTTTTTTCGTGCATATAGTTTTGTTGCCGGCTGACAAAAGCGTTTTTGCGAGTTGGCTTAAAAATTCTAATAACACAAATATTTGCAGATGAAAGAGGTACTAAAAGGCATTTGGCCGTATGCTCCACTTGTCAACTGTCGAGGGGACAAAAGGAGAGAATGGGGGGAGGTTGGGGATGCTGGTTTGGCGGTACAGCAACCAGACCGAATGACCCATGACCCCACTGCCTCTAGGGGCCAAATTTTGCCAAACCGCCAAAGGTCCTCTTTAGTTCGTACATCACTCAGTTGATATTCTATCCTGCAACGTTGGCACACTTTTTGACATCGTCAGAAACTCCAAAAGCAACAACAAGCCGCAGACGAAGGGACAAGTAATAGCAACATACCAAAACAAAACTGGAAGAGATAAAAAACCCAACAAAAAAATGGGATCCAGAGAACAAATTTTTTTCGTAATTTTCGTTGCATGTTTGCTGCGTTTTGCACTCTTGCTGAACATTTTTCATCTGCTGGGCAAAACTTTTTGACATGTTGCAGTGCAAATTGAATAAGTCCGCACAGACATTGCCAAATAATGGCTAACACACACATGGCTCTCGCACATACACAAACAAACAGTTTGTTTGTTTCTTTATGGAAACGTGACCCCAGGTCGAAATAATCAAATTTTCAGCCACCATCAAACTATCAAACCCTTAAACCACCCAGACTACATCACAACACCTGGCTTTCGGCTTTCATCCATCACAGTTCTTTTGGCTTTTGTAGTTTTCCTGTTAACTTTATTGCCGCCCGTAATCGGGGACGGTCAAGTTAATTTCACAGCCATTGTGTACAATTTTGTCAATCATATATTGCTGGCCAATGATAAACAGCTTTGCGGCCAATTCGTAAAAGCCATTGAGCAATGAGAGCACTTGGACTTGGTAAGAACACTGAAAGAGCCGTAAGCTGCTTATGCGATTTGTGGTCGAGTAGGGAAATATTTCTCAAAAATTTAGGGGCAAAAGATGACCCTGTTTTTGGGGGTGCTGGTAGTACCGGACAACAATCATATTCAGAGGTGTTTTGCGCCCCCCTTTTCATCTTTCATGCCTTTTTCGCAAATTTTCATTTCAGCAAACTGGGCTTTCAATCTTTGGCCAAGATAGAAGACACCCGCAAATTCAATTCATCGCCACACACAAAGTGCATGCAGAGAATGGGCGAATGCCCAGCGTTCGAGAAATAAAAAGAGGTAGGTGCTTTTACTGGGCCAAAACTGGCCAAAATTGCCCCCCGGCTGTTATCCAATTTCTGTTTTGGCCATTGCTAGGTTGCCTCACTTTGTCTTGGCGTTTTCGACACGATTTTTCTTCATTTTCCGAAATCAATCAAATGCAGGCATCCGTTCGGCTGCCATTTCTCCAGCCCTGCTGCCCCTTTTTTTCATCCCCCCTATAGGTGCATATATATAGTCAGGAGGCCTGTCAGCAGCGACACCCGATCCTGGGACCTCCTCCCTTTTGCCTGCCATCCCGACTGCTTGTTGGACATTCATCAAGCCATTTCATCTATTGACTGATTGATAATATTTTTGATAAATGATTGGCGGCCATGTCCGTGTCCCTCGTTGTCCCAGTTCTCGTTCTCCAGTTTGCGACTGACCGGTTGGTTGGTCGGTTGGTCGGCTGTTTGGCTGTTTGGCCGGTTATTTACGGCATGCAAAGAGCCAGCAGCCCACGATTTATAGGTGAGAGCGAGCAGACGCCGCCTGCAATATGCAAATTGATGGATCTTCGGCCGGGTCATGTCCATATGCCCCGAAACGGCGAGAGCTAAAAGCCCTGGCTTAAGCTTGTTCCTTGATTGAGCTGCCTGGACTGGGATTCGTCTGAAGAGAGTTTCGTTTTCCACACCTCACAGAAACTAACATATCTGTTCAGCATCATTTTTCATAACGAGTCGGGGGCTAATAAAAATTAATTGATACATCAGTGGCAACACCATAGTAGTCTCCCCACCCTATCAACGACCGATTAGAATCAGTTCCAGGAGGGCAAACACACAAAGGTGTTAATGCCGCTGCCGCCGCCGCTGCCACTGCCACTGCCATGTGTTATTATTACTGTTTTGCTGGCTGTTCGGCACGCGCCAATGTTTACACGGCTGATGGCACAGGGCGACCGACCGACCGACCCAACATATGCGACCTGGCCAGAACCAGGAATCAAAACAATCACCCATCCAGCCATCCAGGCAGTCAAGAGGCAAAGGCAGCCATACGATACGCCCACATACGGACACGTTGGCACAATAAGCCACACAGGTGAGTCAGTTGAGTCCGTAGAGCCAGGTATGGATGGTCGATGGGGGGCACGGGGTAGCACCACTGCAGCTCGGACCTCGACTCGACCGGCGCCCAAAGGTAACTAAATTCTTTCGTGCAGAACTCGGCGGTGTCTCTGCTAAGCGGCATGTACAATATACACAAAAGTCTCTGAAGGTACGTGGGTGAATTCAGGCACTTCGATTCGGTAACTAAACAGAACTGGAAAAAGACTTAAATAAAAGACAACCGAGAAGAAAGCCCTACTGACATAAAATCATTGACAAGTATTATCCCATCATTTGAATAAAAGTTATTCTAATTATAGCTTAACTATGGATTAAATAGCATGTTGCTATTTAAAATATAATCAAAAAGCTGATTTAATACTTTTAAAAATGATTGGTTTACGCTCACCCAATTAATTTATATAAGAACATTTAAAAAGCTCATTTTAAATTAAAAAATTACATTTAATTTAATATACATGCTCCTTTTGTTATGAAAGAAACATATTAACGTAAAACTAAATATTTGGTCTTAAACTCAAAACCTTTTCTAATTTGTACCCAAAAATTGGTGTTTTAGGAAATTGAAATTAGATAAGTTGTTTTTTTTATAAATACCTTATTATTTTCATATATTTTTTTTAGGAAGTTTAAGATAATACATGACTGAACGTTTTACCCATCCTCTTAAGCGTATTGCAGCTTCGGTTTTGGCCTGAGGCCTTGTCACTGCCACTTAGTGTTGCAGTGGCTGGCTCTTGCCTTTGTGGCCAGGCCCTCGAACTTCGTTGAGTTAAGCGCCGCGTGACTTATTTGATTGTTAAACAACATAATCTGTTGCTGCCTTTGGCTGCTGCCTTGCTGTCTTGCTGTCTTGCTGCCCTGTCTTATCTGCGGACCCATCCAACTGGCCAATTGATTTTCGGTCCAGAGTTGGGAGTTAGGAAGTGAGCAAACAGTAGATGCCCATCGGTGGACGATGATGGCCAGGTGTAAGGGCCACTGGAGCTGGTTACCCCCCCCCGGGAGTCAAGAGCAATTCAAACAATTTGCAATAAGGCGTCGCTGTCTTTCTGGGGGGCACACTGGGAAAAGTGAAAATGGATCGAACGGGAGACAAAGTCAGTTTGGCTTGGCCGGGCCTGGTCGGGCTGCTTGTAATGAAAATGCAGCGTTGCGGAAAATCGCACCGAAGACACCGGGTAACCAAGTCGCAAGTGGAAAGTGGAAATTGAAAAGTAACGGACTGCTGGGTTTCTAGGGGCAAACGAACCTGCAGGAATATTGCGAAAGGTATGAAAATGGTTCGCTCAAAATTCATGCATGAATTCAGAATGGTCCGAAATGGAGGGGGCGTGGGGGAGGGGGAGGGGACTTGGAAAATGGAATTTTTTCGGCGGGGGTCGCCAGAAGTGGTTTTCATTTTCCGCCTGTATTTTTTCTCTCATCTCTCTTTACGGTCAAGCCATTCGATGGCAAGCACTTTCCGGCAGTCAATATTGCGGGGCGGACAATGCCAGTTTAGGTGTTATTGTGTCAATGTCTCGATGGCCTTCCCCTTGGCTTTTTTTTTCCGAAACGCCACCCCCCACCCATCCACCAAGAGTGCTTTTTGCTGTTGCTGCTGCTGCTGCAAACAGAATTGGTAGTTCATACATTTCACAGCAATTTCCATTTGGCCATATTGTCGGACTGCTCAGCTCCGATATTTTTTGTATACGTTCCATGTTTTTTTCTCGTTTTTTTGCCTTTTCGTTCAATGACAACCGTGCTGCAAATCAAAGCTAATTTCATGTAATCAGGCACATTTGTCGCATGTCGTTCGTTGTCAACATTTTGTAGCGTTTCCGGCAATGCACATAAAATGCAAGAAATCTGAAACTTGTAGGAAAAAGGGCCCGAAGCTTGTTCGGACTTGGCCATGGATTAAACCGAATGTTACTGGGTGCAATCAGGCATTCTGGCATGCAGCATGTGCCAACTTCTGGCGTTGATGCCTATTCGGTTTTACGATTACGATTGCAATGTGGTATCTTAATTATTCGGACTTTGAGGCTTTAAACACAATAGGAAATCGAGAGTTACTGTCTATGTGATTGGTATCAATTACACACAATCATGGGATTGCCTTTGCACAAAAAAAAGGGTGAAAAATAAAAATAAAAAATTTTAATGTATTTTATGTAAATGTATTTCGTTTGGCCTTGCAATTTCTGTGAATATATGTTTCGTGCTACATCAAATGTTTTTTAAACTGTTTATATAAAATACAGTAATTGGTTTAAAATTAAACTTCATTTTGAAATGGCTGACAAACACTTTGGAATTAAACTTATTATAAGTTTATTTTTGGAGTATTTACTTATTACTGTTTTCTTATTTTTAAATATTTCATCTTCAACCTTATATAAATATTTTTATGCACATAAATAATTAATTTAAATCTACATATCAAGATTATTTGTATTTAAAATAAACCTGTTATTTCGTTTTCACTTTATCTTTTTCTCCAAATACTAAAGGAGTGTGCTCAAACGTAGTAATAAACTTTCAAATCCTCTGGGGCAAGAAATCGTATGTGCGCCTCACTTGCCACATTAAAAAGCCACAATGTTGATCAGAAGTTGTTGTTGCTGTTGTCGAGCTAGTTCTCCCTTTTTCTTGGTCGAGCCACTAGCAACTTCCTTTAGGCAAATTAAGGCACGCTCTCCACCACCGCCCCTTTTGGCCAACTCCTGGCAATTGGCCACAATCAACAGACCAGCTTGAGCTATAAATAAAAAAGGAAAAAGGATGCTTGGCTTGAGAAGTCGATTTTGTAATGCCCTGGAAGATATGCCAAAGTTGATTAGTCAACACTTGGATTATATGGCATAAATAGCTTTTTATAACACCTTCTTCATAATTGTGTTCTCATAAACACTTCTCGCGGCGAGTAAATAAAGTAATTTCAGCCATTAAAACTCACCAGGTGATACTAGCAAGGAATATAAAAATATATATATATATTTTTTTTAAATGGTGGACAGCAAGTGATTAAAGTAATAATACCTTCAGATAGGGTATGGGTTGGAGTAAACTAGTTCCACATGAAGTTAATCAATGGGGAAAATCGACTGTAGGGTCGGAGGGGAGGTGAAGGGGTGTGGTTCAGGCCGACCGGATGCTGGTAATAATATTTAGATTTTTAGCCCTGCATGCAAAACTTTATGCTTGTTTAGATAACATTATCGCCTCGGCCGCTCCAACTTGTTTTCCTGCGAGAAAACTCCTTCATCTTGCCTGCCGCACATAAACTTTGCTAATTTACGATTGCATTGTGCGCATTGGACTCGCTCATATAATTAGAGAAATTAATTTGTGTGCTTTTGCAGGTGCAACAACAATGAGGAGCGGAACCGAATAGAACGGAAAGGGAATGGGTAACGAGCGTAAAGTTTTTAATTTTTATGATGCAGATAATGCCCATTAAAATGTGCCGGAAAGGGGCAAACGTGATAAAGAGGCGGCCAACACCTGCTGCGGAGATCCTTCGGCCAGGACCACGTCGAGGTCCCTTTGGCAGCTATGCCTTCTCAGCCGCAAACTAAGTGCATTAAAAATGGCAAAAGGAAAATAATGCATAGCCTCGTTGGTCCGACAGCAGGGATAAAAAAAAGGCGCGCGCTCACTGGCTAAAAAGCGAGAATGATTTTTTATTATTATTTTGTTGTTGTTGTTGTTGTATTATGCAACAAACAGAAAAGTCGTCCTTTGGGGCCAGTTGTCCAGACGGCCAACAACCAACAACTAGCAACGCTGCTTGACGGCGACCTTTTGAACCGGAGCTCCAGAGTTCCAGAGCTCCGGAGTCAACGAACGCAACAGAAATAAGCAGCAAAAAGCTACCGCGCCGCTGGCTGTGGCCATTATGTATTATTATTATCCTGCCTTTGCCTTTGCCACTACCACTACCACTGCCACTGCTACTGATTCGGATTCAGATTCGGTTCCTGATTCAGATGCCGCTGCATTTTCCCCTATATATATATAGTATGTATATATACTTTATGCCCGCCATCGCTGGTGCTGAAAATTACTGCTCGAAATCAATTTCATGCGATTGAAGCACTTAATTTTTACCAATTCATTAATTGATTTCGTTGGCCGTTCGTTGCTCTCAGGATGCTGTGCTATTTGTGTATTTTGTTGCTGATTTCTGGGCTCCGCCTTCGGACTGCCATTAACCTCCCAGTTTTTCGCCCTTTGAGTGCTTCACATTGAGCACTGGCCGGTAAATTATTGCAAAAAGGGCAACGCGGAAAGCAAATATCAGATTTTCGCAAAATAATGTTTTAAGGACTTTTAAATGCCCTGCTCAAGGAGATACAAAATATTAACTTATGTTATACATTTTTATCGAAGTAAAAATAGTAATTAAAAATTTTAAATGACTAAAAAGTACTCAGCATATATATCATTTCTCGCAATTCAATTTATTTTTCAGGGAACTTCAGATTCATACTACACTTTTAAATCACAAAAAAAAAGACTCAAATTATTTCTGTTGACGCGTTTAAATGAGCGGCCAATGGCGGAAAAGGGCCAACTTTCCGGTTCACTGAACACCTCTTGACCAATTAACGGGCTTTAAGAAACACTGCAGAAGTATTAAAATTTTACAAATAAATGAAAACGAATGCTCGCAAAAATTATATGCATAGTTTACTATTTATTGAACTATAGACATTAAAATACATAAAAACGAACATGCAGATTTATTTAATTAATCCGCAATTGTTTGTACTGCTGTGTCTTTCTGGCGAAATAAAAATGGGGTGGATGTGGGCGTTTGATGTATTTTTATAGCAGGAATCCCACTAATCGATTGCTGGCCAAGCCACAAACAACATTTGCGTAAATATTTATTTACATATTTGGAAAACCGTGGAATCGGTAACAAATACAAACCGAAACAGGTGAAAATAATTTGATGCGCTTGTTTTATTAAATTTCGTCAATAATTCGATCGTTTTTAACATTTCTGCCTTACGGGGCTTTAAAATGGGAGTTGCCATTGAAATTGAAATGCAAATAATTAATCATTAATGTCCAAATTGATTACATTAATGTGCATTTAAATGTCTGCTGTTCCACCGAAAATTATGTACACATAAATACGTTTATTTGATGATATCCTTGCAAATGTAATCCCGGATAATTGGCAATAGAGCGAGCAATTAATTATTAAGCCTTCAACTTTATCTCCGGTTGTTAATAATTTGAATCGGCTCAAAATATTCAATTGACATTCGCAATGCAAATTAAACACTCTGCACATTTTATTTCAGTTAGGCAATAAAAAAAAACGGCTTTAACATTATATATATATAGAAAATATATAAAAAAAACGTGTTAGCAAGACATAAATAACACTGCCAGGCTTACATTTCATCCATAAATAAAATATGTCAGCAATAATTAATAAATCACCAATCACTTAGCATAATAATTAAAATTGGAAGGCTCCTGTTACAATTGCTCCTGGACTCATTTTGAATTAGCTTAATTGATGTTGCTAAATTTGTTAATTAAATTAAAAACCATATTAATTAAACCCATCGCTTATTATTTTCAGACTGTTTAAAGTGCACTCCATTTTAATGGGAATTATTATCATCGTTGTTATCATTTTCCATTTTTTTCTGGTGTTTCCCGCACTCTTTTCATTGGCATATTTGAGTTTTAATTAAATTATTTCATATTGATTTAATGTATTTGGATTAATGTGATTTTTTCCAACATGCAATTCAGTAATTCTTTCTTTAAAAAAAATTGATTGGTTAAATGCCTGTATTTTATAGCAATTAAATCCATTTTGTAAGCTGTAGGTCTAAAAAAGACATTGCCATCTGAGAGCCTTAATTCACACAGCGCACATTCAAGAGGCGAGCCAGATACATGCTGTCTGCAATCGCTGCCTGATTTTTTAATGAAACGGTGAAGTATAATTTATGAATTTTAATGAGTTGCCAAATGATGCCGAAGCGTTGATTTTCCGTAATTATTAACGCAAGCGCCGCAACATCAACATCAGCTGCACGAGTGCCGACTGGTCTTGGCATGAGCCTGTAGTCAGTGTCTGTGTCTGTGTGTGTCTGTGTCTGGACCTGGTCATCAACTGGTCAGTGTGTGCAAAAATACCCAGCGAAAATCAAGGGAAAATGCCAAGAGAGAGGGCTTGTGGGCTGGCTGTTCGGAAATTTACACCTACGAACCTGGATTCACTTACATTTATATATTTTTTCAATTTCCATTGGACTTTTTCTTACTTTTTAATATTTGGAACATCTGAAATTATGTTCAGTCACACAAAATATTTGTCCCTCTTAAGAATTTGTCTGAATTTGTTTCTGATTTTAATTATGTCTTATCTATGCTATTAGCACATTAAATATTTGTAAAATTAATTATATCTTTCGGTAATTGTAAGACAATATTTGTGCTTTTTTCTAATTACTTGTGCAAAGTCTAAGCTATGATTTTACCACATTTTATATTTGTAAAATTAAATAACCTATCGGTATATGCTAGGCAATATTTCACAAAGATTTATTTTAAGAGCATTCAGCCATTGTTTTTCCCTTCAATTTTCTTACCTTAAGTGGCTAAAGCTTTTTATAAAATATACATAGGTGCATCGTGCATGGTTTGCTTATAAGCCTTTTGTCCTTCGCTTTAAACTGTTTATCTTACTTATTATGCCTTTATCGATGTTTGTGTTTTTTAATTAACAGATTATCAGGATTTCTGTAATTAAGTACATACTCAGTGGATCGCTTAAAGTTCTTTAAAATATCTCCACCATTTTGGAGAAGGAACTCAATTGAATTACCAACCAAACAGGGAGACCGAGGGGAAAGATCATTAATACAATTAACACATAATTCACGCACACGGTCAATAATGCGTGCGCACAAAGCCATGGCTAATATGCGAATGCTGCCGGTAATACCTAATTAAAGCCAATAACAATAATAATAACAAAATGGTGTGGTCGTGGGACAAAGGCAAGATACCGGATAGGTTGCATAATGAAATTAACTAAAATTAAAATATGCCATGCCGTTTGCTTAATTAAAACGGATTCAAAAAACAAGGGAAGCGGCTGTTTAACACAGCCGGCTCAAGCGTGTGAATGACAGCACACGCTATACAATACATATATATATAAATATATATATATATATATATATATATATATATATATATATATATATATATATGTATGTGTATATGTATACCGCCTTATTTGGCATATATATTCGATTTTAATGCAAAGCGGCTTAGCCGGCTTACCGGTCGCATGATTAATTGTAATGAGCTGCATTACATTTGCCCCAAATATGGGCCAATATAGGTAATATTTTAATTCAGCCGCTGCCAAAATGTCGGAAACATTCCAAAAAACATTCTATTTTCCCCCATTAGCTGAATGCTAATGGCAAAATTGCACGTAAATGCGCTAAAACGAATCAATAAGCTTTGGTAGTTCAGCGGGAATAATAAATAGTGAATCACAAGCCTAGGGCCTATTTGAAATTCCATTAAATTGCTGTTACAGAAGCATAGAAAAATAAATATAAAACTAAAATTTATTCGGATAAGACTAATTAAGTCTATCACCAAATCGGAACTTATCAATCTAAATCAATACAAACAAATTTAGTATCCATTTGTCAAAGTAATATACTTATACATTATTATTATACAAATTATTGTTACGCATTCAGTTACAGAACCAAAGATAAATAAACAAAAAATTATATTTATTCGAAAAAGTCTAGTTAGGGCTTAAATAATCAAAACTTATTAATCTTGTAATCGACACACACAATATACTTACGCGTACACAAATTCTTTAACAGACTTTATGACTTACACAAACGTTCGATTGCTGTTACTGAAACTAAGACAAATAAATAAATATTAAGAATTCATTTACAGGCAATAATATAGCTTATATATCAGTATCACATTGCTGTTCAATAAACTAAGATTTAGTATTCATTTGAAGGAAATACTGTCTTTTAATTAATTAAGACTGCAGCCAAATCGGGATCTATCAGAGTAGTAATCGTCATATTTACACAGGCAAACATTTTGGGCAGTTGCCGGACCAACACCGATTAGAATCCCCATTCAATGGCAGGTTGCGGATTCAAGGTCCGAGGCTCCAAGACATGGCATTACGGCTTAAGGCTGCCCACTGGTAATGATAATGCCTCACAAAGTCAACACAGATGCGGCACTAAATCTGCAGGGAGGATAGGTGGGTATGGGTATGGGTATGGGTATGGGTATGGGTATGGGTATGGCTATGGGAGATAGGTTGTAGGACTAGGACCCTAGGCTGGCAAGTGCGGAGTAAATGAACTCGTAATACACCGACACGTTTATGCACTTAGGACGGGGCGTCAGGGGGGGGGCTTGGGGGGAAATGGGTTGAGTTGGGTGGTCGCTGCACTTGTGGCACATTTAGTTCGGCCCTAACGGCTGTCTCCGACTAACTGTAAACAGCAATCACTGCTAATGAGTTTTATTGTAAATTAAAATTGCAATCAGTGTCAGGCTTTGGCAGTTCAGCTGAAGTGTGCGGGGCCGAATGATGTGGTGTGGTGCGGTGCGGTGCGGTGGGGCCGGTGTACATCCATGATAAATGCAATGAATGACACGTCGGGCGCCTGTGACTCAAATCCTGGCATAATAAATTTGCCAAATTGCAAAACATTTAATAAGGACAATGTGCAATGACAAGCCAGAATACTGCGGCACACAATGCCAGGGAAATCATATCACACTGTGAAGTGATGTCGTTACACAACTAGTAAAAGCGGGTGGCAAACCAAACCACATGATATGTATAAACCAAATGCTGCTAGTTGGTAGCTAATCGAGTTCGTAAGGGGCAAAAAATGTGTTCAGTTTCATATATGTTCCTTTTGATTTGGATGGCACTAGGGGTTTTAACTGCCAAATTCGACAGTTTGAAACCTTATTTTAGCACATCGAAAAGTCTCTCTATCGGCTTGCAATCTTTAGGTGCAACTTTAAGTGGATTGTAAATTATAATATATTATACTTAGCCGTTCTCCAATCCTATTTATTCGGAATAAAATAAACTATTACTTATCTTCAGACACATAAAAAAAGGATTGTAATTCTCTTTTTCTGGGGCGCCTGTGCTAAGCACTTCCTTTACTTAACACTTTAAGCAGTTGAATATTCAAAATTCAAATAGCAAGCTAGTTTTCTTTCACATGACATAAATACAGGTTTTCACTTGGTTAATTACTTACCTTTTATAGATAAAATAAAGACATAAAAATTTTACAACTTGGCTCGCCAAATTGCTCACAATTATTTCTTTGAAAAAATTGTTTATGCAAATATATAAATATTTACAGCTACACCTCATAGTTTACTATTAAAATATCACTCAAATATAGGTAAATCTGGCTTAATTTAATGATTAGTTATTAAGAAATCAATCGGTGCCAGTAGATACTTAGAGTTTTATGGGCTGAACGACTTAAATATGTTTTAGGTTTGATTTTGGGCTTCAAGCTGCCTGAAAGGCATTTAAATTATAAATTTAAATCTTTAGCTTTTCAGAATTACGAATTGTGTTGGAAATGTAGATACAAATGCTTATCTTCATGGCTCATATGATATGAGTATAGCCAACGTCGGCAGCACTGACTCAATAAGCCCACACATACCACCACGCACAATGGCAACACAGCTACAGCCGCCCACGCACACAGATACTCGCTCATGTGATGTCATTAAAAAGGCATTCATCATGCAGGCGGGTGTTGAGGAGGAGATGCGAAATGAAAGTCATGCAGGATGCAGGATGCTGGATGGCTGACTTATCGATAGACCAAGTTAATAATTAAAATCGCAAAATGCGTTAAAAGTCTATCGGTTTAATTGGGGTTCGTGGCTACAACTATCAGCATCAGCAGGCGGTGCCTTTAAACCGCCGGCGATGTCAATGACACTCTGATGAACTGCATCTCCTTTCTCTCCCGCATCCTGGGTCCTGCATCCGATCCTGATTCCGATTCCGATTCCGATTCCCAATGCTGATGCTGCATTGATATGCAATTAACGGCATCAAGGGGGCGGAGGGCAGGGCAATTGACGCATTGGGATTTATTCTATGGGCGTATGCATTTTTTATGATTAAACGATAGTTGGTTGTCTTCTTTTTTACATTCCCGCTGGCCAAAGCGGAGGCAGTTGGAGATGGAGGTCCTGTCTGCCAGGATATGCCACTGATCCACAGGGCCGAGCCACTGTGCAATAATTGAACAATTGCCAGCTGTCAGTGGGGAAATGGTCGACAAAAACAAAAAAAAAACCAAAAAAAAACAGTCAAGAGCGAACGGCCAACGTCGAATGCCAACGCCAACCGAAAACTTCACAACTGCAGCTGCTTTAACGGATTAAAGTATTACCGGGACATTGGCTATTGAATGGCATTTAATGGGGATTATGCGGACCGAAAAGGACGAACGTGGATAGCACTTTAGTTAAGCCCGTGGAATGTAGGTAATATTGGTTTTTATTATTTATTCATTGATTTTGAATAGTGCTGATTAAATTAGCCGAGATGAAAACACAAGCTTATGTGGGTTTTCGAAAACCAATATTGTTAAGATAACGTTGAATGCGATTTGTGGTTACTTAATCAATAGCTTTCCAAACCGAAAAAATGCATACCTTTCTAAAATAATTTTTGTGTTTTTTTTTACATTTATAATTAGAATATACCCTTTGTTAAAATTTAAAGCAATTATTCTGTGTATTTTGTCTCTAAGCGATTCAATATCTAACTTAAAATTTTCTATTTATTGTTATAAAAAAGATAAAACAATATGTGATTTCTTTATATATACTAAAAAAAATAAACTAAACGTTTTATCATGTTTTAAATACAACTATATTGTGCCATTTTTTTCTCTGCGGCACTAAAATTGACTAACTATTAATTAATAATTTATCGACATACGATGCCTAGTACATCTTTGCCTAGGCTTTCATTGATTTAAGCCAGCAACTTTGCTTATTTGTAAGGGGATTAGAGCAAAACCCCTCAAGCAGGAAGTGGATTTCGTGTTAATTTGCTCTGCTTACATTGTAGATGGCAACTAATGAGCGAATGAGCTGATATCTATTTAAGCTTACACAAAAAGCGTATCTCAGCGAGAAATAGACAGAGACTAAAGCCAAGCTAAGCCACGCATCTCCGATCCTCACCACATTTCCGAAACTCGAAAACTATTTATGCTAAATGAACCGCATGTCTTAATCGGCTATTCATATGGAAATGCAAATGGATTATTATTCAATTAGTTACGTTTTCCAAAGAAGACGAACTAGAATGTTGCGAGCGAACACAAAAAAAGCGACGAAACCTAAATGAATCCATGGGATGCGGATACCTCTACACACACGGCTAAGAAAATAAATGGGCGGGTAAGCAGAGTGGCTTCGCTTCAGTGAATTTTATTAATGAACTGTGGCCAACTGTGGCTGGAAAGTAACTCGAGAGCCCTGGCTACATGGCTCGAACATTGGCCACGGGAAACGGGCTATAGCGATACACCTGCGAGCCTCGTCCCATGTTCATTATTTGCCCAGGCACTTGGCAGTCCAAGCACCACAAGTTCGGGTTGCTCTCGTATCTTGTAGCTTGTATCTTGTATCTGCGGCAAAGCATATTGCGAAAGCCACAACAACATCAGCTATGTACGTACGTAGTAAACGCAAATGGCCATGGGGAACCGAACTATAGCTGCTGTTGCCACTCTCATTCATTCATAAAAATCCCAAGCGCCAAATCCAGTTTGAGCCGTCCATACAAACCAGATTTCACACACATTCGCTCCCCGAATCAAGTTCAGAAAATATTGCACAGTGGATCGAATTGGGGGACAGCGGCCTAATGAAGTCGGGCCACTTTCAAAGAGAAGTTGTAAATAAAATTGGAGCAAAAACCATTACAAAATTTGAGTACCTATACTTCGAAATAAACCGATTAAAGAATAAAGCATTGGATAACGGACCTTATACAAATTAATTCAAAGAATTTTAAATGGAAAAATACTGAGTAAGAATTTTGTATAATTAAAATATTATTTTATAGGCTTAAGAAATAATTTATAAAGAAGAGTAAGCCAAATAGTGATAATAATATAGTGATAAAACAACTTTTAACCGAAGGACTAGTTAAAATTTTTTACTAGTTGTTTCGAAAATTGAACGAAGATTTTCTTAAATTAACAATATTCAATAGTCTTTAATATGAACCCCTCATTTCATCACTCATTTCAGCACTATTTTCTCCTTTATGTTAAAGGGTTTCTATGTAGCCATGTAACCCCCAATATTTGTTTTAAATACCCTCCGGAACCACTGTTCGATGGTGGATTCAGTGCCTCAGTGCTGTGTGGGCAGACGGCGGATGTTCAGCGGCGGGCTCAGCGGCTGAGATACTACCGCTGATGATGAGGCTTTGATCTTCGGCTGGCTCAAGCGAACCTGTTTCCGCCACGGAGTATCCATATCTGCTGCTATAAGTATAACTTTTCGGACGGCTCAACTTTTTATTGATTGAAGACAGAGGCGTGGGCCGCAGTGGAGCGGAGCGGAGAGTGGGTTGTCAATTCCGAACAGGCAATTAATTATAACTGTTTGTGTCAGGCCATAAAATGGGTGGGTGTCAAAGTGTCGCCCCCTTTGCTCGATTTTTTCGTTACACACGGAAATTTGCATATCAAAAGCAGAAGCCAGCGGGCAAATGGGGAAAATGGGCGGATGCATTAGCAGCGGGGGCGTGGCTGCTTATCAGTGCGTTCTTTGTTTTGGGACTTAGACTCATGGACAGCATGAACTCCACACGCAATGCTTTTCTGCAACTTTTTTCCAGTTTTTTTCTATTCATTTTTTTTTTTGCTTCTTATTTTTTAATGAATTTAATAAATGCTTGCTTGACTTTTAGCGGTAGTAAGTAAGTTTCTCAAGTACCAAGCAATTAGCGGCATGCTTTGGGAACGGAAGCCTTCGGCACACGCAATGAGCAAGTTGAACCGCGAGTCCCGTTTCAGTTCAAAAGTTTGCAACCTTCAACACAGAGGAAAAAATATGATTAAAGTTTAGGTACACAGAGAAAAAAGAGCTCTAAAATTCAACGTTTTACGTTTACATTTTAAAAAGTAAAACAAAAAATTTCAGTAATCATAATCCAAACAATTAATATGAAGTGTTCTACTTTTTAAAATGTTTCGACTCTTTGTGAACCTTAAACTTTTGCTGGTTTTTTCTGTGTATTGGCCTCTAAAAATTGATTACAAAATGTTTCAAATTTCAGCACAAAAGCCTTGCCAACTAAGGAGGAAAATGTAGGGGTTCTTGTAACAACTATATTTAGATTTCACTCATAACTGCTCATTAATTAAATTTGGCATGGTTAAAGGTATGGTAAATATTTCCAGCATCTTGTTCTTGAACATTTTCTCTCTGTGAAATGCGATTCTGCATTTGTGGGCTTTCGTCAGAAGTCGTCGACTCTCTGATTGCAGGGTATGTGCATCTCGAAGAAGGGTTAGTTCATCGGGCAACTGAAAACTCGTATTCTCTCACTTAATCTGCACCAGATAGGATATCTGATTGTCGTTCCCCTACCAGCCTTATATATGTACCACACTCGTTTATACCATATATATGCAGTTCCCTGCCGATGCTTTGTTTTGATTTTAATTTGGTTCACACAATTCATTTGAGCTTGGCCCAGGCAACTGTCTCGGTGTCTTCTTGGCAGTGACTTGGTAACTTGGTCTGGACTGACTGGGCTGACTGGGCTGACTGATGTGATGGGGAGTGACTTGCTCAAGATTCCCACATAAATTATGTGAGAGCCCAAGTGTGACCAATAAACCAACTGTCCAGACGGCAAATGGTTTCGTATTGCGACCTGCAATAAAATATGCCTGGAAAAGTCAAGTCGTCGTGGCTTTAAGACGCCGTTTCGACCGCAAGAGCCTGCAACCCTTTTCTTAACTTAATTTCGAGCTAAATATTAGAAATTACCTCACGTTCGGGGTAGGACCCAATCCCTTTCCAATCCACACATAACTTTTAAGTCTTGCAAACTTTGTTCCGGACTCGAAGCGAACCAAATCGAGTTGAGTTGAGTTCAGTTCGGTTGACTTCAGTTCAGTTCAGCTCAGTTGAGCTGAGCTGAGTTGAGTGGAGGCAAATGTGCCTGCAAATGTCTTTTCAATTGGCAATCGGAGAAGGCGCAAAAAGCGTTGCGGTAATATCCTTCCCAGGACGTGTGGGTGTGTTCAGGGTGTCGACTTTGATGCGGTCCTTAAGCAGGCGTAATCCTGTCAAAGTGTTATCGCTAAGCACGAGCCCAGCAAACCCACACACACATCCATGTATCGAACAAACCCGGTCCGAGTCGTTTCTCTCTGACTTGCATGCAAATTTTTTGCCAACACCCTGATTTCCTGCCTTATATTTTTTTGATAACTGTGCCTGATACTTTATGTTTGTATACTCTTTTGCAGGGGGTGTTGTAATTGCTACCCAACGTTTGGAAACTACTTAACTTTCTTAAGTAAAGCGAATTATAGCGAATAAGTAGCAAATACAAATAGTTTACTTTATTTAAAAAAGTATTTTAGTTGTTAAGTAATAAGTTTAAGTCTGTCTGCAGTCATATTACCCCTTGATTAATAATTGGCTCAAGAGTCGTATTAAATTGTGTTTATCTAAAATTTGTTTGGAAGGCTTAAATTTAAGGCAATTATTCCTCAATTTTTTCATAAATGTTTTCTGATTGTGATATAACCCATATAACCCAACATATCTGATATTCAAATAAGGCCTTCAGCAACTGTTGTTCTAATTTAAATTTAAAAAGAAACTTGTTTACTTCTTATTTTAATTTTTCAACCAAATTTCCTTCACTTAAGGGTGTTCAAAGATTAGGCTTTCGCCAAAGAAAAGCCTCACCATCCTGTTTTCCTTTTCTTTTTGCTGATGCTACCTTTGCTGACTTTGCTCACGAGTTTTACGCTTAAATAAAAAATATCTACACTTAACACTTTTTGTTGCTCACCTGGCGAGGAGAAATCCTTTTCCTTTTTGCCTGTTTTCTTTTTTTTTTTCCACCGCACTCGAGGAGTTTTCACGACTTTTGTATCGAAGAAGTCATCAGCTGGCTACAGAATGGCGGATGGCGAAAGGCGAATGGCAAATGGCATCGCTTGTCGCCATAAACTTGAACAAATATGCAGCCCAGAACGTGCCACTTATGCTGCCGCACAATCACCGCCCCACTGAGCCGCATGTGCTCAAGGTGCTGTGGCCGATTGCCGTTTGCTTTGACACGTGTGTGTGTGAGTGTGTGTACCAGGTGGGTGAGTGGGTGGTTGGGTGGCTGGATGGCTGGAATGTAGCAGGTGGGCGGTGTCAAGGGCAGGGCACCGGGGGACAAGGGTCGTCCCTGTGCATCGCTGCGCTTTTTGTTTGCTCTGCGGTTTCTGGGCGGAGTGGCGGCGGCTTTGGTGTTTGCGCGGTCTGATTGAAAGATTGTCTTGGCCATCGCCATCTGCATGTTCTTGGCAGATGCGGTTGCCTTGGCCGGGCGGGCACACACTCAAACACCCGCTGGAGATTATGGCTGTTTAACCAGCAATCTGTGTGGAATGATTTGCAGCATTGTTGCATGTGATTATTTACCAAAGGACCAAAAAGTGCACTGAAAAATATAAAATCAATATAGATCTTAATATTATGAATTTGGGTTTTTATTTCTGTTCCTAACCTTTTGTTATTGTTACATATTTCTAAATTTTTTTAAGATAATATATAGCCGCGAAAGAAATGGTAAATAATTTTGCCCAGTAAATTTATATCTTAAAAGATTTCTAAGTATTTTTAAATTGAAACCAATTTAGCGAGAAATGAGTTAGGAAAATACTAGAGAAGGCCTCATTTTAATTGCTATTGTAAGCTTAAATTTTGTAGAGATTCCCTATACAGCGATAAAACTAATAGAAACAACAATATAAGCAATTGAAATCAATTCTTTATATTTTGTATACTTATGTAAACTGAGTATTTATTATGAACCACATATAGTAAGTATGTTTTTATTCTCTTAACCTTTCTAACATTCAAATTTTAAAATAAAATCTTTATTGCTTATAAAGGTATGCCTCAATTATCGGACAATTCATGTGCAATAAAGCCCAACATATTGCAGTAGAAGTGTGAGCTATTTCGTCCAAGAGTTTATATAAAAGAGATTTAGGGACACAAGGAGCTTTGCTATCCGACGCAGGTCGTACATCATGTGCCAGGTCTATTCGCATTCACTCGATGTCGTAATTAGCTCACTGGGGCTTAACTGCACCGCCTGCCATTCTCCGGTTCTCAACTCCGGCAAAATGGGGCTCACAGAAAGCTCATTAGCTTGGGGCATATATTACGAGGCTGTCAGTGGGATCTGGCCCTATGAGCCCGACACATCATCAGCTTCAGATTCAGCACCATCAGCATCAGCACCCAGCACCATCTCCGCGATCCAACAGGCTGTTGCTCAGGCTAACGAAAGTCGTCCTCCTCTAACTACCTACTAAATGGGCTCATTTTTCAAATTTTATAGCTACTTAACACAACATCAAACAATTTTATTTTATTAACGCACCAAGACATCTCCATGCGCGCACACATTCATTTACATATCAAGTCATATTTAGTCTAGGCAACTCAATTTCTTTTTCGGCCGCCTCGGCGTATCGTAATATCTTGAAGATATATTTGTTTCTATCCGAATGACTGCAGACTAAGGGAAGAACAATGTATTGAAATAATTGTGTGTGCTTATACATGAACGAGCAGAGCCGAGCCGAGCCGAGCCGGGCTCCAAAAAATATTGTATAAAAAAGAAGAGGAAAGGGGTCCCCAGGCCAATGGAAACGAAAATCATGTGTATTTTTGTACACGCTACATGCCCCAAAGGGACTCGGGGCAGGCAATCCGAAGCGGCATCAATAAATGATTTCACAAAGGCACCAAAAAGTGAAAAAAAAAAAACCAGAGGAATGGAAAGCGAACGGCAGCGCAGCGCAGCGAAATGAAATGAAATGAAAACCCCCGCAAAGGTCATGAAAACATCATTGTCAGAGGCACACACAACACAGCAGAACAGGGAAACTGGAAAGACGAAGACTTAAAGTCAAAGAGACCGGAGACACAGGAGGACCGGGCATCAAACAGACCCAGCGGGCGTGTTGAGGAATGTGCGGTTAAAAATAAAATCCAAGACAAGATTGTGCCACATGGGTGCTTGAGCGAGATACACTATACTATACAGAAACTGAGCCGAGGAGGTTGTCTTTTGCTAACCGGCTAATTGTTGCCTGCCGGCACAAACAAACATCCTGGCTGGTCTGGCCTGGCCAATTTGGGTTCTTATTTATGAGCGAGACATTAGTTTAAATTCAAATATCAACACATAATACCCATGACAGGAGCCAAGACCCTTGACCCTGGACCGCTCGAAAATATCGCATTGCATTTGGTGACATTAATTAGTCAACATTTTGGGTAATGCGATCGGGCTGCAAAGAATCGGTTTTTGTTTGTGTCCTGGTTGGTGTGTCTTGACCAACAAGGATGATGAGCGGAAGTATTGTTTACAGGGTGCTGTTCTGTTTGTGTTGTACTGTGCTGTGCTGTCCACTCTAGAAGTATCCCTTTGTGAATGGATTTATGTGTGGATAGACGGTAGTCTGATTTGCCGGCTTGTCTATTTGGATATCGTATTACAGTCTTACAGTCTTACAGTCGCCTTCTGATTTGTCCACAAAATAATGGTGGATAATCCATTGAAAGGATTTTCCTTGAGCTGATTGGAGATAACTACCTTTTTATGGAGGGTATAAAATTACAGGCCTATTTATTTTATGAGGTTTTCGCTTTTAATCCTGGCTGAGAAAAAATAATATGACAACAAATTAGTGGTTTTTTTTTTTTTTTGGAGGGAACTTCTTATCTTAATCCAACTCTTATTTTAATTATACTCACATAATTGGTGAACATATATATTGTATAATTAAAATTGTGAATGGTTACCGCCACGCCGGAGCGACCTCAAAGAAGCAGCCTCGTTGTGCCAGTTTTTGCAAAAATCCAAATCCTTGCCGCGAATCCTTGCCGCTCATCAACGCCCGCCGCCAAAGTTTTTCACTTTTTAATCCCGCCGAATGCTTCAAGTCCTTTGCCCAAGCGCCTTTGTTGCTGTTGTTTTTGGCTTTTATTTCATTCGGTATATCCGTTTGTATCTGTGTGTAGGATGGAGTCTGTCTGTATGTGTGTGTGTGTGTGTGTTTGTATAGGAAAAGCAAGAGGAAAACCGTAGCGCGCGCTTTTCATCATCGTCATAATCTCAACAGCAACATCAACAACTTGAAGTGATTTGTGTTTTTCATCCGCCTTGCGATGGTTAAGGCTTTCCCACCTGCCGGCTCCTTCCTTCCACATCCACATCCTGTGGCAGTTTTCCTTTTCGCCATCGCCACTTTCCCCCTCTCGTTGCCCCCGATCCACCCACCATCCAGCATCCTTAATTCTCGGTCTGCCTTTTTTTATTTAATCACCTCACAAGGCGCTCGAGCACACAACACGGCTTTAATCTATTTTAATTAAAAATATAATTATTTAATATAGCTCAAGAAGGAGACTCCTGGCAAAGGGTTTCTGTCTTGATTTGGCTAAAACTGTGACTTGTTGCGGAGGGTACTTGAAAAATCGGAAAAGACAAGCTTAGATGGTAAAAATATAAATTGGTATATAAGTAACATAAATAATATAAAACCACAAAGTTCTTTTAAGAAAAAAAATATATATACAAGTTAAAAATATATGCATCAATTTATGTTTGGAGGTTTTTATAATAATAATAAATAATAATTCTTCTTGTGACTAAAAAAAAGAGGAAAAAAAAAATTTGGAATATTCAAAATGTAAAAAATCTCAAAATCATTTGATTATAAAATTTTAAAGATAAGATTCCTAGGCTCAAACTTAAATTGACATTCCACCAAAATCCAAATTGCTGTATATACAAATACAAAAAATCCATTCCACCAAAATTATAACAATTCTTATTTCCGGAAAAGCAAACTTAAAGGTGTTAAGGTGGATTAAAAATCTTTTGAAAAGGCAATTTTTAAGTTTATAAAAAAGAATACATGGAAAAAATAATAATCACGACTAACTTCCTGTGACTTTGCTTGCTTGCCAATTTATGGGATCGTTCCTTTTAGGCCCGAACAAAAAAAGTTGGAGAATCCTGAACACATGCCGGCAAAAATTCGCATAAAATTATAAAGTATCCGTAGCAGAAGGACGAGGGGGAATAACTGGGCTAAGTACTTGAGGAAACTTTCTTTGCTGTGCAAATTTACGCCGACAAATCTGTGCGGGCTTTTGTCACAAACTCCCAGCACATCATGTGTAGAATTCATTAAGGTGACTAAATACACTGGGCGAAAGGGGGGCTGACGGAGGGCTGTTATTTTTTTCCGCCCCATTTTTGGCAGGGATGATGAGGACTTGGCAGTTTCTCAAGCTGCGTGTAATTTGTAGCAAGTGGCGGCAGGTAAAGCGATGCCAAAAAGGAAAAGAAGCTGCAGCAGCAGCAGCAGCAGCAACAGATATTAATTTCGTCTTGCGAGCTAAGGCAAAGTAACTTAAGCTTCAACTTGTAGAAAGAAGATTGAGATACAGGCACAGTCTGTATTCCCGCTTCCTTCAGACAGCAACACCTTGTTGTTGCTGCTGCTGTTGCTGTTGCTGTTGCTGCCGTGCACATTAATTCGTGGGAATTAATTATTCTCAGGCCTGTGACGATTCCCAAGACACTCGCTCACTCATTCGTTCGTTGATACCCAGATCTGAGGCCCCCAATCTCCCAAACTCCCTGCCTCCTTCCAGCTCTCCCAAGTTCGTCACTTTGCGTCTGCGGTAAGGCAAACATTTTTCGTATCTGTATCTGCAGCACTTCACGCTCTGTTTTTGTACCCTACAAGGGGGTATTATCATATGGAACAGAAGCTTGAAGTGCATTAAGGGAGACTTTTTGTAGAGCATCTGTCTTGATGTTGAAAAGATATCTGACCAACACAATAATCAGAAAACAATGCCCATAGATAGAACTTTAAGCTTTAAGGCTCTAAAATTATTTAGTTTTAATTATAATTAACCCATTTTAAACTTTATACAAGCTATGTAGGGATTTTTTTAAGTTTTAAGATGATTTGACGGGTTTTATATTAGTGCATACACTACATCCCAGCATGTCAATAATTCGATGAATGTGTTAGGGTATGCTAATATCCGGTTTTCAAAGTTATCCTTTCTCTCAAGTTATACGTGCATATACACACATAGGTAAAAGTTTATGTACTCATGGCAGCTCTTACATCTCCGCACCGCCGTCTTCTCATCTACTTCCACGGATAAGCGTCGCAATTACAACAGGGCCTGCAAATCGCTTCATCTTTTTTACGGCTGCCCTACAGTGGCCGTTTTGGGATAGTCTTATTGATGGCCCGGCTTTTTTGGCCATTTGGCCAAGACCAGGGCCAGACGCCGAGACGGGCCTATAACAAATCATTGGGCCGTGTTAGCGTTGAGTAAGTAAATTTGATGATTTGCACTTTGAACTTTAATTTGTTGTTCCCGCGTCTGCTGTAAGCGCATTTCGGCTGCCTACAACTAATGCTAATTTGGCATTTTACTACCTTGGGTTTGACAGCCGTAATAAGCTCAACATTTATGGTTAAAATTTTACGAATGCAAATATTTAATGGCGAAATGATGGATTTTTCTATATTTTTACTTTTACAGCCACTAAAGGTTAAAGCTACTTAAAAATATTTTGTAGATTTTTATAGAACATGAAAAGGAAAAGTACGACTATATTTAAAGCATATTTTAAGAGTAAAACTGAATGCCTATTTTCGTAAAGGGTCTTTAAAAGTTAATGCAGCCTGATCCCAACTCCGAATCCTCAACTCAGGTTCGCGATTCACCCTTTATTCCTCATATGCTGTGACGTCTGTTTCTGTTTTTATGCTACTGCTGTTTCCTTTTCCCCTCTTTTTAGCGCATTTAGCTTTTCTTTTGCAGCTCAGCACATTGCATTATTTATGTACCAGCCTGGTGAGGAGTTTTCTAGAATTTTTGTTAATAATTCTTACCAGCAGCTTGTACAAAATATACATATATGTGTATGAATATAATTTCGCTTTATTTTTTTCTTCTAGGCTATTAAGCTTGATGATTTTAATGAGTGAATAATGTGTTTGGTTTCCCTCCTCCAGTTTTTCTGCTTTAATTTTTTAATAACCTTCAAACTCTTGACATCGAGTCGAGAGTTCTTTGGTGATTCGTTTGTTTGCCTTCGACATGTGTCGCGGACCCCCGCCTGGAAAAGTTCCCAGTAGACGGGCAATAGCGCTACCGATTCGAGTGGAGCATTAAATTTGTCATTAGGTTCTGAAAATTACATCAAGTAGTTGTGCCTCCTCTCTTTTGTGTAGATTTATCTTTTTAAATATTTAAACGTTCTAATTGGCTGACCGTCGGGCACTTGAGGCCTTCTGAGAACATTTTTGGTTGACATACATAATTACACTGCTTACGATTATGTGGCAGATTATGCGGCACACAACTGACAAATGTCTGGATTTTGCCCGCAGGGACGAGGACTCATTGTGGAGCTTTTCTCACTGGCAATGTGGAAATTGGGGGGTGGGTGTGTGAACTATAATGAGTCAAAGTTGACTTTTCATTTTGGTCGTGCCAAGTGCTCGGGGCTTCTACATTTTTAAGATGTCTTTGCACTGCCCTGTGACATACGACTTCAAGACCCAGCAAGTCTCCAATCCCCTGCAAGTTTTTCATTTTCCTCTTCCACTGGGGGAGCTGTGACATTTTTTATGGCCTGTACTGATGTTTTGACCTAGTAATTTAATGATGCTAAATGGCGTGGCAGTTGATTGCCGGAACATGCGGGCGGGGCACTTTGGGGTGGGAGGTGTGAGAAAGCTTCTTGAGTGCAGCAAATGGCAGCAAATTCAATTTGTAGGTTGAGCTTTTGAGACACTACAAGCTGCTGACGAAGAGCGTTCTTATTCTGGAATTTTGTTAACAGATAAGGGGACTCCAGCTTGCCCAGCTGGGGATGGCACAGTTTTTAGCTGAGAAAAATAGGAAAATATAACAAAATGCTGAAAAATATCAGAATATGTAAAAACTTATCGTTAACCTTGATTAGATTTTTCTCATAGATTAAGAGTTAGGTAAATCTTAAATCTATTTATGATTTTAAGTGAATTTTTCATAATTATTTAAAAATTGCTTAGAGTTTGATGTTTAAAATGTAATGTCTCATTGAATCCGATTTCTGGCTAAAACTGTTTTAATTTAAAATAACAATAAATAAGTTCCAAAATATACTCATTTCAATAAATACAAAAATCATTCTTTTGTGATGACTTTTTTAATATTTTTAGTGGATACAACATGCCATATTTCCCAAAGAAATAAATGAAACTTATTATTACTTTAATCTGTGTGTCGTTATACTCCTTTGTTTTCTTCTACAAAGGAAAGAAATGTATTTTTTCTGACCCTTCCTGGGTTTTCCCACACAGGACTTTGGCTTCTTTGACTTTGTAAGCCCACATCCATTAAAGCTACTTGTGTTAGCCAGCATATCAATGCTCGTATCACAGCATTTCTCCCAGCAGTCCAAGTCCAACTACCAGCTCCATCTGCCATCAGCCATACACACCGAAGGGACTTGGAAAAGGAAGTAATCCATTCTGAGTGCAGTTTTCAATATCACTTTCCAGAGACAACTTCCTGCCACGGCCTGTGCTTCGGACAGTCGCATCATCATCAAAAAGAGCAGGGTCGAGGAGAAAAACTGTTGGCACTTTGCATACAAATGTGCTACCACCGAGGCCGAACTTATCGCAACATTTTAATAACTCGCGGCAACAGTAGCCGACTGCAGATGGTGCAGAAGATCTAAACCGGAGTTGCAGTCGGAGTTGTAGCTGGAGATTGAGACTGAGACTGAGAGTCCAGTCCAGCTTTCATTAATTACCAAGAAAAGCGAGTTTTTGGGTTGTGTTTTTGCTTTTTGCTGCCAGTCAAGAAGTGGCTGCTAGTGCGTTTTCCGTCAACAGGTTGCGGCTGGGTTTGGCCCTAACTGGGCTCGCAAAACTGGCTTAGATCGCTGGCTCTTATCTGGCCAGCACATCACGCAACATGCGCGTAATTTTATGAATGAAGTGTTCGCTGCCGGCCAGGATTCTGATGCTGATTCTGATTCTGAATTCAGCTGGGGCCTCTAGGAAACTGGTCCGGGGACTGGCACTTAATTGCAATCGCACCTCAGCAGCAACAACAGCAGCAGCGACAACAGCAGCAACAGCAGCAACAGCAACAAGTGCAGCATCAACTGGCCGCAGTTTGTCAGTCAGGTTAACAAATTGCGTTAAGACGGAGTCCAGTTGGCCAACCGGTTTGTGGCACATCTGTGCTCGATTCTGGTGCACTTGTTGCCTCAGCTTCATCATCATCATCAGATCAGCAGCAGCAGCAGCAGCAGCAGCAGAAGCAGCAGCAGAAGCAGCAACTTCTGGAGAAGCACAGCACAGCAGCAACATTGCACACTTGCAACACTCGCTTATTAAATATGATTATGTGTTCGATTCTGCGTTGGTCTTCAAGATGCAACCAGAACCAGAACCAGTACAAGAACGTGTATGAGTTTGAGTGGCAGGGTAAAAGTACGGATAGTCACAGGAAGTGAAGCCGCGCCAGCCGTCGTCACATTGGCGGCAGCCCCTTTCCCCTTGCCACTTGCGACAACCCAAACTCTTCCCAACCCATCGCAACCCCATCCAGCTGCCCACTTTTAATGAAGTTTTCCGTTTCGTGATGGTTCTGTTGACTTTCGAAGCCCGCTTAGATACCCTCACTGGGAGTTTGTCAGGCCGGCGGGGGAAAATCAATTTTCCCCAGAGAAAAGCATCCGCGAAACAGTTGGCGAGGGCATTAGAAAGTCCTCTATTTTAGATCCCTTCCATTATGGCGCCAGTGCCTTTGCTAAGCTGCCAGGCAAAATAAAAATCCATTGGCCGTTCAAATGTTTTAATTAAAATTTAATGAATTCAGTGTACTTAATTATGCATTGTTGTTTTTTGCCTTTGCTGTTTGGTTCCTGGCGCTCAGACGGGGTATGCTGAAAATTAAATTTAATTGTTTTATTTTTTTTTTTCGGTTCTGTATTGTACCATGGCACTGAGTGGCAATCAAGGCGTATATGAGCCAGAAAAAGCCTCAAAATTTGCGGTGACAGGCAGCCCAAACAAGGTCATTAAAATTGCATTTATATAAGCATATGATTTGACTATGGAAATATGTCAATAACGTTTATGAAGTTAGCCAAAAACCTAAACTATAATTGCTTTTTTAATTAACAGGAATGGCTTTGAGCTGTCAAAAAAACAAATACTCCATTTAACTGTAATAATAAGCAATCCGAATTGAATAAAACCCAGTACGCCAGCAACATTGTGGATTTTGTAAACCAATAAAATAAGTAAACAAATTAGTTCACTGCAACTATAACATCAAAAGCTCAGAAATGAAAATCGAATGCTGCAAAATTGAATATTAATTAAATTGAAATCACTGCCAATGCATAAAATGTATCAAAATAAAACGCAATTTCGATGACCTTTTGCTGGAGTTTGAGGAAAATATTAATGGGATAAATCAATTTGGTTGAGAAAATTACTTCAAATAGTGTTATGGACCACCTGTCTGGCCTGCAGAATTCTGGAGGCTGTGAAAGCTGATTGCCCCGCAATCCGTTAATACCGCATTTTAGAAATTAAAAATATGTATTATTAAATGTTCCATTAATTAAGCCGAGCGGCGGCGTAGCTATTAATTAATAAAACTTCCTAACAAAATGCCGCCACTTTGTCTG
This sequence comes from Drosophila gunungcola, assembly GCF_025200985.1. NCBI lineage: Eukaryota > Metazoa > Arthropoda > Insecta > Diptera > Drosophilidae > Drosophila > Drosophila gunungcola. The sequence continues at coordinate 3,834,687 of NW_026453167.1, read as the reverse complement.
GCCCCGAAAAATAGAGTCTATTAGGCGGCATTTAAGGTGCAAGTGGGCACGCCCACCAGGAAAAAGCCTTTAGGGCGAAACAAAGAAGAATGATGACTGAAGTCAGCGCGCTGATTGATGACACTGGACACATTTCTGTCTTGGGTGAATCTTTGAAAAGATTCTGGAAAGAGGGAACTAGGAAATTTAAATTAAATAGCACATATCAGTCTAATAATTATCATTATTTTGAAAAACATTCCCGAAACTGGTAAAAACAAAACGATGTAAATCCAAGAATTTTGTAATCAATTTTAATATTTTTCGCTTTGATTTTCATCCATTGCTGTTTTTAGCTATTTTATATATCAAATGAAAATATTAAATTTCCTTAAAATTTTTCATGAAATGGATGGAATTATTTTTTTTAATTTAATATTTTCCACCTTAATTCAAATATTTAACATTAAATCAAGCCATTAATATATTTTTACTATTATTATTTATAGATACCGCCCTGCCCAAGACTTAAACACCTTTATTTTAATTTGAAAAATTTGTAATTTTATTCAAATATTTTTCTTTGCTTGAAGATACAAAAATTTGTTGTATTTTTTGTGGTTTTTGTTTTTTTCTTTAATATTTTATTTTAGATATTACAATTAAATATTTACTTTTATTTAATGAAATTTTGTTTTATACACATACTTATCTCGCTTCTTGTTCTGCTTTCCTCAATTTAAATGCAAATGCGGTTGAAGTCTAATTTATAATTAACATTTTTATTGAATCTGTATTAATAGAGTTCTCTAGCATAATTTTTGGCGCTCACGCGTGCATGCATCAACTTCTTTACCATGTACATAATTATTGTCATGCATGATAAAAAGAAAGTCGCTGAATGTTGTAAATATTTATTTTGAATATACTTGATGTCTCGAGTCTTAGGTCTAGCAAAAGTCACACTTAAAATTATTTTTATATAATTGAAGTCGTTATTTCGTTTTCGGTTTTGGTGATTTCGAATCGGGGTTCGTTGAAAGTCGAACGCTTACGCTTTTCGGGCCTTGTGTGTGTGTGTGTGTTTATATTCATTTATGTTTATTTTTATAGTACGTATATTGATAAATATTGGTATGTCCTATAGCTTAAACTTGAACAACTGCTAATGAGAATGAGTCACGACTCGCCAGACTCCATAATATATTTATGCTAAATGCTAAAATGCGTAATTCCTACTACTTAATATCAAAAGACCTTACTACGAATTAATATTTTGAGAGTGTTCTGTTGTTCTTTCCCCTTTTTGTTTTTTGTTTTTGTTTTTTTTTTGTTTTTGTGGTGTCTACTAATGCTGCTGCTTCTGCCGATTTTGTGGGTTGTACGTTGTGGGTGGTGGACTAAATGTGGGTGGTGGAGAGGCAGAGGCATCTTCGTAGAACGGGTTGCGCACCTGCCCCGTGGCCAGACCAATATCCCATATCCCAAATGATAATGTGGACATGCGGATGTTCGTTCGGTCTTGTGGCAAACGTTATTGGCCTGCGTGTTGCCATCTCCGAGTTGCAAGTTGCGGTGGTGCCAAACGTCTCCGGAGCTTTGGGCACAGGTACTTATCACAGCCTTCGAGCGCCGCATGCAAATGTCTTTTCTCAAAACACACTCAACATGGTTTCTCCATTTGCGCTCCGTAATAATCAACGTCGTATAGTAATAATTACAAACATAAAATAAAAATAAGAGTTCAATAAATCCAACTGCTACAGCCAACCACACAGCCAATCGTAGCCGAAAAGCACACGATTGAAGTCCAGTTCTGTGTGTTTGTTTGTCATTTTTTCGCTTTTTCGTGTTCTCCGACTCCGGTGATTATGAATGATGTATGTCAATCAGTCTAGCTGGGCTTGGTTCGGCTGGGTTGGGTTGTCTGTAGTCTGTTGTCTGTGGCTGTCATTGACGCTCAGCACGGCTTAGTAAGTCTGCGGATGAGAAAAACAGGGCAGGTGGCGGGGTCGTTAGAAATGCGATAAATACAGGTTGTTTCTAACAAGCCGTTAATGATTTTGGGGTGGGAAAAATCTTGAGATTGATCTGGATCGTTATGGGAAACAGCATTCATTTCGACATATTTCTTTTCAAATAATTATCCCATAATTAGGACGGGGACTTAAAGAAATGTTGTGACTTTAATTATAGGTATAATTTGTTATTGATTAAACGTATCATTGAAACATATCTATATATTAAAAAATTATATAAAAAAAAAGTATTGTGTTTGTAATTGCAAAAAGTTTGATTTTACATAAGAACATTTGGTGAAATCGAAATTGTTCGAATAAATAATAACACTTTATTTAATATAATAACAACAAGAAGGAAAGCAAACTTCGGCAAGCCGAAGTTCATATACCCTTGCAGCTATTGCATTAATTAAATACTTTTGAAAACATTTAAATTATGATTTACTTGAGTATGTGCTAAAAAAAAACATTGAAACTATGATGATTTGCAGCTCAATTAATAGATAGTTATTTTTATATATTTTTATTATTTCTATTGGAGCTATATGCTATAGACGTCCGATTTTGATAAAATTTATACCATAATTCTGAAATAATTAAACATCGCTATATGTCGAAGAACTCAACAAAAAATTAAAAAACAGAAAAGTTATAATTTTTTTTTCATTTATTTTTCCGATTGTTCCTATGGGAGCTATATGCTATAGTCGTCCGATTTTGATGAAATTAAAACCGTAATTCTGAAATATTAAACCATTACTATATCTCGAAGAACTAAACAAAAAACTAAAAAACAGCAAAGTTATAATTTTTTTCATTTATTTTTCCGATTGTTCCTATGGGAGCTATATGCTATAGTCGTCCGATTTTGATGAAATTTAAACCGTAAATCGGAAATATTTTACCATTACTATATGTCGAAGAACTAAACAAAAAATTAAAAAACAGCAAAGTTATAATTTTTTTTCATTTATTTTTCCGATTGTTCCTATGGGAGCTATATGCTATAGTCGTCCGATCCGGCTCGTTCCGACTTATATACTACCTGCAATAGAAAGACAACTTTTGGGAAAGTTTCATGCAGATAGCTTTAAAACTGAGAGACTAGTTTGCATATAAACGGACGGACAGACGGACAGACGGACAGACGGACGGACAGACGGACATGGCTAGATCGACTCTCCTAGTGATGCTGATCAAGAATATATATACTTTATAGGGTCGGAAACGTCTCCTTCACTGCGTTGCAAACTTCTGACTGAAATTATAATACCCTCTGCAAGGGTATAAAAATAAGTATATAAAAAAAAAAAAATATATATATATATATAAATATATATATATCATACATCATATATATATATATATATATATATATATAACAAAAATAAGTATATAAAAAAAATATATATATATATATATATATTGAAGGTAATTTTAAAATAAATCTTTATGTTACAACAGTGTAAGGAATTATAGTTGTTGTTTTTGCTTAAAGTGGAATAGTTTTGTGGTCGAGCCACTTGAATTTGTACAAAATGAAGTCAGCTTCCACTTAATTAAATAATTCCCATTTCTATTTTTAGAGATTTGCTAAATGATTTCTTGAACTTACCACCGGCGGATAGGACATGTACTTGTCACTCATATTGAAGTAGGATCCATCAGCTGGCGGCGCTGGCGATGGTGAGGATATGTAGCTACCCTTGATCACCAGCGAGGAGGCGGGCGATGGGGATGGTATGTAGAGGCCGTTGGAGATCAGCATGTGATCGTCCTTGGAGCGCATCTGCATGCCCTCGATCAGGCCCGTGGCACTGTTGCGCTGGCTGTGCCGCTTGGGATTGGGCAGGGTCCGGGTGAAGTCCGGATTGCAGAGCGGGTACGGCGGGGTGCACATGGAGCTCTCCTGGTATTTCGGCGGATACGCCGTCGACTGGATGATGTCCACGTTCTCCACCAGATATGTGGAGGCGGCTGCCTTCTTCTGCACATCCGCCTGCAATGCAGTGATGGGCAGCTGGTTAGAATTATGAAATACACTTGGTTAGATATGATTAGTAAAGGTTAATGGTGTGATGCTCTCTCACCTTATAGACAGACTGGCTGTCGTCCTTGGAGTAGACATCATCGTTGCTGGGCTCCGCCTCGCCTTGTGATTTATTCTGCCGGCGAATCACAAACCAGGCCACCAGAGCAGCATTCAAAACCAACAAAATCATGGCAGCTGTGGTGATGCCTATAATCATCACATTGGGCAGCTCGTCTTTTCAGTGTATTCCGCCGAGTGTGGCTGGGAACCCTTGCTCAGGGTCAACTTGATGTCCGGCATGAATTTACTGCCACCCGCCTCGTTGGCCGCCATCACGGAGAAATAGTAGGTGGCTCCGGGTTTCAGGCCATCCAGCGATATGTTCTGGTGTCCCGGCTTGGCGTCCACATACTTGTACTTATCCTCGCCCTGCTGCTTGAGTCTCAGTCGGAAATAGGTCTGCATGCCGCCATCGAATCCGGGTGTCCAGTTCAGTTCCACTCCCGTATCGCTCACATTTCCCACCCTCAGCTGCAGCGGAGCATCCGGTCGAGAGGGCTTACTGAACTCCAGCGTTGTGCTGGCCTGCCCCAGATCATTTCGCACCACACACTCGTACTGCCCGTAGTCATCCTCCGAGGTGTTTTCGATCAGCAGAGCAGACTCATAGTTCAGCGAATCCACCTGTCGCTCCACACTCTTGAATTTCTTGCGACGCTGATTCTTAATGTCCTTGCCATGACGACGCCACATGAAACTGGGCTGCGGAGAGGCCAAGGATCTGCAAATCAGCTGCGCTCGAACTCCCAAGCGGGCGGCATATCGCGTAAAAGCAGGGGAATGGTCTATTTCCGGGGAAGCTAGGGGGAGAAAATAAAAAATATATATATATGTAGGTTTATTGTGGATATTCCTTTGTAAACAAAAATGTTCCCATAACAAAATAACTCAAAACAAAATATTATGAATTATTTATAAATATGACAAATGGAGAATCGAAAACAGGGAGAACAAATAAAAATCTAGAAAAGAACAAACTATTTACGTTATTTTAAAAATAATATTTCTAAGTTATATATAAAAGTTTCCTTTACAAAATTGCAAAACAATATCAAAATAAGAAAAAAATAATAGATATAAATAGGCGAAATTAAATATTTAGAATTTAAAGGTCGAAAAAGGTACAGAAAATTTGAAATTTAAAACTAGGAAAACAAATTAGGCACTTAAAATCTTGAAAAATATGTTTTAAAATTTATAATACTTTTTTGTATTTATTTCAGAGTTTTTTTGTTTAGCTTACTCTTTAGTTTAAAATAAAGTTTGTTGACAAAACTTACTTTGCACGACTAGTAGAACATTTTGGGCCGCCGGAGCCCCTCTTTGGTTGTCCACAATGCAGGTGAAGTTGCCGATATCGCTGCGCTCCACCTTGGCAATCTGCAGCAGGGCGGTGCCGTTCTCAAAACTTGAAATAGTGCGGGTGGCGAGATCGTAGCCGTCGCGCGACCAGCGCACATGAGCGGCCTCTAGCGGGCGGGCCTGAATGTGGCAGGCCAAGACCGCCGGTTCGCCGGCCACAAAACTGCGAACCTTACTCACGGCCGTGATTGTAGGGGCGTCTAGAGATCGGGAGTAACCAAAAAGCAAAAAAAAAAAAAAAACAGTCAGCTCTGCCTTGGAGGTCATTGGTTAGGGCCACAATACTACTCACATTCCACGGCAATTTCGATCTCCAGCAGAGCGGTGCCCTGGCTATTGAGTGCCTCGCAAATGTAGACACCCGCATCGTTGCGACTGAGACGACTGATATTGAGACGAGGTCCGTCGGAGATCAAACGCTGTCCGCTCAGACTATTGCTGCTAATGGGCAGGCCGTCCTTGGTCCAGGTGTAGCTAATTACCATGGGGTTTCCGCTGGCCATCAGCTCCACATGGAACGGGGCCCCCTCAACGCCCACGAAAGTGGTGCTCTGAGTGGTCTCGAACTTTGGGGGATCTGTGGGATTTAGGGGCTAAGTTTTCGGTCTTCAATTCGAAAAAAATAAACCACCAACTTACATAGTATATCCAAACTGATGGTCTCGTGAACACTACGCTGCAGCACCTCGTTGTGACTCTGGCAAGTGTAGATAATGCCATCCAGATCCTGGGTTATGTTCACATACATCTCGAGGGTGGACACCGAACCGCCCCAGAGACCAGGTCGATTGGCCAAGTTGAGTCCCTCGACGGGAATGCCATCCTTCCACCAACTGATCTTGGCCGGTGGATTACTAGAGCTGGAGTCGCAGACCAGCTTGGCTCGAATCCCTGGCACTAGATTCTTGGGCACTACACTGATCTTGACCGTTTCGGGAGGAACTAAATAGGGGAAAAGTACTTAAAATTTTTTTTTTCCAGGGAAAAACAACCTCTACTCACAATGAACTCCCAAAGTCTTGGTGGCAAACAGTGGTATATCAATGGCTGCATTCTGAACCTTACACTTGTAGATGGCATTGTTATCGGAGGCATTCACCAATAGAGACATCTCTGAGGTGATTTTACTATCCACCAATTTGGTGGGGGCATTCAGTATCTTATCGTTTTTGTACCATTGCAAAGTGGGCGGTGGATTGCCACCAGCCGAGCTGCATTGCAACTTCAATATGGAGCCAGAGATCAAGATATCACCATCATTATAGCCAGTCAATAGGGGTGGCGAAGGGGGATCTGTATGTTTGAAGACATTTTAATTTAATTATAACCCCTAAATGCTAAGTGATAAGATCAAAGGGTAGATGAACTTACACAAAACATTCACGGTGTGCGATCCCACCACATTCTGTGTGAGTTCCGTGTTGAGGGCATGGCAAACGGCAATGAAGGTCCTGCTCTGCGAGTCTATACTCAGAGTTATGTTCGAACTGCTCACCCAGCCACCATCGGAGCTGCTCGTGGTCTTGAAGGTACTGTTTTCCATCGGACGTCCATTGATTGTCCAACTGATGCGGGCCTGGGGATTCGAAGGGGCAGTCACGCAGCTCAGTTGCACGGAATCGCCGACCTTGGCCTGGTTGGCTCCACTCAGATAAACATCCTTGGGGGCATCTGTTCAGAGAAATAAAGTTTTTTTTTACAATACTTAATTAACTAAAGAGTATGTAGATAATTCGATAATAAAAACTGAAATTTTAGTTTTAATTAATGTGTCTTGAAAATAATCTACAGACAGTAATAATTCAATAGTTAAAAATACTTTATAAACTTTTTTGTTTCATTTTTATACCTGTGAGTCTATATATATTTTTTTTATGGTAATATTATTATCATCATTTTTCATACCAAATAATTCAAAGTCCATTTAACAATATTTAAGTGTCGAGGACCATTTTTTTTAAATGTAATGATGAAAGTCAAGAATTTTTTTTTTAAATGTGACTTTTTATAGATGACTAAAGTAAAGTAAATATGCTTGATGGCTTTTTGCAGCCAGGGAAACTTACACAGGACAGTCAGATTGAGTTCGGCGCGCAGGGGAGTTGTTGCCAGCAGATTCTTGGCCTCGCACATCAAATTAGCCCCATTGTCCTCGGCGGCGGCGGTGAACTTGTACACGTTCTCCGACAGACGGCCCGAGGTGCGTTGCGGCGAGCTGATGGCCACCCCGTTCCGGTACCAAGTCAATTGGGCCGGGGGATTGCCGCCGCGACTGCGGCAGGCAATTTGCACTTCCTGGCCGCGATGCAGGCTTTCGCCCTGGCCATAGCCCTCAAAGAACGGGGCACCGGGTGGATCTGGATTGGGTATGGGAATGGGTATAGATTGGGATTAGAGACCTGGGAGGGCTCAAAGGGCGCAGAATGCACTTACAGAGCACGGAGAGCTGCACCTGGGCGCGCATCGGCACGTCGGGGGGCAGGGCCTTGTGCCTTGCCTCGCAGGAGAACTCCTTGTAGTCGTCATCGGCGCGGGGCTGCAGGTGCAGCGTGGAGCTGGTCGTAAAACGCTTTGGAGCAGTCTGATTCACCGACACAATGGGGACTACACGGGGAGAAAATGGTCAGCAATTTGTTATTAATTCAAGTCATTATTGGGTTTTTGAAATAAAAAAAACATTATAAACCTTAGAAATTATATTCTTTTAATTATGTAATAATTAAATGTGTTGTAATGTAATATAAATATATTTGTTAAATGCTGGTGCTAAATACACGATTTTCTTTATTAAAAAAGGTTTTTGCGATTTGTTATAATGACTAGACAAGGTTATTTCTTTTAAATGTGCATTGCTAAACCACTTTGTATACTCTACAAATGCTTTCCATATAAATTTGGTTATTTTATCCTCAAAATTAAAGCCTACGTCAACAGATTTCATCCTTTTTTAAATAGCTGCTCCAAAGATGAATGGTAAGCTCTGCTGGTAAATAATTTTGAGTTTCAAACCAGTCTACATTTTGGTTCAGCAACAGGATTTATCAAGGAGATTTTTAAATTTCTTAATTTTAATTTTCTTTCTTTCAATTTTATATGTTAGCGCATTTTATTGCTAATATAAACAATATATATTTAAGAATTATTTTCAAAAATATTTGTATTGCTCTAGAAAGGAACACATATTTGAGAAAATACGGTCTATCTTTTGATTTATGAATATTTTAGGAGGAATAAAATTTTATTTATTTATTTCAACATATATTTTCTGTGTTTTAAGAAAGACAGAAACTTACCCGTCGTGACTGGCACTTCGCCCTGGAACCAGACAATCTCCGCCGCCGGATTGGCATTCTCGGCGATGCAGTGCAGCGTGAGGTTCTGGCGCTCCTCCACCTCGACCCTGGCATTCCGGGCATAGCCCTCGATGACGATGCTACTAGGAGCCGCCACGATGCTCAGCTTGGCATTAGCCCGGATGGCGGGGTTTCCAGCGGCAGGACCCACCTGGCACTGGTACTCGGCATCGTCCTCCAGCGTGGCGTTCTTGATCTGCAGGTTGTAGGCATTCTGCTTGGCATCCACCAGCACCGAATAGCGGGGGAATCCCGGAATTACCGCCGAGAAGCCCAACGCGAAGCCGTCCTTGGTCCACTGGACTTTTCCTGCCCGGGCGGACACCTCACAGCGCAGAAGTGTGTCGGTGCCCTCGAGTATTTGCAGATCGTGCGGCGTCAGGCGAAACTTTTGCACTGGCGGAGAGGCCACCTGAACGGCCGGAGTCGGTGCCGTAACTGCGGCCATTCCATGGCATATGGTGCCAGCTGCAGAGAGAGAAAAAAAGAGGGTTTCGGTTAAAGATTTATTACATTTTATATTGTTTTGCTTAGGTTGCGAGTTATATCTTAAAAATATGGAATATTTCTTAGATCAATTAATGCTATCTGTTTGTTTCTTAGGGTATGACAAGAAATATTTTTAATTTTGCCTGTTAAATGAACAAAAAAACAAATTTTTCAACGAAAAACAAAATTTCTAAATTATAAGTCAATTGTTTTAGCCGATCTGCTTTAAATTTTGAACCGATTATAAATGTAAAAAAATATTTTGCAAACCATAATAAAAGACATTTATATTGCACATTTCATTCTTCTTAAGTGAAAGCAAAAGCATCCAAATTTTTTACCAAAACTTTGGAATTTCAATTGCTTAATGCTAATATTTCTTTTGCCGTGTAAAATAAAACGAGATGGAAAGGAAATTCGCATGGTTAATCGGCACGTTCGACATTTGCGCACGTAGTTTGCCAAGTGCACCGGCAATGCGAACAGTTCAATTGGTAACGAATCGACATGGATGTCGACCTGTCAGTGCCCAGAGTTGGAATCGAACTCGGAATCGGCATCAGAATCGAAGTCGGAGAGACGCAGTCAGATGGCCACGGTTACCCAGTTTTTACAGCCCACACATAAAATACACATTACTTAAGCGTAAGCCCCGACGACGTCGCTCAGTCACATCGCACTAATTTGGTACAACTTCTTTTTTCCGATTCGATTCGATTCGATTCGAATCGTTTCGTTTCCTTTCCGCTCACATGTGTCAGCCTGAAGGGAGGGGGGCAGCTCAACTCAACTCAACTCAACTCAACTCAGCTCAGCTCAACTCTCAGGCTGTCATTGAGACATGGATGTATCTGTCCATCGGTCTTTTCTGTTCTGCGAACAGTCTGTTTGCCGCTGGATCGGCCCACACCTATGGGCTAAAGTAGGTCTGCAGCTTGCGGCTCATTAGCATTAAAATGTCTTAAAGAAACGACTGGGCCACGTTCGATACCAAATTGAACGGCCTACTCACTCGGGGCCTTTTTATATGCCATGTGTGCGATGTCGACCTAATCAGCATTAGAGCAATCCACATAGGTATATAAAAGCATTGACAACTCACGCACACTGTCTCCGAAGTGGTGGGAAATCGGAATGTAAATGATGTGTGGGTGCCGGAGAAAGTTCCGTTTTTGGACTCCGGTCGGACACTTAAATCGGAGATAATAACCTGCTGGCAAATAATGCGCTATTAATCATTTCACGATCGAGTTTCTATAAATTATGCCCGGCTAAAGACAACTGTCGCCTTATCTACGATAAATAATTCTCGCCCAGCTTGGACTAATGAATTAGCCATTTATCAAGCGCAAATCTCTAATAACATTCTTAAATCCCCCGATCGAAACAAGTTTAAAATAGAATTCATTCCCAGCCAATGTATTGCTCAATTAAACTGGTTTCGGTGCCACTGTGCACTGCGTGAATCGTGGCCACCAAAAAAAAAACATTTCTGTCGTGGACTTCATCAGCGGATTAATTGATTATTTGTCTGCGAAGACAGTGGATGGTCTTGAAAGAAAAGCGGATATGAATTGGTCACCAGGGAAGGGGGCGGAAATGTGAAAATGTGGCCAAAGTTAGTCATTCGTTTTGAGGGCGCCTCGATTTGCATGCTGCCATTTAGCCCGGCCAAAGTTCAAGCAATTAAGCCAAGCGACAGTTGACCAACTCGGCACTGCCAGAACATTTCCTGCGGCAATTAACCAGCGACGACGACGACGACGAAAAAAGGCAACGAAAAAACAACCAAAGAGCAGAACTTGACAGGTTTTTGCACTGACAATGACGACAAAAACAGAGAAAACCGAGACCCGGCCCACTGCAACATGCATACAACTCATTTAGTGTCATTACGGGAGGAAGACACCCGTCTATGGTAGGTATACTATATATCCATATGACTACGGCTCTGTGGGTTTATGGCCAGCAGGCCATAAGCCACCCCGCTGGCACCAAGAAAAGACAATATGCAGAGGGTAATTGTCACACATATGCAAGCCATATCCCATCCTGGCCAACAAAGAAATCCTTGAAGTGTGACAGTGGGAAGCAAAGAAACTGGGCAAAGTAAGGAGCAGAGAAGCAGAGTACAAAACACACACTCTGCTGAGTGAAGTAAGTGCAAAGTAAATGAAAGATGAGCAGCGGGCCAAAGGCCCAACCGGTTTAGCATTTCATTCATGGGTTTTCAGCCGTTCTGGCCACTGGCCACTGGCCATCGGACATCGGACATCATTGGGAAGTGGAAGTGGAAGTTAAATGGGCCCCGAGGCAGCTGTAATTGTCAACTGGTCCCACAAATTGTACGCAAACTAAACTAACTGCTTAACCGCAAAACGTACGTCCGTAGTCGATGTCGATGTCGATGACGATGATGATGATGATGTCGATCCGGGGGCACCCAGGACTCCTAGTTTTGCATGTGCCTGTGGCTGCGGCTGAGCCTATGCCAAAGTCGATTCCTGGCCGCAAGTTAAGTGAGTGTGCTGTCCTGCATTGGCCTCAAAAGCCTGCTAATAGTTTTCGAGCTCTACAAGTCCTGGCAGGACCCAGAGATGCCTGAATTACTAAGTGACTCGGGCAGGAAGTTTGCGGTGCCTCTGGCTTTCATCAGTTTTGCTCTCTTTTTTCACCTTCACAGGGTCTTACGGATTTACATTTTTAAAAACTTCAAAGTTTAAGCTCTTTTCAAAGCTCTGCAGTATTTATTTTTAGTTTTATATGACTCGGGCACTTTGCATTTTAAAATTGAAAAGTAAGAGCTTATGCTTTTTTCACTATATATTAAAAAATAATAAAATGAATTTCCCATTTAAGTTGTATTCATAACATATTCTACCTTAGATCAGTTAAGGATTTTATAAAAACATAATTTTCAAATTGTTTTATAAAACGCACTCTTAGTTTGGTAGTATCTAAAAATTTGCCTACATCAAAATTAGAAGCAGTGTTAAATAATATTTCTTTAATAATTGTTGTTTTAAATATACAAAAATATGCAACATTTTTGTTTGAAACGTTTGTCAAAATTAATTTTATTTTATGTGTTTTTATATTGTTTATAGCTACCCTAATTACGGATGCCGAAACGCAGCCGAAATATATCGGTTAAAATCTATAAGCAACAAAACCCTTGACCTCAAGTCAGCAAAACATCGAAATATAAATACAGGACTATAATAAATGTTTTTTAAACACTTGCATCTGAAAATAAGTAAATCAAAATTCGGGAGAATTTAAGCTGCAATTGACATAATTCGCTTTCAATTAAGTTTCTGGAATCAAATAAATTTACCTTTATTTTCTACTACTATCTTAGATAAAATTGCCATTTCAAACGCATTTGCTCATCTCTTTCGTGAGTTGTTACGTGTGGCAATGCCAAGCGAAGCGCAACGCCGGATGTCGCACTAATGGTCAACGCAACGCATTCGAAGGTCCCGGCCCGTTTTAGCCCGCTGCCATTCGCATTGGCCCGAGACTTGGGCCTAGTATATCGGGCCTGCTGCTGCTTTGTAAGTTAAACTATCTACAAGTCATTAACTCATACAAAGCCAGCAACTGTCGCAGAGGGTGAGGCTATTGCTACAGCTACAGCTAGAGTTACAGCCACACAATCCGGAATCGAGGGGACCAGCATCCAGCTTCTAGAATCCACAATCCAGAATATAGAGTGAAGTGAAGTGAAGTGGCCTGGACCAAACGCACATTTGGCCTTTTGTTTTTTCTTCTTTCGCTCCTTTTTTCCTGTGTGTGTGTGTGTTTTTTCTCCTTATCGAGACCAGTTTCCAGTTTATTCGCTCTCGCTGCCACTTTCTGGTAACTCCAGCGCGTTAATGGAAAATATTGTGGCATATCACAGGAAATCCGGTGAGGTTTTTTTTTTTCGTTTGCTGTTGCTTGTGGCCCTCTTTGTTGTTGTAGTCGTTGCTGATATGTTGTTGGTGGCATGGTGTGTGTGTGCACACTCCTTTTAACCGGCAGGACACTTAGCCGGCATCTCTACTCGCTTTGACAAAATTAACGGGCACATAAATCTCCTCTCCGGGTTTTGCGGCTTTGCGTTATAAATTTAATTAAATTTTTTTGTTTTCTTTATTTTTGTTTTTGTTTTTGTACTTTATCTACGCCTGTTAACCATTTTTTGTCGCTTGTTGGGTTAACTGTTCTGCTTGCTAACTTAACAAATGTCTTTTATTATATTGATTAAAGCGGCTTTTGGTGTGTCAAATTTGTTGTCAGCCATGTTAAGCGCCGGCAGAGTGTTTCAAATTGTTTTAAATGGCAAGGGAAAGGATTTTGGGCACGGCCATAACAATTATTTTCCACATGTGCTTGTGGTTTGAGGCACCAAGGCAGGGACTTAAATACTTGGCTCTAATGCGAGCCAAGCCAATCCGATTTTCTGCTGACACTTAAGCGGTTTTTAGCCACCCTGACGACTTTGGGATGTTTACCAGATGGTTTGAGAAATTTACAAAGATATTTAAATGATTTAATTATTTTGAGTGAAAGGAGCTACCAACAATTTTTTGCTTTGAATTTCGAGGTTTTTTAGTTGCCACACATCCTAGGAAATAAAAGAGCTTCCCCTTGATATAATGTTTTATGTTTTAATAAAACGATTTTTGAAATTAAAATATTTATATAATACCAAGGAACTTATTGAAGATTTATAGATTAATTGCTAAAAAGATTTTATCATAAAACGAAAGCCAAATAAAAATGCTTCATATGTTTATGGTAGGCAAGAATTCAAAAGAAAGAATTTTAAAATGAAAATACATAAATATCAAGGAACATATTGAAGAAATCTTCATTACTTTCAGCAGTCTTAAAGGTAACTCGAGTTATCTTTCCCATCTTAGTGGGACCCTGCATTTGGTGGCTTTGAGGCTGCCGCTTATGGCCAAGTTTATTGCTGACCCAGGACCGCCTTAATCATCTCGGGCAACCCGCATACCCTCACTGGAGTGTCACCGACCGGCCATTTAATGTGCGCCTTGGGCACGCTTAATAAATTCACAATAAAACGCATTTGAATCACGCGAATCGAGAGTGAGTATGGCGGTTGGATGGCGATGTTGATGTGGATGGGGATGTGGATCTTAACGACCTCGGAATGTTTGTTTATTGTTGTGACTTCCCCGCACAGATCCACATCCTGCTGCTCCACTGCAAATTGCCGCATTACCAAGTCTCTGTCTGGCTGCTCAGTGTGTGTTTGAGCACTGATTGAATTATAAAATTTGCAGCTGAACAAATGGGGCCTGGCCAATATCAAATGGCAAGAAAGCCAGCCAGCCGGCCTCATCGACGTTAAACTAATCAACTAATTTGCTATGAACTTTGCGGTCTGCACAAATTAGAGCATTCGAGTGGCCAGAGACCCACACCGAATCCATTTGAAGGCATTAACATTAATTATTTTCTGCTTGATGAGCATTTTAGATGAACACGAACTCGGGATGGAGATGTGACCCCTGACCCCTGACCCTCCGACACTCAAGTGGCGACCCTCCCGCTTCGGGGACTTTCATCTTTCGCATCTTTCGTTAATTAATACAAAAATGTTGGCCCCCTTGTCGGCCGTGGCAACTATTTTTTCAACTATGCCATAGAATATTTTCGAAAAATTTTTGCCTCGCCGCAACAGTAAACATTTTGCCATGCAAAAATTGAAAGTATTTTGCGGGCGGGTCAGTTCCGGATACGAAATTCTGAATTTATAGCAGGGCGGGAATTCGTCAGGAATGTCAGTTAAAATGTTAAATTTATACGTAGCAACTAAATTGCTGCCTGCGCAATTTAAATCTTTAATAAAATCATGTATCCGTGTATTCATGTTTTTAGGCAATCAAAAAATAGGAGGAAACAAAGTCAACGAATAACTATAAAAGCCCTGGCCGAAATTAAACAATTTTCGGTGAGGCGGGAAAGATAAAATTCAATTTTTCTCGATGTTGACTATAATAAAAACGCAAAGAGAACAGTAATAGATTTGAAGATTTTATGACTGTAAGCCACTCCGCTTGTCAATCCGCCTCGTCCAACCAGTTTTGTCAACTGCCACATGCGTGGGTTAAGAGATGTTGAACACCCACAAAGCAGGGCCAACAACAACAAAGAACAAAAAAAATTTACGAATTTTATTAGTCATAAATTGAAAATCATAAAACCCCCTTGCAGCACCTAGCCTTTCAGTCTATGAAAATAAATTAGTCTGAGGAAATGGCATGAAATGGGAAGTCAAGGCGGTGGCATCTTAAAATATGCAAGAAAATATTATTTAGCGAAATCGTAAAACTTGGTGGGGTGTTTGCTCGGCAAATGGTTAAACTTTTGCCAGCCATGGAAAATTAATTTTTGTTTTTTTTTTTATACCACCAGTATCCTGGAAAAGTTTAAAGATTTCAAGACTCTGGGGAGCTGCTAGCAGCAAATGTCTTTAAGCCGAACCCACAACTCCGAGCGGCTATTTGAATAAGAAATCTAGCTGGCCAGAGGTAGTAAAAAACGGTCCAGCAATAGACTCATAAAGAAATCAAAGCCAAACCAGTTCAAGAGGCAAAACTAACTAAGAGACCCGTCGACACAACCTACGTGCTGTGAACAGGTAAAAGAGATATACTCGTATATATAGAGGAAAAAACTACGGGCTTATGAATGGTAACCGCCATATGAATGGCTTTACACAGAGTCCACAAAAGACGTGGGCATTGCCTCAGTTCGCGGCGCATATTAAACTGAATTTAAATTTAGCTGGAGTATGGGGTATGGAGTATGGAGTATGGGTATAGAGTATGGGTATGGCCAGAGATAAAGAGGTATCCGTCTGGGTTTTGCGAACCCAAGGCACGCACCTGGCTTTCCGACTGCTTTCTTGGCTCGAAACGGCTTAGTTTAATGCCGCACTGAATTGGCCAACAACTGCAACTACGACGTCGATCGACGACGGCTGCACTTGTCGCCGCTTGGCTCAAATGCTTGGCTCAAATGCTTGGCTCAATGTTAAAATGCCAAGACGACGGAGTCGATTGCATTTCTTGTGTGTATGTGGCAGCTGCATAATTATAATGTCTGGGCCCCGAGCGGTACATTGGCTGACTTGGTTTGTCGGGCCTGTCTCGCCGAAAGGTCAAACAACATATTTTTGCCGTTTTTATTGAGGCTCTGAACTTTGTTTGTGAGACAAAATTAGTTAAGCCAAGTCTGGATCTCTTATGAAACTACTAAATAAAAATTCTCATTAAAAATTCAATGTGATATTTGAACGGAAACCCATAAAACAGTTCATACTTATGCAAATGCGAATTTTAAATTAGCAAGTCCCCCTTTAAAGATTCTTGTCTTTATTTCTCAGAAAAAAATAGTTTAACTACCACTTAGAATTTATGGTTTATAATAGTTTATAAAAGCGTTATTCAAACGGTAGATCATAAAACTCTGTAAGAATGCAATTTCAACAAAAAAGTTCCTTTTAGAAACAAAAATTGTTTAGTTTAGTCAAAGCAGTTTTGATTTATTAAAAATTCAATGTTATTTTTGAAAGAAAACCCATAGAACCATTCATAACTATGCAAATTAAATCCCAAAGCCAGAACTCATCCATCGGAAATGCAGTATTTGTAGAGCATATTTAAATGTTTCATTTGAACATATTTTTATAGATAAACACAGTGTCCTCTACTTTAACTTTTTGCAAATATAATCAATACAATATATAAGCGATCGTACATTTTGTACTATTTGTTTTGGAACCCGCACACTTTGGGCCAGGCTTAAACTTTTCTTTTTCTTTTTGTTTTTGTTAGTTTTTGCTTAATTTTATTTATGTATGCAGCTCAAAACTTTGCTTTGTGCGTTCACCCATTTGTTTTTATAAAACTTAATGGACGGCTGATTGCCGGGCAAAATGTCGGTATTACCCATACATTTGTGTATGAATATATTTGTTGTTTTTGTTTTTTCAAGGATGCGTTCATTAACTTTTCGAGATTTATGTAGGCAGCGTGTGAACAGATGCGGGCCAACGCCAAGCTCAAACATCGCAGCAATTGTCAACGTATCCCATTTGAGAGCTAACACAAATTTTAATGGGTGGACATAAAAACCATTTTTATTTTGCACTTTTGGCTCATAATTGGGTTGAGTGTGGACGCTAAATAACAGAGAAAAAAACATCCGAAAAAGAACTACAAAGCAAGTCGAGCGACAACCGTCACCCAAGAGCCAGAAATTCAAGTTATCTGGCGGCGGTGTTTTGGAAACTGTTCGGCCATAACGTTCGCTCGGCCACAACTTCTCTGTTGAAAGTTAGATAATCGAGATACCGCTGCATCGAAACTAGACACTGTGGCCAGATTAATGGCTGCGAGCTGATTAGTTTGAGGCCAAGACAAAAGGCAGCGCAAAAGGCCAAGCTCGATGGGCCGTAATTAAGCAGAGACAACTCAACATGGTGCCTTGTGTGGAGTCCCAGTTTAGTCAGAACATGTAAATTATAGATAAGCTGGCACATTGTGCCCCATGCTCTACATGCCCAGCAACCAAAATGTTCATTTGTCAAAATTAACACCGCCTTGGAGCCGCCACAAATCGAATCAAAAATGCCGCCAGCTATGGGTAATACCAATCGAAAGATCTTCGAGTTTCTGTCTCTGTAAATGGGGACAAATTGATTACTTAAAAAAAGAAAACTTCTAAATTGAAATGAAGCCTTTTTTATGCACATAGTAACATTAGGGTTAAGGGGTATGTTGGGCAATGTCAAGTTGTAGTTATGTATTGCTAACCATTATTGACACTTAAGTATCTCACAGTCTTTAATTCAATTACAATGCTCCTTCTTTTGTATTTCTCCATGGTATCTATACAAAATTATCATTGACACTTGGGTTTATTTATCTTTTAAGCCATTACCAACTGAGTCTTTAAATTCTCATATTTTTTAGTAATACTGGGTATCACACAGTCGTTTAATTCAATTACAAAGTTCCTTTTTTGTGTTTATCCATGTTATCTATTTGTATCAGTTTCCGAAAACTCCTGTCGTCCCTAGCAATTTGAAATTCTCACACCCTCATCACTCATACGGCTTTCCGGTTATTGTCATTCTATTAACTCCCTCAGCCAAACCATCAATCATTTTATTTGGAGACTCCATGAAAAGTTCGTTAGTGCTAAATATTAACTTTACATTCCTGGCATCTGCAGTTGAAAATTGATATAATTCTCACATTGACGCGCCTGGTTATTAATTCAGTTTTCACGAGTATCTCGCTTCGTTTTTTTTTTTCTTCTTTTTGGGCCAAAAGTTACCGTACACTTTTGTGGGTTTTCGACCACGTCCCTGGCAGTTTAATTGAGGCAACACAAGAAAAAAACAAAAAACAAACCGAAAAAAAAGATACAAACAACTGACGCTATTTCAAAAACCGGCTTAGGCGCGCCAGTGTGTTTGTGTTGGCCATCCATCATTATGAAATGTTTGCCAGTGTGGGTAAGTGGTGCACCTGCTCGCATTTCGACTGGTAGCCCCTCCATGAAGGGGTTTTTTTTTGCAGGAGGAAGGGGAAGAAGTCCGGTTTGGGTCCTCCTTCATTGATAGTTTCGAGTGCAACTTTCGCATGCGCAAAGTTGCCGGACAACATATGCTGACCAGATCGGATCCAGCCCCATCTTTCCATCTTCCCATATTCCCAAGTTCCCAACTCTCGGCTCCCAGCTGCTGCTTCTGTTTTTGCCGTGATTCCTGGGTACGTCTTTTTTCCAGATGGCCATACAATACAACACATATACCTACACTTATGTTTTTTTTGTGCGCCCAGCGTAAGTTAATATGACTTGTAGCACGATGATTGCTTCCTGTGCCGAAGAGAGCGGGCAAGTTGGCTTGAAAAAGCCGCTGACAGCCAGCGACATCATCGGAGCTTCATCAGCTTCGTTTGCCTTTTTTTATGAATGAAAAATCGCTGTCGCTTTACCTCCTGCTATCTCTCTCTCTGCTGGCGGAAGTTATAAATTAATTGAGTAAATATCGATTCGCAAACATACACATACACACACACACACACACACACACACGATGTCTAGGGCTTGTTAATTGGCAGCACTTGAAAAGCAAGTCAGAAAACACAGAGCGTTCAACTCCAGCTATTTGCATAGTCAAATTGGCTTCAGCCATTGGAAATCGAGTTGGGAACTGTTTAGCAGGCAGCGTATCGGTGCACGAGATTAATGACCATAGAAATCGCATATTCAATTGATCATCGAGTATTGCCAATCGGCTTTGATAAAGCGGCGAAAGCGCTTCATGTTGAATTTTTATGCTTTCGTGTAATTCGGAGAGCGTTTTATGGCAGCGCTTTTATGGCACTGGCCATCAACTTAGGCTAAACTTTATTAATTACCAGGCGGCGTTATTTGCCAATTATTTAGTCGTCCTCATAAATCGCTTCTGTCGTTCCTAACGGATACGGATACAGCGAGATTTGAAGGCGAGAATTTATGACCGGGTTGAGTTGCGTTGGGTCCAATCCATAATATAACATTAATTAAGTAAGTGGATCACGTTACTGGGCCTATAGCAAGCTTAAGATGCAATTGATACTCTACTGGATACTCTATGCACTAGATACTCTTTATACTAGAACACTTATACTAGATACTCTTTGTACTATATACTCTTTATACTATATACTCTATATACTAGATACTCTATATATAAGATACTCTGTATACTAGATACTCTATCTCTATTTATGTATCTGATATTCTAAATAACAACTCTTGAAGAGTTTTATTAGATCTAGGTTTCATTAGCATAACAATCGCTCTCAAAGACCTGTTATATACATAGTGTTTTGAAAAAAGAAAACCTTTAGTCTGCCAACTTCTTAACTTACCCAATATTTTTTGTTTTAGATTTGCCCGCGGCGACTGTATCTTTTTGCGATCTCTCAGAGAACGCGTCATGCATAATTGCATATATCAGATACAAACACCTAACTGTACAGGTATATATTTTGCAAACACATACTATGCACATATGTTTGTACATTTGTTTGTTCGTTACTGTCGCATCATAAGGAGCGACAACAATTGCTGTTGCTGTTGCTGTTGACGTTGCAGTTGCAACTTGTTTGTTGGGTTTGTGCCGCTGCCGTTGACGCCACCTAACTGTCAACTTTCTTTTTTCACCCGGGCTCATGTAATTACAGAGAGCTATATGTTTGTGTGTGTGTGTGTGCTTGTAAGTCTTACTGGCATGCAATTAGCATAAAAAATATCAACACAGTTTGCATTTATATAACGCTACAAATTATGCATCATTGAAGCTGCCACCGCAGCAGCAAACTGCAATGACGTTGAATAATGACCGAAAATGCAATGGAAACCCAGCACCCGCAGCATTCGCCACCACCCCCTGCGGAAAACGGAAAACAGAAAACAGCCAGCAGGCTGTATCCACATCCACATCCCCATCCCAATACCAATCCCCAGCTGCAGCTCCCTCCTCTTTTGGCCAAGACTGGTTGGCAAGGGGGCGGGGTCTTGGCGGTGATGTAGGAGTATCAACTTGTACCAGACGTCGTCGTGGTAGGTGCCACTGACACCCTACGCACACCCACTTCCAAACATGTTGCTCTGTTGCTCTGTTGCTCCGAGCTGCCGCATTCGCCAAGCCAAGTGCGATGAGCTCGTGCTGGCTATGAGATAGACGGAATGGTAAACTGCACATAAAAAGACTATGCGGTACACAGTGACAAAAGATCATCTGATTTGGGCACTTTTCCATACCATTTTAATATAATATTTTATGCATTTAATAAAATTGCATTCAAAGAATTTAAATACTCATACATACAATTCATAAATATTTCTAATTTGTTTTTCCTTGGCTGGTGTGACAAATATACAAAATTCAAAAATACAAGTGAATTAATATACATCAGAATTTAAAGGTCTCATCCAAAATAAAGAAGTGTAAAATATTTAATTTGCAACACGAAATTGTAAAACAGTTAATCTTTGGAACTAATGGTACAAATTTTGGGAAAAAAAAGTATAAAAGCTCTCAGTAACACTCTGATCAATATCAAACCCCAAGATGAAGTTATTATCTGCTTTGGTTCTTTTGCTGACCGTCGGCCCCCTGTTCTCTTTTGTAATCGTAAGAGTCAATTTTTTTCGCACTCACAAATTATCCATAGTTAACCATATTAAATTTTTTTTTAATTTCAAAAGAACCCCGAACGAAATGATTGCGCAAAAAGGGGCGGGGTTACCGCCAAATATCTCAAAGATTATCCCACCAGTACTAGGGTCAAGTGCTTTTATGCCTGTGAAATGGAAAAGCTCGAAGTAATCGTCAATGGAGTTGTTGGAGATATAAATTTGTCCGTCCTAAACATTACGGAGAAAGTCTATGAAAATATAGGCGAAAAGGTTAAGCCTTGCTTGACAATCGCGGATTCCAACAAATGTGAGCTCGGCTATAAGGTATTCCAGTGCTTACATAAGAATTTCCCAGAGCCGTGAAAAAGTGTTAGCTTGATTTCAATAAATTGAGTATGCTATAGTGAATCTGCTATAACCATTTGCGTTATAAGTATAGATCTATAATACTATTATCAGAAAATTATATTTATTATGTGTATGTATTAATTTGAAAACTTCTTTAATTGGTTTCTATAAGTCAAATATTTTAACTTAAAATTGTAAGTATCAGAAGGCCTTTTCCTCACCCACAAATTTAACAGTTTTATCAAAAGGACCCAGTGCTTCACAATTGCACAACTAGGGGGGAAGCAATTGAAGAGATTTCCAATGAAAATCGCACCGTTGTTACATTAAAATGCTTTCAACACTGCCTACTGGAAAATGCCAATATCATTTCCAATGGTAAGATCGTCATTTCTGATCTTTCAACAATGAATATAACATCAGATAGCATTGAAAGGGCGATGTTGTGCCTGGATATAAAGGATGACAACAGATGTGAGCTGGGCCACAAGCTATTAAATGCCTTCAAGAGCCTATTAAATAAGTTTCACCAGACCCAAAATATTCGTTTCTATTGATTATATTAATTTTATTTGCTGAACGTTTAGTTACAAGTTTAAAAAAATAAATAAAAAAACTGGAAGAATATATTATACCACGTAGGGCCTAACATATTTAATGTGTTTATTCAGTGTATTTCCACGCTATTACAGCAATATTTGAGTAACACTCAAGTAGATGCTTGGAAATGAAATAAAAAAATCACTGAAAAATTAGAAAATACAGTTAATCTAGTTTATAAAACAGCCTATAATATATGAAACTTATAAGATATGACGACTTAAAAAGTATAAAAGCAGTATAAAACATAAGATGAAAGTATTACTTTCTTTTGTGTACCTTTCTTTAGTACCGATGGCCTACTAAGTAAAGGTCCATAATTATTTTAAGTTCACTGAATGTATTTTAAATAACAGAAATATTTTTAACATATTTAAAACAATATATATATTAATAATAATAATGTATAATAAGACCAACAGGTTATTATTCGGCAGCCAAATATTTTAATGGAAAGGTCGTCAATTCTGATTTATAATAATTTAACATGGAAAGCCAGTCCCACCAGTTTTAGATTCAATTGCTTTTACTTTTGTGAATTGAAAAACTCAATGTAATCATCAATGGCGTAGTCGGCGATTTCAACTTATCCGTACTAAACATTACGGAAAATGCCTACGCACAGGTAACAGTTAAGATAAAGCCGTGCCTGACAATAAACGAGCCCAACAAATGTGAGATCGGCTATAAAGTATTTACATGCCAAAAATGTCACGTTCCATATTTTTAAAAAGTGTTTTAAATTTTAAATTGAGTTGCTATAGTATCTATGCTACCATTTCCATCATGAATAAATGCCTACCATTATTTGCGTATATAAGTAACGTAAAATTAATAAAGATTAGTAATGTTATAGGAAAATTAACAAACCAAATAAGTGGTTTAAATACTTAAAGGGTCATAAAACACAATTATACTTATATTTATGCAAAAAGGCATGCCAAAAATCATTTAAAAACTGTCTGAATTGAAGAGACCGGAATCATTCTTCAAAATGAAGCTATTAGTTGCTCTTGCTCTTCTGCTGTCCGCTGATTTTGGTGCCCCATTCCTTTCGGAACATGTAAGTATCATTAGGCCTTTTCCTTACCCATAAACATTTTATTACTCAGTTAGCACCTGTGACGATTTTTAACAGGATCCCCTCATACAAAATTGCACTACAAAACAGGAAGCGATCAAAGAGCTAAATATTGAAAATCCCAACGATGAGAATTTAAAGTGTTATTTCAATTGCTTACTGGAACTTGAGAAAATAATTGTCAATGGCAAGACCGTCAGGCCTGATTTATCGCAGAATAACTTAGATCCTAATGTGTTAAAGTGCTTGGATTTTGAGGACGACAACAGCTGTGAGCTCGCCTATAAGATATTTAAATGCGTAGAAAGTCATTCTTAAAAACGGGTTGTGTTAAATATATTGTAAGACTTCAACATATTAGTCGAAGTCCGAAATTTGTGTGTATTTTACCAGTAATAAAAACTTTACAATAAGTAACTTACATTTTAATAATGAAAAAAAATAAAAATTAGCCACTATTAAAAACATCTCAATTTAAAAAAGAATTTAAACAAAAATGATTTTAAAATTGTATGAAAAAACACCCGAAAGATACAAAACAGAATCAGTCTCTAAAATGAACATATTCGTTGCCTTAATTTTTCTGTTGGCCATGAGTACACTTTTCTCTTTTCAAATCGTTAGTAGGTAGGTTATAATTTCACACATAAATATAATATAATTTTATAAAGGACCGACTGAAGAATTGTGCCCCATATGACGAAGACAGTCTCTTGCTAATGATTTCCAGCGATATGAGTGTCCAATGCTTTTAACATTGCGAAATGGAAATTTAAAAATAATTGCCAATGGCATCATAACACACAATCACAATTGGCCTTAAAATCAGAATTAGCTATGATGAGCAACGATTACGATAAGACATAGACCTAAAGTAGAGCAATATCAATTTCATGAGCCTGTCTCATTATTGCTCATCCTTAGAATGATCGTTTGGGGTCCCATAAGCGTTCCATAAATTCCAATATCTACAAACAAACAAGCAAACAATTTGTTATACTACGTTGCGCACCATATATAATTTTTAATCTTATTAAAGCCCAGTAAAGTATTATAGGTTTCTTGAATATGCAAAACTTGTAGGGGAATGCTAAGCGATAAGTCACTGGAAATTTAAGAAGTGTAAAATATTTAATTTTGAACAGGAAATGGAAAAACAATAATCTTCGAAACTAATGCGAAAAGTTTTGCAAAAAAAAGTATAAAAGCTCTCAGTAACACTCTGATCAATATCATACTTCAAGATGAAGTTATTATCTGCTTTGGTTCTCTTGATGACCGTCGGTCCCCTATTCTCTTTTTTAATCGTAAGTATCAGTTTTTCTCGCACTCATAAATTATCCATAATTAAAGTATTAAAAATTTGTTTGTATTTCCAATAGAACCCCGTAAGAAATGATTGCGCAAAAAGGGGCGGAATTACCCCAACTTATCTCAAAGATTATCCTACTAGTACTAGGGTCAAGTGCTTTTATGCTTGTGAACTGGAGAGGCTCGAAGTAATCGTTAATGGAGTTGTTGGAGATTATAATTTGGCCGTTCTAAACATTACGGAGAAAGCCTATGAAAATATAGGCGTAAAGGTTAAGCCTTGCCTGACAATCGCGGATCCCAACAAATGTGAGCTCGGCTACAAGGTATTCCAGTGCTTACATAAGAATTTCCCAGAGCCGTGAAAAACTGTTAATTTGATTTCAATAAATTGAGTATGCTATGGTGAATCTGCTTAGCCATTTGCATAAGAAGAAAAGATGTAAAATTATTTCCAGTACCGTATTGGTTCTATAATACTACTACCAGAAAATTAATAAGAATGTATGTATCAATTTAGAAAACAATACGAATATTGTTTAATAAAACCAGAAAATTAGCAAGTATTGCTAAGAACTCAAGCGTGAAGTATCTTTAAAAATCTTTGAAACACTGAAACGATTCAGTCTTTAAAATGAACGTGTTGGTGGCCCTACTTTTTCTATTGGTTTCTATAAGTCCACTTTTCTCATTTGAATTTGTAAGTACCAGAAGGCCTTTTCCTCACCCACAAATTTAACAGTTTTTATCAAAAGGACCCAGTGCTTCACAATTGCACAACTAGGGGGGAAGCAATTGAAGAGATTTCCAATGAAAATCGCACCGTTGTTACATTAAAATGCTTTTAACACTGCCTACTGGAAAATGCCAATATCATTGCCAATGGTAAGATCGTCATTTCTGATCTTTCAACAATGAATATAACATCAGATAGCATTGAAAGGGCGATGTTGTGCCTGGATATAAAGAATGACAACAGATGTGAACTGGGCAACAAGCTATTTAAATGCCTTCAAGAGCCTATTAAATAAGTTTCACCAGACCCAAAATACTCATGATTCGTTTTTTTAAGGCTTTTTAAGCCCAACAAATGTAAGCTCGGCAATAAAGTATTTACAGGTCTCAAACGTCTCTATAATAAATTTAGTAAGCTATAGTGACTATGCTATGGTACCATTTCCATTATGAATAAATGTCCATAACTATTTGGGGTTTGTTTATATTCCGAATGCAAGATCAATAAAGTTTAGTAATGTTATAGGAAAATTAACAAACCAAATAAGTGGTTTAAATGCTTAAAGGGTCATATAACACTAATATCCCGATATTTATGCGAAAAGGCATGCCAAAAATCATTTAAAAACTGGCTGAAAAGAAAAGACTGGAATCATTCCTCAAAATGAAGCTATTAGTTGCTCTTGCTCTCCTGCTGGCCGCTGATTTTGGTGCCCCAATCGGTTTGGAACATGTAAGTATCATTAGGCCTTTTCCATACCCATCAACATTTTATTACTCAGTTAGCACCTGTGTCGATTTTCAACAGGATCCCATCCTACAAAATTGCACTACAAGGAAGGAAGCGATCAGAGAGCTAACTATTGAAAATTCGAGCGATGAGAATTTTAAGTGTTATTTCAATTGCTTACTGGAACTTGAGAAAATCATTGTCAATGGCAAGACTGCCAATCCTGATTTAGTGCAAGATAAGCTAAGTCCTAATATGTTAAAGTGCCTGGATTTTGAGGACGACAACACATGTGAGCTCGCCCATAAGATATTTAAATGCTTTGGAAATCCTATTTAAAAGGCTGCACAAATATACAAATAAGTAAAAAAAACTGTTAATTTTAAATATTTTGAAAGACTACAATATATTAGTCGAACTCCGAAATTTGTTGTGTGTTTTACCAGTAATAAAAACCTTACAATGAGTAACTTGCATTTTAATAATGACCAAAACTAAAAAATCCGGCACTATTAAAAATAAATAAATTTAAAAAGAATTTAAAAATATAATTTTAAAAGCACATGCAGTATGACGTTCTAGAAATTCTATTAAAAATACCTGAAAGAAGCAAAATATAATTAATCTCTAAAATGAACATGTTCGTTGCCTTGATTTTTCTGTTGGCCATGGGTCCCCTTTTCTCTTTTCTCTTAGAACATAGAAATCAATTAATAAAATTATTTGGCTTCTGCCAAAGTAAAATAATGCACGTTGTTAGCGATCAAAGATAACATAACATCTAATCACAATTGGCCTTAAAATCAAAATTAGCCACGATAAGCAACGGACATAAAAATAAAGTACAGCAATATCAATTTCATGAGCCTGGCTCATCATTGCTCATCCTTAGAGAGCCCGTTTGGTGTTCCATAAGTGTGTGGATACACACGTAGGCTTGGAGGGGTTTTGCACCACCAGCACCACCCGGAAAACCACCCAAAACCATCCCAATGTATGGCACGCATGAATAGACAGCAGCCGAGCTTTGAAAGCGCATTCGCATTCACACTCATGCTAGGAAATCGCATTCTGCAGCGCTGAGTTTTCACTCACTTGACGTGCAAAGTACTGCAAAAATAAAAAAAATATAAAAAAAACAGCACAAAAACAGAATATGTTTGTAGAAAACAAAAACCATAGGAAAAAACCCAGAGGAAGAGCAAAAAAAATTGGTTCAATTTAGCACAAAGACAAGGAAGAGGGGGGTTTTGGGCCCGGCCTCATCACATGGGCCTATTGAAGACCCGACTCTTCAGTTGAGGAAAGCAAACAACGACAACTCGTTAGCACAAATTTCCAGCGGGTGAGAGAACGAATTGGCGGGGAGTGTCAACGCCTTTTAAATGGGCAGCTTTTTAACTTTGCTGCTTTTTTTTTGCTTTAGCTTTTTTCGGTTACAATGGCAAAACAGGAAAAGCCACTCCACTTTGTTCTCGTTCTTGGCCGCTGATACTTTTTGGCAAATTTTCATAAACTGTTATTTATTTTTACTGCACAAAAGAAAATGTGCTGCCAGCACAGCAGAAGAAAAGAAGTTGCGAGCAATTTTCTGATGTTTTTCGTTGCTCATTTTCGGTTCTTGGGCGGAAGTGAATTTTCACAAAAAATAATAAGGAACATGTTTTGCACTTTTGACCAAAAACTGCCAGGCCAAATAGAAATGTTTACACCAACCGAAAAATAAACACAGCTTCAGGAAGAATCCAGCTTATGGAGTAGGGGCTTGGGCTTTCTTTTTTTGTTAAGGAAATGTGCATAAGCCAACTTAACAACAGCAAGATGGTGGCAGCACATTTCGTATTTACATAAAAACAAATGACCAGCATTTTGTGTTCGGGGTCGCAACTTTGTGATCAAGCCAAGGGGGCAAAGGCAAAGGCAAAGGAAGTCCAGAGACAAAGTCCGAGATGGAAAGAGCTGTCCACAAATGAGAAGGTACGACCGGGGGTTGTAATTATGCGGCACTTTCCGATGCAGATGCAGGCTGATGAACATAAATTTATATTTATATTTATATATATATATATCCCAGCAAGGAATGGCATTTTCTTGGGAAAAAGGTGCAGAAATGAGGTGGCAAAAATTCACCTTTTTGTAGTTTACGTTGGATGATAAGATGGAGAGTATAACATTTAAAATTAAAATAAAGCATAAGCTAGGTAAAAAAAATGATTTGACAAAAGGTTGATAAGTTTTTAGTTAATACTGATACAGACGATTATAAAGTCAAGTGTTTTTATCTTTGCCAAGACTAATATAATTGCAAAGG
Organism: Drosophila gunungcola; assembly: GCF_025200985.1. Lineage (NCBI taxonomy): Eukaryota > Metazoa > Arthropoda > Insecta > Diptera > Drosophilidae > Drosophila > Drosophila gunungcola. The sequence goes on along the minus strand of NW_026453167.1, from coordinate 3,806,053 downwards.
GCAAGATTATCCAACCTGATTCTTCGAATAAAAATATATCGACTAACGTCTGGGGAACAAGGCCGTGCCTTGATATTAAAGATGACATCGAATGTGAGCTGGGTTATCAGTTCTACAAATGGAACTTTATTGATCATCAATATGAGCATTTTCTACCTAAAATAAATCAGTCAACAGCAGCTATGTTCGATTAGGTTAAATATTAATTAAGAAAAATATAATTATATGTCATTTAAAAATTTTAATATTGTAACTATTTTGAAGTGACAAAAATCTTGAAGGAAATAATTAAATTAGTAAGTTTGTTTTCTCCAGTTTTTCCTCTATGCACAGATTTTCAATTTTCTGCCCCATTAAAAAAGTGGAAAAATTTGAAAAGAGAAGCCCCTTGTAATGAGGTAAACACTCGGGCTTAAGGATAGATAGAATTGGATTTCGGCCAAATGGAACACATACTATACATCTCATCGGTTTTCTGAACTGTTCTGTGGCCAGAGCCAAATGCGGTCAGTTAGCAACTTGAAGAGCTGCCTTATGTAGGCTAGTCTAGTACCAACATCATTTGCTCTTTATGGCTCAGAACTCTTGTACGCAACCCCATAACCCGTTCGTCATATAATTTGCACTCATTTTTTAACTCCTTTCTGCGTGCTTTTTGCTGCTTTTAATCAGAGCAAGTGGCTTACTTGGCCGAGTGGTCGTAGTTGGGCAACCGATTAGCTCTGGTTTTAAGTCTAAGCCGTTGGTTCAATGCACTGTACCACTGTGGTATAATACTACCGGCCAAAGTGAAGGATTTATGCTGAAAAGTTTGTTGTATGCTAACACATTTTAGCTGCGGCATTAGGCCAAATCGGGTTTTAAGTCCACTCTGTTTGCCGAGGTTTTTGCAGCCTTAATTCAATTTGCCTACGTAAATCGTCTGCGGATTATAAGGCTGACAGTACATATGGACGGATATATCTCCGCAACGAGCTCTCCGTATGGGTAAAAGAGATTTGTGAATACCACTCTGCTCCGGCACCTAACCACATCCTCAATTTTCTACTTGTGCTAAAAAAAATGAAGAGAAGCGAAAATAAGAGGAAAAATGTGTGCGGGTATAAAACTAATTTCATAGGTTTGGGCCATGCTACACATAGACATGCAGAGATGTAGAGTGAATGAAAATTTTTGGAGTGTGCCCGGGCAGGTGTATTTCGTCTTTTAGCAGCTTGCCAACTTCGCTTCCCTTTTATATACATTTTTTTGCCTTCTGGCCAGCGGTTTCTTGGCGGTTTTTTGCCTTTTGCAGGTTGGCTTGTATTAATTTTGGACGCGTGCAAGCCTTGGAGACTCTCTATACACATTTGTATCTCGTGTTTTGTGTATATATGTATATAGCAAAGGGCAGGTGCTAATGCCACTGGGAAGTCTGACCAAGTCTTGTAATGATATTGCTAACCGGCCAGGGGCCTCATTCGCTTCTGCTCTTTTTTGTGGTGCTTCTGTTTTGGGTTTTCTTTATTCTTAATACAATTTAAATGTTAAGTGTCTTAGTTCTCGGAATTTCACGTCATTTATTGTACACAAAACAATGGATAACAATGCGATTTATATTTTTTTTTCTAGGAAATATGGTAATTTAAGTGGCATAATTGTTAGTTGGAATTTTTATACAGAGTTCATTGAACACAACATTAAATATATATTTTAAGCCACATTATCGCACATTCATGAACAATTTTGCAATGATTTCTGGCATTTCCTTTAGCTACGCTTACTCGTATCCTACCCTATTTCACAACACAATAATCAAACATTTTCAATGCCCACTAATAAATTCGTCATGCAGTAATAGAAAGAATTAAAGCTAAACTAATGCATTTTTCAAAGGCATTTATATTTAATATGGATTTGCTTTTTTAAGGAGTAAAGATTCATAATTTCTATTCATTAGTGTAAAGAAATTTTAAATGTTAATATGTCGCAAAATTAAAATGTAAGCATGAACAAATGATTAGGCGTGCATGACAAGGCGTGCATGAGAACATATAAAAGATGTCTCCAAAATTAACGTATCGGTTGCTTTGGTTGTTTTGCTGGCCACCGGCCCTCTATTCGTTTACTCTGCTGAATCCGTAAGAAACAAAATAGATTTCCTTATTTACAAAAACTTAAACAACCCTCATCATTACATAATCAGAATTCAATTGATAAAGAATGTGCTAGAAGGGAGGGAGTAACTGAAGAGCTCCTAACTAAAATTCCCAGCGACATGAAAGCCAAGTGTTTCCATTTCTATTTAAAAAGACAAAAGTAATTGCCAACGGCAGGATCGAAATACCTGGAATCGACAATGCAAAACCCTGTCTTAATCTAAAAGATAACAACAAATGCGAGCTAGCCTATAAGCTACGTAATTGGCACAAAGTATATTTATATTATAAGCAATAGATATCACAGCTAATATTGTTCAACAAATCGTTTGTATGAGTATGAGTTGAAATAAAATAAAGCAAGCATATGTAAACCAATTTAAGTTTAGATTTTATCTATCTAACTCTCCAATGCCATTTTAAAACACGCTTATAACAAATGTTCAATGTTCACTAATAAATTTGTCTTGTAGCTTCGAACAACTGAAGCTCAGTTGATCTTCAAATTCAACTAATTGCTTAAATACAGTACTCCAAAATATCTACCATCTAATGAGATTGTTTCTGTTTAATACGGATATGCTAGAAAATGTTAAGAAACTAGAATAAATATGTGAGTACGAAGTATAATACTTTAATATCTAAATAAAATATTTATTTTATTATTTATATTATATTATATATATTTTTCCACTGTTATATATTTACTGAGGATTCATTATTTATGTTCAATAACTATAAAAATATATTTAAATGATAAAAGCTTGTAATATTTCAGAAAAAATTAAATTTGAAGCACGAAAAGAAAATAATTTTAACTAACTTATTTTTTTGAGAAGTCGTTAAGTATTAATATAATTGTCAATTTGAAAAGACCGAAGTAATTGTCAATGACAAGATCGAAAAAGCCGGAATCTACTATGAGAAACCATGCCTTAATTTAAAGGATAACAACAAATGTGAGCTTGCTACGCAATTGCTTTAGATGAACTTAAAGGACTTTGAGTGGAAGAAATTTGCTTGACTATGTGCGCACTGCTAATACTCCTTAATAAATCTTTTCTAGTTATATATGAACTCAAAATAAATCCTAAATAGAAATTGTATTTCTCAAGTAATCAAAAGATAAACTTGATGAAGCGCCTCTTGATCTTCTCCAACCCGATTTCACAACACGCTAATCGAAAATGTTCAATGCCCACTAATAAATTCGTCATGTAGCATTAGTAAAACCAAACAAAAGAATCGTGTTAATACCGATACAGATAGATGATAGATGTTAGAATCTGTCTTTGAATGCAACATCAACTCCTAACACTAAACAATTAGCACTCGACTTGTATACGAGTTTAAAAAAGGAACTTTTAACGCCATACAAATTTGATAATCAAATAGTTTTCAATTAACAGACGAACAAATAGCGACAATAAAACTCAAACTATGCGAGACAAAAGCTCCAACTTTGTCATCACAAGAGTGGAGGAAAAAATAATTAAAAAGCGCACGGGAACGAACGGCAACAATGTTTGTCAGTTAAAGTGCCGCTCCCCTCACCTTTTTTCATTCTGCAACTTCCCTACTCGAAGTGATGGCAAAAATTAAATTATGTGTGCCACAAAGTTCGCCTGAATTATGTCGCATAAATCAAATAAACAGCAGCCGAAGCAGCCGGAAAAAATAAAAGTTGAGGCTGCAGAAATTGTTGAGGAAAATAACTGAAACAGTGAAAAAATTTATACGAAAAACTTTTTGCATGTAAAGGTTGGGGGTAGTTGGGCGGGGAGAGAGGGGGGGACTGGGGTGATGGTGACCCGTGTGTTAAAGCAACACTTGGCTGTGGCTAGAAAATTATTCTCTATATCTATTTGTTGTGAGGCAAAAACCGCAGCAGCAACCGCCGCAAACGCCGTTGACTGGGTAAACGAAAAAACAAGTGTTTAAATGTCAACGGCAAAGCGACTAAAAATCGCTGGAAAAACGAAAAGCAAGCAGACAAAGGAGTATCTAGACATAAAGGCCCCCTCAGAAAAGCCAGTCCCCCGGAATCCTCTAAGCCACAATTCATATGGAAAGATACGACTGCCACCGAGAGTCGGGGACTCATCTGCTTTTTGTGCTTTTGCGATGGCCCGGGCGAAAATGTCATGAACTTTTGCCGCAGACATTTATGCAGCAAGCGGTCATCTATGAGCTACATTCGGCGGTTCATATGTTTTCAATTTTTACTTGTGGTAGGATAACTCACCCAAGAGCACGGCAAATGTCAGAGTTATCCAAAACTGCATCTTGTAGGTTGCTTGATTGTTGGAATTTGTTGTTAGATTGCGACACACTCACTCACTCACTTCAACTTGTTTACAGTTTGGGCTTATGTTTTGTATCTTTCGGGTTAATAACAAGCCTCAGCCAGTTCAAGGCTTGGCCGCACTTTGCAAGGCATTTTGCAGAACATATTCGTCACACTTATTTCTCACTAACAGTATAAACCAACTGTCTAGGTTTAAATAAATATTATTCAAGTATTTATTTCTTTCGAGTATTTGTATTTTTTTCGGCGCAATAACTTCGTTCGGGTTAATATGCTACTGGGAGCCACAGAAATGTTTGTCAACATAGACCACGCGCAGACCGACCAAGACTAAACGCTATGTATCTGTATCTTTTAGCCGACAGGTCCAAGCGCGGCTCACAAAAGATTGAAGCGAACTCGAACATTGGCGGTTCGAATAGCATGTTGAGGTCCAACTTATACAGAAATCTTAAAGCAGTAACATACTTCATGGGTTGGGGTCACCGCTAAGAGAGACATATAAGACTAAATATGTGCTTTATAAGGAAAAAAACGTCTTACATTATAAGAAAAAAATTGTTTAATAAAATAATACGTTTCAAGGCGGATAATTTCATAACTTTGCTTAACTTTAAAGACTGTTTTCTTCATTTTCAACAATTTAGCTATGTATATGCCTGGTATCTAAAACCATTTTGACTTTTGCAGCCCGTACTCGTATCTTTTAGAACAACTCGACTTCGTTTTTTCCCAAACTTTCGTAAAGTAATCGTATAATTCTCTCGCAGCATCCATTGCTTCGGCGCCAGAGAGGTTTGTGACTCTACTAATTGTGCAGACTGACTCTTATACGGTAGCCTGTTTTCATAGCTGAATGGCTGTTCGAAGAGTGGCGCCACCAAAAACATTTAAATCTTATATTTATAATAGCTGTATAAGCTGGCCTATAAGAGCTGTATAAGTCCACCCATTAGAGCATTATAAGCATTACTTTCCCAGCTGAATGTATTTTAGAAGAGGTAGCGCATTAACTCATATACATTCAAGAGTTGTATAAGCTGGCATATAAGAGCTAGCCTTAGAAGAGTTGTATAAGTTGGACTTTAAGAGTTCTACTTCACAGATAATATTTAAGAGTGGGCTTCAAACTTTTTCGAAGTGTTTGTTGTTGTCTCGAGTGTTAGGCTTTTGGTTATGAAAGTAAAAGTAAAAGTATTTCTAGGTCTGCGGGTGTGAGAAGCAAACTTCATTGAACAGCGGCCACAAAAAATATATGTATATCCTAGAAGTTTTCGACTTAAGTGAAAGTGCCAGCAATGGGATGAATTAGAAAAACTTTATGCCTGGCACAAATATTTGAGTAATGGGAAATGAATTGACCAAGATTCAGGATTACTTAAAGTGGCTATATCAAAAGTTATGGGGCAACGGAAAATCATATTTTAACAACTCATAATCACGTTAAGATTTAGGCCATGTCAAGCAAGAAAAAAACGAACAAAAAGGGATAAATAAATTCTTTAATCAGTTGGTGGCTCGAAAACTTAATTAAATTCAGATTAACTTGACTGCCACTTGGGCCAAACGTTAACAGGTCATCAACATCAAGTTAAATATTTAAAATCAATCACTTTTCGACTCATTGGAAATTCGCCTTTCAATGGGAAATGAATAAAAATTGGCATGCACTCTTATGGTCGAATATCTCTACCATATGATATTTTCGTCTGGTGGATTTTATTTTTCAAATTAATTAAATACCTCGCACAACTCGAACAACACAAATCGCAATGCACTCGAATTTTGCTTTCGCAGCTGATGAATTGCAATAAAAATGCACTTCAATGGAAAAACAAAAATCGCTTCTGGAAAATTGAAGCCAAAGCCAGTGGTCGAGTATTCTCCTTTTCCATGACACCGGGGAAAAAACAGCAAACAAGTTGGAAAAGAATCAACAAATATGTTTGTTTGTCTGTGCATCTGAATAATAAAAATAGTATGCGAGTGAAATGCCAGAGATATGCTCGTATATCAAGGACTTGCAACTGGCTCATGTTGCTCGCGATCAATGATGGTGTGTATATATTAAAAAAAAAATGCAATAGAAAAATAATAATAATAATAATGAAATAATTTCAAGTAAACTGAAGATAAATATTGGAAATCTCTTGAAACAATGGTGTTACCAACTCTGCTACTTATCTATCTTAAGCGTTTTATCTTTTGAATTTGGTATAAGGTATTTAACACATTAAAACCATGAAATCATCATCAATGTAGGTGGAATTACGATTATCATTATGATTTCAGGGGGGAACCACTCGCTTGATTTTTGATGTGTGAAATGAGCAGGCCGAACAGCCAGGGATGTAGCATACAGATATAGCCGTATAGCTTGAATTATGTGGTGGCTCAACTAGTGCAGGGCCTGGCTTTATTAATGGCTCATAATGACTTAAGTGAAATTACTGAAGCGTAACTGGCCGCGCTCCTCGCTATCTGGCCATCTCTCTCTGCCACTCTACCCCTCTAGTCCCGTCCCTTTCCGCCCTAGCTGGCCCATTTCAGCTGCAACCATAAACGGCGAGAATTCCCACGCGGCATTTAATATTCTGTTGCCCGAGTAAATTTTACCCCGTCCCCTTGAATCCACCCCCCCTTTTTGACCCGGCTAACATGTTGCTTCTTCCTCTTGACGGCTTTTGTTGTTGCTGCTGGTGCTGTTGCTATTTCTGTGCAAGTTGTTAAGGTCAGTTCATATATATTATGCTTTTGCCTGGCTAAAGGTGCCATCAGTCTGCAACCATGTGTAGGGTGTATAAGTAGTTTTTTTTCCCTCGGTCTTTTGTCTCATTTCACTTTCCTTTCTGTCCGTGGGCAACTGTTGCCTACTTTCCCGCTTTTGCCGCTTTTCCATTTCCCTTTACTTCTGGCTCTATTTGGTTCCCTTTTTGCCTGCTAATTAAGCGAAATTTTGCGTAATAAGCTTGTCTGTAATTTGCGCCATCTTTTTGCCTTTTCTTTTCTGCCATTTTGTGTCGAGATGTGAGAGAGTGTGTTGTGTGAGTGTGTGTTTATCTGTGTGTGTGTGTGTGCTCTGCTACTTTCCTTTTGGCCAATCTACGGTTTCTGTTAACTGTCATCAAGGTGTTCATTGACTTTGTTATTATACCTCAATGAATTTCGGGGAGTAGCTCTGTGTGCCGGGGTAAAGTTCAAGAGATAGATGGCAAGCAATTTCTCCACTGACTGCCGTGGAAAAGTTACTCAAGCTCGAATGGGTATAAGTCCATTGATTAACTGGTCTTCCAATTATGTCTATGCACGGTAAACTAATTGGGTCTGATTAACATAACAAAGAAAAAGCATACACAGATTCAAGAACATTGAATATTCTATCATTTAAACTCATTAGAGCTTTGCGTTTGGCAATTCGGCGAAAGTTACTTAAACTTGCATAGCATTGAGTGATTAATTGAGCAAACAGGTCAAGGCTTAAATGAGTAATTAAAAATAATTTTTATTATACAGAATTCAAAATATTGTGTAAGCTTTTCTATGTTTCACAACTAATAACATAATTATAATAAGCATAATTAAACTTAAAACTTTTTAAACTAAATTACATTACAGCATTACATTTTAACCTCTTCGCAGACATAAATGTTAATAATAACACTAAAATTGCATAAATAAATATCAATCAGAAAAATGAATGTAGGAAAATATAAATACATTCTTAAAAAAAAATATATCCACAACTGAAAAATCTCAGCAAATATTAATAACTTCGTTTATCTAAAGTCCCAGATATCGCACAACAATGAGTTAAATTCAATTTTAAACGCAGGGGGCAACATTTTCTCGCTCCATCCACAAGCCAACAGCACCGCAGTGAACCCAAATCCGAAAGATACTCATATGCACTTCAATTCCGACCCAACAGCTCTCTGCTCTGCTAATGTGCGGCCCAAACCTGTGCCAATGTTTGCCGCTGATAAGTACGCATTATTTACGGTACGCCTAACTCGGTACACGCATAATTTCATCAAAAATTCACACCGTCAGACAAAATAGCACGAAGGTATAATGAAAAAAATGTGAATTCGCTGGGCGCAGAAAAAAATTGTAGATAATCATATTGTGAAATTTGTAACACCTGCTGCTTGTTGTGGTTTTGTGTGTTGGTGTTGGCATTGGCGTTGCCATTCCATTTTTATCTGCTGCGAGTGGATATCAAGCAAAATAATAAAGGCATTATTTACACAGTCATGGCGGCAGTGGCGGCAACAAAAAGCCAAAATGTCATTACACACACACACACACACACACACACAGACTGGTGTTGTTACAACACATGTAAACAAAACCATTGAATTAAACCGAAAATTAGCATCGATTTAAGTCAAGACCCGGCGTATTATCCCCACGGCTTACCTATGTGCCCCAGACCCCTAAACTCGCCGCCGCGACTTAGCCCGCTTATCAGTTACGCCAACCCGAGCAAGGAACACAAACACATAGGCCCGGCCTACAAAGCACCTTGCTTTAAACAAATTTTGAGCATAATTTAAACATGTGTTGCCCCCCGCGAACTGGCAACCCACCACATCGTCTACCGCCTTTGCGTACACGCTGCGTATGCTTAATCCCTTTTAATCCGTATTTCGGCAACGTGTGTTTGTGTGCCTACATAACCCCAAACAGGAAAAACAACAGCAACAACAGCAGAAACAACAAGGACATCCTCCACCTACGTAAAACCGGCACCAGCAACCAGCACAACAACATCATGAACAACAACAACAACAGCGAAATGCAAATGCAAATCACGCCGGAGTCGCTGATAAGGTGGCGCAGTATCTCCTAACCAGACTGTCCTCGTTTTTCCCCCCTTTTTTTTTTGCGGACTTTCAAGTGGTTTCGAGGCTCGGCGGTCGCAGTTGTCAGCTCGCCGAGATCCTTGATAGATGCTAGTGTAAACTGAAGTGGGTATCTGGGGGTCCTCAGCAACTAAAAGTTGAATGGCAATCTTAAAACGTAAAAGAAAATAGCACTGGCTGCTTCTGTTTCTAATTCAAAAGTTAAGGTGCAAGTAGGAAAGATCTTAGTATAAGCAAATACATATTTCTCGCTCATAAATCAACCTATAAAAGAAAATGTTATTAGGTAAATATTCTACCTAAATAAGACTAAAATGTATTCCTCAATGATATTTATCTATTTAAATATAGGCATTTATAGCCAGCATTATAATTCGTTGCCTATGTAGTTTATAAAATTATTTGTCATTTCAATTATTTTTCTATTAAAACGCTGTATAATTTAACTAGCTTTTCCGGTCATCGTTCTATTTAAACCATTATGCATTACATTTCCTGCTCTTTTAGCTTTAAATTTCATAATATGAACTAGTTTTCAATAGCTATGTTTAAGTGCTAAACAAATATCAAGGACACTTTTAAAGGGCTTTTAGGTAATTAATTAAACTATCTACTTACCAAGCTAGCAAACACTTGTAGTTAAATATTAATTAGTTTAAATTCATTGCAAATAGCAAACAATAAAAAAAATTATGAGTTGCAAGGACAAAAAGTTTATATCCAGCTTATTAGAATTTAGCTTTAAAAAAGTCTTCCAAGCAGAACAACAATAAAAACTGATTTAGTAATCTGTTTAATAGACTTCAATCCTCAAAATATTTTTTCTTTATATGAAGTTGTCTCAACAATGATGACAGCCCAGTTATTTATTTAACTATTATTTACCATCTTTTGCCTTTAAACTGAATCAGTTTGAAAGTCAAACCGTAAATACCCTACTTATAAGAATTTACCAAAAATATAGTTAGTAAATAATTTATTAATATAAATATCAAACTTGTAAAACAACGATGACAACTAGAAAGGTATTTATTTAATGACAGCTTCTCCAAGCATTCATATTTATAGTTTGTCATCCAATCATCTGACTAGAATCAATGGAAGAGAAAAGTAATAGTCCTCCGCCTGCTCGCTTCAGCAATCAGCTTTTACTTTACTTTGACGCACTGACATCCTTTGATGGGGTCTTGCTTGCATTCATTTTATTCTGTTGCATTTACTTGGTAAATTTAATATATACAATATTAATTTCCATCACAAAAAAAAGACTTTTGTGGCAGAGAGTGAAGGATATGGATAGATTCTGTTGCTGAATGTCATAAATGTTGCACGTTCAGCACACACACACACACACACACACACACACACACACCGTAATGTACTATAGAATGGAAATAAAATAAAATGTAAGCCCGGGAGTTGTAAACCGTAAAGCCCTGGCCAAGGAAACAAAAGACAGGGTCGAAAGCAGTTACACAATTTATGCATGGCTAAAACCCCACGAATTCCAGAAAACCCCGAAACCCCTGGCATTTTGTTGCATTCAGCGCCATCTTAGAGAGACTCTCGCCTGCCTATTGTAAATGCAGCTTAGAATTTGTTGCAAATAAAGTGAAATGGCAACGGCTGCTACGAAATTCTACATCCACACTCACCCCTCGAGAAAGGGGGGAAAAAGGCCAGAAAGAAGGGAAAAAATTGGCAATTTAACATTTGACGTTTTCTACGAGACTTGTTCAAACAATATACTTGGGAATTTGTTTTAATGCTCTGGCGGGGATTGAAGAGGGGGAAGGGGGGAGGGGGGAGGGGTCAGTGGTGGGTAGGTGCGAAGGGTTACTTTCCAGCTTTCCTCCGACTTTCTTTAGCTTGCACGGCACAGCCCGAGGACGTTGGCAACTTGCAATAATGGCTTTAAATTTTTATTAGATGACGACGCTTATGCGCCTTAGTTGCCTACAGTTATAGCCCCCCTCACAGATCTTCTCCTCCTTGGACTTCAGGAGTCCTGTAGTCCTGCAGTCCTGCAGTCCTGTAGTCCTATAGTCCAGTAGTCCTGAACTCCTTGCAGCCTGAAATGTTGAAATGTTGTTGAGAGTTTCAGGCAGTGTGTGTGGACGTGTGTGCCACTTGTTCACGTCGCTCTGGCCACGTGTTCCGACACACTTATGTGTATATTAGTAGCCAGGAACTAGGAAACGCCACATAGTCGACTTTCAACCTGTTCATGTATAAATATATACACTAATTGCCCAAAATAGGGTAAATAGAAAAGGTAAACACAGGTGGACATCAAGTCGATAAGGAAATACGCTTGTTATCGGCAAATCCCCCAGCAGGTTCACAAACAATAATTATGGGTTTTTGAATAGACTATATGCTCACAAAGTCTTCGTTGGTTCTTTAACAATTTCCCAAATGAAGTTCTTAAAGCAAAAAATGGTAGAAAATAAATGTCATCTTGAAACCAGTAACTTATTTACTTAATTTATTTACTCCTGATATTCATTAAATTGTAATAATTTTAAAATATAAATTAACAAAGAGTTTTGTTGTAACGTTCGTACTGTTTTAGGTCTTCTTATCACTTAAGCTTGGAGTTTTTAACTCAAGTTTATGCTTAGCATATACATAACTTTAGGAACATATTCTAATAAGTGAGGGCAGGTGTGGGTATACATGACTATATTAATAGTTTTAATGGGATCGGTAATTAGTAGACCCTTTACTGGGATTTGTTATTGGCAGACAATTTAATATGGATATATCTGGGTTCTGTTCAATTAATTTAAGATAGTTTTTGTGAAATCAGGGGACCTAAGCATTGTTAAATAAATAAATTTAAAATATAATGGCGGTCTTTTAAATGTACACATTTAATTAAAGTTCAAATTCGAGGTAATTTTTAATTTAAAAAATAAATATCACATCATTTTTCTCCATCATCTGCGAATATTCAGTGCGCCTTAAAAAATCATCTTTATTAAGATAGTCTTTAAGTTTAAGCAACTTGTACTTTTCAAAGCATACTTTGCAGGGTGCATGCTAGGAAAATTTGCCATTCTGCCATTTGAAAAGTGCAACAAAAGCGAATTTAAGTGTTTGTGTTTAGCTAGTCGCCCCTGAGCGTATGCTAGACTTTATTTAATGCGGCTGTTGCCTGTCGACTAATTCGCATAATTACGCGCTTATTATTTTTGCCAACTGTCGCTGTTGTATCTGTAGTTGTATCTGCATCTGCGCCCGCCAGTCTCCTATCTGCCATCTCCCTCTCCGCCGCCTGTTGCTGTCCCTCTCGCTCTGCGAAAAACGCGTAATTTTATTTAGCTTTGCGTGCAGCGATGTAATTGTATTATTTGCTTGATTTCATTATTTGCTTCGAGGCCGCAAACGGCACAGCCGCACCTAGCGGCCATAATTAACCAAATAAATAAAACAGTCGAAAAGCGTCGACTTGGGGGTGAGGGTGGCGGTGGGGTTTATCCGCGTTTATCTATGGGTATGCTGTAAAACTAATACGGTAGCCATGGCCATGGCACACACACAAACAACATTGTCACATTTTTTTAGCCAACTTATTTGCTATATGGCCCGCGGTGTTTATTTTGGGGTTTTTAATGTCCTGGCCTGCAGGGGCCAAAGCAAATTAAATGACTGTCAAATGTTGTTTTATTTTGTGTTTGCGGGACTGCTTATATTGGCATGTTTGCGAGTTCGGTTTTTGCAAATTCAGTTTGCTTGTTTTGGCACTGGCACTATGAAGTTGTGAGCATAACTAATTGAAAAGTTTTTTTCGCCACTTTTGGTGGCGGATTTGAGCTTGGACAGTGCTAGATTGTCAGGGCTTAATTGAATTATATTTTCCTTTTAAATTTCCCAGCGATTGGTCGAGTCAGCAAAGTCAGTTTTGTAATAAGCCCCATTTAAGAAGTAAGTGGGATTTAATGTAAACAATTAGTTAAACTAAAGTTAAATAGCAACATACAACTCACAAACGATTATAAATAAATTTTTCCAAGGTATAATTTAGTTGAAAGACTTGAACTTAAGGCAACAAACTAACCTTTTTGTATACAAACTAATAAGATTACTTGTTAAATAAATCCAAGCTAACAACTATTGTGTCTTCTTCGGAAATAATTAATTGGTTCGGTTTTGAAAGCCTTCTCCAAAGTAACCGGCAATCACAAAGCATCTGGGGCTTATGGAAATTAATTCAATCACTTGCCAAACATTGCCCAAGTCTAACTTATTGACAGCTTAAGGCAGTGGCAAAATCCCTGTAGCTATACACAAGATGCACAGCCCAACTGGCGGATGCTGTTATAACGTTGAAATCGAATTGCCTCCGACAGAGTTTTACCCAAAGGCCTCGCTCACCGCCAATAACCGCAGCAAATTACATTTATTTAAGTTCCGTCACATCAAACGTTTACGCTTCCGAAAATTGCGCAGGGGGTGGTTGGGCATATGGCCCATAACTCACACAGACAACCTTGAGCAACAATTGCCCATCTAATTCACTCAGCAGCTCGGCTGCTCGGCTGCTCAGCTGCTTACCTGTTACCTGTTGTCTTTTCTTGGCCCATATTACCCGGCTACGTCATGATTGGCATCATCGGCTGACTCGACTGTTCTGCCGGCGGCGCAGTTAATGTTGTCTGATTTCATTAGCGCTGCGCAGGTCTTACCTTTCCATTGCTCTACCTGCCGCCCAAATGGCGTATTGACACTTTCCGTCTTCGGCCTTAACACTCGGCGGTGCTGGCGGGGTCGCAAATGGCCCTTGGGGAATAATGTTTACCTCAGAAAAAAGATTCTACTCAAACCAATATTAAAGGATCAATCAATTACATTTCCATTTAAAATTAAACCTCATTTTATTGTAATGAGAGCTTTTACATTTATTTTTGAAAAATAAAAAAAGTTGGTTTCTGCCTTTTAATGTTTTAATTTTTAACCATTTACGTTCTATTGCTAATTTCATAAACTTGCATCATTAGATTAAAGCAAAAAAAAATTAAACAACTTTTATAGCTTCAAAATTATATTTAAGTTAATACTTAAATGTGGCTTACAAAAAATATATACGATTTTTTTCAGGCTTCCACTTAAACTATCCAGTTTTTACTATCAAATTTTAAAAGTTTGTAAACTATATTATTGGTTTTTAATATTATATTATTACAATGTGTTGATAGCTGATTTATTATTTCGTAAACTACTATTATTGGTTTTTGGGACTGATTTCATAAAACCTTCAATTAAATAATTAGCATGAATTTGTAACCACCAACTGAAAGTGGCCCATTGAGGGGTTAATGAAAACACGTGTAATTTATCTCTTCTCTTCTCTTCTTTCCTCCTCTTTCGTTTTCATTTTCGCCCGTCTGGTTCGCACGGCAATTAACCGCCCAACAGGCAAGTGTCCCGCCACCACCCCCTTAACCATTTTACATGAACTTGAATGAGGTTATTATTGGTTGGTCTCCTCCTGTTGATGTTGATATTGTCGTCGATGGCTGTCAATATTATTGCCCCCGATACTATAATCGCATTTGTATGTTACTCTTTATGGCCATGTATTTATTTATTTCGGAATTTTCCCACCCATTCCGCCCAGCGACTGCCGCTTGTTGTGGCTAATTTGCTTTTATTATTCGCATTAAATTTTATGCTTACGTTTATGGATTTTTCTAATAAAATGTCGAGAGCAGAAATTGAGACTTTGTGTTCGGCAGTGCGAATTAGCCGTAAGTGTTTTCATATCATTTGGTGTCGTGCATTTTAATGTCCAGTTTATAGGGAGCCAGCTGCTTCTACATCATTGGATTTTCCTGATTTTTCAAGGCCTACGGCAATGATTAGGAATTGGTAACATTCATGAAGCGTGTCCATGTTTATCCATGGGCGATTAAGGAAAGGAAAAAAAAGGTTAAAGCTTAAAGATAAAAGCGAAAGGATGTTTTTTGAATGGGTCAAAACAGAAGAGAACTTGCAAATCAATATTTATATTCTGTATTTAAGCTTTTAATAATTTTATTGGTAGTTTGTTCTTAAATTCATTATTAAATAACTGGCAACGGTTTTTCAATGATCTTCTTATTTATTAAACTTTCTAGAATATAAGCAACATAAATATATACAAAATATTATGCTTGTAAATTAAATCTGCTGATACAGTCTCTTATAAATAAAATATTTTAAGGCTTTACGAATTTATGAGACTTTACTTTGTTGTTCTACCCATTCCAATTTTGAAGCTAAGTAAACTTTTCCTCGCCCACCTCACCTTAATTAAATCTGGGGGGGGAAATTTCAATTATATGTGTGACCTATCAGTGACAACAAATAAACAAGGAGACACCAAGTGAGGCCTGCGCTACACAAGTCCTTTATGCATTTGCATATGTGTCATAAAAACGGGCAACACATAACACATGACTTCTTCGCCCCTCCTCGAAGACCTGAAATGCTGGTACTGTCGCACTCGTAGTCGTGTTTTACCCATTTTTGCCCACTGGCAACGACCCCGCAGCTGGGGCGTTTGTTTTTTATGCCACACCTCGATGCAAATCATTGCCACATCTGACGCACATGTGGCACGTAACAGACAAACAGACGCACCGACAAGCTCTCGTTGTCGTGGTCGCTGCTGCTGGATTTGTCTGTTTTGTGATTGTTGTTGTCGCCGGTTCGGAAGGGGGAGGATTGTTGGGGTACGGGAAAAGCCGTGAAGCGGGCTCCACCGGCGCTCCAGAGCTCCATCCTCATCCTCGTCCTCATCCTCATCCCATTCCCGCCACCATTCGTTTTCCATACTTTGCTGTGACATTCTGTAGGCGCTATGGCGTGCGAAATTGTACATTTTTCGTCAGACGCAACGCCCTCCCTCGTATCCTATGTCCATTAACACACTCAAAAAAATAAAAAAATGTAGGACGAAAAAACTAGAGTAAAATACATTAAAATCGATGCTCAGAAGACAATTAAATTCACAGACTACCCTCACCACCCTGTTAAAATTCTGATTTGTAGTTTAATCTTACATACATTAAAATCAGTAAGAATACACATATTCAAGATTTATTACGAGCATGATTTATTTACTTTAAATTTATTTCACAAAAAAAATTGTTACGGACTCAGACACATTAGAACACAAACCAACCAAATAAAAGAGTATTTTTTAAGCAAAACCTTTTTCTCTTAAATAAAGAAAACAAACAAAATAATTTTTTTAATCTTGAAAAGTAGTATTGAACATATTTGGCCAGAGCCAAAAAATATTTACAATTTCCCTTTTATAAAATAACAAAAAATGTAAAATTCCAATTTTTTCAAGTGTATGTACATACGTTTTTTGTTGTTGTCGTTGTTTGGTATGTATATGCATTATTAAGAATACACTCAGCTGTCAGCAAGTGAACGTCTGGTGTCCCAATCTCTGTTTGCAGTTGTGCTCCTCCAGACAACGATTCCTTGGGCATCCACTTCCACAGCCGCAACCTCAACTCAAATCAACACGGAGACTTTGGTCCCGGAGTCGACCTATTTGAATTTTTAACTTTATTTGCCTGGCTTTTTTCGCGAGTATGAATGTTGTACAGTGAGAGGTAGAAGGTCCTTGATCCGAGAGTTGTCTAGTCAAGGTCGCGAACAAAGTCTCGAAAGTGGCTTTGTGGAATTTCAGGGACTTAAAGTCATTTTTCTAAAAATCTCTAAGCTGTCATATTTGTGTCTTTCCCCTCGAGGCGCCGTGATGTTAATGACCAGCCAAAACTATTGAACTTATAAATGACAGATTTCAGATTTTCGCCACTTTTCTCCCCCATGGATGTTAACAAAGTTTTGCTTTATGTTTTTCGTGCTTTAGCCGGTTGAAAAGTTGAGTTTTGCACTCGGCGCTTGACCTGCGCCTGGCATTTTCCGCACAGAGGGCTTTTGGAACCTCACAAAAAAAAGTGAAAAAACCGAGGCACCAAACATCATTTCATATTTCCAGGTGGAGAACAAGCTGAGTTGCCGCTCTGCTATTTGCTTTTCATTTATTAGAAAAAACGCGAATGCAACTTCCGCACTCGGCCATTGCACACGTGTTCACAAATATTTGCGGTACGTGGCCGCACACCTTTTTGCTCAATAAAGCCCCGGTTTTGTGGAAAATAATTTGATGCTATTTTCTTGTATTTTCAAACTATGGTTTTGATAATCCAGCGACTTTTGTTAGTTACATTTCGTCGAGGATTTTTTGATGAATGCACATTGGGTGTGTGTTTCCATTATGTGATGCCCAGATTTTCTATAAAACACTGCGGGGAATATACCAATTTTCCCGAAAAACCATTTTCAACGATTCGCTTTGGCATTTGATAATTTTGCGAATTTTCATTGCTGGGCGTGGCAATTTGATTTTAGTTTTCACCATGATGCCACGTTTTAGCCTTCCATCGACGGGTTTTTGGCCACGTTTGAGAGGGAAATTTAATTTCGAGGTGAAACCGTAAAATGTTTGGTTTTGGGTCGGATGGGTTGAAATCGTGTTTGGTCTGGGTCATGATGGCTGAAAATGGGAGATTGGGGATGGGGTTTGGTAGGAGGTCGGAGGTCACTGCTTAACGTTTGTCGATACTTAAAGCTGAAGCCCGTTTTGCGGTTATTGCAAACAGTTTGGCTTTGCAGCAGCATTTTGCTGTCATTTATCGTTGCCTGCTGTGCCGTTCAATGGGTGGGAAAATGCGGTGGGGAAAATTCTAGGAAAATTCGGAAGGTAGGAGGAAGAGGTGGGAGTTCCATAGTGTGTGAACTGTCATTTATTGTTGTCTACTTTCGGGGCAAATATTTGTGTGCTCGACTGCTTTTCGACTGTCGTTTATTGGTGATTACTTTTTGCCAGTTGATTTTGCTGTTTACCATGGCGAGCTTGCACTGTTGCCGGGTTAAATGCAATTTCTATTATCTTCACAGTGGGGCTGCTGGTCTACCATTCAATATAGCCCCCGTTTCGTTTATAATTTTAAAGATTTTGGGGCTCTATATCAGCGTTTCTTTATTGACTATTCAAATTTCGCCGCTCTGCATGAAGTTTTACCACTTTTCTAGACTAGGCACTTAATTTGAAATGCTTAATTGGTCAGCCTCATTATATGCAAATACCATCAATTATAAGAAAAACTTTCAAAATATATTGCTATTGCAAGCCCATTGTTGCGAATAATAATTTTGAAGAACCACATTTGCAATTTTGGCAAAATATATTATTATTTATAGCTATTTTTTATAAAATCATGTATCAATAGACATTTTTAAACCAAATATATTTATAATAAATATAAATAAGTTTTACAATAATTAATATTCATAGTTTTGGTTTAGTTTACAATTTTCTTATTTTTCAAGTTAATATATTATTGCTATTCATTTCTATTTAAGGTAAACTATTGCTAAATTGCTAAATAAGAAAATTGGTATTTAAACTCTTACATGGCATTTCAAAATGTGAAAATAAAACTTACATAATAACTCCACACTTTTACACACTTAAAATGACTGCATTTAAATTCTCTTGTCCTAAGCACTTAACGACAATATGCAAATGATGCGATTGTCTGATGCACATGAACGCTTAAAATTTCAGTCTGCATTTTCTTAAATTTCTGCCTCTGCCACCGAACGTGGTTAAAACCATCAATTTATTATATAGTCTCCGTTTAAGCTGGCCAATTTAATAGTTGACCAGAGGCGTTTCGCCTGTTTTTGTTGTGCTGTGTGCTGTCTGCTGTTTTTTGTTTTTTGTGCCAGCCACTCACTGGCTTTTGGGCGATATTTGTGCATGAATTTCTAGACCGGCTATTTATTATTGATAGCGTTACCCTTTAAGCGCACACTTTATGGTATTTGGCAGTGTTATCTGTATAGTCCAAGCACCTGAAGGATGCAGGATGGACGATGGAGGATGGAGGATGGAAGAGTTTTGCAAAATTCAATTGCATATTGCAGAGGTGCTCAGCGCTCGAGCGCACAAAAGCCGACGGGGTGAGATAGTTATATATCGGGATCGGGGATCGGGGATCGGGGATCGAGGGGATTGGGGGTTACGGATGGGCATGGGTTGTAACTTTTCGACCGGCTTGTAGACCGAATGCACTGACATGCAAAGCGGCAGAAAAATAGTCTGGCAAAGTTGCAAGTCAGAGGGAAACGCAAGGAATCGCAGATAGACAGCTAGTCAGACGCAAAAGCCAGCAGAAGCTGCTGTTTTTTTTTTTAATTTTTTTTTCTTTCTTTTTCGCCCTATCTTTAAGATTTTTAACCACCCGCACACTCGCACCACCACTTACGACGCAAACTTGTCGAAAATATATACGAAAATTGTTTAACAAGTTGAAGGCTGACTTGCCAACTTTTTCACCTGCTCAGCTCAGCTTTTTGGGTGCAAGATAAAAAAAAAAAAAGGAAAAATGAAAATGAAAATAAATTCTAAAGGGGAGAGGAA
Source organism: Drosophila gunungcola (assembly GCF_025200985.1). Lineage (NCBI taxonomy): Eukaryota > Metazoa > Arthropoda > Insecta > Diptera > Drosophilidae > Drosophila > Drosophila gunungcola. Next base: position 3,786,247 of record NW_026453167.1, on the reverse strand, counting down.
AGTTTGCAATGATCCATAAGTTTGCCGTTGCGCTTACAGCTGAGGAACATTTTCCGGGTAACTTCAGTTTCGGCTTTTAATTAAATAATTTCTGCCAACAATGCCGGACAGCTGGCAGCATTTATTGTGCGACTACTAGTATAGCTACTCTCTCTATAGGTATAGGTACATATGTACATACCTCCATCTTTCAGATGTGCAATTATTTCGGCTTGCAAAATATTTAACTGCATTTCCTATTGATTTTTGTGCTTTGTAATCAAGTTGCCTGCGAGGCAAGCAGGAAATTGCCGATCTCCTGCAATTGTTGTGCCCTACCTGGTCGATAGTTCTATGAAAGACACACTCCGGGGCCAAAGCCAGGAAGTTGTCTTCCCCATTCTTGTTTTCGTTTTCGTTTTAGCAAACCCATTCCCCCTCCCCCCCGCCCCTGCACAAACACATGGCCCTCTATCAATAGAAGGTGGATAAGGGGTCCTTTAAGAGAAATGGGAAAAAGGGGGTGGGGCGGTGAAAGTTGGTCGGTCCATCGTTTATAGCAATTTCATTTGACTTCTCGCTTGTGTTTGCCGACGGTCAATAAATGAGCGCAATATTTGGACTTTGATTCCTGCGGCTAAACTGACGACTGTGAATGTGACTGTGACTGTGTGACACTTGCAACTTGCAGGTGACCGGTTGCCAGTTGAAAGCTTAACAATGGTCTTTCTAATGTACATACTCTGGCTAAAGTTTATCTCTCACACTGAACAAGTTATCCTTATCCCTCTTTGGGGCAATAAATGATGGTCCATGAATATTTTCAAGCTATTATTATTATTGCTGAATATTCTATTCATTAAAAGATAATAAAACTTTATATATAAACTCTATGTAAAGAATTCTTGCTCTATATTTTATATGGTGTCATTATCGAAAGTTGCAATTTGGTCATAGTTCTTTGGCACAGTTTTGTTACTTATGTGTTCAAAGTTTTTATGACCCTTTTTTAAGGCATCCTAAGGTCTCGTGTATACTAAATTTGTATGGAAGCCATTTAGAGTCTACTCACTAATTGAAATTTACAGATTGTTAAATTGAAAAAAAAATCCTTGAATAGTTAAAAATACATAATATATTATTTCTTATTCTTAATTTAAGATTAAATAGAAAGAAGATACCCAACCGCCAATGAGACACAAACCATTAATAAGCATGCTCCTAATCTTAAGAACACAAACGATAAAATTGACTAATGCTTGATTTAGCTGACTAGATACCTGGTCTACCTGTGGAAAATGTAAATTCAAATCCAGGCACTTCAATAAAATATTAACAAATGAATAATAGCTGACTATGGATGTTCAGGCTATAAAAGCTCAGGCCATTTGATAAAGCCCGTAAACATTAAGCCCAAGCAGTCAGCAGTATGTCGTAATCAATGTTTTTGCCTTAGTTATTAGATGAAAAATGGCATTTTCTTGATGCTTAGCTTAAGTGACAGGCCAAGTGTCGGGGCGGAGGTGCTTGGAAAATGCCTGGAAAAGCCACTTGTCCGAACTTACTTAACACATGGCGACACAACTCAACACAGATACATATATGCACACACACACACACACACACACACACACACTGTGACATAAAGTGAAGGTGTGTGGCTGCGGAAAGTATGCAGCACTTTTGTGGCAAAACGTGGTCGCCAAGATGTTGAAAATAGTAGAAAAAAAACCTTCGGATGCAGGGGATTGTGGAGGGTGGTTAATTCGTAGCACACAACAGTGCAACAGCAACAGCAACAGCAAACCTACAACTACTGTGGCAATTGTAGCGCCAGCTTTTCAATTGTATTATGACAGCAGCTGCACCTGCAAGTATGCAGTGATTGTGATTTTTTGCTTTTTTTTTTTTTGCTAGTTCACTCGCCTGCGAAACCCCTCGAAAAACTGTAAACAAAGAGCAGGACAATAGTCGAGGGGGTGGTGGGTGGATGGGAGGGTGGTTCTAGGGTGGTGCTAGGGGTGTGCTAGGGTGGAAATGCCCTGCCATGGCATGTGTTCATTGTCCAAGAGCAGTTCATGCTTGGCTACGCATCCCTGTGTGCGAGTGCAAGTGTGTGGGGACAGGTCGGGGCAGTTGGCATATCAACTGGTCGGACATGGTGTAAACACGTTTAATGTTGTTGCCGTTGCCGTTGCCAGTAGCCAGTTGCCAGTTGCATGGCTGCAGTAGCTCCTCCTGGCCATGGAGCGGCAGCACCTCCTCTGGCGCCATCTCCTCTGCCACGTTTAATTTAATCTACTGGCCAAAGCTGCAGCCGCTACCTTGACATGGTCTGCACTTCAATCTGCATGTAGCCGAGTACAGTGGGGACTGACAAACCCAAACCACATCCTACCCACGCGCCAAAATTCCAATTGTGGTTACTTTGTGTAAAAGCTGTTAAAATATTTCATCATTTCCAAAGGTTTCTTACACGCTTGCGAATTTTGCCAACTGTAGTCACTGTAGTCATTAACCCAAATATGCTTACAGGCCAAAGAGCAGAGCAAAGTTTTAAGCAAAGAATTGCAACAATTTAAACAATTTTTAAGAAACTTAAAACACTGAATTCCTAACCAGTAACTATTTTCCAGCAATTTGGAAATTAAGGTTAATAGCTTTAAATTACTTAATATTTAAGGACTAAACTTGTAATTGTAAGCAATTTTGAGTTCCCAAAGAAAGAATCTAAAATTTTTAAATTTACCGAAACGTAATTATTTTAAAACTTAATTTGTTTAGTGTTTTACAAAAAATTTATAATTTTTTCGCAAGAGACTTTGAAGTCTTAGAAAATCCGATTTAGAGAGTATCGACTGTAGTTTGTGTGCTGGCTGCTCGAGTGCACCGCAGGTCCATTTAACTTAGCTTTGGCAGTGGCAGTAGTAGTGCTGGCCCAGCTAGCTAGTTGCCTCCTTGGCCGCCCGACTCGACTCGACACGAATCTACTCGGTGCATCACTCAAACGCCGGGGAACCCCCCGAAAACCCCCAGAAAACCCCCAAACGAGGCGACAGGAATGCGTGTGTGTGGTAGAGGTAGTTGTAGTACAAGTATGAGTGCAGGCTTCGTAATTTGCATGGTCAGCTTGCAGTTTTGGGACACACAGAGTGGCAAGTTGTGCCTCGTCCCTGGCTTAATTGCATGCAGGAATAGCAACTGCCGGAGAAACTACACTACAGGAGCAGGAGCCTCATCAGCATCGGCAACTTCATCCAATTGGACCCCCCAGATCCATTCAATTTCCCGGTGTAAGCGATGCGCCCCTTTAAAGTAAGTTTTTAAGTCCCAAGAATAGCAGAAAAACTGGGGGGGAAAGTGGGGCACCGGTTGAAAAATATCAAGAATATGCCAACGATACTCACCTCCGTTCTGGCAGGTGATTATGCTGCACGTGGTCCGAAACATGGACCGTGCTAGTTACTCGGAACATTACAAAAAATTATAATATACCAGTGTCGGGACTGGCACAAAAAATTAAAGGTTTTTCCACCCACTAGACAGACATCAGAGCTGGAGTCAAAATCAGACAATGTTCCGCGCATATGGCTCCACATCGGTAGAAAAAAGAGCCAAGTTTACAAATGGCACAGCCCCTGGCTGCATAAACGATGGCATTTTTCTGATTCTCAAATTTTTTTAGTTGCCATGCGAATCATTTGCAAGCGATTTAATTTCAATTGCATGGGCGTTAATCAAAGGCAACAAAAGCCAGCTCAAACAAAATAACGAAGAAGGCATTTTCCGTCATTCGGTAATCTAAAAGAAACATAAGGGATAGTGTTAATAACAACAAAAAATGGAGAGAACATTTCCAAATAAAATAACTGGTCCTTCCGTTTCAATAGTGTTTGCCAGTAGGTGCATTGAAAAACTACCAAGCGAGTATCCTTAAAGAACTTTATGATTTATTTAATTCAAGCTAATACTAAATGTGCTTTACAATGGCATCCTTTTATGATGTGATTAATTAATGATAAAGATTGACCACCTTTTGTGGGAATTTTGCAATAACAAATACAAATTTGTAAAGTTAGACATTTTAATTGTAACTGCAATGCATATTTTTGTTGAAGTTTTTCTTTTATTCATGGGACGATTTTAAAACTTTAATAGGAACTATTTTGATAAGATAGGAGGTTTTTTTTCTCGAACCAGCAATAACAACTGATATAATATTTTCTTCTTATTAACTAATTTTAGATTAGATTAGATTTTTCTAAAAGTTTGTATATATTTTAAACTACGCGCGCACTTTCACCTTTAGATGTAGTGGAAAAAGAGTATTTTTATGTTTAATACTAACCAGAAATAAATGGAATGTTTTCAGTTCCGCCACCTGGCCACACTACGCATACGCTTAGCAAAACAAACTGTCGAATTTTTAATACTTTTTACCCAGCTTGGCGCGATTTTGCTGGAAAAAAATGAATGGAACGCGTAAAATAAAGTCGATGCAGGCAATACGCATGGGCGACCTGTTGTATGACGAGCAGAAACGCCTTTTAACCCTGTGCCGCAGCTGTGAACGCCACTTTATGACGTTACAATCGTTTGAAAAACATTTAACTGACTGTTCGGGTCTTAAACATATAGTAACGCCGGCCGATCCGCTTATATACGATGAGGCCAAGCGGGAAACAAGGCTTGTAACGGTAGGCAGGAGGTAAGGACCAATTCGGTCAACTCGGTAGTATAGTAACCAGGCTTATCTTGGAATCTTCATGGAAATCCCGATAATAACCCCCACTTTTTGCAGCTCCACATTTACGACATTGAGGCGGTGAAGAGTTCTAGCAGTGCCAACATCTCTATCGATTGGGAGCTGGAACTGGAGGATCCGCGCTGGTACACCGATCCCAAGCCCACTGTACAAAGCCCGCCCAAAGTCAAATCCAAGGAGAATGTGGTGAAGGAGTACCTAGTTCAGCTGACTGAGGAGCCACCGGAAATGGAGGAGGTGCCCGCCAAACGCCATCGTAGCCTCAGTGTTCCCCGCCGACCCATCCTGACCGCCCAGCAGCAGCGAAGGACACGCATTAGCCATCCCTCGCCCCAGCCACCAAAGGCAAAAATGAAAATGGACTCCTTTCTGGTGCCCAATGTCATGGAGGACCTCAAGCGTCTGCAAGAGTCGCCAGAGAAAAAGAGGAAAGCACCCTCATTGCCAGAAGCTCCCAATGCATCTATTTTACCGGCTGTCAAAACACCACAATTACCTGCTCCGAGAACATCACAATTACCTGCTCCAAGGACATCCCAGTTGCCTCCTCAAGTGGCATCTCAAAAACCTCCTCCCAGGACTTCTCAAAGATCTGTTCCTCCCGTAACATCTCAGAAAGCTGCAGTTCCCACAACATCTCAGAAACCTACAGCTCCAGAAACATCTCAAAAAGCTCCAGCTCTCTTAAGATCTCAAAAACCTCCAGCTCCCGTAACATCTCAGAAACCTGCAGCTCCCGTAACATCTCCGAAACCCGAAGCTCCAATTTCTCCTCAAAAACCTGCAGCTCCTATAACATCACCGAATCCTGTGTCTCCGAATCTGGCACTTTCCAATGTTACTCCTGTCTTGGAAAGCAAACCCATGGATGGCACACAAAAAATTCTCAATAAACTGAGAGCTTGTGGCGTGGATGTAAAACGGGGAAATACGCTTGTGAATGTTAATGCCGCGAACGAACAAAATCCAACCAAAAACCAAGAGACCCTGGACATTATGCGAAAGCTTCAGTCAAAGGGAATCAGATGCACCAAAGTCAAAAAAACGTAGGGCTGATAGTTGTAGTTGCTTAGCTTAAGTTATGGTTTTACAATAAAACGTGCCTCTGGAGGCATGATTTTAGCAATTTAACGTGGATAATGGAGTTTTATTTGTTACCCTTTTAGGCTTAAATTTAGTTAAATTATCAGTCACCTCGTTTTTAAACATTTATGAGCCGTTTCAGGTATTTCCCCCATCTCAAGCAGTGTGACCGTTTACTTGATCTATCAACTAATAGGTTTATCGAATAATAATCAGTGATGTGCATCTAGTTATTATCCCGCTATGTCACTACTAGCTTACAATCATAAAACGTATTAAATAAGTGATATTCAACAAAAAGTGCTACACACACCACAAAATATTTATATTTCATGAATATAGTATAGTATATTTCATAAGTATAGTAATCATGAGGTTTTGTAGATTTTTTCTAGGTTTAGATTTTTACATTTTTATCTGGCTTTTTTGTAGCCCTCAGCAGTTGGCAGCACTGTGGTAGAAGAAGAAGCAGCTTGTTGATTTTCGGTGCCGCACGCGTTTCAGTCGAAAGTAATTGGAAATATTTGTGCTTGCGCCCGGTTTATATATTTTGTAGTTCTTATAAAACACTAGTCAAACAAAACAAAAGTTCGCGAGTGCCCACTTACCTGCAGAGGCAGTACAAATTTAAAGGTAGGTCAGCTGACCGCGGTTAGAGGCAAAAGCGGGCTTATATAATTTGGGGACAGAATATTTTGTTTTGCCCCTATAGATTTGGGTTTGAATGCAGCGAAAATGACATCATTGTGCGATTTTTAGAACTACTCATCCAATAGTTTGTGTTTTTAATAAACGTTGCACCATCTCGGCTGCAGTTGCATCATTGAAAGCGCTCGATAAGATTTCGTTACCCAGGTTTAAAAGGGTTTACAACCCAAAAAATCCAAAATTGTATCTTTAAAATGCTTTCCAAACTCCTCCCCGTAGTTCTCAGTCTATTGTCTCAATTTATTGAAGATCTTGACAAGACTATAATATTTTATTATGAAATAATCAACAACTTAGTACAAGAACCCATATCAACACAGTAAAAACACAATTTATAGTTTGAATTAGAATTCTATTTTTATTATTATTTCAAGATTCATTATTATTTATCGTGTTCCAAATACTTTTATCTTCTTACTCTTGGGCACCGACCAAATCTCTAAATCATTATTATTCATTCCACTACATTTTTCTTTGAGAGTTTCACACTTAATTATCTAATTGAATTCGTTACATTTCGACACTTGTTTTTATTCAAAGTTACATCTTTTGTGGTATTTATAGTCTAAACTATTTAGTGCATGTGCCCATTTGATTTAAATTAGTGAGTCTGCCTGGTATTATTAGTTTAAGGTTTAAACATTAACTTAAAGCTGCTTATTGTTTGCATATCAATCAATTCTTTTCTTTTTGCTCTCTCGAATCACAAAACATTTACATAGTTAAAGTATTAACAGTGAGAAACAAATACGGAGACAATAGATTAGAATGTAATCAACATTTATACGAAAATAGATGGTGTGTATATATTATGTAGGTGTAGACTTATTGAGAGTGGTGCACAATTAAATGCGGCGTTTAACGTTTTACAATTCTTTTCATTTAATATAAACAAATCTGATATGGGGCTGGCTGGGAGAAGCGCCACTGCCCCCGAGCCGCTCACTATTCCAGGGAGCGCCTGCGCAGCTGCTTGCGCACTCCTCCGAAGGCAGCACTGCTGCGATCCAGGAGTTCGTTGGACAGCCTGGCCAACAGGGGCAACTCCCGCATGGACACGTTCACCGAGGGCAAGGGCGCCAGCTGCTGTTGCAGCTTCTTGATGGGCGTGGGCGGTGCTAGGTGATTTAGCTGGTGGTGGGGTGTGACTGGCAAGCTGGCGGTGGCGTTGGCGGTGGTGGCGCAAGTGGTGACCTTCACCTCGACCACATCGCAGTGGCGTTTCAGGGCCTCGGCGCCCAGGGAATCGGGTCGCTGTTCGGTGGACTTCAAGCGATTTGCTTGCTGCCTCTTGGCCGTTTCCTTCAGCATCATCAAGTGATCAAGTTTGTCCACCGTATCCTTCAATTCATGCTCCCACACATCATTCTGCTGCTGACCATCTCCACCCTCAATGGGGCGCACTGCCAGGATCTTGACCTTCTGCCGTAAGGCCTCCAAGTCACGTTCATCCACCACGCCCCTGAGTTCTCCTGCTCCCGTCTCATCGTAGTCGCAGGCATCCTCCTCATCTTCAGTTTCAACAGATGCCTGGGGCGCTTTTGCACCCAAGGACATCTGGCTGCCCGCTATGGAGGGATAGTCGCACTTCTCCAGCTCCAGCTGGAAGTCCGGCAGCGATGGCAAGGCACTGGAAGTCGGCGAGTTCAACTCCGCTCCCACACCCGGCTCGCGGGGTCCTGGCGGAGTGGGAAAATCACCCCTCTGCCTGTGTATATCCTCGCTGATCCTCTCCAGGTTGCGCAGGGCCGTGGAGTAGGTGCTCTTGGCACCGGCCACATGCTGCTGCAGCTCCTGGATGCGATTCTTCTGCGTCTGCAGCTGGTCCTGGCACACCTGCTTCTCCTCGAAGTACGGCCGCGACTTGTTGATGCTCCGCCGGAAGCGATCCTCCAGCTGCTGCAGCTTTTGCTCGGCCGTGTGAAAGAGCCGTGTGCGTCTCTGGTGCTCAGCATGACAGTCGGCCTTCTGGGTCTCTGCATCCATTACCTTCTGTGTGGCATGGTTCAGCATCTCCTGCCAGGCATTGTCGAACTGCCATTCGTGTGAATTGGACATGAAACGCTGCTCGGCAAGCGCCACCGTTTCTTTGGCCGCGGCATGGATTTCTAAAGAATTTCAAGTTACTTAGGATTTTATTTCTATAATTTATTTGCTATATACTAACCATTAGCTCGTTGGAATTTAACTGCCGCCTGCTGACATTCGATTTGTGCCTCGCGTGCCTTGTCCAAAGCTTCATAATAGGGTCGAGCCTTTTCTATGCAGTTGCCCAATTTCTTGGAGGATAACTTAGGCGGCGCGTTGACTCATTCAGCAGAATGCGAAAGGTGGAATTGGCCTCCTATTAAAGCCATAAAAAATAAAGTTATTACCAAGTTCCACTCCAAATTATGTAATTTTTGACTTACCTCTAGCTCAATTTCTAATTTATTAATCTCATCGGTTGCACTATTGAGATTCTCCAGTTCAATCTGCAAATCAAAGATATTTTATTATAAGTAACTTTCAAGTATTATTATATGAGTGTAAATCAATATTAAATCTAAAATGTTTCCCATTTTCAGTATTTGCTAATAACGCCTGCCCACCGAAATCAGCAAGATGCCTCAGTCGGGTCGCGACGGGGCTGCGTCCAAGGACTCCAAATACGACCTGAGCAAGATCTCAACTCGCGTGGATCGCGTCAATGTCAGCGGTTTGCTGCGCACCCACAACGACTATGTGATGCGGGCGGCGGATGGACTTTTCAAGACCAACAACTTCCAGGATCTCATGCTGGAGGCCATGTCCACCAAGTCGTACCTGCACGAGCTGGGCATCTTCAAGGATGTGAGCGTGCACATTGACATTAGCCGTGGTGCGGATGCCACGCCCCAGGGTTACGAGGTGACCTTCAAGGGCAACGAAATGTCGCGCATGATGGGATCGGCGGGCACTGAGATTGGCCAGAACGAGGGCTCCTTGCGCACGGAGCTGACCATCCCCAATATTCTGGGCCGTGGCGAGAGCATCTCACTGCAGGGCAGTTATAGCAGCACCAGGGCCAATGATCTACAACTGAAGTTCTGGAAACCATTCTTTCACACACGCTTCAGGGAGAATCGTCCCGAGTAAGAATCTCTTTTATACTCTGCCTGTCCGCATTTTAATTTCAAATATTTTCTACTTTCCACAGATTATCTTTCAGCATTTTTAGGCAAACGGATAGGTTTGACATAAGTTCATTTCAAACCACCAACATAGGCTATAATGTCGACTTTTCGGCACATACCATGGTTGGAGTGGATGTAAGTCAAGGAAATTCGTATAAAAACATTGGCCTAAAAGATTTTGTCTTCCCTATTAGTTGACCCACTCGCTGCAGTATGAAAACTCCATCAGGGATGTGGGCCTACTCAATAAATCAGTGCCCTTCGCCATACGCGACCATTGTGGACCCAAGTTGGCCTCTTTGTTGCGCTACTCCGTGATTTTTGACAATCGAGATGCCACCGTATTCCCCACACGCGGCTTGCTGCTGAAATCAGTTAACGAATACTGCGGTTTGGGCGGCAATATCGCCTACACCAGCAGCACTGCCCACGGAGAATTTAATGTGCCACTGTTTGCCGGTTTGGTGGCACAGTTTTGCGGTCGCGTTGGCGTCGTTAAAGAGACCAAAAACACCACCCAGCTGCCAATTAACTCGCTGTTCTACTGCGGTGGCCCCTTGACCCTAAGAGGATTTAAATTTGGAGGAGCTGGTCCCGTCGTCGAGGGCACACCCATTGGCGCACAGACCTTCTGGTGCACAGGTGCTCATCTCTTTGCACCGCTTCCCTTCGCCGGAGTCTTCAAGAACCTGGCCAGTCACTTTAGAATGCATTTCTTCTACAACATTGGCAACAGCAATAGTTTCAGCACAGGTTTGTTGGCCCCTTAATATATCTATAGCTTTGTTTAATAATAATTTTCTTAATAGAAAACATGCGAAGTGCCTTTGGCATGGGACTGGCGGTTAAGCTGGCCGAAAGAGCACGGATTGAGCTAAACTATTGTGTGCCAGTGCGACGTCAGACCACGGATAAAATCCTGAATGGTTTCCAGTTTGGCATTGGCTATGAATTCGTCTAGATGTCTGATACCCCGCATCCTGTGACTAGATTTAGTCCTAGCAAAAGCCATGAGAGTCACAACAGCCCAGTAACAAACAAAATCCAATCCACAACATATGGCTGCCCTGTTCTTAGTTTCGAGCGTTTAGAAATTCTGTTTCGTATTCTTTGTCAATGCATTTTATTTTCCTCCGAAAATGTATTCGTAGTCCAGCGATCATTTAAGTAGTTCCTAAGGCGTGTACATACTTAAAACGAAAGGTTAAAAAAATATACAAAAATGTTAAACGAATGAAAAGAATATTTGTGAAAACAATTGGGAAATGGGAATCGATCGATTTGCTTATATATAAATGGGAGGCAATTCAACGCCAATAAAGTCGTTGGTATAAAAATTATATAGGAAATTAAATTTTTTGTTTATTAAAAGGATTTATGGCTCTATTTTTAAAGAGTTTTTGATTTTATACGATTTTTAAATTAAATTATTTAAAGGCTATAAATAATAAAGATTAGATGTTGAACCACTCAAACTTTTAATTGCTAAAATATATTTAAAAACTGGGAGTGCAGTTGGTCATGTTTATCTTAGATTGATTTATGTTTCATAAATAAGATCTATATTTTAACATAAGTGAAAATTTATGGGCGCTTTTATTTTAGGTAATTAAAACCCAAGTGGTGTTTCTAAATGTCAGATTTCTCGTTTGTAGATTAACCATTTACATGGGGACAGCCGGCGGCCTGGTGTTCATGGATCGGTGAACTGCATATGGTTACAGTTTTTTGTTTGGGCTTTTTAGGTTTTTTTTTTGTTGGTGTTTTTGGAATTTCAGTTCGGGACCCACCGACAGATTGTGGTCGAAAAACTGGTTTTAATTATAATTTTTTGTTCGCTTTGCCAGCCCCTTTTTTTACGGCAGTTTTTATTAAGGCTGTCCCAGTTTGATTTTTATCGTGTCCGTTGAACATTTCTCCACATCCCGGACATGCATAAAACTAAAGATGAAGGCGGGGGTTTTCAGTAAGGGCATGCTCGAGTTGCCTCTGTAATCGAGATTGATTTAAGAGCCCGAGACCAACGAAGCCAAATGCGAGAGCGAACCTCTAAAACTCCGAAACTGGTTTTTCGTGTAAACAAACGAAACCAGTTTGGGCATCCGGCGCAGATGAACATTTCAACACTTGAACTTTCCAGGAATTCTGCAGCCCAAGGAACTTGTTTCGTGCATTTCGCTGCGTTTGCCTAACGAACCTAATGGCTAATGAAAAGTTCACTTGTTTGGCCCTTCACTTTTAAACAGTTTTTCATGCAATTGAACAAGTTGGGAGTAAAACTCAAACAAAACTGCTGTGATTATGGGCCCTAAGCCTCATAACTAAAGCCACATCATATATACACCCTTCTTCGCCAATGACGCAGAATAAAATGAGTGAATACCATAAAAACATTTTATTACAATGCGATTCAATTGCAAATACTGGAAAAAAGGTTAACATATTTACCCGCCAAGGCAGCTGTGTGTGGCTGGCAGAAAAAATATTTGATTATCATCAAACAAACAAAAAAATATTGTGCATAAATTAAATGTTGAAATGACGACGCAAATTGAATAAATATTTTCACAACTTCACGTACAAACATACAAAATGCAATTGGGGTAAGAAGATTGTGTAAATATGGAGAACATTTTCAAAGCACTTAATTGAAATGTTCTGCGAAAATTTAAACAGAAAGTGGCTTTGTTCGGTGAATGATAAATAAATTCTAGCAAACATAATTTCATCAGTGGAACTCCCCTTCAATTATTGATTTAAAGCGTTAAATTCAAAGCCCTTAATTGAAATATTCTGAGAAAATTGAAACAGAAAGAGGCTTTGTTTCCTGAAAAGTAAAATCTAGCAAACCTAATTTCATCAGTGGAACTCCCCTTCAATTATTGATTTTAAACGTTAAATTTAAAGCTTCCCACAGGGTCAAAACCAAATGGAACGAGGTCTGGTCTGAAACGTTAGCAAATCACGCGATTTGCGGACGTTTTTCTTGGCTTTTAATTTGCATTCGTCAGAAGCGTGTTGTTAAAGGGCGGGCCCGGCTAAAGCTCAACTTGAGTCACAGACTATGAATAAAGCCAATCAAATGCTAAAGGTTATAGCCAGGAGCGACCCTTGGCTAGAGAAATGCCAAGAAGAAGATGACGTGAGTGCGGCTCGTTAGGATCCAAAACAATTCGTCAGACACGAGGGCGCCACCCACGCCTTCGATTTAGATGGATAAAATTGACAATGACGAGTGTTTGGCTAGTAACACGTCAGTCTCAGGTGATATTTCCGAACATACAGTGACTATAAATAATATCGACATTATTAAATTAGTTAAATAATTGACGAAGTATTAAATTTTAAGAAGTGAAGTCCGCATAATATTACCATCTACTTCTATAAAGATTGGATTGTTTTTGTTTGAGCTACATTTAAATCAAAACATACTGGAAATGAACTTTAAATTCAACTGACTATAAGGGAATTTCCTTACCATTATTTACCCCTTAAAAGGCACAACCTCACCTTATTAGACATCCTATGATTAGTTTATTAGCTTATCCCATGCTCTACTCCCTACTTCGTACACTTCTTTGTGACCGCCACTCCCTCTTGTTCCGGTCGATGTTTTTCCAGTTCCGCAATGACGCCAGCTGCCCTTTGTGCCGGTGGCGTGTTGCCACAGCCGACTACGTTGACCTGACCTACATCGGCTGGTGACAGCTTTCTCCCCTGCCCCAGAAGAAAACCACCCCTCGTTTCTGGGCAGACTTTGGCAAAATGGCAAAGGAGGAACTGTAATGGAAACCTACATGAAATTTACATCGATTTGCCTTGCGCAACAGAAAAGAAAGCCTCAGGATTTCGTAAGGACATTCAACTCAGGCGGAAATGTACGTCATCGGACTAAAATAATGCGACAATTGTATGGAAAAAAAACCATCAACTTACGGGGAAAATAAAACAAAAGTGGCACTGCTGAGAAAGTCTTAGCTGGGTGGTCCAAAATATTGTTATATAAAGGAAAAACTCAACAGCGATGCGTGAGTGAATGTCAGACGACCCGAAAACCAAGTCATCGTAGCTTGACAATTGCAATTGACCGCAAAAAGTTTTTATTTTTAATTAGAGTTATGTCAACTTCGTACAAAATGAACGAGAGCGAGCCATAAAAATCAGAGAAGCAAGTGAGGTTTTTGTAGACCTGTAGAATTTTGTGTTCCTGACCCACTTTGAATAAATTATATTCAATTGCTATGCTAAGTTAAGTTCTCAGCTTTCTCTTTATGACCAAACAATTCGAATCAGAGGTCAACTAAACTCAATTCTGGTTCAAACGAACTTTACGAAGCTCTTGAAAATGGGCCCGTATATTTGTACAATTGCAGATACAAGTTCATGACTGATTAGATTGCCTCTAAAAAATGCTATCTCTACTGATTTGATAAAGCAGGAAATGACTGCCTAGTTCAACTACATAAGCCGCAATCATTGAATGTCATTAACAATTCCGACGAGCGAACAAAGCCAAGCCAAAATTAATTCATTAAAACTGAAAATGTATGGAAAATTGAGTGCGGTAACCGCTCGTCGAAAGTCGCAACTGTGTTATGCATCATTGACTATAATATAATGATAATGATAATGATGATGATGGTGGTGGTGGTGGTTGAGGAACCCCTAGGGGATTGCACCCGTTGAAAGGTTACAAAACACTCGGTTAACTGAGAAAACAAACCTTCTGAAAAATAAACTTTATGCAAGTGTAAGTCCCAGCTGCTTTTTATATCATTTATATTATTAAGTATATTTTCCATTCACAAACTGGAATGCTATTTAATAAACTTCCGATAATTGTTTTGCTTTTTTTTTACTATAAATATGGAACTTGCGATGAGAAGCGCTTCTGACAAGCAATAATTGTGGGTAGCGTGGCCGAGCGGTCTAAGGCGCTGGTTTAAGGCACCAGTCTCCTCGGAGGCGTGGGTTCGAATCCCACCGCTGCCACTTGAAAAGATTAATTTTTTATTTTTTTTACTCCACAGTGAAAGCGAATTTTTAACGACACTTCAATTAAAAATTTAACTGAAGTAAATAAACAATAATACAATATTAAAGGAAGAATATACAATGGATACAATGCACAAATATTTGCGTAAATCTTATTAATAACGAAATACAGCCTAGATCAATTTAAAAAAATAAGTGCTTTTTAACAGAGGTTTCGTAGAAAACGAACTTTGACCTTTATGACTTGCGTTATACTTGAAAGAAAAGCGAAATTTCGTATTCGCAATACTAGATAAGCATAAAATATATCTTTTAGACTTATGGGGGACACCTGAGATATGCATATAATATGTATACGTTGACTCATTTATCGTACATGACTTTCTGATTCATAGACGCCGCGATTGAGTTCTCTAATTGGCGACACCAGAACTCTCACCTTGCTTACGTAACTGAGCACCAGGTAAGCCAAATGTCATTAGTCATTTTTAATTTTTATCAATTTGACTTGCGCCCAAAGTTTCCCTTGCTAATCTAATTATCATTATCAAATGGGGCAAGGCGAAACATTATTTTTAAATTTTTGCTAAACCCACTAATTTCTAACAATTACAAGAAAAGGCCCCTTTGTTTCTTTATTAAAGCCATTAACGTATAATCGATAAGTAGCGTTTAATTATGCATTCGTTTGGCTTTAGAAAGTTTCGGAAAAGAAAAATAAACCCGAAGCACGCAAATACTTGTATTCTTCAGCTGAGTGACGCGTGTGGGATTTGTATATAAAATAAAATAAACAAACACTTTGAGTGGAAACAAAAAAACATCTGTAGAGACACACGATTTTGGTTAAATAGACTTTGCGCCATCGCCGCCGCACTATCTATTCTTTGCCTATTGTTGTCGTCATTAACTCAAAAAATCTCTTAAGATAACAATTTGCACGCGCAAAAATACTCATTGATAAATCATTGGCAAATTGAAGGCAACAAAAACAACATAGTCGGCCTGTCTAAAGAGGAAGTCGAGCATAAAAAACATTGAGAAAGAAGACGTAAAAAGCCAAAGCGAAATATTTTGCGTTTTTGGTAATATAGCATGTTTTTGTTGCCTTTCTGAGAATTTACAAACTGGTTTCGGTACAGTTCAGCATGGCAAATTTTGTTTATAAGGAACTCTAATGATTGTTTATAATAACCGATCGGTTCTATCAAGAGAATTCTCCTATAAATTTTCCCATACATATACTTTCGGACATATCGACGGCTTCAATCTAGTCACATGCCGTATTGTGCGGTTCGGAATCAAATGTTGTTAGTGACTTTGCGCCGCGTGTGACGTCTCCCACTAGGTTTTGCATTTAAAAATAGATAATATTGGAGGTCTACAGCGAGATTTTCTTTAGCCTCTCAAGGGGATTCACAATGGACATAATTTGTTTCAGTTAAGCCCCTAGCAAGGTGTTTGTAACGTGTGTAATACAATATTGAGTTTAGTTTATTGAATGCCTCTTTGTTCAATACAAATAATACTTCTTTTTATCAGATTTATACTGTTTTATGAATCTTTCTATTTTTAGATAACAAAATGTTTCTTTTAAGATTTTATTGAAACGCTGTTCAAAATATATATAAAATATAATTTATGATCTATGTATATTATATAGAGAGGAATGTAACAGTTGTTTTTCTTATTAAATAAGGCATCATAGTACGAAATAATTTTTTAGTTTCCTGTTACGTTAGGTGTTTTTGTTATTCAAAAGTATAACAGTAATTGTGGTGGAGTATTCAGCTGGGTTTGTTTCAAATATGAATACAATTTTGTGTTTGCTCGAGAGGAAATGGTTTTTATTTAAATATACATAGACTCAAAGTATTTTCCATTTAAGTCCATAAAGCGAGTGTGCACTTACTTTTCGTAGTTTACTAAGCAGCATATAAATCTTGATTTATGCAAAATGCGACTCAAGACACTTTGTATTGTCTGCCTTACACAATAAAAATAATATGAAAATCAAAATACAAAAAAAAAAACAAAAGGCGTTTGTTTTTGTTGCTGATTTGGCTTGCGTGTGCGCTTTGGTATTTCCATTTATTAAATTTGTATGCATATCTCTCCCAAAAATGCGAAGAGAGGAGCAAAGAAGAAGGGGCAAAAGATAAAGAGCAATAACCAAGCTGCACTTGAATCTCATTTAGGTACTGAGTTCAAATTCATAGAGGAGAAAAACCCAAATTACTGGGAAGTGCGTGGGATTACTTGACACTGCTCTTTGAGCTCCCTTTTCCAGCCTTTTGTTTTATATTTCACAATGCATATTGAACCGCTTCGTCCGAAAAGGAAACTTGCAATTTGCTTAAACGCTGTGTAAATTGATTTTCTGTGTCGGCATTTTTTTCTTTTTTGTTTTTGAAAATCAACAAAGCGTAAAAAAGGTTCACGCAATAAATGAGTAACGAAATGGAATGCAAAAACGCCTGTTTCCTATTCCCATAAATACAGTGCTCTTTAAAATGTACAACTCTGATAAGAGTAAGCTTTAAATTTAAGAACAAACATAAAAAACATGTTAAGCCTTCCTCTAAACTAAGCAACAGCTTATTTTATGTTTTAAAGAGATTTTTTGCCTTTTGTTCCAGTGCTTGCATGGTTCACTGTTTCGAGTGAGCACTGTACCAGCAAATGTGCAATGTTTAAAGAGAACAAAAAAAGGTAGAGAGAGAAAACTAACAAACAGAGCAAAAACAAAGCAGCCCGACTTTTGTTATTGTCGTTATAATACCGTTTAATTTAGTGCCAGGTACGAAAGGGGACAAAAGGAGAGGTGAAATTTGGAAGGACAGTAGGCAAATTGCCAAGTAAAATCACCTGAATTTGCGGATCCAGCTCGCCGTCTTCTGCACTCGACATTTTCACTGGTTTTCACTGATTCCGTTTCCAAATGCAAATACGTCGCAAATCGCGGTAATTTTCACTTTTCTGTCGCCCGCTTTTCAATTGAAAAACACTTTTGCATTTCGCTATTTGATCTCGCTGTTTACACACACAGACACATGCTCTCTATCAATTTGCCAGCCCGTCTGTGTGCTTTGTTATTTATTTTTCTGCTTTCCCAATATTATGTAAATTGGTGTTGGCTGTTTTAACTGGTAATTTGTTATGCGAAAACAGCAATATTAAAACAACTATTTTATTTGCGTTTTACGTTTCAGAATGAGTAAGTGCGAAAGGGCAGAGGGACCCACGGCGAATGCGATAAACGTGAACAAAACAATTGGTACAAAAACAGGGCACGCGGCTTTTCACCTTCTCCTCTGCTCAGCGCACTTAATATATTCAATTATTACGAATACGAATGCTAAACTATCCTAAAAATTAAAGAGGCGTCCGACCGCGGAGAAGAGAAAAGCTGAATTCAATGTGACCGCGGATAAGTTTAACAAATATACCCTATCTACTGAAACGAAAATTATCGATAGTGCTTTGAAACAGCTCTGGGGCGCGTTACTTTCAAACTCAAATGTAATGTTATTTGTATTTTAATGTATTTTAATAAGCTGAAAATGTACATTTTTTAGATGATCTTAATGATAGTTATTCCCCGTCGTAATTTTTCCTACCGATCATCTTACTCACCATATTCCAAGACTTTACATTTGGAAAGTGATAGGCTTGTTAAACATAAATTTTGAGATTTATTTATGACAAAGGTTCAAAAATATTAACAGCTACAAAATATTTATTCTTACCAACCAAAAACATCTTACTTATAACTCTATCAAACAGCTTAAGGACGCAGGATGGCTTGCAACTTAAATAAAAATTGTGTTGATAATTATTGATAATTTAAAAGAAAACGGGGCCTATCGATGACTATTCGATATAATGATCGAAGTTACCAGAAATGTGGCAACTTTCATCTTATCTAGTTTGCAACCAATGATAGCCGGCCTCCGAACCCTGGGGGAGATCTCTGCTAGAAATCTAGTTAAGACTCATCCCATAAAATATTAAATATTTATAATGTATTATTTTAAAACAAATACAAAATAGTCCGTTTGGCAGGCATAACATTTAACGTTCTTTTAGTGCCTTAGCATTTTTACTATAATAATAATATAAAGACTCGTGTCATGGAAAATAACTATAATAAAAACGGATTTCGCTCGACCCCTTCTTTGTTAACAAACAAAATTTTAAAAATCCCCAACATTTTACTATGAAATTTTACTTTATTTGTTATTGGTTTTCTTCATTTTTGTTATGCCCTTTATGTGCTTTACATGTTTGTGATTTGATTTGTATTTAATTCTTTTATGTTTCCTTATATGCGTTTATAAATCGAATACTCCAATTTCCACTAATGATATGCGCACCAAACAAATTTTTAACTGAGCGCAATTAACAGGAAACTAAAAATGCTCTCAAAATCAAAACTTTTTACTAAAAGATTTTTATTTATGTAAATTATAAAGAAGAAGGCAATTCGAGCAATTCTATACGTTATTCAGCATCAATGCCCGTTTAAACATAATTTATAAAGATGGATTCGATCTCCTCATTCTATTCTTGCTTGCTTAATATAACGCTAATATAATATTTATATTTTATATAATGCATCTTTTTACTTTGTATGGAATAACACTTAATTATACATTCATTTCATATAGTTTGATTTCAGTTGTAATCATAACAAACAGAAAAATGTCTGTGCAGGCTGATTTAAACAAATGTGTAAATAGAAATAAAGGAAAAACTATAGATAAATGCAATTTGAAATTGTCTGAAGGGGATCTCTAAATAGTAGTTCTTTCTGATTTGTATTGTGTGTGTTTAAGAGTGTGCCGTGTGGTTCCTTTCTTGCTTCTCTCTGTCGTATAGTATCAAACCACTAAATACTTGTCCATATAAATGATTTTGTTTAAATATTTATTTATATATAGAATTATATATATTTTATGCTATATAATAACTATGCAATTTCTGCATCTATGCATGTTGCACTTCCTTTACCATTCATCGTTTACTTGGATATTTTCATTTTGAATTGTTAACACTCATATTTTTCGGGAATGGGACGAGAGAGTTTAGGAAAAGTACAAAAGTATACATGGTTTGTCGAAAGCTTTTCAGTTTTAGTTTACTTTTTTTTCTACACAATGTGTATATCGAAATGATAAGAACACAACTAAACAAGAATGTTTCTTCCTATGCAATTGAAATAAAAAATAAAAAAACAAGTTGAACTTAAAATAAGTTGAAGTACATAAAAAATTACAAGATACACCACACACGATCTACCGGAAAATTCAGCTACACTACGATTTGTTGTCTGATTGGAGATTTATTCACTGTCTATGTTGAGGCCCACACGCTTCTCCTCCTCCAGCATGGCGTCCAGTTCGTCCGTGAGATTGGCCAGCATGTTGCCAATGTCATTAAGCACGTTCACCGAAACTTTCGGCGGCACGCCGCTGCTGCTGTTATGCGCCACTGCTGGAACGGCCAACTCTGGCGAACTTATGGCCTCAACCGCTGATCCTCCGGCATTGGACATGTCCAATGTGGGCGAGCGCAGGTGCAGGGCACTTCCACCGCTGGCCGTGCTGCCCATGCTTTCGCTCCGCGCCAAGGTGGCATCGTGCAGCGAACTGGAAGATTTCAGCGAGTGGAACGAGTGCGCTATGTTCGCAATGGTGTTCGTGGAGGAGGAGCTGGAGCTCGAGCTGGAGGAGTGCAGGTGAACGGGATGACCACCGCCGCCGACGACGCCGCCGGAAACATTGTTTGTGCCTGCTCCGCCGCCCTGCATCTCCTGGCGGTTGAGCAGCCGCTGCTTGATCGTCCCGGTGTTCTCGTTGGCAAACGGTATCGTGTCTATGGAATCGATGCTGGAAGTCGACTTATTGTCGTGGTATTTCTCGCAGTGTATCTCCGCCGTGGTCTGCTGAATGGTGGCATAGTTGGCGTAGATGGGCTGCTGGCCACTCCCCGCTCCCGCCGCCTGCTGCTGCTGCCAGTGCTGCGCCGTGTGGCCATAGAACATGTGCTGCGCCTGCTGCTGCTGCTGCTGCTGTTGGGCTGCCTGCTGATGCACTTGAGCCACGGATCCCGGCGGAACTCCCTCGCCGCTCAGCGTGCGGGAGTTGCGTATGCTGCAGTGGCGTCTAGGTGGCTCTGGGGCTATCTTCTTGCCGGTCAAGGGACTGCCGCTTATATAGTTCTGCAAAAATAGGTACCATTAGTCATTGCAGTTATTGAAAGGGTGTTTAAGGTTATTGGCACGATTGCTTTTTAATTATTTTAAGAACAAAATATTTAGTTATCGGTATAGCTTTCTACCTCTTTCTTCAAAAATAAACAGTTCAATATAATACAAATGTGTGTTAAAACGCCTACAGGGCTTTAAAATTAAACAAATCTATTTTGAATCTCAAAATCAGATTAAAATCCTCGGATTTTGAAAATTATCTACTGTATTTCATTACAATTTGATAAATTCCATTGAATTAAAAATTAAGAAAGTGAAGTAGACGTTTGTACCATAATTTATATCAACTAATAGATTAATTGTATTTAAAATCCAAAAGAACTCTAAAATCAATCAAATAGCCATAATACGGGTTTTAATGGGCATTTTTGATAAGTCAAATATAAAATTAATGTTTCTATTATGAAAATTGATCAATAGGAAAACGACGGATCAGTTTTGGAGCTCTTAAAATACAACTATGGTAGCCGCAAACCAATTATTTATTAAAGAAGATCAACTAACCGCTCCTGCCTCCGCTCCGCTGGCCGCTCCATACTCCGCAGCCGCCGCCGCATTCATGTAGTGGTGGTGCTCCAGCGGGGGCATTGTATTCAGCACCGCCCGCTGCAGGATGCCCCGCTGCTGGCGCGGCAGCGTGCCACCGCCCTCCTGCTCGTAGAGCAGCTCCCGCGTCGCATCGTTGGTGGGTGTGATGTCGCCGTCGTCGTAGGACCGCCGCCATCCAATGCCCGGCGCATTGCTGCCCAGGAGACGGGCGGCGGCAGCCTGCTGCTGCTGCTGCTGGTGGAGCAGCTGCTGATGGTGATGCTGCTGCTGCTGGAGCGTGGCAGCCGCGGCCATCGCTGCCGCAGCCGCCGCCGTTGTGGGCGGCCCAAAGTGGCCGTAGTCCGTGGTCGTGTAATGGCTGAAGGTCAGATGGCTGCGCGTGCTGTTGTCGTGGATGTCCTCCAGCGATTCCAGGCTCTTGCCGCGCGGCTGGCGCACCTGCAGAAAAAATATGAGTGGTTGGTTAAAATGTAAAGCTTCTTGGATTTAACAAGATGAATTTTCTGCCTAGCTTGTAGATTGATCTTCCAAATGCAAAACTATTTTTAAAAGCGTTTTTTGTATAAGGCAAATATAATATGCTTGTCTAACTAATCAATTACTTGCACTTTTAACTGGGAAAAAAAAAAACATAAAACATAAGCACATAATTAAATAAATTATAGGACTGCCATCAACGTTAAGACATATGTTGCAGAAGTTCGACCGTAGCTGGCATTTCATGAGGCACTCAAAAGTTCAAGGCCAACGGGCGCCCGTTTAGCTTTCTAACTTTCGAGGACCGAGTGCCCACCTTAATGAGCACCACATCGTTGCCCGAGCAACACTCATGATTGCTGCCCGTGCAGTAGTAGGCGTCTCCGTTGGCGAGGCTGCTGTTGAGGCAGCTGCTCCCGGCTGGGGCAGTGGCATTCAACACACTGCTGCTGGTCGCGTAGATTTTCGTGTCGTCCCAGGAGACGCGAGTGGTTGGCACATAGGATGGCGTACTGGGTATGGGCACATTGAATTGCCAGGGCTTC